>NC_050577.1:34048839-34772589 GCF_011100635.1 Trichosurus vulpecula
ACTACACTGTTTGAGATCCAGACCTCTTCACAAAACTCTCCTGCAGCAGAGCAGTGCCCCATTCTGATCTCCCACTAGCTTCTTATCTTTCTAAGTACAGAAGAAATATGACTCCTCAGGGTCTTTAGCAATTTAGGCCACCCCACAAGGCAGCTGCTCTTAGCCATGCCAGAGGGATCAGTATACTAGTCTGGAAGCATATGTTACCCTGCAAGGCCCACCCTTTTCCTAAACAGAGATACCTATATGGAGAGATGTTTCCATTGGAACACAGAGGAAACAGAAACCCTTTCTATTCCATACTTGAGAAGTGATGAGGACCTAAGAAATTCATTAGACAGCAAAACTCACTTTTGGAAAGCTCTAATTGTTGCAGTTAGGAAGCTCATTACTTTTCAAGGCAGCACAGGCCACTTTTGGAAAGCTCTAATTTTGTTGTGGTCATTGTTTTTTGTTTGTTTGTATGTTTGGGGTTTTTTTGAGACAATCAGGGTTAAGTGACTTGCTCAGGGTCACACAGCTAGTAAGTGTTAAGTAGCCATGGCCAGATTTGAGCTCAGGTCCTCCTAACTTCCAGGGCTGGTTCTCTATTTACTGTGCCACCTAGCTGGACCCCTTGTTGTTTTCCTTGTATTGAGTTAAAATCTGTCTTTCCATAGTTTTTCTTCCTTCCACCTCTAGGACCATTACTCTTTTGTATAACAACCTTTCAAATATTTCAACACAAATGACTATGTTTTCTCTTCTCCAGGTCATACATTCAGAGTCCTTTTAACCTATTCTCATATGACAGGGTTTCAAGACCCTCCCCTTTCTGGTTGTCCTTCCAGGTTTTACTCCTTCAAAATTTAGTTCCAAGAACAGAAGACACTATTCTAGGTGTAACCCTAATATAGAAGGCCATAACAGAACTATCACTGTCTTCATCCTGGAGACTATGCTTTTATTAAGTATTTATCAAAGAAAGGAAGAGCGCACTGGCGATTTCGATGATGTAGGGAACTCCCAGATGAAAAAACTCTTTTTTCCAATGAATGTGGGTGTTTTTGCTGTGGTATATCATCTTAGAAAGCTGCCTAGAGTACTGAGAGGTTGTTAGTCATTCAACCAACTAATGTTTATTAAATGTTTTCTATGTGATAGGCACTGGGGATACAAAGGAAAAAATGGTTCCTGCCTTCGAGAAGCTCCCATTACAGTGGAAGAGACAAAATGTAAGTAATTAGGTACATATAAAAAAGATAAACCTGACAGACAGAAGGTAATCTCAGTGGGGAAAGCACTAAGGGCAGCAGGGGACCAGGAGGGGCCACTTGCAGAAGGTAGGATTTGAACTGAGTCTCAAAGGAAGAGAATCTAAGAGGCAGAAACAAGGAGGAAAGCTTTCTACGGATGGAAGGCATTAAGTGCAAAGACACAGAATAAAACGAAAAATGGAGTGGCATATATAAGGAACAGCAAATAGGTGAGTTCAGCAGTATGGTAGAGTGTGTGGAAGGGTCTGGCCTAGAGCCCAACAGCCAATGTACATCAATGTCAGAGGGAATATTTGAATCTCATCCTTCCTCCCTCTGAGGTTGGCTCTCTATCCACCAAGCCATACTGCCTCTCATGGAAAATACCTTCAATTAATAATAGTTCACATTTGTGTAATAATTTAAGATTGGCAAAGTACTTTATATTCAGTGTCTCCTTTGATCCTCTTGATAACCTTACAGATACGATATTATTGTCCCTCCCCCCCCCCTGCTTTTTTTCCTAAATAGGCAACCAAGGCCTAGAGACATTAAAGGGCTTGATCGTGATCACCCAGCTACAAGTATCAAAGGTGGGATTCAAACCCAAGGTCTTCCTTTCGCCATGTTGATTATCCATTGTTCTACATGCCTCCTGGTAAAGATTTTGTGGAGATGATGATGCATGTCTATGATCTGTTCATTACTAATGGCTTCTTGGTCCCTTTGGGTCTGTAATAAGACTATCCATATTTTCCTTTGATCTTGCTATATTTCCTTTAGAAATATTTTGAAAATTGACCACCCAATGCCTTTAAAACTATTTTGCTTCCAGCATAGATTTCTTTGACATGTTGGAAAATCAAGTCCAGTCAATCTTCCCAACTTCATCTTTTTTTTAAATACTACTAGCTTTTCCTCATAAAGCATATACCACACTGAGGTGTTAAAGGTCAGATTTGGTTGTACCATAGTCATGATAAGAAGACTACAGAAAACCAGTGAAATCTATTACTTTCATCATTTTTCTTGAGTTGATCTGGCTTTATATTCTCAGACTGGGCTTTCTTTAAGCTCATTTTCCCTTCCTTAATTATTATTTTGCTATTTTGTAAGTTACTACAACTCATAATTTTCTATTATCCCCATTGGTAATGTTTTCAGTTGAGCTCGCAGTTAAAATTAAGACTACTCTTGGCTAGCATATCTTTTATTTCATTTGATAAAGAGATCCAGTATTTGTTGGCTGAAGCATTTCCTGGGGTCTTTTGACCTTCTCATTGTATAACTATATTACACAGGTTATAGTTCTAAAAGGAAAGTTGATAACCCAACTCAGTTTTTACTTTTAATGATCCAGTGTTTGATAAAGTGGAAAACAAATTTTGGGGGGAAAAACATTCTGTTTGATTTTAAAAAGAACCTTTAGAGAAAACTAGAAAGCAGTCTGGCAGAACTTAGGCTTAGACTAACATATGACACAACACTCCACAATATAATATAAATGGATACATGACCTTGATGTTAAAGATCATGATATAAAAAAATTAGAAGAGAAACAGATCATATCTCTCTCACAGCTAGATGCAGGACATACATTTTCAACCAAATGAGAGATAGATGCAATTACAAACAATATAATAGATAAAATAAATAAATATGGGTGTTAAGAAAATAAAAAAAAATGTACATAGAATGTGACAAGGCCTCTCTAACCAGGAAAATGCATCCCTTGGTATTTGGTAACTTCGAAAGGAAGATGGGCTTAGGAAATGATGGTAAAAAAAAAAGAAAGTGTTTAATGGTAAATATAAAATAGATAAAATAATAACCTTGTTACATGAAAAACTACAAAAATAAAGGTAAGAATAGAAGTAGTGGGATGGGAAAAAATCTTTGCATCAAATTTCTTTGATAAGGGTTAGGTATACAAGATACATTATATACATACATATATATATTTTTATATATATATACATGCATATATACATACAAACACACAGAGTGTGTGCATGATCATTTTGGAAGGCAATTTGGAATTATGCAAATAAAATGACTAAAATATCCATATCCTTTGATTCAGAAATTCCATTACTAGGCTTATACCCCAAGGCTTTCTACTATTAGGAAGAAAGTCCCCATAGACACCAAAATATTTATAGCAGGATTTTTGTGATAGGAAAGAATTGGAAACAACGTAGATGCATTGTGGTGCATGAATATGATGGAACATTACTGTGCTTTAAGAAATGGTGACATGAATATAGAGAAGCATGGCAAGATCTACATGAACCAAAGGCGGAGTGAAATAAACAGATCCAAGAAAACAATGCACACAGTAACTATAGCTATGTGAAAGGAAAGAATAACCACACACACACAAAAAAGTGAATGTGACAAAATTATAAAGATCAATGACTTCGATGAAAAGATATGAGAACAACCCACCATTTCCTGGATCGGGAGGCCCAGAAGCATTACACGTTGAACATGGTTTCAAACTTTTTCAATGTATTCATCTGTTGTGTGACTTTTTTTCCTCTTTTTTGCCTTTAATAAATACTATTCATTATATGGGATGGCTTTCTGGAAGAGAGAGGAGAAAGGATAACTGGATAATTATGATGATGTGAAAAATATATCAATGAAAAGTTTATTCAAAACAAAATAATAAAACGCTCCTTCCTTTCCCAAATACAAAAACAGTTACTAACAGCTGGCATTCATTTAGCGATTTAAGGTTTGCAAAGTACTTCACAAATATTATACCATTGATTCTTACAGCAACCCAGAGTGGTAGGTGCTACTATTATCCCCATTTTATAGACGAGGAAATTGAGGAAGACAGAGGTTAATTGGCTTGCCCAGAGTCACACAGCTAGTGATTGTCTGAGATAAGATTTGAACTCAGGTCTTCCTTAATCCAGGTCCGCCACTCTATCCATTGTGTCACCAAACTGCTTCAACTGTTTGATGGTCACATTGCACACAGACAACTTATTTCCATATGAACACAGCAGGAATCAATCATTAAATGTGAGTTAAGGTAGAGTCATTTTTTTTTCTTTTTTGGGACTTTGTCCAGATTCATTTCCTCTTGATCCTCTTGACTCTTCTTAAAGCATTAATGATCCAATTTTATTAGTGGAAATAGGATTAAAGAAGATACATTACCATCTGCTTTGCCACTGCATACTTTCCAATGAAATTTCTTAAATGTGTTGCTTCCCACATTAGAATGCGGAAACCTTGAGAGCAGGGACTGTATCCAATTTTCTATTTGTATTCCCAGTCCTTAGCCTAGGGCTTTGTATATAGTAAGTGCTTAATAAATGCTTTTTCATTCATTCATGATAAATATACTGAGAGCTCCTGTGTATGATCTACCAGCTTTTAGCCTTTTTCATTTCTTAATCTTAGTTCATCCAACGTATTTTTCACCATCATCCCCTGCGACCATCTTACCAAATATAATGATATATGTTTTCCTGGTTAAGAGATCTTGTCAAGCTCTCTATATTTTTTCTGTGTTTTTTCAATATCTTTATGTCTTCTGTTTTCATTTATTTCAAGAATGTAAATATTGACACAGTGCAATTTCTCTAGGATTATATCAACACATTACTCATTGAATAAAAATCTATCATTGGAGCACCATCAGTTGAACTAAGATTTATACACATTTTTTTAAATAGCATGACTGATTCTTAGCATCCTCTGATCTTTTTCCTCTTTTCCCTCTACCATGCTAAAATGAAAGTGACCCACCTGGTACTAAAGGTCATTTGTTTTTGTCTTTATTTCATGAGTCACCATAGCTGAAGAATGTTCCCACCTAGCAGTGGCTACTCTGCCAATGGGGAGTTCATTGGCTTCTAAGGATGTTTCCAGCTTAACATAACCTTCCAGAGCTGGTCCCCTGGCCTAACCTCCAAGAACCCAGACTTGTCTCATTATCATGATGAGGCATCAGAGTAGAACTTTGGGCAAAGAGGACTTTAGACTCATCTGTATAAAACTGCATCTTGTTTGATTCACTTTGATATTCCAGCCTGTTCAAATCTTTTGAGATCTGGCTATTATCTGCAAACAGCCTTGTTGGCTCCATAGAAACTGAAAATTTATATACAAAGTATACCATTTGTACCATAAGTAGCATACTGAATGTAAATTGTATCTTGTTACTCAATGAAGTACCTTAACATAAGGTTGGTGAATCAATTTGTCCTATTAGGCTCCAATGTGCTAGTTCATCCTCTAAAATCTAGAACAGGGGTTCTTAACCTTTTTTAGTTTGTTTAATGGACCCATCTAGCAGTCTGGTGAAGCTTGTGGACCCCTTCTGAGAATAATCTTTTTTATGTATAAACATACGTAGGATGGTAAATGAAGTAATTATGTTGAAATAACTATAAGATTTTTTTCAATCCCAAATAACTAACCCCCTCAAATCTACTCAAAGACTCTTTTGGGGTTGGTAGGTGCACGTGAAGAATGTCCAATCTAAAACAATAGTTTTAAAGTAGTGGAAATTAAACAAGCAAGATTACAGAAGCCAGCTTCTCACCCCAGCAGTACCTTTCCTTGTTTCCATGTGCTGGCTACAGGCACTCCTTCATGAAAAGGAGCATGGTGTAGTCATCAGGACTACTGAGCACAGCTGCTGCCTTACTGCCACCAAATCCCCCAGCTCAGCTGCCCTGCCTACCTAACCCCTGCTGGGTTAACACTCATTCCATTCCTCTTACTCTTGGCTAATTAAAATAAGCCCTCCAGTGGAATTGAAAAGATTTCTCTCACCTTCTTGTAACACTAAGCAACTACATTCCACGTGTAGGGTAGCTTAAATTGGTCCCATTCTCTAAGGGCCAGGTGTGCTATATCCCACCCTTTCCCCAAGGCTCTCCAATATCTTTAAAGGGCCGGTGGCAGGGAGCTCTTGTTCTCTACCATTAAATAAAACTCCTCCGCTGATTATGTTCCCCCAGTTTAAAAGATTCAAACACTCCCATTCCTTTTAATCCCTTAATATCAAATTAGCTATTACAAAGGAATATTTGTTCCAAATATGTAGCAGAAACAATCAATAAATAAATATTTATTAAGCACCTACTATATATGCCAAGTACTGTGCTAAGTGTTAGGGATACAAAACGGCAAAAAAGACAGGTCTTACTCTCAAGGAACTAATATATAAACATTTTCCTCAGCATCTCAGGAACATAATCCTCTCTATACCACCTGGTCTCGGAGGAAGGCAGACAGATTAGACTCCCAGTTTAGGTCTCATATTACATAGCACTAGTCCCACCAAGCCCAAGGTCAAAGCCCTTTCCCTGCTCCCAAAGTTAGGGTTCCTGCCTGGGCTGCCACATTCTGGGCTCCACGATCTCTATATCTCAAGCTCCAGGAATCTACACTATGTACCAAGAACTGAAAAGGATAAATGAAGCAAACCAAAATCCTGAGCCTATTTCTCAGGGCCATATGACCTAAGGGGAGAGTGAGGTAGCACTCAGTCCCTTCCTCCATTTACTGCATGGTATTATATGCTGGAAGTAAATGAGTTCTTCCCCCTGAATGCCACTAGAAAGAGGGAGAGGCTGCCACAGTCAGGTAATTTAAAGAGCAGACGATGGAAAGAGTCTATTCCCAATCATGTGGTAGGCCAACACAGAATGTCCATGCATGGGCCAGTCCCTTTGTTCCCCAGAAACAGGACCTCAGTGCCTTCCACATGAGTGATGCCATTGTAGATGATCTGAGCATGTGCCAGATCCAGATAAAAGCAAACATACATACATACATATAGCTAAAAATGTTATAGCTATATATCTACACATATGTATACATATGTATGCATATAAGATTACATAAAAGAAATGGGGAGGCGGTAACCATAGGTAAGATTTAGAATTTGGGGTATGGGCTCTAAGCACACAATGCTACGCTGTCGCATTCTGCAATCACAGCTATTGGTCTGATCAAAATGACCACTGATTTGTGCGAACTGCTTACTTCATATTCTGAATTTCAGATCATGCTTGAATTGTATTAGCTATTGCTTCTGAAAAAAAAATGTCTCTGTGGAGAGTTAAACTCCATAAGCATTTTACTGAATTCGAAGAATGATGATATTTCTTGTGCTGAAAAGTATTGTTTCCTGTTGGCCAGCAATGAAGGAAAAGTTTCCCTCTAAATTTGGGGAAAGTTCTCATCTTCTCTCCATTTTGCTTCTTGGTATATTTCTGAGAACTTTGGTGTAGCTGAAATTTCCAGAAAATTGTTCCAGATGTTAACCCTGCATTAGCCTCCTTGCCACTTCTACACTTCGTTCCTAACTTTGCCCTCTAGAAGCAAAAAAAAGAACAAGTCTAACCCTTTTGTCACATGTTATCCTTTCAAGAAATTGAACACAGTTGCTATAAAAATAAATAAATAGATAAATAAATTAAATGAGCAGGTTGATTTTGGAAGAAAAAAAACGTGGAAAGACTTCATGAAATAATGAAGAGTGAAATGACCAGAACCAAGACAATGTTATATACAGTAACAGCAATACTGTTCAAAGAGCAATTGTGAATGAGTATTATTCTCGGTATCATATGAAGGAAAATGCTATCCAGAGAAAGAGTTGATAAACAGAATTATGAATGGTACAGTATATAGAACCAGGAGCAAAGAAAAGTAGTTGTAAACAGACTAATTTAGGCTTGATGAGAAGAAAATCTTCTTAACAATTAGAATAGTCCAAGAGCTAGGTGGTGTAGTGGTTAAAGAGCTAGCGCTGAAGTCAAGAGGACCTGAGTTCAGATCCACCCTCAGACACTTACTAGCTGTGTGACCCTGGGTAAGTCACTTAACCCTGTTGCCCTCAGTTTCCTCATCTGTAAAAAGAGCTAGAGAAGGAAATAGCAAACCACTCTGGTATCTTTGCCAAGAAAACCCTAAATGGGGTCACAAAGAGCTGGACACAAATAAATCCAACCTAACGACAAAAAAATACTTATAGTAACCACCTCACAAATAACAAGTTTAGTCAATATGACCCACAACATATTTCTTGCAGTCATCCCCTTCCATATTCAATCCACCTTATTTCAGATTCCTATCACCTCTCTCCTCAATTTTTATGATTAATCTACCAATGGTTCTCCTGACTCCAGTCTCTCTTTTTACCATTCCATACTTTATACAGTTCCCAAGTGAGTATTCCTAAAATACTACACAAATCCAATCATGTCACACACATAGATGCACCCATAAACATATACATTCACACACCCAAATTCTTCAATGATTCCGTATCGCTTCTAAGATGCATTCACCTCAGACTGCCACTTAAAACCTTCCGCAGTCTGGATCCCACCTATCTTTTCTATTTCATTTCATTTTGTTCTCCTTCTTAGAGTCTCCATTCCAATTGAACTGGTCCATCAGGTGCTCTACATGTATGACATTCCATCCCCTGTCTCTGTGACTTTAAACAGTCTCACATGTCTTAAGGCACTCCCACTATAGTTCTGCCACATATAATGCACAGATTCCTATAAAACACAATTCAAATGCCACCTCCCCCATGAGGCCTTTCCTGATCTCCCAATTATTAGAATCTCTCCCTCTTATTATTGCCTTCAATTACTGACTGCATTTACTTCTCCGTATATCCTATATCTCTGCACTAGAAAGTAAGCTAATTGAGATCTGGGACTCTGCTGGTTTTGTCTTTGTAGCCCCATCATCTTTGCCATATAAAATGTTGAACATTCTAGAAACTCCATAATTGTTTGTTGAATTAAACTGAGTTGAATTAAAATAATTGAGTAGGACATATGCCATTTCAGTTTTGATTGAGGTAAAGAAGTAGAAAGACCCAATACCATGATAGCCTAATAGAGAAATCAGAATCAAGTGAGGGATATAACTGCTGTAAATGTCCCAAGTAACAAAGGGTTAGTGAAATGGCACACTGAATGGCTTAGGGAGTATAAAGCATATTGGTATGTGCTAAAAGGTGATAGGAAAGGGGAAAATAAGCAAATGGAGTGAAAGAAAGACCGAAAACAACTCATAATTTTCAGTTGGACCATTCTATCCTCTTCCTGAAACCGATTTATGATAAGCCTTGGAAGGGGAAGTCAAAGAAAACTCTGAGAATCCTGTAAGTCTATTTGGAATACCCAATCTGCCAGTATTCAGCAATGACCCTCTTCTCTATCCCAGCCCACAAAGACTCCCATCTTTTAAATTGCTCCATTATTTTCATAGAATTTAAAGGCATGAGGCAATGATGGTAGCTACTTGGAACTTGGAGCTATAATGGATCATTTTGTCTGGTGTGCACTCACAGAATGGGGGTGGGAGGAGGATGAGGAGACTGTAAGCCTATCTTCAGGTTTACCACCATCCAGGAAGGTGGAGTAACAACTTAACCATAACCTACAAAATTGCATTGGAATTTAGCCTGAAGTAAAGAAGAGTTCCAAATATGTTTTATGACCTCAAGCATATTAAACCTTCTCTGAAAGAAGAAAATTTCTTGCTGAGAGGGGAAAAGAGAAAATGTTAGAGGGAATTGTAACTAACAAAAATAGATGAAAAGAACATGGCCAACTTCGTATTAGGCTCTCCTGTAGCGATGTGAGACATATATGCATTACCAATTCTACAGTACCCATTTAGGCCTGAAGTCTATAGAAAATTTAAGTTGTAGCCTTGATAATGCCAACCAATAAAACTTCATCCTTTTCATTCTTTTTTTCCTCATTGATGTATTCTCTCTAGCAAGAAGCACCAAAATGTATTTTAATCGAGAGCCTATTTGGATACAAATGACAGATAAAATAGAGAAGAGCAGGTTTTTCAATCCTGTTTTCAGCTCAGCACTTTTTTTGATGAAGGGAAACACAGTAAAGAGAGCGTGATTTTCTTTTTTTTTCCTTACAAGAAACCTTAAGGGTGAATTAGTGAACAATTCTATAGCTTTTGCATTTATCTTTCCCCTCCCACTCTTAATTCTTTAGTCATATGTGTTTACCATTTTTAAAAGTAGGAGAATTCTCAACCAACTCTGTTAACACATTAAGCACATTCCCTTAGTCAGCAGTGACCAATTATGCCCTATAACCAAGATTCAACTTCCACTTTCTCCTATGAGGTACAAGACAAGGGTAAAAATCTATCTTCAGGTGCCCTGGGGGCAGTCCTCCTAATTTCCATCAGCAACACTCATTTACTCAGTGATAAAGTCATGGCTAAATATGAAAATTCTGAAGGTAGTCTTTGGTCTGAGATTACATAATTCCATGCAAGAAATGAATTTGACCCCAGGGATCGATATATGGTTATAGCTGACCTATTATAATATAGCTATTTACAGAGACTTCTAAAACTGCTTCTAAAACTTCTCACCCCAAAATATTGATTTTTTTGAAGAATTTTTATTTGATGTAAAATTTTAAGTAGCTGGGGGAAATGGGCAACCTGGCCTATGGGCAAGAATACCTTTATTACAGTAAAGCACGGAACCATTAATTCCCCCCAAAAGAAAACATATGACCCCTATGAAATCATCACTTTGCCACCAAACCCTTTCTTTTTTCTTTCTCGACATTACAATCTTTTCCTTCCTCTGAATTATTTGGTTTGTTTCCCTCTGTTTTGAGGTGAGAGGCATTAATTTCTGTGTCTCCCTAAACTATTGTCCCATAATCAACCCAATTTGAGGCATCATGACCTATGATATTCACTATCCAAATGTTCAAATCACCACTAAAAATTGTTTCTTGTGTGTAAAGGAAAATGGGAAATAAATAAGATCTTCAAACTCTTCGTTCTCCAGCACTATATCAAATCCAATCCAAGTATTTGAGCACATAGTAAGCATTTCATAAATATCAATTGATTAACAAGGACCCTACATTCTAGGGGTATATGCAGACAGGTATATACATGATCATTTGAGGAAGAGGAGGAAAAAGAAGAGAAAATGGAGAAAGATGAGGAGGAGGAGGAGGAAATGGCACTAACCACTACAGGAACCAAGAAAAGCCTGGCATTATAAATGCCCAAGGTTGGCTCCAAAGGAGAGATATTAAAAGATGATGCCTCCCCACTTCTTTGCAGAGATGGGAAACTGTGAGTTTTAAGTACCGTTTATACTGTCAGAATTTTTCAATGTGTTGGTTAGTCTTACTGAATTATTTTTTCATTCTTTGTTAAAAGTGATAGTTCCTAAAGAGAGAGGGGAGAGCAGAGAGAAAGATACAGGAACAGACAATAGGGAGTGATATATTGGGAAATATAGATAATGTAAAAATAAAAGTTAAGAAAAATTTATATGAAAACAGAAAAATCTTCCCATAGGAGGTGACACATAAACTGAGCCTTGTAGGAGGATAGGAATGTGAAGAGGCCAAGGTGACAAGGGAGTGCCTTCCAGGAATAGGAAACAGCTTTTTCAAAGGCACAGAAGTAGCAAGTTGGAATGGCCAAATTCAGAGCACAGCGAGCAGACCAATTTGACTGGAAGGCAAAGTGTGTGAGAGGGAGATATACAAGATATAAAAGATTCTGGTCTTACTCTGGTGATTTTACATCTGTTGTCAAGGTTGAGAAAAATAGTTCATTGCCAATGGGCATTATTAACTCAGATGAATTATGAATTGCCTAAGAAAACAAGCCCTTTGCTGAATGGTGGAAGGCATGGTCTAAAATAAAGATGTTCGAGGAATTCCAAAGCAAACTGCATCATATATGATAAGTAGCCCTTTCCTTTGACCAGGGCACCAAAAAAGTGCCAGTGATATGGACTGATTGGTCTTTAATAATTCTTATTAAATTACATTTATACAATGAGAAATTCAGACCGAGAGACTTAACAATGGTGATAGCATCATCCATCTTGCCAAAGGTGGAAAAAAATTGTCTAATCTGCCTTCATGAGGAGTTCATTAAAGGCTGATGTTTTCCCCTGTGGGAGAAGAAAGGTCTATGATAAGTCACCTTCAATGAAGCATTAGCAAGCAATCCCCCTTTTGACTAATATGACAGTCCACAAGTGGGGGGGCGGGAAGTAAAGAGGTTGAATATTTTTTCAGAGAATTTTACAGCACAGAGGAGATTAAGAGGTCATTGCTGCAAAGATGGAAGATTATTTAATGGAAATGGGAAAAAATGGATGCCCAAAAGGATAAATAGGAAAGAGAGGAAGGCAAATAGAAAATAAGGGAGAAATATCTTTCTGAAGGAGTTAAGAGGGGAGCAAAGACATGGCAATGCTGTTCTGATGCGTTCTATGAAATACAGGCAATGACACCAGGAGACACTTGGGCATCTGGAGAGGGAGAAGAGATTGATGTCGATCTCAATTCAGAGTGGTCCAGGAGTCAATAGAAAGCATGTTGCAATGATCATCCCTATTACTACAAGTTCTGCAAATTCCTGCCAGAGCTATTTGTCAGCATGATGGACAGGGACAATTGCATGGAATGAATTCTATGCTCTTTGCTTAGTTGATGGGATGAAGTAACAGGAAAGAGGATTTAAATAATGTTAAAGGAGCCAATGACATTCTTCTGTGGGAAATTAGTACATCTACTGGCCTGAGTATTTCTGACCCATTTCAACCATGAAAGTATAGGCAAAGTCCAAGACTTGCTCTGATAACTGTAGGGAAGGGCAGCAAGGTGGCTCAGTGGATAGATTGAGGGACCTAAAGCCAAGAATATCTGAGTTCAAATCTGTGCAAGACTTGCCACAGACATTGGGCAAGTCATTTATCCTCTGTCAACCTTGGCTTCCTCAACTGTGATAATGGGGACAAAATGGGGATAAAAAGATGGAGGCTGGAAAGCAGAGACTTGCTTAAGCTCTCCCTCAAATCCCTCCAAATAACTAAAAAATGGCTCTGAACAAATTCTAGAGCTGCAGAACCCACAAAATATCAAAGAGAAACAGGTCTCCAGCACAGGAGAGACTGGATGGTCACTGGGAAGGGTCTATTGCACAGTGCTGGAAGTAGAGTGCAGCCTAGCATAGGCCGCACCAGGGCATACCAGCCTGGGAGTCAGCCAACAGAACAGGCCTTAGGACCATGAATCATTGAGCTGTGGCAGCTAACAGACTTCTCAACACACAAACGCCAAAGAGCCGGTTAGTGGGAAACTACAGGATCAAGTTGAGACAGGTCCAGCCACCAACCCTGGGGGGCCGCAGAGGTGGTGCAGAAGCAGTGGTGGCAGCAGCAGGAAGCCCCTGAGGCTGCTTCCAGAGCTCCAGCATCAGATGCTTCCTGGGTCCCTGGCTCACACAGTGGGAGGAATCTAGCAGCGGATAAGAGCAGAAGTGCAAGGAGCACCTTATGGGCACAAAGGAAGGTTCTCTTGTTGTGCCCTGTTTGGATCTGGACTGCAGTACCGGTTGGCAGTTCTTGGGGGAGGAGGAGTGTTGCTGTGACAGAGTCTGGGGTGATGGTGGAGTAGAAGTAGCTCTGAAAACAGCAGTGCTTGGACCCTAAAGCTTGGAACAAAGTATTCTCTACTCTACAAGCAGTCATACACTGACAAAAAGCTCAAGGGTCAAGTAGTTGGCTGAGAACATGAACAGGCAGTGAAAATGAACTCAGACTCAAACTCATACTCAAACTCAAACTCTAGATTCCTTTTTTGGTGACAAAGAAGATCAAAACATACAGCCAGAAGAAGACAACAAAGTCAAAGAGCCTACATCAAAAGCCTCCATGAAAAACATGAACTGGTCTCAGGCCATGGAAGACCTCAAAGAGGATTTGGAAAAGCAAGTTAGAGAAGCAGAGGAAAAATTGGGAAGAGAAATGAGAGTGATGTGAGAAAACCATGAAAAACAAGTCTACAACCTGCTAAAGGAGACCCAAAAAATACTGAAGAAAATAACTCCTTAAAGAATAGACTAGCCCAAATGTCAAAAGAGCTCCAAAAAGCCAATGAGGAGAAGAATGCCTTGAAAGGCAGAACTAGCCAAATGCAAAAGGAGGTCCAAAAGACCACTGAAGAAAACACTACCTCAAAAATCAGATTGGAGCAAGCTAAAGATAGTGACTTTATGTGAAATCAAGATATTATAAAACAGAACCAAAGGAATGAAAAAATAGGAGACAATGTGAAATACCTCATTGAAAAAACCACTGAAATAGAGAATAGATCCAGGAGAGATAATTTAAAAATTATTGGACTACCTGAAAGATATGATCAAAAAAAGAGTCTAGACATCATCTTTCAAGAAATTATCAAGGAAAACTGCCCTGATATTCTACAACCAGAGGGTAAAATAGAAATTGAAAGAATCCATCGATCACCTCTTGAAAAAGATCCCAAAAAGAAAACTCCTAGGAATATTGTCACCAAATTCCAGAGTTTCCAGGTCAAGGAGAAAATACTGCAAGCAGCCAGAAAGAAACATTATTTGAATATTGTGGAAACACAATCAGAATAATACAAGATCTAGCAGCTTCTACATTAAGGGATTGAAGGGCTTGGAATATGATATTCTGGAGGTCAAAGGAGTTAGGATTAAAAGCAAGAATCATCTTCCCAGCAAAACTGAGTATAATGCTCCAAGGCAAAATATGGATTTTCAATAAAATAGAGGACTTTCAAGCTTTCTCAGTGAGAAGACCAGAGCTGAATGGAAAAAAATTATTTTCACATACAAGAATCAAGAGAAGCATCAAAAGGTAAACAGAAAAGAGAAATAATATGGGACTTACTAAAGTTGAACTGTTTTGTTTACATTCCTGCATGGAAAGATGATGTGTGTAATTCATGAGACCTCAGTATTAGGGTAGCTGAAGGGAATATACACACACACACACACACACACACATATATATATATATATATATATATATATATATATGTATATATGTAGAGAGAGAGAGACAGAGAGAGAGGGAGGGAGGGAGGGAGGGCACAGGGTAAGTTGACTATGAAAGGATGATATCTAAAAAAATAAAATCAAATTAAGGGATGAGAGAGAAATATATTGTGAGGGAGAGAAAGGGAGAGATAGACTGGGGTAAATTATCTCACATAAAAGTGGCAAGAAAAAGCAGTTCGTTGGAAGGGAAGAGGGGGCAGGTGAGGGAGAATGAGTGAATCTTGCTTTCATTGCATTTGACTTGAGGAGGAAATAACATACACATTCAATTGGGTATCTTACCCCACAGGAAAGAAGGAGGAAGGGGATAGAAAAGGGGGGACGATAGAAGGGAGGGCAGATGGCGGAGGAGCTAATCAAAAGCAAACACTTTCAAAAGGGACAGGGTCAAGGGAGAAAATTGAATAAAGGGGGACAGGATAGGATGGAAGGAAATACAGTTAGCCTTTCACAACATGAGTATTGTGGAAGTGTTTTACAAAATGATGCATGTGTGACCTATGCTGAATTGCTTGCCTTCTTAGGGAGGGTGGGTTGGAAGGTAAGAGGGGAGAGATTTTGGAATGCTAAATTTTAAATGCAGATGCTCAAAAAAAAGTTGTTTTGCATGCAGCTGGGGAAAAGGATATGTAGGGAATGGGGCATAGAAATCTATCTTGCCCTACAAGAAAGTAAGGGGAAAGGGGATGGGGGGTGACAGAAGGGAGGGCTGACTGGGGAACAAGGCAATCAGAATATATGCCATCCTGGAATGGGGGGCAGGTAGGTATGGGGAGAAAAATTTGTAACTCAAAATCTTGTGGAAATCAATGTTGAAAACCAAAATATTAAATAAAAATGATAAAATTTAAAAAAATAAAAAGTAATACCTAAATTCAACTCTTAAAGGTTGTTGTGGAGATCAAATGAGATAGTATTTGAAAAGCATTTAGCATACAGTAAGTACTTAGTAAATGCTTTTTCCTTCCTTTTGCCCTTCAGTGAAGGAAAGGTAGATTCAAAGTAGTCAATTAAAATAGATTAGCCAGAAAATGTAGGATCTGTCACCAAGTGGAAAGGAAAAAGGAGTCATTCAGAAGATCACAGATTTAGAACTGGAAAGGACCTTAGAGACCATGTGACCCAACCCCATCTCAATTTACAGATGAAGAATTTCAGAGATTAAGTGACTTGGCCAAGGCCATATGATTAGTAAGGATTAGAGTATAATACCTTCATTTTACAAGTAAAGACACTGAGGCTCAGGGAAGTTGAGTGACTTGGCAAGAGTTACAGTTAGTGAATGATCCAGGTCAGGGAACCCAGGAGAATCAACTAAAAACCAGTCAAAACAATTAAAAACTTTGGCAAAGTTGCAGGACACAAAATAAAATGACACAAGTCATCATCATTTCTCTCTATTACCAACAAAACCAAGCAAGACAAGATAGAAAGAGAATCTCCATTTAAAATAACTTCAGACAACATGAAATACTTGGCAGTCTACTTGCCAAGACACTTATAAGAATTATATGACCCAGTATTTTTTCACACAAATAAAAACAGATATGTAACAACTGAAGAAACATCAATTACTTGTTTGTAGGCCAAGTCAGTATAACAAAAAGTGACAATTCTACCTAAATTAATTTACTTATTCAGTGCCATATCAATCAGGCTATCAAAAATTATTTTATAGAGGTAGAAAAAATAAAAACAAAATTCACCTGGAAAAGCAAAAGTTCAAGAATATCAACGGAACCAATAGAGAAAAAAGTGGGAAGAAAGGTGGCCTAAGAATACCAGATCTCAAACTATATTACAAAGCTATAATCATCAAAAAAAAATCTGGTACTGAAAAAGCAATAGATTGACTGATCAATAGACTAGATTAGGTATAAAATATACATAAGTAAATGACCATAATAAATTAATATTTGAGAAACCCAAAGATCCAAACTATTGGGCAAAAAACTGCTGGTTAAACTGGAAAGCACTTTGGCAGAAATTAGGCATAGACTGGCATTTCATATATACAAAGAAATGGTCAAAATGGGTATATGATTTAGACTTAAAGAGTGATATCATAAGCAAATTAGAGGACTAGGGGAAAAATTACCTATTAGATGTATGAATAAAGGAAGAATTTATGACTAAACAAGAGATAGAGAGGACTGTGGGAGTAAAATAAATTATTTTGATTCCATTAAATTAAAGGCTTTTGCACAAACAAAATGAATGCTTCCAAAATTAGAAGGAAAGCAGGAAACCAGGAAAATGTTTTTGCATAGTTTCTCAGATAAAAGCCTTATTTCTCACCTATATAGGGAATTAAGTTACACTTATAAAAGTTAGATACATTCCTCAGTTGATAAATGGTCAAAGGATATGAAATCAGTTTTAAGAAGAAATCAAATCTATCAATATTCATCTAAAAATGCTATAAATCACTACTAATAATTAGAAAAATGCAAATGAAAATAACTCTAACATTTGACCTCACACCTATCAGATTGTTTAACATGACAGAAAGGAAAATGATAAATATTGAAGTGGATGTAGAAAAAATAGGAACACTAATGCACTCTTGGTGAAGTCATGAACTGGTCCAACCATTCTGGAGAACAACATGGAACGATGCCTAAAAGGCTATAAAACTTTGACCCAAAAATACTGTTGTAAGGTCTGTATCCCAAAGAGATCAAAGAAAAACAATAAGGATCCACATGTACAAAAATATTTGTAGCAACTCTTTTTGTGCTGGAAAAGAATTCAAAATTGAGAAGATGCCCATCCATTGGGGAATGGCTAAACAAGTTATGGTATGTGATTGTGATGGAGTACTATTGTGATGTAAGAATGATGAAAGGGATGGTTTCAGAAAAACCTGGGAAGATTTATATTAACTGATGCAAAATGAGATGAGAAGAATCAGAACATTGTACACAGTAACAGCAATATTATAATGATAATCAACTGTGAAAGACTTAGCCATTCTAATCAATATAATTACCCATGACAATTCTAAAGGACTCACAATGAAAAATGCTATTCACCTCCAGACAGAGAAGTGATAAAACTCAGAATGCAGATTAAAATATTTTTTCATTTTCTTTATTTTTCTTGCTTCTTCTTTTGCAATATGACTAATATGTAAATGCGTTTTGCATAACTTCACATATATAATGGGTATCATTGCTTGCTTTCACAATGGCTGGGGGAAGGGCTAGAGGGAGGAAAAGAATTTAGAACTGAAAATATTTTTAAATGAATAGCCCAGGATTAGAATGCAAGTCTCCTAGCTCTTTGTCCAGTGGTGTTTCCAATATGAATTTCTGATTTTGCATTTTTGATACAATAATGCCATTTAATTAAACATGTATTTATTGATCACTAATCTTATTCCTCACACTGTTTTAGGTTGTTATAAAAGAGGTATATCCATACTTCTTACCCTCAAAGATCTCTCAATAGTTTTGGATAGTTAAGACATTCATCTGTTAAAATACAAGTAAAGGTATTATATTTAATAAAGCATTAAGTTGTAATTAAATGTCAAAGTCAAAATTATAATTCAGACCATAGTGCTAGGAGCACTTACTAGCCTCTGTCTTGCACAGGTCACTTGACCACTGTGGGTGTCAGTCTTCTCATCTGTAAAATTAAGGTTTTTGATTAGATGACATCTAAAGTCCTTTCCAACTCTCAATCTATCATCATGGTATATTGTTCTTGTGGTCTTTGACCACTCCTAAGAACTGAACATGATACTTTGGATGTGATCTAACTAGGGCATATTACAAAGGAACCATCACTTTCTTTGTCTAGAATGCTAATTCTCTTAATGCCACCTAAACTTGAATTTGTTTTCTTCATTCCCGTATGCTACTATTAACTCTGTTTAAGCCTGTGGTCTGCTAAAACCCCTTATATTTTTTCAGTCTAAATGCAGTCTTGTCACTCATTTTGACCTTGGGAAATTGATTTTTTAACCCTAAAAGTAATATTTTGTATTTATTTTTATATTGTATTCCATTTAGCATATATGTATATACATATATATGCATATGTATGTACGTATGTATGTATGTATATATTTTATTTCGACTGTCATTCAGTGTGTTAGCTATCCCTTCCAGGTTTGGTCATTTGAAAATTAATAAATATGCTATCTGTGCTTTTAGCCAAGACATTGGTCATAATGACTAATAGCATGGCATTTTGAATAGGTGAGAATGAGGAATAAGGGCACTTCACAAATGGGGAAAAGCAAAATATTAATGTAGAAGTGACGATATCATGTACGGGCAGCCTAGATACAAGCTTTAATTGAGAAGTCGAATCTCATAACTTTCGGGTCCGTGATTAAACTCACCATAGGTGAAACTACCATTTGCTTAAACCAAGACATATATGGGTACGCCCAAGAGAAAGGGCTCCCAATATGAATAAAGAGGATATTTCTGAATGAAGCAAAGTACAGGAGGGATGTCATTTTGCACAGGTGTGGTGAGATGCTCAGGAATCATAGTTGAGCCACTGATATCCATGGATTTCTAAAAGTTCTTTGTTTCTGATTAATTAGGAGACATTATGTAGCAATGAAAATAGTGCTGGATTTGAGGTCAGAATCCCAGATCAGCTACCTTTGTGATATTGGGCAGTCACTTGAGCACTTTGGGTCTTACTTTCTTATATTTAAAGTGAGGAGGTTGGATTAGAAGACTTCTAAGGTCTTTTCTAGGTCTAAATAAAAAAGCCTATGATTATAAATTCCCAGGTTCCATCCATTTCTTATAATTCTCTCAAAAGGGAATGAACAACAATGAGAGTAAATTACATAGTAGATATGGAGATTTTCCTCACAGTTTCTAGTCCTTTCTTTCAGGGTCATAGCATTTTATGCTATCAGGGTGCTTCACAATCTGGCAGAAGATTGTTTCAGGGCAAGCAGTTTGACTGACAATCAGCTGGACATTTTGCAGATGAGGAAATACACACCCTTAGGAAAAGGTGTTGTCCCAGTTCATCAAAAGTCAGGAAAAAAAGGTGGGGGTGGAGGGAAGGAATGAAGTGATATTCTGCCATTCTGCCTGGTGCTTTGCCTACAAGGCCTCCCCAATGTTCAGTAAAGACTCAGATAACATCATAAGACATGAGTAACACTATAAACTCTGCTGGGCAGCTAGGTGGTACAGTAAATAGAGTGCTGGGTCTGAAGTCAGGATGACTTATCTTCCTGAGTTCAAATCTGGCCTCAGCCACTTACTAGCTATGTGATCCTGAGCAATTCACTTAATCCTGTTTGGTTTAGATCTTCATCTGTAAAATAAGCTGGAGGAGGAAATACCAAACCACTCCAGGATCTTTGCCAAAACCCCAAATGGGATCACAAAAAGTTGGATGCAACTGAACAACAAAAAGTCTATACAATACTTTCTATACATTAATTCAATCAATCCTGACAACAACCTTGTGAAGGAGTTGTTAAAATTGTTATAATCATTTTAAAGATGAGGAAACTGAAGTTCTTTGAGGTTAAATGATTTGCCTAAGGTCACACAGCTGCTAAGTGTTGTAGGCAAGATTTGAACCTAGGTCGTCTTGATGCTAAATCCAACACTCTATTATGATGTTCTGCTCCATCTCCTAAATCCATGTTTTGTTACTCAATGGCTACACCACAAGTCTCCTGAAATCCTTCCAGCTCCCTCAGATCCCAGCTTCTGTAGAAGGCATTCCCTGGTTTCCTGCCCTCCTATAACACCCCGTTTTTGGAACCTTTCTTCTTCTATCACCTCCCATTTCCACTGTATATATCTTATTTGTACATAGTTGTTGGCATGTTGTGTCTCCCATCAGAATATAAGCTCCTTGAAGGTAGGGACCATGCTTTTGTCCTTTTTTTATATCACTGCATTTAACACGGTGCATGGTACATAGTAATAGCTTAATAAATGTTTGTTGATTAATTCTATAATAAAGAACAGACATTAGCTTGCCTGAGGCAATGAAATCAGCAGTTGTGTTCAGGGGTAGGTCTTTTGCCTCAAAAACATTACCAGCCTCGGACATTTATTACTGGCACCATTTTTATTATCAAGCATGACTGGCATTTATTGGGCTCCTTTCATCCCGGGATCCCAGAGTGCTTCATAAACATTACAGACTGATTGGAAAATTATACACAAGGATCCCATCACCCTCCTCATCAAAGGCCAAATGTGGTAACTCTTTAACAGCTCATAAACAGGTTTGCCTGGAGTCCTGAGCAGACAGCAGTGAAACAGACATCCTTCCATTATTAAAACAAACAGCAATGTTAGACAGGTGAAAGGCACCTACCCAAGCAGAGTTTAAGCTGGACAAATAATCTTCTTCAATTTGCAACATGGAGAAAATGACAGGAAAGAAGACACACTATTCTTTGGGTATATAATTCTCTTTTGACATAGAAAAGTTGCCATTTCTGAAGTCTCCAAGGAATAGTGGGAAGGGAAAATAATTAGTAGAAGAAGGTACTACAATTACAAGACACTGGAGGATGAAGGAGGGTTATATCTCCAGGTAACAATTTTATGCCTGTGCTTTTTTAGGTCCTCATTTAATGTTACATAACAGTACCGAAGATGGAAAAGTATTGGAAGAATCTTCTCTAATTATTTTACTTTTTGTGTTTTCATGACTTGTAAATTAATTTTAGGTCATAAAAGGAAGGGGTATCCATAAATTGTTTACTGGCCCAGACTCACAGACCCTCTTTTGATTGTTCCTACTCAATGCTCTTTTCTCTGTTAAAGATCAATGTAGGGAAACAACATGAGGCCAAGAGCAGTGATCGGATAGCCAGGAAACCAGGACTCCCAGCCTGCTTCTGCCACGACCAGCTGTGTGGCTTTAGAAAACTCAGTCTCTTGCCCCAGGACTTCCTTATCTCATTCATAATAAATATCACCTAAGGTCCTTTATAATCCTAAAATTATATGAATGGCTACAGAGATAGAGATTGGATCTGGGATTCGATTGTTATAGGGATCTCCCATGTGAGAAAACTCCCTCTGCCAATGTAAGCCAACACTTTCTCTGAAATGTCTAGTCTTAGGGAGTTGCCACAAGCAATGAGAGATTAATTGACTTGCCTCTGATACTTCCTAACTGGATGGCCTTGGCCCAGTCATGCCTCTCAGAATCTTAGTTTCCTCATCTGGGGATTATAATACCTTTAGTACCTCCTTCACAGGGTTGTCCTGAATATTCGTTGAGTTAGCTTCTCAGAGCTTCAATTTCCTCACCTGTAAAATGGGGGGAAGGGAGATGTTAAGACCTTTACTACTCCTTCACAATATTGTTTTAAAGATTGAGTGAGTCAATGTAAGATAACTGATATGCAAACTTTACAATGATACACAAATACCAGGTCTTAGGTTTCACAACCTTAGGAGACCCCAGACAAAGCACCAGCCGGAGAGGCAGCAACTGTCAAAGGCTGAATTTGAGCTCATCTTCCTAGCTCTCAGGCCTATTCTCCAGTCACTATACTGCCTCTCATGATTAGCTTTAGCATATTGCAAATTAGCCCATGTTCCTTTTGTTTTTTTCCCCAAGCTGTACTTTCCATATCTCAGTCTGGCATGATTGACTACATGATTATGATAAAACTTTTTTTTTTTGGTATGGGCAATGTCTTTTGATTTGTGCTGGATTTAAGTGAGGCAGAGTTGCATGGAGTCATTGGCCTCACTCTCTTCTCTGGAGTCAACATAATCCAATGTTGGGACAGAGTCAAGATGACTGGTGATAGCTCAAAATGCAGTGGGTGACCTTGGTGGCTTCAATGTCTAACCAAGCTCTAAGTACTCCACAGCACCTGCTTCAGCTGCCTTCATGGCTATTGGAACAAATTTTTCTCATCTGCCCATTCCACCAGGGGAAATCTTGACATGCCTGGGGTAGATGCCCCCTAACTCACCAATGGGTTTGGGACCCCTTGGTTACCCTCAACCTGGTTCAGCCCATCTGCCAAAATAGTTTACTAAAGAGTCCCATAGATACATCAGTCTATGTCTGGATAATGGCCAGAGACTCCTTAGTACTCTCCCTGACTCCAGTGTAGTCCAGTAGACCTCCGTCTAGTTCACCCCATCTATGCACACCTACCTACCAGGATCATCTTCTGTTTGCGCTACTGTGATTGTATTATTCTCCCTTCCTGACATTTTCAATGACTTCCTCTGTTGTGGATGGAACAACTCCTAATTTCAGGTTAGTCACCCTCTGGTTCTGTTCTCTTTCCCTACACCATCACCCACTACTCTCTGACATTACTTTCATTGATCCAACACTTCAAAGATGTGATCCCATCAGACTTGGTCCTCCTTCTACAAATGCAGCTCATGACCCCATCCATAATTCAGGGATGATATCTTAGAGTCATCATGACCAAAAAATTCCATCCTACTACTGCCAATTTGGAACAAAACATCATGGTACAATGGAAAGAACAACGATTTTAGTGAAGACTTGGGTTCAAATCCCACCAATGCTGTTTACTGTCTGTATGACTTTAGGAAAGTAATGGCACTAAGTTTCCTTTTCTGTAAAATGAGGGTTCTGGACCAAACAGCCTCTGAGGTCCCTCAGGCTCTAGGTATGAGCCAATAAAGCCTTTTTAGTTTGGTAGACTGCCGACATTTGAACTCCACCCCCAGTACCTCTAAGATCAACAATTAAATGCCTCTGATATATAAAACCTACCACAACTTGACCCCAACCTTTATTTTCCAGCCTTATTTTGCACTACTTCCCTGATATGTGCTATGGTCCAGCCAAAGTGCCTGTCTACTGCTTGTCATACAGGATAGCTCCTTGCCTTGTACTAGTGGCGATGCCCCTGTGTCTGGAATCCACTCCTCCCCGATCTCTACCTTTCAGGATACGGGGTTTCCATCAACCCTTAATTTAAGCATCTTCTTTTATGTGAAGTTATTCCTTAATCTTCACCTCAACTGTGAATTCTTTACCCATCAAAATCACCTTATATCTACTTTGCAGACACATATATATATATATATATATGTGGTAAATAAAATGTATATATGCGCATGTGTGTATATATGTGTGTCAATATATATATGCTCACATGAAAGATATGGCTGCTTTATCACATCAACATGGCATTTAATAAAAAGGACATTTGTATGAAAAAATGCAAAGAAAATTTGCTTGAAGAAAAGCAATTTGAAGAGTCCCTAAAAGAAAAGACATCCCTTAGATAAAAGTGCTTGAAGAGAAACACAGACAGTTCTGGGAGCAGCTGAGAAAGAGCAGCTCTTTTGAAGTGAAAATATAGTATAAATATAAGTAAAAATATAGTAAAGCAAGACACAGTGCTTTGTTAACTTATATAACCATATTTAAGACTTTAAAGTTTATAGCTGGGAAACTGAGTCAAAAATCATTTAGATAGTATAGGGTAAATATATATTGATTGTGTCATATCTAACAGAATTGTGGATTTGGGGTTATAACGTGGGATAGAGATAGCTTACTACACATTAGGAGACCTTGATCTGAGATAGGAGAATCCATAGGAGAAAGTAGATTAAAAGCCACAGGATTAGAAGCTTAGATGTGAAAAGATGGAAAACAGGCACTAGAAGAGAATACAGAAGCTGAGAGAACAGTGAAGCCAGCAATAGTGGAGAAGGTCAGAGAAAATCGATATTGCTTCAATTGGAGCCCAATTGAGTCCTGGCAGATGGGCTCTACAGCTGTTTCTGGGGAGATGATTTGATGGGATGAAAAACTCATGTATTTAGGTATATATGTATATAGTCACATATGTATATACATATGTTTATAATTATTCATTTATGGCTTATAATCTATAAAAGAATTAGTAATAGATATATGTGTGCATTCTGTAGGTTATAAGCTCCTTTGAAACAGGGCCTGTTGGATATTTGTCTTTGTCTCACCAGAACATAGCCCAGTGGAGGGCAAATAGTAGGTACTTATTAAATGTTTGTTGATTGGTTGACTAAATGAATCCAAAAGATGAGCAAATATTCACTTGCCATCTACAATGAATTTCGTGGAGCACATTATTTAAAAAGGAAACACACTGTGCCCTTGAGGAACTCAAATCTACTTGCAGAGATAAGCCACATGCTTAGAAAAAAAATAACAATTTAAGTTGTTATTTCAGGTGCCAAGTAAAAGGTACCAAAAATGAGAGTTCTTCAATTATGAGAGCACAACATAGTCATAGACCTTTGTGCTGCAACAGTCTCAAGAAATCCTTTGATCAAATAGTGTGGGGGGCAGAGCCAAGATGGCTGCTGCAAAGCAGGGACTTCCCTAAAGCTCTCCCCCAAGGTGCTCCAAACACCTATTAAAAATGGTTCTGAACAAATTTTAGAACTGCAGAGCCCACGAAATAGCAGAGGGAAGCAGGGCTCCAGTCCAGGACAGCCTGGACAGTCACTGGGTAAGATCTATCACACAGAACTGGGAGCAGAGGGAGCAGAGCCCAGCATGGGCCGCGCCTGGACTGACCAGACCGGGAACCAGGCGGAACAGGCCCTAGTGCCCTGAATCAGTTAGCTGTGACAGTTACCAGACTTCTCAACCCACAAACACCAAAGACAACAGAGAATGTTTATGGGAAAAACTGCGGGGACAGAGCGAAAGGAGTTTGCAGTTTGGCCACCACCCCGGGGTGCACGGGAGGTGGAGCAGCTACAGAACTACAGCTGCAGTTGCTTCCAGCCCCATACCCACCTGAAGGAAGGAATTAAGTGGCAGATCTGAGTGGGAGTGCAGAGCCTGCTTAGATCTGAGTCACAGTCAGGGTTGGCAGTTCTTGGGGGAGGAATAGTGCTGGTGTGGCAGAGTTTGATGTGTAGAAATAGCTCTGAAAACAACAGCACTGCCCCTCAAGCTGGGACAAAGTACCCTATAATCTACAAGCAGCCATAACCCAATGAAAAACTAAAGGGGCAAGTAGATGGCTGGGAACATGGCCAGGCAGCAAAAATTGACTCAGATTCAGACTCAGACTTTGGTGAAAAAGAAGACCAAAACATACAGTCAGAAGAAGGCAACAAAGTCAAAGAGCCTACATCAAAAACCTCCAAGAAAAACATGAACTGGTCTCAGGCAATGGAAGAGCTCAAAAAGGATTTGGAAAAGCAAGTTAGAGAAGTAGAGGAAAACTTGGGAAGAGAAATGAAAGTGGTGTGAAAAACAAGTCAATGACTTGCTAAAGGACACCCAAAAAATACCAAAGAAAATAACACCTTAAAAAATAGACTAACTCAAATGGCAAAAGAGCTCTGAAAAACCAATGAGAAGAATGCCTTGAAAGGCATAATTAGCCACATGGAAAAGGAGGTACAAAAGATCACTGAAGAAAATGCTACCTCAAAAATTAGACTGGAGCAAGTGGAAGCTAGTGACCAGATCAAAGGATTTCTTTTTTTTATCTTATTATTTATTCATTTAATATTTCAGTCTTCAGCATTGATTTTCACAAGAGTTTGAATTACAAATTTTCTCCCCATTTCTACCCTCCCTCTCACTCCATGATGGCATATATTCTGGTTGCCCCATTCCCCTTCTGTCAACCCACTTCCTCCCCCCATCCCCTTTTCCCCTACTTTCTTGTAGGGCAAGATAGATTTCTATGTCCCATTGACTGTATATCTTATTTCCTAGTTGCATGCAAAAACTTTTTTTGAACATCTGTTTTTAAAACTTTGAGTGTCAAATTCTCTCCCCTCTTCCCTCCCCACCCACCCTCCCTAAGAAGGCAAGCAATTAAACATAGGCCACATGTGTATCATTATGTAAAACCCTTCCACAATACTCATGTTGTGAAAGACCAACTATATTTTGGTCCTTCCTATACTATCCCCCTTTATTCAATTTTTTCCCTTTTCGAAAGTGTTTGTTTTTGATTACCTGCTCCCTCTATCTGCCATCCCTTCTATTGTCCCCCCCCCCCTTTTTTATCTGCTTCCTCCTTCTTTCCCATGGGGTAAGATACCCAATTGAGTGTGTATGTTATTCCCTCCTCAGGTCAAATTTGATGAGAGCAAAATTCACTCATTCCCCCCCCACCTGCCCCCTCTTCCCTTCCTACAGAACTGCTATTTCTTGCCACTTTTATGTGAGATAATTTACCCCATTGTATCTCTCCCTTTCTCCCTCTCTCAATATATTCCTCTCACATCTCTTAATTTGATTTTATTTTTTTAGATATCATCCCTTCATATTCAACTCACATTGTACCCTCTGCATATATATGTGTGTGTGTATATATATATGTATATACATATATATATGTATATATATATATATATATATGTGTGTGTGTGTGTGTGTGTGTGTGTGTGTGTGTGTGTATTCCCTTCAGCTACCCTAATACTGAGGTCTCATGAATCATGTACATCATCTTTCCATGTAGGAATGTAAACAAAACAGTTCAACTTTAGTAAGTCCCTTATGATTTCTCTTTCTTATTTACCTTTTCATCCTTCTCTTGATTCTCGTGTTTGAAAGTCAAATTTTTATTCATCTCTGGTCTTTTCACTGAGAAAGCTTGAAAGTCCTTTATTTTATTGAAAATCCATATTTTGTCTTGGAGCATGATACTCAGTTTTGCTGGGTAGGTGATTCTTGGTTTTAATCCTAGCTCCATTGACCTCTGGAATATTATATTCCAAGTCCTTCAATCCCTTAAGGTAGAAGCTGCTAGATCTTGTGTTATTCTGATTGTGTTTCCACAAATTGTTTCTTCCTGGCTGCTTGCAGGATTTGCTCCTTGATCTGGGAGCTCTGGAATTTGGCAACAATATTCCTAGGAGTTTTCTTTTTGGGATCTTTTTCAGCAGGTGATTGGTGGATTCTTTCAATTTCTATTTTACCCTCTGGCTCTAGAATATCAGGACAGTTCTCCTTGATAATTTCTTGAAAGATGATATCTAGGCTCTTTGTTTGCTCATGGCTTTCATGTAGACCAATAATTTTTAAAGTATTTCTCTTAGATCTATTTTCCAGGTCAGTGGTTTTTCTAATGAGATATTTCACATTGTCTTCCATTTTTTCATTCCTTTGGTTCTGTTTTATAATATCTTGATTTCTCATAAAGTCACTAGCTTCCACTTGCTCCAATCTAATTTTTAAGGCAGTATTTTCTTCAGTGGTCTTTTGGACCTCCTTTTCCATTGGGCTAATTCTGCCTTTCAAGGCATTCTTTTCCTCATTGGCTTTTTGGAGCTCTTTTGCCATTTGAGTTACTCTATTTTTTAAGGTGTTATTTTCTTCAGTATTTTTTTGGGTCTTCTTTAGCAAGTCACTGACTTGTTTTTCATGGTTTTCTCGCATCCTTCTCATTTCTCTTCCCAAGTTTTCCTCTACTTCTCTAACTTGGTTTTCCAAATCCTATTTCAGCTCTTCCATTGCCTGAGACAAGTTCATGTTTTTTTGGAGGTTTTTGATGTAGACTCTTTGAATTTGTTGACTTCTTCCAACTGTATGTTTTGGTCTTCTTTTTCACCAAAGAAAGATTCCAAAGTCTGAGTCTGAATCTGAGTCAATTTTTGCTGCCTGGCCATGTTTCCATCCAACTTACTTGACCCTTGAGTTTTTCGTTGGGTTATGACTGCTTGTAGATTATAGAGTACTTTGTCCCAAGCTTGAGGAGCCGCACTGTTGTTTTCAGAGTTATTTCTTCACAGCAAGCCCTGCCACACCAGTGCTGCTCCTCCCCCTAAGAACCTCCAACACGGCCAGACTCAGATCTAAGCTGGCTCTGCACTCCTGCTCAGATCTGCCACTTAATTCCTCCCACCAGGTGGGTCTGGTGCTGGAAGCAACTGCAGCTGTAGCTCCGTAAGCAGCCTTAGAGTTGCAATACCTCTGCTGTCCCACTCCGGGGTGGTGGTCAAACTGCAAACTCCTTTCACTCTGTCCCAGAAGCTTTTCCCACTAACCTTCTCTGTTGTCTTTGATGTTTGTGGGTTGAGAGGTCTCGTAAGTGCCACAGCTCACTGATTCAGGGCGCTAGGGCCTGTTCTGCCTGGCTCCCAGTCTGGTTGGTCTGGGCGTGGCCCACGCTGGGCTCTGCTCTGCTCCCTCTGCTCCCAGTTCCATGAGATAGACCTCACCCTGCGGCCATCCAGGCTGTCCTGGGCTGGAGCCCTGTTTCCTTCTGCTATTTCTTGGATTCTGCAGTTCTAGAATTTGTTCAGAGCTACTTTTTATAGGTGTTTGAAGGAACCTGGGGGGGGGAGTTCATGTAAGTCCCTGCTTTCCAGCCGCCATCCTGGCTAAGCCCCTCATCACATACTATCTTAACGACAACCCTATGAAGTAGATGTTCTTAATATACCCATTTTATAGATGACAAAAGGGAGACTCAATGGTAAATGACCTTCCCAGGTAATACAGCTAATAAGTGTCTAAGGCAGAATTCAAACCTGAATCTTCCTTACTCACAGTCCAATAATATTTTTTGAACTTTCGTTGTCTGTTTTTTTTAATTAAGCAATCAAACTCAGCCAAAAGTTGACTTAAAACTTTTCCATCCCACCTCCTGTTTCCTTCTACTCCTGTCACAAATTTGTTCAGTTTGTCTGAAACATCTAATGTCTGGAAAATATGAGTGCTGCTGTTAATAACAGCTGACATTGACACGGCACATTTTAGCCTCACAATGTCTCTGTTAGGTAAGCATAACAGATATCATTATCCTCATCTTACAAATAGGGAACAATAAGGCTCAGAGATTAAATGGTTTGCCACTAGTCACTTACCTAGTAAGTGTTTGATGCAAGATTTGAATTCAGGTTTTCCTGAATCTAATCTGATCTAAAACCCTTTCTTCTATACTAGGCTGCCTCTAAATACTATTAAGAAAACATTGAAGCCCTAGTCCAATACTCCAGCTGTTTTGTTCATGTCTACAATAGAGATGTCATTTCTTCATAGACTCATTTCCATGGAAAAACTGTAGAAAAGAAGAGAAGAACATTTTACAAGTTCCTTCAATCTGCCTCCCCTCCCCCATTTATTTTGTTCCCATCGTTGGCTTCCCTGAGGAATAGGACATGTGAGCATGTGCTAATGGGTATGGTGGCATCAGAAGGTCCTCTTCTATTTGTTTCCATCTGAAATGCATTTATTTTATAACCCAATTAAAAACCCTGTGTGCAAAGATAAATAAAACCATGTGGATGTTGCCACATACATGGCTCTCTGGGCTCCATTTGGACCCACTGATAAATGGGAGGAAACACATTGTGTGGACGGATGCAATTAGCTGAAATGCTATATTTTTGGCCTCTGATGATGTCTGTTTGCATTCAATCCCCACCTGAAAACCCATCCTCATTTGAAAGCAAACTATAAAATCACGTCTGTGCAGATGGACCCCGTTCGGCTGGTGTTGACATGCCAAAACACCTTTCCAACGTTCTGTGAAGTGTTGACTTCTTCACTTGAAATTTCATTTTGTCATTTTTAATCACCACGAGCAAATGCCATGCTTAATAATAACTCTCTGTTCTTCCATAATGCTTTTCAACAGAGGACCCGAAAGCACTTTGACAAACATTAATAAGCAAGGCCTCCCAACTGCTCCCTGGGCAGTCATTGCACAGGCTGAACTGAAACAGCAAGTGGTGAGGAACCATTTCTGGACCCACAGAGCACCTGGAACTGGAGTGGGAGGGACCAAGATTATCTCCCTTGTTTCTATGGCCTGTCACACTGACCTTACACTGAACTTTCCCACACCAGAGCCTAAAGCCAACGAGTACCACTTCTCCCAAAAGAGTCCATCAGTGCTAAGGGTCACGCTTGAAGGATCATGACATTTATTAATGTTTTATTTGTCACCTACTCCATTTCTGGTCTTCCTCTGATTATTTGCTTTTCTAAGCCTCCCTGATATGGAAGAGGTAGCCCTAAGAGTGAGAAGAATCATTGCATGTCAGAGCTGGAAGAGACCTCAGAACTCATGGTGGCCAACCAAAATGGCAGTTCAAAGGCAAAGTATTTTTTTCCACAACATCCCTATGAGATGGGTAATGCCTATGGCATTATCCTCATATGAAAGAAAACTGATACTCAGAGAAATAAACTGACTTACCCAAAGTTACGTGGATTCTAGGACTAGAAGCCAGGATTTCCATCTTCCCATGCCATGTTCTTTTCAGTCTCCCATACTGGCCTAAGATCATAAAATCATGGCGTTATAGCCCTAGAGCTATGAAAGACCTTATGTCAGACTCACACTCAGTCTAGGAGTCACAGCATCACAGACTTTTTGAGCTGGAAGGGCCTCAGCAGCCACCTAGTCCAGTTTCTACTTGAGATGAATTCTCACTATAACACACCCATGTGGCCATCCCACCTGGAAACCTGGCTCTGCTACTGTGAAATGATAAACTCTGGATCCAGTCACCTAATATTAAGCATATACAGTAAAAATGTATGGGTCCTAGATTCAGGAGTCCTAGGTTCAAGTCATGGAACCTAGTTACCAGCTAGGTGACCCTGGGCAAGATACATAACCCCTTTGTGTCTCAGCTACCTCATCTGTTAAATGGGGGAAATCATAGCACCTACTTCACAGTTTGAAAGATTACATGAAATAATCTTTATAAAGAGCTTTACAAACTTTACAGCATTATATAAATACTGCGTCATCATCATCATCACTTGTTTCCCCAACTCCAAACTGATGCAAACTACCTATCACAAAACTGTTGGAAGAAAAGTATTTTGCAAACCTTGAAGTATTATAAAAGTGTGAGTCATTTCTATTATTTTGATACTAAGATCTCATCTAGGTGGGTTATTCCTTCATTAGTGCTTTTCACAATGCTATCATGTTCTCTAATTCTATGCAATTCACATCTGCATGTGTCCATAAACCTTTCTTATAAGACTGAGGCCACATCCTGAAGCCTTCCTCTAGGTTTTAGGACATTTTGCTGAGAACAGGACAACACAATGAACTCTCCATTGATTAGCCTCCCCTGTCCCCTGGCCTCTTTGATGTTCCTCAAACATCATCCAACTCCAGGCTCTTTCACTGGCTATCTTCCTTGCCTGACATTCTCTCCCTCTGCCTTTTCATCTCCTGGTTTCCTTCAAGTTCTAGTTAAAACTCATCTTCTTCAAGAAGCCTTTCCCAACTCCTCTTAACTCTAGTGCCTTCACTCTGAGATTGTTGTCCAATTTATCCTATATATAGTTTGTTTATACATATCTGTTAACATATTGTCTCTCCCATAAGACTGTGAGCTCCCTGATAGCAGGAACTGTATACTTTCTTTGTATTCATGGTGCTTGGCACAGTGCCTAGTATATATTAAGTGTATAATAAATGCTGGTTGACTGACTGACCATCTCATTAAATATTAGCTTTCTTATCTGCAAAATGGACATAATAGTCATACTGTGCTATGGTTATTGGGAGAAGAAAAATTCTCTAAATCTAAAAGTATTATATAAATGGGAGTTATTGTTATTGGGAAGTATTCCATGCTGTATGGACTGAAAATATATAAGGTCCTTCCAATGATTATAATTGAAAGGTATAACTAAGGCAAGTAATACTACATCAACTGCGCCTCTTTTCTTTCCTTTAGAGTGCTTTAGAGACCTTAGGTATTCAGTTTGTGAATTATCCAGGCCCTAGCTATTTCACACACGCATACACACACACACACACACACACACACACACACACACACACATTTTATTTCCTTATGTCTTGATTACCATACTGCTCATAAGGAGTTATAATGAGAGGAGAGAATTATGAAGAAGATGGCTTAAAATGAAAGCTATCAATTAATTTTGTGACTTGATAAGAACCCAATTTTGTGTTTTTTAGTTAAGCAGAGGAAGGTAAAGAATTTGACCAAAAGAAGGTTTATGGATGGTTAGCAAATATCCTTCATCTAGGTTATACCTCTTTTGAGGGCCATATATAATTGCAGGTTGAATGTATTGCTAGTCAACCTCAATGAAGCATATCCTCGCTATTGTCTCAACAATCTAAAATATGCCCAGCCCAGCTGTGTCTGTTAAAAAGTAAGTCAGCAGGTGCTGTTTTGAAAGTTGAGCATAATTCAAACTATAATGTGTGCAATCAATCAAACTTTGGCCCAAGCAGGAGAAAAGAAGACGACATTCTATCAATCGATGAACGTCCATTGATGGATCTCATTTTGGAAACAAACTTTATGGCATTCATGGAAATCAGACCTATAACTCGGCAAACAAGTCCAGCACAATCTTCAGAGGATACTCAGAGCTCCCAATGGAGAGAAGAAAGGAAAGTCATTCTACATCACCCCATCCTAAAACAGTCAGGGTGGAACTTATTAGCATTCCTCTGAAAAATGAAAACATGACATGTTCACAAGAGGTCCAATCAGAGAAAGAGCTCCCAAGGAAGTTGGGAATGTGAGACTCTGCCCAAGGAAGCATTCTTATTAAGATAGGTATGTCAATCTAAGTCAAGTTTCCAGAACTTCAGCCTAAATCCATTACCCCTTGATGTAACCTACTTTCTTCCTGTGCTGAAGGAATCTTGCATCTGATAAAGGAAGGCCAATCAAAGACAGGACACTCAAGATAATAAGCTGTCTCCTATAGACAGGTTGGGGCCCACTTCGAGTATTTATTTCTTCCACAGACATTTCCATTTCTTTCATCTTGAGAATTAGACTGAAAGTATTCTTGCCTGAAGTAACTAGATTTAGAAAGGAAAGGGGCTTTTCATTTTCCCTAGCATGGCCAAAGTGGCTGATCCTGTCCCACATGCAATGCTTTCTGATGGATCTGGTCCAATTTCCACCATTTTACAAGTGAGAAAACTAAAGCTCCAAGGGGTGAAGCATTCTGTCTAAGATTATACAGTTGATAGTGTGTTAGAGATAATATTTGAACCCAGACCTTCCAATGCCAGAAGCACCATTTGTTCCTGTTCATTACTCTGTCTCCCAAAGGTAATGCTCAGCATCAAAAGTCCCATCAAAGATATAAAGGCATCTTCTGCTTAGAGTAGTTTTATTTTTGGTGACAACACATGAATGCATTAAGCCTCCCTGTCTTTGGGACTGGCCTTTCTATTTTAAAAATGCCTTTTACTGAGTCTGTGCTAAGGGTTTAATTGAGGCATCACCGGACTTATGTTAGGGGCGCTCTGGACCCAGGCCCCCGAGAGGGTAGTGAGACGCCAGGGAGTCTGGACCTGCTGACGTGGCAATGCCTGTGTGGCTTCCGCCACCTCAGCACCGGGGCGGCTCTTACTGGAGGAGCTCCACCCTCGGGGAGGAACTGGGGAGGAGCCAACCCGGAACACCCTGATAGGTTATATAAGGCACGCCCCAGAGAGGGTCAGGGGAACTTCTATCAAGCCATGCAATAAAGCTGTTTGCCTACTCCTCCGGTGTTCTGCCTGGTGTTTCTCCTCTCGTTCCGCCCCCCCCCAGAGGAGCCAGAGACGTCCGAAGACCCGAGGGCAGGGTAAGTAGAGGCGGCGGTCGGGGTCGCCCCCGACAGACTTACAAAAAAAAACACTGAATGAAATCTAAAATGATACGAATGATAATAACTCAAATTTGTAGAGTTGTTGTGAGCGAAGTACTTTATGAAATATAAAGTGATATAGACTGGACCAGTAATGTGATTAATAAAAGGAATTACCAGGCGAGGAAATTATCTGTATAAACATAGGTTGGCACCTTCTCTGCAAATGATAGTCTCAGCGAGTTTGCTGGAATCAAATGACTTGCATAGGATCAGACATCCAAAATATGTCCAAAGCAGGACTTAAACCTGAAAACAAGGCTTCCTATTTCCAAGGCCCTATTTTCATCTCTGTATTGTGCTACCTCTTGATATAAAAAGCAAGCATGAGCTAAATGTCAGACATGACTAGTGGCACTTAAGAAGTGTGAGGATCTGGAGAAACAGAAAAAAAACCCAAACAACTCCAATCCTTTTATGCGCTACTGATTCAATCTTGGCTACATCCTCAGAAAATATAGAAAAAAGAAACATGGGACTCAGTCTAATGAGGAGGTACTGATCCAGAATAGAATGCCATCCACAGAATGCTAATATCTCTGAGCTGGAATAACTCAGGGGTCTTTTTTTATTTTGTAGTTGTTCCCTTGGTAGGGGAAATTGCCCTTCCTGGAAGTCACTTCATGTGCATTTCCCATCTTAATATTGCTCAACCACTCCTATAAGCCCTGAACAAATATGTCTCTAGAACATCCCCTCTCCAGGACATGGTAACACAGGATTCACTCCTGAGTGTCTGGCCAAACTGAGTGAATCCCCAGAGAGCCACAAACACTAATACAGCAAGAACTAGACCTGGAATGCTTGATAATACAATGAGCTGGATAATCATGCCAAGTCTGAGACCCATTCCCACAATTACTAGTTCACAGCCCCCTTTTGGTGTGCTCTGTGTTCTTCCCTTGAAGAATATCAATGACTAGCCCAAAACTCCCATGATACCCTATTGCTGCATCTAACATTATGTGATTTTGATATAATTGCTGCTCCTACCTATGTGAATATATGTGTTTTTATTTCATGTGTCTGTCTGATGTTTTTATACTTTTATACTACAGCTTGCTGTGGCTGCCCTTCACCCCATCATGCTTTGCTATATGTGAACATAATTGGAATAGTCATGGAATCCCTGATTCATGAGCAATTATTGCTATTAACTCATTCCACTTTCTTCTTAACAACAGTGTTCCCAACACTTTCTGCATATCAAATTGAGCACTGGATGCTCATGATGGCCATTCCCCAAAAAGTATGGCTTCCATGATGCAGGCTCCAAGCTATTTTACATATGTTGGAATTGTGCTCTCTGCCCTCTTATCACAGACTGAAATATGGTGGTGACTGGCAGCACCTCTCTCAAGAGTAATGAAAGTGGTGCCAAACCCAGAAGCACAGCCAGAGATAGTGAGTATTTGGCAGTGAGATATATTCTCAGTGTCATTTACCAAGGAGTAGGAATTGCAGACAAGTGAGAGCCTGGGGTATTAGTAGAAAAACACAAAGTCCTGATCAGCTTGTTCCGGTCCCTGATCTTAAGTGTTCAGGGCTCCACAGAGGATAGTAATTGCTTCAGGGAAAAGGAAGTCGACTCATCACTGCTTGCCTTCATCATTATCAGCAGGGAACACTTTAGTGTACTCTAGTCAACCTATTTCTATAACAGGCTGACATGCTTAATTCCCCCAAAGAACACTGTTCTATCCATAGGACTGAAGAAGACTTGTTATATTCATCTAGAAAAGATGTTATTTTACCTTTTTCAAAGACTCTGGGTAAAGAATTTGATTTGGAAAGTTCTGGAAAGGAATTTTTATATAGAAAGAAGATGTGATGCTGTCTGATGCAAAAGGCTCCATGGAGTTTAGATGATCTCTGCTTTAGAAGAAACATCAGCTCTTTCTCTGAGGGTGAACTTGAAGATTCAAAGAAGGAAAGCTACCCAAGAACTGGTACTGATCCACTGAGCATGTTCATTTCAGAGCAGGTTGCCTGTTATATAAATATAGAGTGTTAAGGGACGAGAATCTAAAATGGCTGTTGTGTACCTAAATTTAGCAGTTAAATCTCCTGAATTTAAAGTTCTGGGTAGCTGAAAATCTTAGCAACTTTGTAAGAAGTCATGTTTTAATTAAATATATGAAAACCAATAGGTCTGAAAAATGGTTTTTGGCTCCATGCATATGCACGTACTATAATGACATATTCTCTACCTCGCTTCTTATCCAATCAATTGACTAACAATGATTCTACAAACCGATCATAGAGCTAGAGCTGGAAAGGACCTCAGATGCCATCTAATCCAACTCTCTTATTTTGCATATGAAGAAACTGAGACTCAAAGTAATAAAGTGAGTTGGCCTATGTTGGAAATATCACAAGTGGGATTTATTGCACATTTACTGTGTACAAGGCACTGCCTTTGGTCCTGTGGGAAATAAAAAGCACAGGACATATTTCTTGATTTCCAGGGGATGTGGCATTTACATAAATATAATATCAAATTATACATGACATGCCATAGGAGAGGTGCAAAGTTCATCCTTTTAAAGAATTCAAAGAAAGTGAAGACCATTTCTAGCTGGGGATATCTGGAATCACAGAAGGATTTATGGAAATGGTTGGATTTGAATTGAGATCTGAAGGATGAATAGCAGTTTCATAGGAAGAGATGGATGTGAGTCCAATGACAATGGAGCAGAGAATCACAAGATAGGAGATGATTTCTTGAAGACAGATCATGAGGAAGATGTAATAGGAGATAAGAAGTGGCTGGGTTTCTGCTTGAAGCCCAATGAAAGCTTCTGTTTGCAGTAGGGTTTTGTCAAAAGTCAATTAATTATGGTTCCAAGGCTGCTGAGAAAAGTAACTCAACTACAACTTCAGGGTAAGAAGCTTATTATAAAGAATTTATGCCTCAGTCTGAACTGGTAGATCATGGAATGCAAGAAGACATAACTGGATTCCATCAGAGCCTCTAACAAAATTTATCGTGTTATCTTTGTGAAAAAATAGCTATATGGGTACTAGTTAATAATAAAATTAGGATTTGGAGCGGGTTGAATGGCTGAACACAAATTGTCAGAAATGGATTGAAATACATCTAGAGACAGGTCTCTAGGTAAATGTCCCAAAATGTTTTTGTCCTGTGCTATTTAAGAGGTTTCTTGTCAATTGAATATAAGCATATGTGGCACATTATCAAATTGGCGTATTTTATACTAGATGACAGAGATGAGCTGGGGAAATGAGCCATATCTATAATATGACATGAAAAAGGGACAATTAGATAGTCTTCTAGTCGGGCCCCCCACAAAAGGAAGTTTTGCCTTTCTTCAAGTCCCTATTAAAATTTCATCTTCTATGGTAAGTCATGCCCAATGCTTCTTCATTCTGGTTCCTTTCTCTGTTAATAATTTTCTATTTATCCTGTTGTTATGGTAATTAAGGTGGGACTTTTTGCTGTTCTTCTCTTAAGTGCCTTTAATGATTCTGGCCTTTGTTTGAATGGGGCAGATAAAGTAGGATCTTTTTGTCTTGTAGTATTTCTCAGCACTGAGACAATTGGGAATCACTGATTTGTATGTGATGTGATACTGGGGATGGGGAACTTTCCCACACCCAGCCTAGGTGAGGTCAGAGCCCTCAGGCCTCTGAACAGGATATCATTGAGGAGAGCTTGGCACTTGACTTTTGGGGCACACTCATGGAAGGAGTGTTGAGACTCTGGGTAAGCACCTACTGCCCCCCAGCTTTACAACCCAGATGTTGGTTCTTCTCCAGTAACTATGAATTGTGATTTGAATCAGACAAGGTCTGTCTGTTGGTGTTTGTAATTTCTGTTTGTATTTGCCTTGAAGTTCAGGGGGCTGATCTTTTCTCCATGAACTGTGAATGATATTTGTATGTTTGATTAAACTGAAATTGTTAACCCCTTAACGTTACTTTCCTTTGTAAAGCAGATCAAAGAACCTATGTTGGCAACTTTCTGTGTGCTAGTTATTGGTGGGTCTTACACCCGCACAGCAGCTGCTAGCAGATTGTCGCAACAATGATATACTTGCTTTGGTTCCTGTATTATTTTATTTTATTCCTACTTAATTTCCTTTAAGAATAATTCCATTTTTAGAAAGTCCTGGTACATGCTAGGATTTGTATGAAGAGAGAGCTCAGGACCCATACTAACAGAGAAGCCTGTAATGTCATTTTTCATATGAGCTATTAAAGGAGACTGCAACAAGAAAACTAGCCAACCCTCAAAACAAAGAGTAAGAAGAAAATTAAAAGGCTGTGAATATTATAATCCCTGGAGATAAAATCTCCATTATTTCCTCCAAATTTCCTCTCTCTCTCTCTTAGTCTGTAAAAACACCACCTTTCTGACTTTCATAAAATGACATTCATAATCCGAAGAATGTCTTCTATGTACCTTTCCCTTTTATTTCGAATTAACAGGCTTTGTTTCTTTTCTAACACAGCGCATGCTATGTATTGTCAGAAATACAGTTTGAAAAGAGATTACAGTCCATATTCAACGTCAAGTTTCTTGAGCGCTCAGAATATGAGGAGAAGAGTAACTAAGCCTTGGAGCAAAATCTGAAGCCAAGGGTTTAAGTGAAAACCATGAAATTTGGGCCCGGTTTCCAAAAAAAGCTTACTGAAGAGTTCAATGTTTTATAACTAAACTAGAATCAAATTGGGGCAGGGGAACCCTCTTAGCCTCAAAGTGATTACAAGGCAAAGTTGCCTACTTCACCACCTAGGCACAACTGTTGGTCAAAGGTTATCTGTGGGATCACTCTGGGTGACTTTATTAATAATTAGAGCTGTAAAAAAGTGGAATGGCCTGCTTGGAGAGATAGTAGACTTCCCTTTCCTAGGAGGTTTTCAAACAAAGGCTAGATGATTCTTGAAGGCATCTTATTGCAAAGTTTTTTTTTTTTGAGTAGGTTGGATACTAAAGTCCTTTCCAGCTCTCAGCTTGTCAGATTCAATGATACTCCTTACCACTGGTGTGATCTTAGATTCCTGAGTACTGAGTACTAAGTACTGCCTTTTGTCAATAAAATTCTAGAGATTTTGGAAGTCTATTGTTCTCTATAGGTAGCATAGATAAAGCATTGGATTTGGAATCAGGCATATCTGGGTTCCAATCTCACCTCAGATACTTCCTAGCAATGTAGCTGAATGACCATGGCTAAATCCTTTAACCTCTGTGTGCCATAGTTTCTTCATCTATAAATTGAAGGGATGTGCACATAATAAACTCAGAGGTCCCTTCCGGCTCTACATCTGTGATTTATAACCTTTCCATATACATGGAGTATAGCTATTAATGTGCAATTTTCTTTCAAGAATCTATGTTCCTGGGGCAGCGAGGTGGCACAGTGAGTGGAGCACCTGCCCTGGAATCAGGAGGACCTGAGTTCAAATGCGGCCTCAGACTCTCAACATACTAGCTGTGTGACCTTGGGCAAGTCACTTAATCCCAATTGCCCTGCCTTTGACCCTCCAAAAAAAAAGGTAAAAAAGAATCTATGTTCCAGAGATAGGATTTTAGTTCCACACATCAATTTCCTCAGTCTCCAGCCTTTAAAAAGACAGTATGACTTTTGTAATATTCTCCCAATCCATTCTTTTATCTCCTTTGTAAGCCAACTTTTAATACTTCTTAGTTCTGGTGTTATTTTCTCAGTTTGGGCACTTCTTTGATTGACATGAATTGTCTATGCCCTCTGGGTCTTGTTAAAAATGTCTTTAGAGGTGCTGTAGCTAGAATATGTACTACCCTATGGTCAACAAGGTATAGGCCAAACCACTTGAATAGATAGTATCTCACAGCCTAAATCATATTAGACAAGAATCTGCAATTAGTACAAACCAGTCAGGATACAAATCATTGGACATTTTAAATCTATATCTGGACAACCAATCTATGACCTCATTATGTGTTGGAGTTTATATTTTAATTCTTTTCATGTAGAGTAAGTATTCTGTAGGAATCCTTTCTCCAAATATTCCTCCTTCTGTTGAAAACATCACAACGTTCATAACTTTAGAGCCGTCCATGTTCTGTCCTCTGTCCATCATTCTCCTTCATTACCACTCTGGTATCAAACAATTGTCAAATCTTTCCCAGCATCCCTTATAACTTGTCCACTTCTCTCCACTCACATAGTCATCACCCCGCTTGTTCAGACCCTCACCCCATTGGCCTAGAATATTATGGCGTCTCTGACTACAGCCTCTCCTCTCTTAAAGGTAGCTAAGTGAGATAATAGAGTGCTGGACTTGGAGACAAAACTAACAAAGCTCAAATTCTGCCTCAGACATTTAGTTGTGTGATCTTAAGCAAATCACTTGCCTCTCCAATCTCAGTTTCTTCATCTATAAAATGGGCCTTCTTCAAAGGATTGTAATGATAATTAAAAGAGATAATACTCCAATTATTTTAAAAACCTTGAAATACCATAAAATACTAAACATTATTTACTATTATTCTAATGTTATTATCTCAACACTCCTCTTTCTAGTTAAAATCTCTTTGAGTGTTTAAAGAAGATATTTTGACTGACTGGGCCCAACTTGGATCTCACAAAGCAGTAACAGAGAGGGGAAACAAACCCAGACTAAGAAACCAAAAACTGGTAGCAGTCCTGTTTCTTTTGTGTTATTTTGGACTAGGCAATCAGACTTAGGCTTCATTCTGCTCATCTGTTTCTTTAAAAATGAATCATGAAGATGAATTGAGTGGACAGTGAACACTATGGCTCCTTTCTCTTTAATATAGATATATTTATTATTTATTATGTATTTATTTTTATTTATTTATTATTATTTTAATTATATATTATTTATTATATATTTAATAATAGAATTTCATGCTATTAATTCTAGCACAATGCCTGGAATATAATGGGCTCTTAGTAAATGTTAGTTTCAAGAAAACACAAGCTGACTGATCTTTAATTAAATTTGCCCTCATACTCACAGCAAGTTTAAGGGTCTCTTGGAAACAAACAAGATCTTTATAATGAGCTAAAGAGTAGAGACCTAGAGGTGGAAGAGACCTCATAGGTCTTCCAGTCCAAACCGATGGGGATAGAGAGAAATGAGATGACCCCACAGAGATCATACAGGTCATAGCATCAAACACAGTACCCATGTCCTCTCTCTAGAGTGAGTGTTCATTCTGCCATGATCAATCACACAGCCTCCTTCAGCTGGACAAGTGGAGAGGCATCTTGGAGAGAACCCTAGTTTTGGAGCAATTGACTCTGGGTTCAAAGTCCTTCTCTGACACTTGCTACCTTAGGTGACCACAAACAAGTCACTTTCCCCCCACTTGCCTCATCTGTAAAATAAGGGGGTTGGACCATATAACCTCTGAGGTCCCTGCTGCCTCAAAATCTATGACTCCAAATGAATTATTCCATGATCCCAAGTAACATAAATGAGCAGACCAGATTCTCAAACAGTTTGTAAACTAAGAGAGGATGAATGTAACTACGTCTAAAGCTGGTCCCTTCGTTTCCTTCATTCACTACCAAGCCCTTGGAAAACCAGTTTTGACATCTGACGAGTTTTAAAAAAAAAAAGTGGGGCTGGCCTCAGTCACACCAAGCCCCTCTTCCATTTTTCATTGTGGCTTCAAGGCAGGCTCCAAATCCAGAGATTCAAAATTAATCTACATGACAAGGGCAGAAGGAAACCTTCATTTAGGTACCCAGCAACAGAAGGAATAAAAACAGTGGCTTGATTCTCTCTCTCCCTATATGTCAGTACACACTGCCTCACCAGTCATTCTGTTTTATTATTATTTAAGGTGACGGTAAATGTTATAGATAAGCAAATATAGATGAGGAAATACTGCAGCTAGTTCAAGGTATGCAGTAGGTCATAGTCCAAGCTGGTGTTTTCAGATAGAGCAGGCTCCTCCATCCAGTCACGTTGCTTCTATGGAATTGTAAAACTGTTCCCAGCAAATAAATCAGATTTTACAGCATGGTGTGGTGCAGAGGGGAAGGCACTAAGCACAGTGTATATCAAAATAGTGGTGATTTTGCCTCACTTGTTTAAAATACACGAATAACAGAGGCCTGTTTCTCATATGAAAACATACTTGGCTAATGAGTTCTGGGATGCTCTCTGATTGCCCGAGTGTCGAGTTTCTTTTGTTTCTCTAACCTGAACCATATGATTACGTGTTCCGACATTAGAACGATTGTTCGGCTTCTTTTGTATTTTATCAAAGAGAACCAGTTAAAAATACTTTTACAGTAATAATCTTCCCAAGTTTAGGAGATTCAAAGAGACTAAAATAAATACCCAACACTGCAATTGTGTGGGAAATAATGCCGTATATCTTTGATACTGGATTCCAGAAATTCTCATATAATGCTATTATGCAAATAAATCTTGCACTGTAAGTTATGTTAGCAAATGTCATTTTTCAATTTCTCTTCCAAATTAACCCGAGTGAATTAGTTCATATATGTGTGTGTGTGTATACACATACGTATATACACATACATGTGCATATGTGTGTACACCTATGTATCTATATATATGTATATATACACATATGTATGTATGTGTGTGTGTGTGTGTATATATATATATATATATATATATATATATATATATATATATATATATATATCTGTCAGAGTGCAATTTTGCCTCCTGAAACAGTTAAGCCTTTAAGAAGAAAGAAAATACAGACTGGCCAAAGAAGTCAGGGCCACCCCCAGGACTGCCTTACCAGGCTCCATTCCATGTTCTGGCACATTCCCATGGATTCATTAAAACTGTGTGATCAGTAAGGAATCACCAAAGTGGGGTCATTTGTCTGGGCTTTTCAGCTTCATGACCATATGGGAGAAAATAAAGCCAGTAAGATCTTCTTTCTTAAAATTGAGAATATCAATAGCTTGATAAAGGATGTAGTCAAATAGAACCAGATTTGGGATTTGCTTGGCACAGCTGTACAAGGTCATGGCCTCCTTGAAAAGCAAGGAAAGTTATGATTCAGTGTTACCAATAATGTGCAACTGATTAAAATGAAATTATTGGATTCCAAGCATGGTATGCATCATGGTGACATTTTCCATTAATCTTTTTTTGGCTTTGAAATGAAACTAAGAAGGAGTCTTCTGATGTGAGATAACCAGGCTGACACCCCATTTAGCATGAAGACAAACATATGCTATGGTTAATAGGACATAAGCACTAATTCCAATCAGATAGAGGTTTCTTTTCATGTTACCGATGGATGGATATTCATATGCGAAGGAGGTAAAGTGAAGCAAAGAAAGGTATAAATTTTTTAAAAACCTACCTTGCCCCTCACTTTTTAAGAAATAGGTTCAGGAGATAAAGACCATATTGGAGGACACTGAACTATAAAGTTGCTGTGAAACAATGGGAAGAATATATAGGATTTAGAGGGAAAGGACTTGGATTCAAATCCCAACTCTATCATTTGTTGGCTGTTTTGACCCCAAGAAAGGCATTTAATCTCTTCAAATTTCAGTAGGATGGGTAAAATAATCCCTATACTACAGTGTCAAGAAGGTCCGTGACTTTGGGCAAGTCACAACCTCTGTCTCAATCTCCTCCTCTGTAAATCAGGGATAATAATACCACCCGTCTCATAGGCTGATTATGAGGATCGAGTAAAATGACACATGTGCAGTGCTTTGCAAACCTTAAAGTGACATACAAATGCAATTTATTGTTATTATATGCATCAATATTAATAAATTGGGAATCACATATACTTAAAAATGCTGGGTTGGCTGTTGGCGACAGCCAAGGTGATACAGGATGTAGATACAAACATCTTAATATTCATCATACATACAATATCTGTGCTATACGAAATGCTATTTTAAAGCATTTTTAGACAGGAAAGTTCTATGTAAATATTTTCTGGTATTACTGCTACTATTTCCTACCCAGATCACGGGGCCATGGTGAGACATTCCATTCTCAATTACACTCTAGCTACCTTTACACAAACTCAGCTGTTTATTTTTTTGGAGGTAATGGGAGTTAAGTGATTCGCCCAGGGTCACACAACTGGGAAGTGTCTAAGGACAGATTTGAACTCGGTTTCTCTTGACTCCAGAGCCAGTGCTCTGCCCACTATGCCACCTAGCTGCCCCTCAGCTGTTTCTAATACAGGAATTGCTGCACTCGAAGGAACAGAAAGCTGGCAATGTCTGAAGCTTGGGCAGAAGACTCAAGAAGACAGAGAAAACCTCAAATGTAAGAACTTGAATGAATGTTTTCATGTGCACTGGACATGAGCATTGGGTCAAATTAGAAAGTATTCCTTCTAGATGAGTTTACCCTCATTTGGGAGTTTCAGAGCCTTCTGTGCTTGCCCAAATCTCACCATGGCTATTAGTTCTTCCCCTTGCATCCCAATACTCTTGACGTGTTGACTTATTTCTAAACCATGGACAGAACTCCTAGCTTGAATCCCAATGCTCTTGACATGTTGACCTATTTCTAAACCATGGACAGGTCTGCTACCTTGGATGCCAATATTCCTAAAGTGCTGACCTATTTCTGGAACATGAACAAATCTCAAGCCTCTGGCCCTTCCCTGCTTACTATGTCTTGATCAGCAGTCTTTGGCTTTGTGTCACCCTCCACTTGCTTTTGGCCCTGTCATCATGGTTTCTGCCTTATTCTACTCCAAGAAGGAAACAATCCAGCCTGGTTGTGGCCAAAGAGAGAAATATTCTTTTAAAAAAAAGTCAATTGTTGGCACTGATCAGAGTGATGGCATGAAGGGGGAGAGAGTTGGATTAAGCCTTTGAGTTTGAACTACATTTCCACGTGTGACCTCAAAGAGTCCACTCAAAAGCCAGGTATTAAGCATTCCATCATTGGTTTGAGAATGGTTCTTGTTATTTGGAAGACTCCCCGGTGACCACTACATTGTATGTGATTGTGGGAGAAACCAGAAAGAAAAGCAGGAAATATATATCCCAAAGAGATGGCCATCCCTGAAAAGGGCCATGAATAATCAAAAAATCACTAAGTATTTATTAAGCACCTAATGCATACCAGGCATCGTGGTATGAAGATTGAAATGATCTATTCTCCCAAAGAGTTTACATTCTAAAGGGGGAGAGAACAAGTACATATAAAAATAGAGAGAGCATAAATCTCAAATAAACATACACACCCACAAAGCAGGGTTGTTGGTTTGCTTTGGAAGCTACGACGTATGGTGGATAGAGCACTGGATTCAGAATCTGGAAGTCTTGATCAAATCTCACCTCAAACCCTCAAGAGCTGTGTGACCCTCATAAAGTCATTTAATATCTTTGCCTCAGTTTCCCCATCTGTAGAATAGGGGTAATAATAGCACCTACCTTACAGGGTCATTGTAAGTATCAAATGAGACAACACATGCAAAGCACTTTTGTATTAGGAGGGCAGAGTTTATAATCTCAAAGAGGATCATAAACATGTCCGAAAGGTTCGGAACCGCCGGATATAAGAAACTCTCAAAGTAGAAGGTAGAAGAATCAAAACATATATTTAGGCTCCACAGTAACCAACCCATGAACCAGCAACCCCATTTTGATATATTGATCAGAAGCTTCCAGGCCCAATAAGTACGCCTTGAAAGAGTAACCAGGAGGCTACAGAGAAGCATGATTGCGTAAAGCAAAATCATGCTTCCCCCTCTATGGTAAAAAGATTACCCACTGGCTTGAAGTCTTTGTTCAGCTTCCTCCTGTAGGTCAGCTCTGCTACTGGCAGCTCCTGCTTCAGCTGTAGCTGTGGCTGTGGCTGTGGCTGTGGCTGTGGCTGTGGCTGTGGCTGTGGCTGTGGCAGCCTCTGGCTCCAACGGGAGCTGCTTTTAACCATCCAGCTTCTGCGGGGGTGTAAGGTACGCTGGGGAAAGCACAGGTTCTTTCAATCTGCTTAAGCAAGGTGAAGGGGTTGACCGGGAAAGCACAGGTTCTTTCCATCAGCTTAAGCAAGGGAAGCAAGGTGAAGGGGCCGACAAGCTTACTCCAGTCCAACATACAAACAGTATTCAGTTCAGGGGAAAAAGCCAAACTAGTCAAGGCCACTTGTTGACTAAGTGCTAAGGAGCCCATTTTTGGTTGCCAACACAACTTTGCAAAACTTAAATGATTAAATAAATACTAGCTATAAAGATAGTTAACATGGTAGTTTGGGAGGGAAGGGTGTAGCAGTTCAGGCGATAAAGAAAAGCTTCATCCTCCAACTATCTATTTATGGCAAACGATCACAGTATCATAAATACAGAACTGTAAGAATCTCAGAATAGCCCAAGACTTTTAATTTGAAGATGAGGAAACTGAGGACCAGGAATGGTAAATATCTTGCCCAAAGTGATTATAAGGGGCATACACCTGAGGCAGGATTCAAAAGGAGGTCTTCTGACTCCAAAGTTAATGCTCTTTCAACTTTGAAATCAAACAGACCTCAGATAAGTAGATGGATACACAGGAAAAAAGAATTTGTTTTCTAAAATAAAATACCCATTCCATGCCTCCTCTTGGATCATAACCCTGACCTCTACCCTGCTTCCTCTCCTGCCATCAACAACACTGAAGAGTATAGTGCATAGAGCATTCTAGTCAATAATGCATGGATTTTTAAAAAGAAATAAACAAACAAAACAAGAAAGATAGAGGTGCGGGGAAATGAACTCTTGTATTTAAACTCTATACTAGGACCACAGAAGTTGGAAATGTGGCCTTGCCTTTTGAAGTTACTCTGAGTTGTGTATGTGGGATGGGCTCCCTGAGGTGAAAGTCAGGATAAGAAATCAAGGCAGTAATACGGAATCTTCCCTACAGTACTATCTGCACCGCTGGGCCATCCAGTTCAAAATGCTGGCTCATCAATGTTTCATAAAAGCACAAAAATATGAATGCACTATTGGGCAATGTAAAAACTATGAGTGTGGTTTAAGTCACTCAGTGACCACTTCATTTGGTATAGCCTCTTCTTTAACATCCAATAAAAATCACTTCTGTTGAAAAATATTTTTTTGTTGGAACAACATCGACAAAAAGGGAAGGCTGCTTAGGAATATCCCAAAGGTCAAAGCTAGAGGATGCTCAAATATAGAAGCAAAACCTGTCTGTTTACATTATATAAAAAAATTATTTGTCACTAGCCTGGGGAAGGAGGGCAAATCTCAGTTCCCCAGGTGCAAAAGTTGCTTCTAGAACACCAAGAAAATCACTTAAATCCATTTTGATGAGTTCATTCCCTTCATGAATATTTCATCACCTCTTTTCCTCTCAGGGCTAAGCATCTCTAGTCCCCTGGTTTCTGGCCTAATGCATCTAAGGCTGAAATGAGTGTACCCTTGTGGACAAACTGCTGGACAGTTCCTTCTTCCATCACACATCTCTTCTCATTGATTCTTCTCTCCCATGAGGCAGAGGGACCTCATTGGGTTTGCATTAATTCAACTTTAATGATGTGAAATAGATGACTTGATATAAAAAGTATTATTTGGTTTCAAAATAATGAATGAGGTCCTCAAAACATTTCATAATTCATTCATAATGAAATTATATATACTTGGCTTCAAAAATATAATTGTATTTTTAAAATCATGAATCATAGTTTTCAAAGCATTGCTCCATTTAGTCTAGAAATGTAAACATGAAGAATCTACACTTTAAGAATCAGCTTTTGTCGAGTGCCTACAATGTGTCAGTGTTGTGGGCAGTATTGATGACACAAGGAATGAATTGAAACCACATCATTTTTCAAGGAACTTAAATCATAAAGGGGATATAAAATCTACTTGGAAAATAAATTCAAAGTACATACAGCATAACTCAGAACTAAGAAGATCCCTCTCACCAGAAGGGGAATAAAGCTTCCTTAGTTTTTATGGTAAGGTAAGATAAGGTAATTCTACCTTTAGCCCTCTTCTCCCGCTATGCTCTCTTCCTTGGCAAATCCATTCATTTCCACGGTTTCAACCATTACCACTATGAGCTGTTGTTAAGTTGGTTTTCAGTCATGTCCAACTCTCCATGACCCCATTTAGGGTTTTCTTGGCAAAGATATTGGAGTTGTTTGCCATTTCCTTCTCCAGTTCACTTTACAGATGAGGAAACTAAGACAAAGGGTAAGCTAAATGACTTGCCCAGGGTCACACAGGTAATAAGTATTTGAGGCCAGATTTGAATTCACAAAGATGAGCCTTCCTGACTCCAGGCTCAGAACTCTATCCACTGTCATCTAGCTGTCCCCAATAAGAAGAGCAGTTGGATCATTTTAGTTATGTACAAGTCTCTATGATGCCATTTTAGGGTCTTCTTGGCAAACATACTGCCGTGGTTCGCCATTTCTTTCTCCAGCTCATTTTACACTTTATAGATGAGGAATTGAGGCAAACAAGGTTAAGTGACTTGCCCAGGATGCATTTGAACTCATGAAGATGAATCTTGCTAATTCCAAGACCAGTGGTCTATCTACCATACCATCTAGCTACCCTGACCACCATGTAGATAATCCCTAAATGGAAATCTCCAGCCCTGACGTCTCTCCTGATCTTCAGGCCTATAGCTCCATCTATGGGATATCTTCACCAGGATGACCCATAGGCTTATAAAACTCAAAATGTCCCTGCCTCAGGCCCTCTTCTCTTCAATTTCTCTTCTACAAAGCTATCAAAGTCATATTGCTAGAACACAACTCTAATCACGCCACTCCCCAACTCATTCAGGTAGATACATATTGCTTCTAGGAGAAAAAACATGCCTAATTTTTGGCTTGGCGTTGTAAGCCTTTCACAATTGTTTTGCAGCTTATTGTTCCAAGATAGTTACTTCTTATTCCCTCTTATGCATTCTATACTTTAACCATTCTGGCCTATTTCCTGTTCCCTCTATATACAATTCTATTTCCCGCCTCCTGAACATGCCTTTCTCCCATGTCTAGAATAATCTCCCACTTCTTCCAACTCTTAGAATTCCTTCAAGTCTTAGTCCAAACATTACCAATAATTTCAAGAGAAGTTTCTTGACAACCCCCCAAAATCGTGCAGACAGTATATGTCAGAGGTCGGACTTGAACCCAAGCCTTTCTGACTCCAAGGAGAGGTCTCTACACTGCCTGGTAAATTGAAAGTCCTTAAGAGATATCTGTTGATTAACTTATTAACCTCTCTATTCCACTGCTAGTGTTTTCCCTCTAAGATTTCCTTCCATTTATACTGTATTTCTCTCATGTGTATATTTTTAATATTATCTGCCCCATCAGAATGTAAGTTTCTTATGGGCAGGGACCATTTCTGCCTTTCTCTCTATTCCCACCATTTGGCACAGTGCCTGCCACATAGTAAGTTCTTAATAATTCTTCTTGATTGAGTTACTAATAAATTATGTTAGCAATTTTATCAGGGGTGTGGGCAGGGAAGCTGCGGAAAGTACTTCAAAAATATAAACTCCAGAGTCTTGTAACTCTTCTTTTCTCAAAAAGAAAGAGTATGGCGCTTCTTTGGAGACACCAGCCATTAAATGGGCAAAAATAGAAATACATATATGCCATTCGAATGTGGCCAGAGGCAAGCATCCAAGTACAGCACAAAGTCATTCATCCAAACGTAAAGCAGCAGAAGGAAAGAGCAATACTCAGAGTTCACTTCAGGCCGCAAGCCACATTCTAAAACCCTGCTCAGCTGGGTCATGTTTAGCCCTGTTCCCAAGCCAACAAGTGGACTGCAGTCTCTCCCCCTCCCTCCACGTCCAGAAGGAACAGCCAGAGGGAGCGTGCTATCAGGCTAACAATATCCCTGTTAATGAAGGAGATGAAATGACAAGACCAATAATAACACTTGCACAATGAACCCCCCCCCCCAAGTGGGGGTGACAAATTAAATTTTTTTTAAAATTGTAGGAAAAGGAGCCAGTGTCAGGAATGGAATAGAGAAGAGCAAAGATAGCACCTCCTGATGGATGGCCACGGCAGAAATCAGGGGACAGAGCCTTAGCGCCGCCATCCTGAGCAGCCATTTATTGTACATCAATGCTTTTCAGCAGCTTGTCTTTTAGAGAGGCTTTCTCCTGCTGTATGTGAAAAGTAATAAGGATCTTGCCATTGGGCTTTAACATTCATCTGATTGGTTGAAAAAGAAAATTCATCCAGAGTTTCAACCAAGCAAATCATTCACTGGATTTAATTGCTTGGCATCGATGCTCAGGTTTTTCCCTCTGGTTACTGCTCTTGGAGTGGAGTTGTGGCAAAAAAAAATACTATATGTAGAATCCAAAGAGACCATGGCCCATCTACCACCTGTGGCTTTGTCCTTATTGAGTGATGCAGTGTTGGATGAGTCATTCGTTCACTCAGTAAGCATTTGTCAAGGGCTCACTACATGCTGGGAGCTATATTAGAGACTAGGGACACGCAGAAAAAAAAAAATGAAACTGTCACTGCCCTCAAGGAGCTTACATTCTACAGAGGACAGCAAAATACAAAATGTATATACAAAGAAACAAGGCGGCAGCCACTGCATTCAAGGTTTTATATTCTACAGGATATATTTAAATAGGCAAACTTAAAAAAAAGCACTCCAAGTTAGGGATGTGTCAAGAGTATTAGGACTAGCAAATGGGAAGATCAGGATAGTGGATGGGTCATATCTAGGAGCTAGCAGGGTTGAACCTTGAAAAAGATGTGGAGGCAAGATGCAAATGTTTAATGTCCTGGACCCCGATTTCCTTGCCTTTAAAATGAATAGCAGTTGATCTACGAGCTCATAGTAAATGGCTGCTATACGCTATGGTGTTCTACTAGGTTCCAGTGCTACAAAGATAAAAATTAAAGAGTTCCTGTCTGCAAAGTGCAGCCATTCTTTGGGTATATGCAATACCAGAGCCTAAAAGCAAGTGAAAAGTATATACGATGTAAATAAGGGTTAATTTCTGGACACTGGGAGTCACTAGCCGCTTGGAGAATTAGAAAAAGACTTCCACTTGCATTCTTTACTTCAAAGGGATAAATAAATGCTAATCCCTGGATTTAAATTGGACTTTGGGGATCTGTGGACAGTCTGGGGCCACTGAAATCCTGTGACAACTGTGATTTACTCAAAGCCATATCAGAGTGGCCCAAAAGAGGAGAGGCCCGATCAATACCATCGACAGAGCATCTACTATGTGCCTAATACTGTACTAGTCCCTTTCCTGGTTTCAATCCTCTTATCTGTAAAATTGGAAGGAGGGAGTAGTATACTTGGATGGAGATGGCACAGAAATTGAATGATGACTAATAGTAAAAACAGTAGATAGTATTTATATAGTGCCTTAAAGTTTACAAAGCATTTTATAAATATTATTTTATTTCACCTGCACAGAAACCCTAGGAGTTAGGTGCTATTGTTCTCCTCATTTTACATATGAGTAAACTGAGGTTGAGAGAAGTTAAATGACTTTCCCAAGGTCACACAGCTAGCAAGTATCTGAGACCAGATTTGATTTCAGGCCTTCCTGACTCCAAGTCTAGTACTCTATCCCTTGTGCTGCTTAGTTGGGTTCAATAATAAAAGGTACTGCTTTTATTTTGTTTACATATTATTTTAATCCCCCACTAAATTGTATTCTGATGCCTCCTCCTACTTTGGAGGTGACTCAAGGTTGATATGCCAGTGGAGCTCACACAAGCTCATGCCAACCCTAACAAGATGGAAAGACTTCCAGTACGGCCCTGGCAAAGTATCCTGATCTCCCTAGTCCCTGCTATTCTTTCCCATATTTGAATCACAAAAGTTAGAACTGGAAGGAACCTCAGCAATACTAAAGTGCATTGGTTCACAGATTTAAAGCTGGACGGGACCTCTGAGGTCATCAATAGATGAGGAAACTAAGGCCCAAAGGTTAAGGGGCTTGCCCGCTATCATAACTATATAGTAAGGAGCAGAATTGAGATTTGAACCAAGATCTTCTGATAACAAATAAAGGGTCCTTCCCTCTAAAGTATCATGTTTCTCATTTAACTAGCCCATGGGTTCTTAATGTGGAATTTGTGAAATTAGATAGATGGATAGATAGATAGATGGATGGGTGCCTTGATGGATGAATGGATAGGGAGATAGATAAATAGATAGAAAGATAGATAGATAGATAGATAGATAGATAGATAGATAGATAGATAGTTGATGATAGAAAGATAGATAGGGTAGATACATAGATGATAGAAAGATAGATAGATAGTTATAGATAGAGTAGATACATAGATAGAAAGATAGATAGATAGTTATAGATAGATAGATAGATAGATAGATAGATAGATAGTTATAGATAGATAGATAGAGTAGATACATAGATGATAGAAAGATAGATAGATAGATAGATAGATAGATAGATAGATAGATAGACAGATGGGGGCAGAGACATAGAAAGAGATAACTATTTCAACATAGTCTCCTTTGTAAGCTCATCTATTTCATTTTATCTGTTTTAAAACATTCTGAGAAACTTCACCAGGCTGCCAAAGAGCTCAGTGACACAAAAAAGTTAAGGATCCCTGATTTAGTCCAATCCTCTTACTTTACAAAGAAGGAAATTAAGGCATGGAGAGATTGAGTGACTTGTCCAAGGCTCCAGAGGTGGTAAACAACAAAATTAGGCTTTGAACTCAGGTCTTTTGGTTGCAAACCCAGTGCTCTCTCCACAACACCATGTTATCTTTTTCATTTTAAGTCAGACTCATTTTCACTTTCATTCTTTTTTTCTGATAAGATTTCCAGCCAACTAGCAGAAGTGATTTTTCTAGTCTGTAGCTAAAGAAGCAAGTAGCAAACTATTAGTGCTCGAGGAAGGCAAAAGCTAATTTTAATTGGGTAGTGAGGAACATCGGTGGGCAATTGCAACCATCTTAATTATTTGTCCATTGACTTTGACAGCGATCTGATATTCTCAGCAGCACCGTTACTGGTGACCAGGTTTCCTGGGCTCACATAACAGCTGCTGCATGTCAGGAAATCTGGTATTCCAATACCTGGGACCTCTTTCCTCAAAGCTCACCATGCTCTGAGTAGCTTTTAACAATCACAGCCAGTTTATTGAGTGGAAAGACCATGGGCTTCAAGTCAAGGACATCTGGGTTCATCTAATTCAGAGCTGTCCAACCTTAGGTTTTTATTGAAACAATACAAAATATATTTTAATTGCCATTTTACTGAAAACTCTGCTGTAGCTCGGCTTCATTTACTAAAGCATTTATGTAAATTTCTATGCTTGTAGGCAGGCCCCATATATTGCACTGAGGCCCCTGGGCTGCATTTTGGACAGCCCTGACCTAACTGATCAATTAATTAACAAGCACTTATTTAGTATCCACTATGTGTGAAGCTCTGTGTTAAATGTTGGAGAGACATGTATAAAATTGGGATAGGCCCTACCCTCAAGGAGTTTACATTCTACTTGGGGGAACGTAGATATTAACAGACAAATACGTAGAGATTATCTATAAAAGAAATACAGACATGGGAGTAGGGGACACTACCAACTGGGGGAATGAAAAAGGGGTCTACAAGAGTTTTCTACTGAGGAGAATCAGCATGTACAAAGACAAGGAAATGGAACATAGATACAAGTTAATGCAAAGTAATTTCACAGAGGAGGAGAGGAGATTGGAGCCGAACATTGAAGGAAATGAAAGGTTTCAAGAAGTGGAAGTAATGAGGGAGAATGTACCAGGCATTTGGAACAGGCTGTTTAAAGGAACTGAGGCAGGAGGTGAAATAACCCATATAGGGAGTGTCACAGAAATACAAAAATGGCTAATCATAAAAACAGTAGCTAGCATTTTAACAGAACTTAAAATGTGCAAAGTGCTTTATAAATATTGCCTCAGGTTATCCTCATAACAACACAGGGAGGTAAGTGCTTTTTACATATGAGTAAACTGAGGCTGAGAGAAGTTAAATGATGAGGATCCACAAAAACAAAATAATGGCAAATAGTAAAAATAGTAGATAGTGTTTATATAACACTTTAAAGTTTGCAAAGAACTTTATAAATATTTTATCATTTGATCCTCAAAACAAACCTGGGAGGAATGGAGGTATCCTTCTTTAAGTGGGCTAATTTGAGTGGCACACATGAGGAGGAGTAAGATATAATGAGCCTGAAAAAAGAGTCTAGCTCCAGACTGTGAAGGGCTCTAAATGCCCAACAGTAGAAAGAAGGAAAAAAGCATTTAGTGCCTACTATGTGTCAGGTGCTTTACAAATATCTTATTTGATCCTCACAACAGTCCTGGGAGGAGGTGCTATTATTTTATTATCTCTATTTTACAGTTGATGAAACTGAGGCAGAGAGAGGTTAAGTGACTTGCTCAGAGTCACACATCTAGTGTCATGGGTAAAATTTGAACTCAGATTTTCCTGACGCTAGGCCTAGAACTCTATCCTATTTGCCGGTGTTATTCATTGAAGCTTTGTGAGATCCTTGACATCAGAAACTGGTTCTTGCCAGTCTTTGTATCCCCAGCCGGTTGAACAGTGCCTAGTACATGGTAGGCACTTAATAAAGGCTAGCTGACTGATTGACTTCCTTATAATTGTGGGTTTAGTATGAACTTCCTGTGTGATGCTGGGCAAGACATTTTTCCTAGGATCATAAGAGTTAAATTTGAAAGTGACTTTTGAAATCAGTCCACCCTACTCATTTTACAGAAGAGGAAACTGAGTCCCAGAGAAATTTAAGTCACTTGCCCAAGGTCACAAAGGCAGCAAGGGATGGAACCTGGAGGCAAATACAATGCAACTGAAGACTAGGGGAATTGTTTACTTATTTTTTTCTTTATTTTTCAAACCTGCAAAGCTACAGTCTGCATTTTGAGCCTAACTTGGCTTTGGGGGAGGATAGACTTCAATAGTATGCTCACACCAACTGTTCTGAGCAGCTGTAGAAAATCATTAACCCAAATTGCTCATTACACCTTTATTGTCATCAAACAAGTCTGTCTGCTCAACACAGATGGAAATATAATGAGTAGGAATAGGAATAGGATATGGTAGAAATATTAAATCCAAAAAAAATTCTGAAAGCAAATGAAAGTGACTCGGGAAGCAAACACCCTCCGGTCTGGGGGTCTGCCAATGAAGAACATAGAGAGTTCGATGAACCTGTCAAGAATCCCACCACCCATAAGTCCAGCCAACCATAAGTCAGCCAGTCCACAATAAGCATTTGTTAAATACTAAAGGCCAAGCATTATGTTAAGTGCTAGGGATAAAAAGAAAGCTAAAGACAAAAACAGTGTCTGCCTTCAGGAATACTGCATTCTAATGAGAGACAAAACGCAACGTGGAAATAGATGCATATGAGAGAGATATAGATTAGATGGAAAGTATTTATGGAGGGGAAGATGCTAACAGCTGCAGAAACTGGGAAAGGTTTTATGTCTAAGGTAGGGTTTGAGCTGAGTCCAAAAGAAAGCCAAGGATTCTAAGTGGAAGTGGTAAGCAGAGAGCATACAAGGCATCATAGACAGCCAGTGCAAAAGCCCAGAGATGGCTGATACAGCGTCCTGTTTGAGGAACAGGTGGCAAAGATGTCTGGATGAATTATCAAGTGTGTAGAAAAGAGAAAAATATAAGATCACAAGAAAGGTCAGAGGGTCTAAGTGGTTAAGGGCCAAATAAAGGCTTTGTATTGGATCCTGGAGGTAATCTGGCGCCATGGAGGTTTATTGAACATGGGTGTGACTTGCTTGGACCAACACCTTAGGAAAATCCCTTTAGAGGATTAGAAAGGGGAGAGATTTGAGGAAGGGAGAGCAATTAGTAGGCATTTGCAATAGTCCAGGTAAGAGGGTGTGGACTAAAGTGAAATCTGTATGAGTGGAGAGAAGGAGATTATAAGAAGTCACAAAGGTAGAAATGACAAAATTTTGCAACTGAATGGATACTTGGGCCGAGAGTGTGAGAGTCTGAGGATGGCACCTATGTTGCAAGCCTAAGCAACTGGGATCATGTGGCATTCTCAAAAGTAATAGGGAACTTCAGAAGATGGGCAGGTTTGCTTTGGAGGACAGATAATATGGAGTTTCGTCTGTTCATTGAAATGGCCTGCAATTTTGTCCAAAATACAAATACATAAAATACGCCTGGGCATGAGGGGAGAACAGAAAAATAACTTGAAGAGAAGCTTCTTAGAAGAATGCAGAACAATCAGAAGTGATTTGTGCCTTTATAGCTGGAAGGTGATTTCTACCATCTTGTGGGGAAGGCTCTGCAGAGGAGAATAAACCTGCTGGTTCTTGCTACAGAAGGACCTTGGAATGAGTGTTTGCTGCCCAGGAGAATAAACACATTGTCTCATCTCCTTTCCCTCCTCTCACAGCAGCTCTGAGTAGCTGGTTGAATTCCCCTGTCAAATCCCTTTGCTTGACTCTTTCTAATAAAAGAACAAGGGGGGACAAGACAGAGAGAAAAGAGCAGCAATCCTCCTCTCAGTGGATTGTAGAGAACCAGCAAAATGTCTTCAAATGCCAGGGGAGGCTCCCACTTGAATTCCTGGGGAAGCTAATATTAAACTAAGCCCTTTTAGCAAGGTTTTCACAACTTTAAATCAGTGGCACCAGAAAATTAGGGGATTAAAAGTTCATATAGTAAGCCAATGGCTTTCTTTTTCTTTTTAAGATATAATAGAAGAGTGCTCTTTTTTCTGATAAACACAATTTATGGAAGAAACTGTACATATTCCTTGTGCTCATCTAAGGTTGTGTTTAAACTCTTAAGAGCCCTCTCATATGTCAAAGCTATGCTCAGCATTATTGATGGACAGAGATCACCCCAAAGTAGGATGGGAATCAGTAGCTATGATCAGATCCACACTAGAGTAGGATCCCCTGGGACTTTGCCCCATGGCAGAAAAATTAGAAGGCAAAAAAATGTTTAATATGTAATTCTTCAGCACAGTAGAAGGAGTTGAGTGGAGGCTGAGTTCATGACACTAGCTAAAGAACAGAGAAAAGGAGCTTCAGATTTCTAGCAGCTGTGGAAGCTTCAGCCTAGGTAACCCTTCATCTCTTCCCTTCATTTGCATCCAGTTTTGCCCTGTGTGCCCCTGCTCCCCAAGTCTTCCCCTTATTTCCTTCCCACTAGCAGTGGCACTTTCTCCTCAGTGAGATTGAGTTAGAGTCATCCTAACTGTTTATCTTTTCAAACAGCCTGGGGTCTGCCCTGCCTGGTCAGGCTTGCTGTGAAATGAAAGTTGGCTATTTCCCTAGAGGAGCAGAATACAACTAACAAGGTAGAAATGTTGGCCTTATCTGTAAACAATGCCTGAAACTAATTTCCCAGGAAGAAATGAAAGCTAGCAGTAGTTCCACTGAGGTGCCCCAAAAGTCTGTCCACAAGGTATGGGGTACCTGCATCTCACCAATGCAATGTCCCAATGATCAGTCAATAAATCAATGAACACTTGTTAAGTGCTTACTATATGCTGGGCACTATGCTAATTGCAGAGGATTCAAAAGGACTCAAAAGACAGTCCCTGCCCTCAAGGAGTTGACAATCTAATGGAGAACTCAAAGAGGAAGTATGTGCAAACAAGCTACGCACAGGATCAATAGGAAGTAATTAAAAAAGGGAGGGCACTAGAATTAAGAGGGGCTAGGAAAGGCTCCCTGTAGAAGGTGAGATTTTAGATAGGACTCAAAGGAAGCCAAGGAAGACAGAGACATAGAGGGATAGCATTCCAGGTTTGGGAGACATCCAGAGAAAATACCCAGAGCCAAGAGATAAACTGGCTTGTTTGTGGAAGCCAGTGTCACTGGACCAAAGTATATGTGATAAGGAATAAGATGTAAGAAGACTGGAAAGGTAGGAGGGGGCAAGGTTATAAAGGACTTTAAATGCCAATAGAGCATTTTGTGTTTGATCCTGCAAGAGACTGAGAGCCACTGGAGTTAATTGAATACAGGAGATATGGCTGGACCTGTGCTTGAGGAATGGTACTTTGGTGACTGAATAGAAGCTGGAATGAAATTGAGAGAGACTTGAGGAAGACATACCCACTAGAAGGCCATTGCAATGGTCCAGATATGAGATGATGAGGCCTTGCACCTGCCCAAAGACTTTGTGAAGTTGGGAGTACAAGGCACTATAGCCATTTTAAAAATTAGGAAACTAAATTTCAGAGAAATCATAAGAGAAGAGATTTAGTGCTAGAAAAGAGCAAAGAGGCCAGGACAAACCCTCTCATTGTATAGATGAGGGAATCTAAGGCACAAGCAGTTTAAGTGCTTTGCTCAGGTCACAAATAGTGATTGCTTGAGAAGATATTCGAACTCGGGTCTTCCTGAACCCAACTCTAGTCCCAGGACTGCCTTTCCTCCTTCACAATATGTTTGAGGCTTCTCTAGTTCACAAAGAAAAAACATGGGTCCCCTAACCCTGTGGGGTTTATTGTTTCACAGTTTGTAGATTTAGAGATGAAAGCAACCACAGAGGTCCAACCCTGAGATCAGAACTCTTCAGTCAGTGTAACTAAATTCTCCTCCCATTTGACTGAATTTGCCTCAATCACTTCTTGTATTATTTTCAAATGTGTGATTTTCACCAGGAGAAGCAGTATGGTTGTTGATACTTGAATTTGAGGTTCTGAACATTTTTCTCACAGACCACTGTAGAAGTCCAGTAAAATCTCTTGATACCTTATCAAAGTAATGCTGTTAAATGCATAAAATAAGATGCAAAGAATTACAAAAGAAACAAATTATATGAAATTCAGGTTTTTTTTAATTTCACAAGTCTCAGGTGAAGAGCCTCTAATTTAGAATCTGGCAGATCTGAGTTCAAGTCACATTTTGAACACTTAATGGATATATGACCCTGGCCAATCCCCTTAACTCTCAGTGCCCCCAAGAAACTGGGGCAGCTAGGAGGTACAGTGGATAGGCACTGGGCCTAGAGACAGGAAGAACTGAGTTCAAATCCAGACTCAGACACTTCAGAGCTATGTACCTGGGCAAGTCACTTAATCTTTGTCTCATTTGGTTTCATCTACTATAAAATGGGGATAATAATAGCACCTACCTCCCAAGATTTTGTGATGATTAAATGAAATAATAACTTGAAAGCACTTAGCATAGGGCCTGGCACATAGTAAGTGCAGTATAAATGCTTAATACCTCCCTCTCTTAGACTCTTAAGTGGGAAAGCAGGTGCTGATCCATGTGGGGAGAGGGAGTTTCCTCACTGGGAGTTCCTACACCAATGAAATCAAACCAAAATGATTTTCATGCCATTGAATTGTGACAGCACATCTCACGCTGGTTGGTCTAGGTTGCTGTTACCCCTGGTGCCAAAATTCCTACCTAGGGCTCTGGCTAAATGGGCGAGGTCAGGCAATTGAGTGGCACTCTCTATTTCCTCTCTTCCCTAGTTATCCTAAATTCACATCTCACTTAAAGGGAGAAGAGGTGTTTCTACTGTGTTGCTAGCCTGAGTCTGAATAGAACTGAATCCAGAATGAGGTCACACTTGGCATTATAAAAGCTGCGATCTGACATAATTAGCCATTCTTGTCAGCACCTTGTGTCACCTTAACTGCAATTTTGTGTAACTTGTAGAATTAGGTTTATAAGGCTCTTCAACATTTAAAATGACTTTCTCTTAATCAAAGGAGCCAGGAGGAAATTGAGATAAGGGAAGAATATTCACAATGGAAACCAGAGTTTGCTTTGCCATTTTCCCCGAGAAAATTGATTTCCTCCTGGCCTCCCTACTTTTCTTGATAACGACTATCCCTAAACTTCCTTAATTTACCCTCTTGAGATGTAAGTTCAGAGCAGTTATCTGTTGAGAACTGAATGTGTCTTTTTTACAAGGTTTTCTCCCACCCCTGCCAGCCCAGACCAGCCATCTTTGTGTTCATGAAAATCGTACCACTTGGTGAGCATGATGTAGTCCTAAAGATATAAACAACTGTTCCCATTCATTCAAATCAAATGGGTTTAAGATAGAAGGATGGCAAAGGCTTCAGGGCTGACTGTGACACTTACCTAATGGATTTTGTGTGTGTGGGAAATTGTTTTTCTCTCAAGTTACAGTTTTGTTTTATTTCTAAAGGAAATGATTAAAGTGTGTTCCCTTTTTCCTGAATCAATTTTTGACTGGTGCTATAATTTTATTGGTCCAAGGAACTTCCTACGAACTACTTTCCACGTTCGAACAATGCATCTGTTACCTATTCTTCTTATCTGAAGCACTAGGAGGATAAGTGACTAGCCCAGGGCCACATAGCTAATATTCAATATCTCATTGTGTAGGTGGGATGCACTCCAAAAGATGCAATGAGGAAATTGTAAATAAGGTTGCCAGCTATGTTTTCTCTTCTATTCTATGCCCCTGGATCTATCAGAATTAGCCTAGACTCATGGGTAGAAATTATCCAAACCTTGCCCTTTTGAATAAATGAATGGATGGATAAATATATGAATGATTTATTGGGCACTTACTCCATATCAGACTTAGAAAAAAAGACACATTTAAGAAGTCAGGTCAACAAGCCCTTCCCTGTGACAGGTACTATACTAACTGCTAGGGATACAAAGAAAGGAAAAAAAATTAGCCTCAGCCCTCAAGAAGCTAATATTTGAATAGGGGGATACAACATATATAGGGCACTGGTGGCCAGAAAGAAAAAATTTGGGGTCAGGGAAGTCAAAAGGAATGTTAATTGTTATTACAGTGCAATGGATTGAAAACACTTTCTGAGAACAAGAGGATTATTTTAATTACTGTTCTCAGGGCTAGATTTGGAAGAGGGTTGGAGAAAGAATGAGGTGGCACGACTTGGAGTGGACCAAGAAGTTGTGTGGTTGGCCTGGATCCCAGCAAAACAAGGCAACTCCTAGGGCACCTCTAGTCAACTATAAGCAAAAAGTAAACACTGTATAGAAAGAAATGTGGGCGCAAACAAAAAAAAAAAACATGTTCCAAAGTAAAACAGGCTGCTTCAGGAAGTGATGAGGATTCCTATCATGGCTTGGCCTAAATGTGGCAGATATGGGATTATTATTCATGGACAGAATAAATTACACATACCCTAAGATCCCAACAAAAACTGAATTTTTGTGACTCAGTAATTTCACACTTATGTCTGTTGTAATGAACAATCATAGGGGTCAGCCAGTAGATTACAGTATGCCAGGTTGATTTACCCTAGAGGATCAGGACAAGAGGGAGAAAAGGGAAGAGAGGAGGAACAATGGTCTGTTACTTGTAGAATATTCCTGGTTCCCTGGCCTGGCATTGTGTGCATTTGCCCACCCTGCTTAATAAAGGTTATCTGACACTAGCAATATAGAACCACCCATGCAAGATACCTTGCATATAACCAAGCAGTCCTGTTTCATGCTCACTTCAGCACCTGGTTGATGCATGAACAATAGAGAGGCTGGCAAAGAAGTACCTTGTCGTCTCCCCTTTGCCCCAGACCCTAATCCATTAAAACCTTACCTCTCCTATCATTATATAAAAAAGGATCCTGTTTTGGCAAATGAAATTAACCAGTTGCACCATAGTTAAATACTCATAATAAATTGTGTGTAGGGTAATGGTGCTGTGCACAACTGAATCTGAAGCAAAATTTTTCAGTAGCATCAAAGGGAAATGTGATTTTAATATTAAAGCTTGAAAAATCTTTCCAAAATTAATTTTCTTTGTTGTAAATCAAAAGAAAAGTATCCCCCCATGAATATAGATGAACAGTTGAGATTAATTGGGCAATAAATAGGGCTCATTGTGAGAAGAATCTTTAAGTTTCCAATTGAGAAGTAGAAAGTACTGGAATCATTTTGTCCCAAAGACAACAAGGTCTGGAGAATACTGCCTAGGCTAAATATCTGAATGCAGAAGACAGTGAATACCTTCTGGTTTTCTTTTGTCAATTTGCAGAGATCACATATAGCAATCACAAAACCAGGCTTATGTTCAGATATTGGAATTTTCTAGCAGACTGAATGCCTCTGATTGAAGCTGAACCACTCAGAGGAGAAGGAAGAGCAGGGAGCAGACAGGCTAAGCCAGGGCTTTGTTCCACTGATATCAAAGCCATGTAGAATGGCTAAGGGACCTAGAGAAGGCTGTTCTGCCTTCAAGGTTTTGGGAGCCTTGGACCAAAAGATGTCTAACTCCTAATTAATTAGTTTACACTAAATCTGTGAGCAAAGTATATACATTCATGTCATGAATGTGTTAGAAAGACGTGTAAGGGCCCCATCAAGTGCCAGTCACATTTCTTTTCATAAGCAAAGCAGCAGGGCATAATGCATAGACACCAAATTCAGGATTGGCTTGGTGGTTCGCCTTTGATGTATGTAAGTGATCTTGGGTAAGTCCCAAGCTCACAATTCTCTAAGGCTACAAGCCATGGATCAGGTGTGGATCTGTACTGGTAGAAACTCTAAGTAACCAACCAATAAACACACATTCGTTAAATACCTCCAATGTGCAGGGCACCAGGGGTACAGATACAAAGAATGAAATGATCCCTACTCTCAAGGAGGTTACAACAACAACCACAATAACAATAATAATAAACAACGGTTATATAGAACTTTAACATTTGCAAAATACCATATGTGTGTATACGTGTATATACATGCAGGTACACACACAGATGTCTGCATATCTCTATAGCTATCTGTATACATATATATGTGTGTATGTGTATATATATACATATCTGTTATTGTATGATCCTCATAACAACCCTATGAGATAAGTGCTATAATCATCCCCATTTCACAGATAAGAAACCTGAAACAGGCTGAGGTTAAGTGATTTGCCCAGGGCCACAGAACTAGTAAATGTCTGAGACTGGATTTGAACTCAGACCTTTCTGGCTCCAAGTCTAGCATTCTGTGTCACCTAGCTGCCTCTAATGATTTTTGCAGGTCCAGGGGGGAAAATTTTCTAATGAAATTGCAGGTGCAAGAGGGAAAAAGCACACATTAGTATCAAGGCTGACATCAAGTCCCTACAGAGAGAAAAACATGCTTTCACTTTAATTTTTCTTGAACCAGCTTTAAAATCTCATTTTCGGTGGGAAATACCCTTGTCAGATTTTTTCAAAGGTAAAGAAATGAAAGTTTCAAAGAGAAAGGAAGAAGAAGGCCCCGGACTGCAGGGGATATATGGACTCAAATTCTGATAGTAAACTGATTTCACATAAGGAGTGCTAAAATTGCAGAGAAGTAGGTAAAAGAAGCACTGCCATAGCCCTCAGACACCCCACTTTGTATACATGAAAAGTATACAAAGAGCCTAAGAACCAAAATGACCAGTCTTTCCTCCAGTTAGGCCTCATTGCTGTTCAAAGCAGCCCTCCAATGTGCTCCCTCTCAGCACCATTCCCCCCAGGAGCTCTGCAGATGATCAAAGGCCCCACCAGCCTACTTTATGGTGGGGCTAAGACAGTTTCTGCAATTTCCCTGATTTTTTGTTTTACTATGAATATTTATATATGTATATCACACTCAGATCATTGGGAAGTGAATCACCCTTCCCATCCCCAAGTGCCTGCATCTGATCTGAAAGGAAACGAAGGCACGCCTGGGTGGCCTCAGCAGTGAGAAGAAGCAGACAAATCTGAAGGGCGTTCACAGAGAGGCCACGAGGCTATTTTGGGCTACTGTCACAAAGAGAAGAGATGCTGTAGAACAGGATAATGATGGCCCAGCTCTGAGGGAACAGATTTTCCACGTACAAAAAGTCACCAATATATTGAGCACTGAAAACTCCCATGGGCAAAAGTGTGAGGGCTCAGGGAGAAAGGGGAAAGAGCAAATAAACATTTGAAAGGCTATGGGGGGGAAGCTAAGAGTGCCAGGGTAAATTTGGCATAAGCCCTCTGGGCTTTCTACCCTTTTTCACTCTTGTCCTTTTCAGTGCTTCTAAAGGATCGCTGTGTGTCCTCATGATGCAGACAGCATTTTGCCCAGGACACTACCTCCTGTGTTTTTCGAAAGCCCCGGGTACAGAAGCCAAGGGAAGGCAGGGGGAGAGAAAGGAGACAAATGCTTCTTCGTGCCATTTGGAATGAGCATCAAGTTCTCATCTGGCATTAGTGAAGAAGAGATGTCTGGGTCTCCATATGGTGATTCTCCTGGCAGGCTAGGGAGCAGATGCACGCCACATGGAATGGAAAGGAAAGAGGATGAAGGAGGGGACAATGGTCCCTTCACGGCAGAAATAAAAAGAGGAAAACATCCAACCTGGCTTGGCCACACTACTGAGGAGGGCCCAGTGCTGCCAAAGGGTCTGGGAGGGTAGAAAGAGCCCCAGAAGATCCTGCACTCTTGGGGACTGGATACAACAGGAGAGTTTCTATGCTGCTTACTTTGAATTTTCTCTAGTTTGAAGGGACTTGAGCATAATTTAGCTTTATTTTCCACAAATGCGGAATATTCATTTAAGAATGTTATTGAGTAGTTATGAGGAGGCCAGATTTTCATGGATGATTCATCATTGTGGCCCCTTGGCCAGGAACGAGTACTGGACAGATTACTGGATGTTAAAAAGAGAGGAAATGGAGGGAGAGGGAAAGAAGTAGAGACAGAAATGGAGAATACAGGGAAGGGAAAAGAGAAAGGGAGTGAGTGCAGAGAGGGAAAAGGAGAAAAAGGGAAAAGGGGGAAGAGAAAAAGAGAGGAAAGGAGGGAAGAGAAAGAAAGGGATGTAGAGAAAAGGTGAAAGAAAGGGAGAGGGAAAGATGAAGGAGCAGAAGTAAAAGAGAGTGAAGAGAGGTAGAGAGTTAAGAGGAGTGGAGAGGAGGAGAAGGAAAAGAGAAGAGGAGAGGAAAGGGAGAGGAGAAGAGGAGGAAAGGAAAAGAAGACAGGGTGAGTGGAGGGGAGAATTGAGAAAGACAATGTTGTCAGCTCATGCTAAGTAAGGCCTGCTGAGTACATCCACTGTGACCTTCCCTGGTTACATCATTGGCCCAACTCTCAGCTGCAGTCAGCTCAGGAAACATTCCTCTAGCCTGTGCAGCCAACCGTAACTCTTTCAGAAGCATCTGTGGATTTTGAACAATCCCTAAGCATTCCACAAATGCAAAGCTAATTAAAATTATGAAAGGATTTCTGTAGCTCTCCATGATAACTGCATGACTACCTTTGTGAACTGCTCCATCCCTCTAAGTCCCCCCTCCCTTCCATGTCCCCGGTGCATGGAAGGATTAGCTGAGGTCTTGGGGAGCAATTTAAAGCAGGTTTTAATACAGAGAATTCTATAAGGACTTCATTATTTTTTGACTTGGGAGCTGGGGAGAGGCTGCCAATACCTTATTCCACAACACATGACTGGGCATCTAGAGGACAACCATGATTATAGCTGGGAGTGTGGCAGGAGATAAAGGAATGGACCAAGTAGAGATAACCGCATTCAGCAAACACCTTACAAAGTTCAATTGGCTTTGAAGGGGAAGCTTTGTGCTTATTGACTTATTTTCAGGGAAATGGTTGGGGAGTCAAGCAATTAGACTGCTTTCTTCTCACTGATGATGAGGTTGCTTCAGGGAGGGCCTGAGAGGTGGCCCAAAGCCCAAGTTTTTCCATCTCTTGAACCAGGGCAGTCTAGAAGGGCTAAGCCCAGAATTCTAGGAGATCTAGGACAGCTGAGCAGTAGTGAATAGGTATCCAAAGGCGACTCTGATCCTAAAACTTAGACCTAAGACTCTGGCCTGATTTCTGAGGGTGGGGACAGTCTTTGACCTATGGGTATTCATTGTAGCCAGAACGAGGTCAGACTTTAAATGTGCCCTTGTCCCTAGCAGAGGCAGCCAAGTGGCCTGGTAGATAGTGTTGGATTTGGATTCAGGGAGACTCGAGCTCAGATTCTGACTTAGTCACTAGTTGTGTGTGACCCTGAGCAAGTCTTGAAAGCTAATTTGACCTACCTCACAAGACTGTTGTGAGAATCAAATGAGGTAACATATGTAAAGTACTTTGCCAGCCTTAAAGTGCTATGTGTTATCGTTGCTCAGTTCTTTCAGTCATATGCAACTCTGGACTCCACCTGGGGTTTTCTTGACAAAGATACTAGAGCAGTTTGCCATTTCCTTTTCCAACTCATTTTTACAGATGAGGAAACTGAGGCAAACAGAGTTAAGTGACTTGCCCAGAATCACATAGCTAGTAAGAGTCTGAAGCCAGATTAGAACTCAAAAAGATGGGTCTTCCTGACTCCAGGTCCAGCACTCCATCCACTGTACCACCTAGATGCCCAAAGTACCACATAAATGATAGCTATTATAGAGGAGCTGGACTGATCAAGAAGTCATTGATACCTAGAACGTTTGTCAGGCTACAGAGATTGGAAAATATCACGGCTGTAATGCCAATCCTATGCTATTGCAGATCATAGAGTAGCATTTAAAGTACCACACAATGAAACCAGCCTTATTTTAAATTCACAGTTTTAAAAAATTGTTGGGTGAGTCACCATAAAATTCAATTTCTAAAGTGCCTACTATGTGTCAGGCACCACGCTAGGCAGTGGACATACAAAGACAAAAATTAAACTGTGCCAGACACCAAGGTGGTTATGATCTAGTCAGATATACAATTAGTCCACAGAAAAAAAGTAAACAATTAAAGAGAGAGCCCTCACAACTGTAGGGATGAGGGAAGGCTTCACAAGAAAGATTACAAGTGGGCCAAGCCTTAAAATACGAGAAGGATTCTGAAGCAGCTTGAATTAGAACCTTGAAAGAAAGTAGTTGGAAATCAGATTGGAAAGGAGCCAGTGTTAAAGGCCGGCCAAAGAGGCAGTAGAGAGGAACTGAGGATTTTTTTTAAGTAGGGAAAAGACAAGGTCAAAGCAAAGGCTTTTAGCTGGCATTTATCAAATACTTGAAGGTGTCGAAGTGCATTTTCATCAGATCTTCATAATGGCCCTAGGAGATTGATATTACAATCCCCACTTCGTAGATGGAGAAACTGAAGAGAAGTGAAGAATCCTGGCCGTGGTCACTTGATAGCTAATGACAGAGAAAGGATTCAGGGCTCTCTCTAATCTACTATTCAGCCTCTTCGACTGTTTGAAGGAAGATGATTTTGTTACCAAGAGGAGGATAGACTGGAGAGTGAATCATGGGACCAAAGATTTATAGCTGGAAAGACCTTCTAAGCCATCTAGTCCAATCCCTTCATGTTCACAGATGAGGTAACTGAGGCTTAAAGTGGTTAGGGGACATGCCCATGGTCACACAGGTATTAAATCACAGAGGCAGGATTTAAACCCTCATCCTCTAATTCCAAAGCCAGTTCTCTTTCACATATGTGTGTATGTGTTTGTGTGTATACTGAAAGGAATGGAAGAAGGGAAGGTTAAAGTACTTGTCAGAAATCACAAGACCTAAGTTCAAATTCCATCTCTACCACTTACTATCCTATGTGACTGTGGTCAAAGCACTTCCCAAAAGTGGACCAATTTCATCATATGTACAATGATGGAGACAGACTACATTATTTCCAAGGTCCCTTCAGGCTTTAAGGCATATACTTCTATGAGAAGCTTACCTTGAAGAGACCATTTGAAATGTACCCCTTTTCTCTTGGGCACCCAGTTACTTCACGTTGACCATCTGCCCAGTGTTCTCACTATGGCACCCAATGAAGGTACATAGAAAACCTGAAGTTTGCTCAGAGGTACTCAGTCTGTTAGTGGTTAATGCCAGACTAGAATTCAGGTCTTTTACAAGTTGGGACCATACCACACTGTCTCCCTTTTCCAATTGGGTGTCTAACTCTGAAGCAATTGGAGGAAGAGGCAGTATGCTTATTCCAATTACATGTTCCTCTGCTGGAATCTCCTTCAAAACCAATTTAAGTATCACACAAAAAAGCACTCCTTGCTTTGTGATCGCAAAAAGGTGTTTCCCAACTTGATTCATGATTGGCTAAGGTAAGTTACAAAATAACAATTATGGAAAGAAAATTCCAGCTCTTTCTGGCCCACAGCAGGGTCCTAACCGCATGGCCTTCCTATTACCCTTCAAATTCCAGAGTCCTTTGGGATATAAGAAATATTTATCATTTTAAATACTATTGTCATCTGTTATTTGGGGTGGTTTGCTACTCTGGAATAATGAACAAGAGTTGGAGAAAATCACGTAATGTCTTGAAAGCTATTGTGAAATACTTGGAGATCTCAAGTCATTAGATTTGAAAAAAACCTTAACTAAAACTTTTTAAGGAAGAAAATGGGAAATCTGATGCAGATGGGCAACAACTGATTTTGAATTTGTTTTCTGGCATGATGTTTTAAATAGTAAAAAGATTTTATCCTGTTGGAAAAATAACCTGGAAAACCCTTTTGAATCTTTGTTTCAGATAACTAGTGCATGTTGTAGTAGAAAGAATATGAAATGAATGATAAAGGTATTTCTGTTTCATTTCTTGATTTGTCCCTACCTATTCATTAACTTAAAGTCACTTGACCTCTTTGTATCTCAATTATGTCCTCTATAAAACCAAAATAATAGCTGATGTTTACCTAAGAAGCTTCTTAAGTTTTACAAAGTGTTTTACATGTTATCTCATCTGACTCACATATATTAAAAGAGGCAGAATAGCAAATTAGATCATGTTGAATTTAAAGTCATGAAGCCTTGGGTTTGAATTCCACAGCTGATATGTGTGTAACCACGGGTAAGCAATTAACCTCTTTGGGGCCTAGTTTCCCTATCTCTAAGATTAATTGTGTCATGGAAACAATCTAATACTGGCTAAGAAATAGAGTGGTTGATCACGGGAATATATTAGGTACACAATACACAATAGTAAATTACCACAGTAATCTAGTCTTTGATAAACCCAGAGACGCAAGCTCTTGGAATAAGAACTTACTATTTGACAAAAAATTGCTGGGAAAACTGAAAAGCAGTTTGGCAGGAACAAGGCATAGAGCAATACCTGATACATACATCAAAATAAGGTCAAAATAGGCACATGACTTAGACATAAAAGGAGATATCATAAGCAAATTAGGGGAGCATAGAAAAATTTACCTGTGATATCTACAGATAAGGGAAGAATTTATGACCAAAAAAGAGATAGAGAGGATCACAGAAAGTTAAATAGATAATTTGGATTGCATGAAATTAAAAAGAATTTGCATAAACAAAACCAGTACAACCAAAATTAGAAGGAAAGCAGGAAAATGGGGGGAAATTTTGCAGCATGTTTCTCTGATGAAGAACTCATTTCTTACATATCTAGGGAACTGAGTCAAGTTTTTAAAAACACAAATTACTACACAAATGACAAATGATTAAAGGATATGAACAGGCAATTTTCAGAAGAAAAAATTGCAGCTATCTATAGTCATATAAAAATGTTCTAAACCATTATTGATTAGAAATCTGCAAAATAAAACAACTCTAAGGTATCACTTCATATGTTTTAGATTAACTAACATCAAAGAAAAGGAAAGCGATAAATTTTGGAGGGAATATGGAAAAATTAGGACATTGATGCACTATTGGTGGAGTTTTAAACTGGTCCAACCATTGTGGAAAACAATTTTGAACCATGCCCAAATGACTATAAAACTGTGCATACCCTTTGACCCAGCAATATTACTACTAGGTCTGTAGCCTAAAGAAACCAAAGAAAAAGGAAAAGGACCTCAATATATGAAAATATTTATAGCAGCTCTTTCTGGGTGGCAAAAATTCAAAATTGAGGGGATACCCATCCATTATGGAATGGCTAAAGAACTCATGACATATGATTGTGATGGAATGCTATTGTGCTACAACAAACGACAAGTAGAATGCTCTAGAAAAACTTGAAAAGACTTACATGAACTGATGCAAAGTGAAATGATCAGAACCAGGGAATATTGTATACAGTAATAGCAATATTGTATGATAATTAATTGTGAATAATAGCTATTCTCAGAAATACAACGATCCAAGACAGTTCTGAAGGACTTTTGATGAAAGGTGCTGTTCATCTCCAAAGAAAGAACTGACAAGTCTGAAAACAGGTCAAAGCATACGTTTTCTTTACTTTCTTTACTTTTCTTGGTTTTTTTGTCTGTGTTTTCTTTCACATCATAACTAATATGGAACTATGTTTTGTATGGCTGCACATGTATAACCTATATCAAATTGTTTTCTTTCTCAATGGTGGGAGGTGGGGGAAGGGAGAGAATTTGGAACTCAAAAATTTTTAATGTTTACTTTTACGTGTAATTGGGGGAAAATAAAATATTAAATTTAAAAAAAAAGAAAATGATACTCTGAGATAGGTAGTGGGCCAGCTAGTTAGTGTCTGAGGCAGTATCCAAACCCAATTCTGCTCTGCTTTCAAATTCAACATTATTTCTGCTGCCTCTAATGATAGTTAATGCCATCCTCAGTCCACCTACCTCAAAGAGTTTTTATAATGTTAAAATGACTAATATTGTCTGACCCTGGGCAAGTCAGTTAATCTCTTTGTGCTTCAGGCATTTCTCTAGGATTTAACTACTAAGTAATATATAGGTTTTGGTTTGTGTTATTGGACTGAGTCCTCACACTGAAAGTACCCCACATTATGAAATCCCAGACCCTTCATGTAATATACTAGCACTATTACCTTTGCCATATTAGTAGGCCTTTGACATGGAAATCTATGATCAAGTTTCAAACAACTGATATAAAGAGACTTTGAAACTTGATGGAGAGAACTGTCTTCACGCCTACAAAGGCCTATGCAATAGCATCCTACCTAGGGGTATTACCCATCTAAAAAATTCACTTCCTCATCCCTCAAATGTCACTAACACTTGTCGGCTTTAGTGTTTATTTAAAAAGTCTTCATTCCAGTTGGAGTCAACTTTCATCTTCCTTTCATCACAGTGAAGTCATAAAGTCTTTGACCTCCAAAGAAATGTATGGATTACGTCACTCAAGCCTCCATCTCACAGTTGAGAAGAATGAATGCTGAGGAGGTGAAGGGGGTTAGTCAGGGTAGCTTAGCTAATGAGTGACAGAGTTGGGACTCAATCCCACTTTTCTCAAGACCTAGCACTGTGCCACACGTCTTGGTGCTTGGTTTACAACTGTTGATCAAGGACAAAGATCACTTTTCTTTGAACTGGTCAGATTTACAAAAGAAATGAATAGCTTTGGATCTAGGTATAATCTGGGGGAAGAGGTATGACTGGACACAGCCAGTAAAGCTGGTTAGCAAAATTTGATAGTTGAAGCTGTAAATAATGAAGGCTCCTATATCAGCTTTAGGAGTAATGATAATAATAGCTAACATTTATGTAGCATTACAACTTCCAGGCACTGTGCTAAGCACTTTACAAATATGATCTAATGCAATCCTCACAAAAACCCTGGTGGGTGGTTACTATTATCCCCATTTCACAGATGAGGAAAATGAGGCAAAGGTCAAGTGACCTGCCTGGTATCACACAGCTAGTAAGTGTGTGTGTGTATATGTGTATACATATATACACATATATATACACATACACATGTATATGTGTATGTATGTATATATGTGTGTATGTATAATATATGTATATATATATATATATATATATATATACATATGGAGAGAGAGAGAGAGAGAGAGAGAGGTTAGTTGGAAGACAAAATCAACAGGGTTCATAGCATATGCCACAGAAGGACCACTTAATCATGTTTCCTAAATCTTCTCTTCCCACTCCCCCTTCCTCACCATACTCTGGGATTCAAAGGAAATGCTCACTCTCTCAGAATATTTTGGTTAAATCTCTTCCAACCTGGAATGTTCCCTGTTTAATTAAGTATTTAATATCCATTATTTGCTGCCTTTAGTGGAAATGGCTTGAATTCAGTCTGCTCTAAAAACTCAATTGCTGCCTGTGACAGGAAGACATACACTGATGAAGGCCTGATACAGCTCAGCTAACAGCCATACTCAACACATCTGGAAACATCTCATCATGGCCAAGCCTCAGAATTCCCAGTTTGAGGACAGCAGCAATTAGCCATTACAGAAAGCTAGGCAGGGGAAAGAGTCCAAATGATGGACCTCTGGAAATGTGCCTCAGAGCTGCTCTCTACCTTCAAAGCTCTGGTGAGAATCAAATTAGATAATGCAGGTAAAGTGCCTATATAACTAACTAAAGCTATATAAATATAAGGCATCATAGTCATCATCAGTAACACATCTGGCCCAGGAAAATAACCATGAGAATTTTCACCTGGGGAGGTCCATTCAATTTCACTAGGGTTGGGATGGGAAAAGGCAGCTCTCTGCAGCACCTTGTTTTCTTAAGAAGCTGCTCCCAATTGGCTTCAGCTAAACACAACTCAGAGGGAGTTGTTTGGTAGTGAAAAAGAAATAGAATTCACTCTTTAATTGCCCTTTAAAGTAATATGGTAGAAATAAACAGAATTTCCAGGCACAATATGTTAACAGACAGCCTAGAGGTTCTATTTTCTTTCTTCCTCAGTGGGCAGTCAAACATATCCTATTGGGAAAGGTTAAAGAGTCTAATGAAGTCTAGACATTGTTAATGGAGTAGAATATGATGTCAGCCAGTCTTAGATGTGGAATTTCTTGGCCTGATGTTATCAAAATTACTATCTTATCATAATAAACGTGTCTCCAATAGAAGTGCATGGAATGTGTATAGGAGTGAAGCTCTGTATCTGATACCAGATTTCATAGATGGTGGTAGGCTATTCCATGGACAGCTAAGAGAAAGATGTGATCCTTTTCTAAGTGTTTGATGGTTGTGACTAGTTCAACATCTACAGTATGGCACAGAAATGCATATATCAGAGAATATACCAAGATCACTTTTGGACTTGAATAATATCCTGGCTAATAAATATTTGGGTTGGGTTGGCCAACCAAATGGGTTTGGACAAGAGCTGATACCCGATAGGGGAAGGCATGAACCATCACTAAGCCTCCCAGGTAGGAAATAGGGCCTAAAAGTAGAAAGCTGCCCCCTCTCCCTCTCTCCAATCGATTCTTCATACTGTTACCTAGGTAATCTTGCCCTTCTCTGATTGCATCATTCTTCTACTCAGAAAGATTTAATGACTCTTTATTGCTCACTGATTAAAGCTTCTCACTCTGGTAGTCAAAGCTTTCTATGGTCTGGCTTCAAGCCTCATTCGTAACTACCCTTCATGTACCCTATATTCCAGCCATACTTGACTATCCTCACTTGTTCTTTTTTCATGCCCATGTTTATGCTTTGGCTGTTTACTTGGCAGAATAGGAGTACTCATTCCCCATATTTACTTCTCACGCTTCATGACCAATCACATCCTGTTACCTCCGTTCTCTGATCACTCCCTAAATCCTTTCTCTCTGTCACCACCATTTGCAAGCAACTTCAAATTTCACAGTACATATAACATAACACCATAGACTTGAGCATCGAAAGGGATACTAGAGGTCATCTAGTCCATCTCATTTAATATTTGGAGAAACTGAGGACAAGAGGATTTAAGCAATTTTCTCCAGGCCACTGGGATCCAGGGTTCTTTCCATTGTATAGGCCAGAGCTGCCCGAAATGAGGCCCACAGTACAATTTATGCGGCCTGCCTACAAGCATAGAAATTTACATAAATGCTTTAGTAAACAAAGCTGAGCTACCTGCAGAGCTCTCACTAAAATGGCAAATCAAAATATACTGTCTATTGTTTCAATAAACACCTAAGGTTGGACAGCCCTGGTATAGGTGGTACAGTGGATACAGTCCTGGGCCTGGACTCAAGAAGTCCTTAGTTCAAATCCAGCCTCAAACACCTACTAGATGTGTGATACTGGGAAAGTCACTTAACCTCTGTTTGCCTCAGTTTCCTCATCTGTAAAATGTAGTAATAGCACCTACCTCCCAGAGTTATTGTAAGGATCAAATATGATAGCTGTAAAGTGTTTAGCATGGTGCCTGTCGCATAGGAAGAGCTATATAAATATAAGCTATAACTTTATCCTGCTGCCAGCCTTTCCACATTCTTATCACATGTATCAGAGTTACTGGTATACAAATCTCCTGCCATGCACACACACTAGATTGTAGCCTTAAAGGAAAGGTTAAAGTTATGGAATGTGGAATTATTTATTCCTCTATAACCAGAACTTACTTAGTGTCATACCTTGCTTAAAGCAAGTGCTCGATAAGTATATGTTACTTTGAACTGATATGAGGCAAACTGCTTTTACTTTGAAAGGACCAAAAAATAGTCCCAAGTCAACCCAAACATGTCTTTAAACAGACAAAATCCAGATGTGCCTGAAATGTCTCTCAACTGCCTGACATTTAAACAAATATGACACACACCCACAAGGAATGTGGTTTAGATCAGGTGCCTGGGATCCAGAATCCCAAATTTCATTCCCAACTTCTATCACAGCTTCTTTCAGGGAGGTTTAGCAATGGATATCACCTCTAACTAGCTTCTCCATTTGCAAAATGAAGATAATAATGTTGGCCCAATCCCCATTCCCTGAAAGTGTCCAGAGGATTAATGAGATGGGGAATTCTGCCTATTTTCTTTTCTTTTTTATTAGTCCTATTAATTTATTTTTAGTTTTCAACATTCACTTCCACAAGATTTTGAGTTCCAAATTTTCTCTCCATCTTTCCACTCCCCTACCCCAACATGCATTCTGATTACTCTTTCCCCAATTTACCCTCCATACTATCACCACCCTCCCTTTCTCTTATTCCCTTCCCTTCTAATATCCTGTAGGGCAAGATAGATTTCTACACCCTATTAATTCTGTCTATTTTCAACCAAACATGCAAACCCACCCTCAACAAGTCCCCAGGCCTTGGCAATTACCACTGGGGAAAGTATCAACTAAGAGACTGTGTGTAAGATTGTCTGAAGAAAGTAGGTGATAACCGGCTCTGGGTAGACTCTGTCCATGGTGAGAGGCTCAATTCATCAACCGAAAGAATTTCTTGTGAACTCTTCGGAAATTTAACAATTACCTCAGTTCCTATTAAATACCCAAAACAATGCATGTTATTGAAACCAGTATCCAAAGTCAACTACGTGGGGCTTCGCACAACCTGATAAGGCCTCTGTAACCTTGTGTGTTCAAGTTTGTGATGTTCCCTTGGTGTTTGACCTGGAATCTGGATCGGGAAAGGGAAAAAGAGAAGACGACATTCACTGAGTCATGTTTAATTAGAATGGGTACTCGTGGAGTTATACTGACTGACAATCGTAATGGAGTTGTCTGAACTATTGCAGATGAGAAATGGAAAGAGTGCTGCATGTTGGGATAAAAGAAGCCAGTTTTGAATCCTGGCTGGACTGTGTCAGTGACCTTGGGCCAATGACTTCATCTAAGATCATAGCACTTTGTACTGAAAGTGACATCTTAAGTCATTTAGTCTGCCACTTGATTTTATAGATGAGGAAACGGAGACATAGAAAGATCAAGCAACTTGACCAAGATCAAATCTCACTAGCAAGGAACAGAACTGAGACTAAATGTAGGCTTTCTGAAGGGCGGAGGAATGTTTTCTTAGTTTTGTTTCATTTTTAACCAGCACGATATTTTCTACTCTCTTGTTCTAAATGTATTGCTCTTTCTACCATACCAACTCTGAGACTCAGTTTCCTTGCCAATAAAATAAGAAGGCTGAGCCAGATGACCTTGGAAACCCTTTCTGGCTCTAAATCTACAATGAAATAATAGGTTCATTCTGATGCAGGTTATTGTGTGTTCTAAGGGGTATTTCTAAGATTGTAAGACAACACATCCAGACTTGAGAGATGTCTTTACTATTTGCATGGAATACCTTCCATTTCATAATCTAGGTAATGTTTGGGTCTGGTTTAGAGTTATGAGTTAGGGTAAAGGGTTAATATGGGGGAAGCTTAGAGTTAAACAAAATTTTTAAATCATAATACTCTCTAGAATTTTATAACACTTTAAGGTTTATAAAGAAATTTGTATCTCTTATTTCATTCGATTCTCACAACAGCCCCATAAATAGGCTCTTTTATCATTTCCATTTTAGAGGAAAGGAAACTGAAGCTGAATACAGTTAAATGATTCACCCAGGGTCATACAGCTAGTAAATATCTAAGGCAGGACTTGAATTCAGTTCTTCCTGACTCTAAGACCAGCATTCCATCTACTTGCTACCTATCTATTGTAAAAGAGATGAGTTCTGATTAGAGATCCTTCAAAACTAAAAGTGATTGCCAAATGCTTTTAGTTACTTCAGATTTAAGCACTAAAGGAGAACTTAGATATCATTTAGTCCAATGATCTCACTTGAAAGATTGGAAGGTAGAGGGTTTGCCCTTATTGGAGGTCTCCAAGCAGAGGCCAGATGACCATTTCTCTTTTTTTTTTGTGATTTGTCCTATGTGATCACTAAGGTCCTTTCTGCCTCTAAAATTCTATGAATTAGTGATTTCAGGGAAAGTCTGAAAAGGCACTTGTCCTACATCACAGAAGTATTAAGAGGCAGAGCTTGGATTTGGATCCAGGTTCTCTGACTCCAAAGGGTTTTTCATTACTACATTCTGTATATCTTTTTTTAAGCAATCAGGGTTAAGTGGCTTACCCAGGGTCACATCGCTAGTAAGTGTCTGAGGCCTGATTTGACTCGGGTCCTCCTGACTCCAGGACTGGTGCTCTATCCACTGTGCCACCTAGCTATCCCTCTATATAGCTTTATTAAGTTCTATAGTATAAATTCAGTAGCTTAACATGGTACAGTGGGCTATAAATTCCAGAGACCTAAATTCTAGTCTTGATTTTGTAAATATATGACTGTGTCATCTTGAGCAAGTTCCTTTTCTGGGTCTCAGTTTTATCATCTGAAAAAGAAAGGGGTGGAAACAGAGGAGGGACAAAATGACCTGTAATGTCTATTTCCACTTTAAAGTTCTATGATTCAAAGATTCCTTTAAAATTCTTTAAAATGTCTGGGGGTTCTAAAAGTCCTAGGTAATGATTCATCAAGAATCTACCTTTTCACCCTGAGATTCTAATTTAAGACCAAAGGGGATGATGATATGCACGCCATGAGCATATGGAGTTATCCAAAGGCATAGTCCAAAGCATAATTCTGAACATCTGTTGTGATTATGAATACCTAGAAACAATTTGGGATATACACATATGTACAAGCACACACATACACACACACACACACACACACATCCAAGGGCCTCTCCAGATCTATACATGCCAATAAGGAATAGCAGCTGTTAGCCATGCAGATGTTAAGATTCTCTAAGAAAAACAACGTGAAGACTTCCACCTTGAGGGCAAATGTTAAACGGAAATAGTCCAGTTGATACAGAAATACTCAAATGTTTATAATGTCGACTGAATGCTTCTAAAGTTAGAAGTTAACATACCCTTTTCCAATGCATATAATGTTCCCATGAGACACATTTTGTATTTGGATGTTCAAATTAATTTACATCAAACATAATGTAAAAATATATCTTTAAAATGAAAGGGTTGGACTGAATGATCTCCAAAGGCCTTTCCAGATATTAAATTACTTCTGAGTCAATCATGTCAAGGAAGAAAAGCTTTATTCCGAGGAAGTCAACTGAAATGGCCCACTTCTGAGGGTCCTGTTCTTTCTACCCACCTACTCCTCCCCAGCCTTTAAAAGCTGAAGTTCTAGTGGTTTTAGGAAAACAAATCCCAAACAGGGACACTTGGTATCATGCCTAGTTCTGAAAATACAGGGAAAAGTATGATTTCTGACAGGGCCTACCTACCAATGTAATAGCATTCACAAGCTTACAAAGGCCTAAAACCCTATTAGGGGTCCTAACATAATGGTGATGCAAGAAAATAATAATAAGTTTCAGTCTGTCTCAGATGACCTAGCCTGGAATCTACTGAAGTCAACCGTGAGTCATGGAGTATAAAAGTCAGACAAAATAGGAATAAGAAGAATGATTTTAGAGTAGTAGGATCCAGAAAGAGATACTAGATATGTAGCTTGAAGGTTCCTTGCCCCTCTTCTATTTTACAGATCAGGAAACTGAGCCCCAGAGAGGTTAAAACTTGCCCGAGGTCATAAGAGTAGCAAGTGGCAGAGCCCAGATTCTAAGTGAGGCCTTGGGGGGAAGGGAGAAAGCTGTAAAAGCTTTAAGCCTGGAAGGAACCACAGAGGCTAAGTAGTCCAACCTCTCCACTTTACAGATGAGTAAATTGAGACCCAGAGAAGTTAAGAGACTTACATTCACACAAGCAGCAAATGGCAGAAATAGTATTTGAACCCAGGTCCTTTGACTACAAAACTAGCTCTCTTTCCAATTGATAACACTGCCTTGGAAGACCATCTAATCTGGTTCAACCTCCTTATTTTCCTGATGGGAAACAAGAGCCACAGAGGTGAAGTAACTTGTTCAAAATCAAATAATTCCCTCATTATCTCTGTCTGCTGACCTTCCCAACTTCCTTTAAGGCCCCACTAAAATCCCATCTTCTACAGGAAGCCTTCCCCAACTCCTCTTAATTCTAATTCCTTCTTTCTCTTAACTATTTTCTATTTATTCTGCATACAGCTTGTTTGTACATATTTGTCTGTTAGCTCCCCTATTAGATTGTAAGCTCCTTGAGGGCAAGGATTGCCTTTGCATCTTTTTTGTATCCCTAGAACTTAGCACAGTGCCTGGCACATAGTAGGTGCTTAATAAATGTTTAATAACTGCCTGATTGAAACAGCAAGTTAAAGAGAACTGATGAATTAATTAAAGGCCTGACTCAAAGTCCAATTCTTTCCTTTCAAAAAATATTATTTATATTATTTTTTTAATTTTGATTTCCAAAATCTCTCCCTCCCTCTCCTCCCTCATCTACTGAGAAGACAAGCAATATGACATCGTTTATACATTGAAATCATGCAAAACATATTTCCATATTAGTCATATCATGCAAAAAAACAAGAAAAAATAAAAAAGCTATAGTCCAATTTATACACAGAGTACATTAGTTCTTTCCCTGGAGGTGGCTAGCATTTTTCATCACAAGTCCTTTGAAATTTTCTTAGATCACTGTGTTGATCGGAGTAGCTAAGTCTTTCACAAGTGATCATCATTACAATATCGCTTTTGTTGTGTACCATGTTCTGGTTCTGCCCACTTCACTCTGCATCAATTCACATAGGCCTTGCTAGGTTTTTTCTGAAACTATTCTGCTCATCACTTCTTATAGCACAAGCGTTCCACCACAATCATAGGCCACAGCTTGTTCAGCCATTCCCCAATTAATGGGCATCCCCTCAATTTCCAATTCCTTGCCACCACAAAAAGAGCTGCTAGGAATATTTTTGTACATACAATTCCCTTTCCTTTTCCTTTGCTCTCTTTGGGGCATGGACCTAGTAGTGGTATTGCTGGGTCAAAGTCTGATATCCCTTTACGCAGGGAATCCAAATTGCTTTCTAGAATGGTTAGACCAGTTCACAACTCTGCCAACAGTTTATTAAGCGTTTGTCATTTCAGATAGGTGTCAAGCGAACCTCAGAGCTGTTTTAATGGGCATTCCTCCAGTCAAAAGTGATTTAGAGTATTTTTATATGACTATAGATAGCATTGATTTCTCCTTCTAAAAACTTCCTATTCATATCCCTTGTCAATTTTTCAACTGGGAAATGGTTCTCATTTTTATCAATTTTACCCAGTTCCCTACACATTTGAGGAAGGAAGTCTTTATCAGAGAAACTTTCAGTAAAAAAAAAAGTAATATTACTTAATTGTCTATGTTACCTCTTATCAAAATGTAGTTTCCCTTTTAATTAGGTCTATTTTTGCTTTTGCTTTGTCTGAGACCATAATTGCTGCCCCTGCTTCTTTTTTTTTAACTACAGCTGCAGCATATTAGATTCTGCTCCAGACCTTTATTTTAATGCGTCTTTCTGTTTCAAATGTGTCTCTTGTAAACAACATATTGTTGGGTTCCAGTTTCCAATCCATTCTGCAATCCACTTCCATTTTCTCATCTCATTCACATTCACAGTTATGATTACTAACTGTGTGTCTCCTTCCATCCTATTTTCTTCTGTTTATCTTTCTCTTTTTATCCTGCCCCACCTCAAAAATCTATTTTTCTTCCTACCACTGCCTTTTTTAATCTGCCCTCTCCTTTATCATGCATCTCTTTTCTTTTATCCCCTTCCCCTCCTATTTCCCTGTTAGGTGAGATAAATTTCCATACCCAAATCCGTGTGTATATATTCTTCCCTCTTTGAGCTGATTCCAATGAAAGTGAAGTTCAAATCTTGCCTTCCACCCATACATACATTTTTTCCTCTGCTGTAAAAGCTCTTCCTTACATTTTTTCAAGGGTTAATATAAGGGAGACATCATGGTACAAAGGAAAGAGAACTTAATTTGGAATCAGAAGACCTAGGTACAAATTAGACGCTGATGATTGCTACTCGTTGTACTTTGGTGAAGGCATTTAATCTTCATGACCCTCAGTTTCCCTATCTGTAAAATAAAGGAGTGAACTAGTTGGCTTCCAAGGCCCCGTCCAGCTCTAAATAACCCAATTAGCAAGAAAGTAGCATGTAGGAGAGGAAAGAACAGGCCACTAAGAGGGAGAAGACATGAATTCTAATCTCAGAGCCACCATTTGCTAGCCTCATGACCCTCAGCAAGTCATAAGCTCTTTGAGCCTGTTTAGTTTTCTGGAAACATATTCCAAATTACTTTGCAAACTTCAAAGCACTATGATGATAATGTGCTATTTTTAAGATATAATACCTTTATATCCAGTTGAATTCACCTCAGGAAGCTATTATTTCAGGATAGTGGCTTGTAGTCTTTCTACTACATTTCTTGCTTGGTTGGTGAATGTCATTAAAAGTAAGCACTTAATAAGTGCTTTGGGCGGCTAGTTGGTGCAATCAATAGAGCATTGGGCTTGGAATCAGGAAGACATCTTCACGAGTTCAAAACCAGCCTCAGCCACTTACTAGCTGTGTGACCTTGGACCAGTCAGTCACTTAACCCTGTTTGCCTCGGTTCCTCATCTGTAAAATGAGCTGGAGAAGAAAATGGCAAAGCATTCTAGTATCTTTGCCAAGAAAACCCCAAATGGGGTCTCAGAGTTAGACAGGTCTGCAAAACAACTGAAATAAGTGTTTCATCTATTCATTCCTGTGATCTATTTGTGATTTCCACAGGACAAAAATCAAGGACCATAAGGAATGCTTATAATCTATAAGTCCTGAAAAAAATATAAATGACTTATGAACACAACTAATTTCAAGGGAAATACCTATGATTCCACAATGCTGGATTAGTATACATAATAATACATACGTATTGTGTATTATTATATTATACATATTATACATAATATCTTTACATGTACATATAATATACATTTACATATACATATACATATAATACATATACATAATACCTTTAAAATGCCTTAAAGAAGAAAAGCCCAGTAACATTGGTATTCAGTTTTCTTGAGCTGGCAAAAAACAACTTCATAGCCAATGCCGAGTACCAATGGCCCACAGACCTAAGGATTTAAAATTGGTTCAAGTGACTATAAGCATTATAAAAGGCCACTGGCAAATAAACATCATAATTCATAGATAATAAACAAATAATTCATAGAAAGACAAAGAAGCTGAGAGTTTGAAAATCTATCTGTGGCCTTTCTGCTGTACCTTAATAATTATGCTCAAAGTTTTGCTTGTTTAAACCCTCAATTCAATTCAACAAACATGTTTAAAGACCACTATGTGTACGCTAGAGTACTACATACAAAGACAAGAAGCAACACGGTTCCTACCCTCAAAGAGCTTATAATCTAATAAGGAGGGTATAACTTCTACACAGATAAGTTTGATAATAATTTTCACACAATTACTGCCATTATTACTCAAGTTGATCTGACAAGCTTTTATTAAGCACCTACTATGTGTGAGATAAGGCAGCTAGGTGGCACAGTAGACAGAGATCCAGGCCTGGAATCAGGAAGCCATGAGTTCAAATCCAGCCTCACATAGTTACTAGCTGTGTGACTCTAGACAAGTCATTTAACTCTCTTTACCTCAGTTTCCTCATTTGTAAAATGAGCTGGAGAAGGAAATGGCAAACCCCTCCAGTATCTTTGCCAAGAAAACCTGAAATGGGGTCACACAGAATCACACACACACAACTGAAATGGCTGAAGAACAGCATGTTTGTATATTGCTTTAAGCTTATCACCACCAAGGCAGCAAGGCATCATGGATAAGAGAGCTGCTCTTGGTGCTGGGGAAATTTGGGATCAATCCTCCCTTTGACCCATACTGGCTGTATGACCCTGAGCACATCCTTTCTCTCTCCGTACTCTATGCAACTTTCCAAGAATGCAAGTTACAGAAGATGTCAACTGAATTTATAGATGGAATGTCCTCTCTGAGAGCTTGGGAACCTGCATACCAATGAAATCACCTAAGGCAGCTAGGTGGCATGGTGGATAGAGTGCTGGGCCTGAAGTCAGAAAGATCTGAGTTCAACTCCAGCCTCGGATACTTCCTAGGTATGTGAACCTGGATAAGTCATTTAACTACTATCTGCATCTGTTTTGCACCTATAAAATTAAGCTCATAATAGCATCCACCCATCTGAGTTGCTGGGAGGTTCAAATGAAATAATATTTGTAAAATGCTTAGCACATCACCTAACACATAATAAGCACTTATGAAAACATATCTCCCCCCACTTTTCTCCATCCCCATAAATATCCCTTTAGGCTTTTCAGGGTGCTTCCATAACAGCCACCTCATTTGGACTTGTCAGGAATAGCCCTATGATGCAGCTAGGACAGAGATTATCCTCTTTGTACAAATAAGGAAATTGAGGTATAAAGAATTTAAGAAGCTTACTAAAAATCGCATAAGCAGTCAGTGCCAAGGCTGAGACTAGATGTTTTTCCCTTTCATGCTTATTCCACTGGAATCCAAGAGTATCCCAATGTAATAGACTTCTGCCATATGCCCTGCAAGCTCTAAGCTCCATGAGGTGAAAGATGATGTCATTTTTTATCTTTGTATCATCACTCCAAACGCTGAGCAGTGTAAGAAGCATGTGAAGATTTCAGCCAGCTGCTGAGATGTAAGGAAGGTGACTGCAGGAGCCAAAGGTTTACTGTCACATCATTCTAACAATGATCCAACCCCTTCAAGGGCTCCTTCAAGAGAATCTGACACCTAAGGCATCAAATCGACTGCATTCCTCCAGCTAAGAACTGCACCAAATATAGGTCTCAGGGGATCGATGAGAAGGAGACTTCCTTTCCTCATCGTGCTAGGCTGACTGAGACAGTAAGTTAACATCCTATTCTATAGATCATTTTGTAATTTACATGTGCTATCCACCAATATGCACTACATAGAACAGATGCAGTCTGCTTTCCTGTAATGCACCCCACCATAAAAGACACTATAAAAGATGTGGGTTTGTTTTCCTTTTATTTTCTCCCCATGTAGTTTTCCTTTGGATTTCGACTAGGAAGTAAGCAAAATTGATTTGCCAAATGCATCTCGTAAGACACTTAACAACCTTGCAAAAGCCTCACATGCATTATGCCCAGCAATAAACATTGACATTTATAATCTAAAATTCTCATTTGTGCTAAAGACAGGCTCATTCTTTCACTCAGGTAATGAAAATTTAATATAGCATGTGTATGTGTGTGTGAGAAGAGGAAGGGGGAGGATGAAATATATTAAGCAATACAGTCTCCTATTACAGAGCAAGGGAAGGGACATCATTTTTATATCTATATTCCTCAAGCAATAGATTTCACAATGAAGTCATCTACTGATAGAAGATGGCTGGATTCTTTGAAATGCCAATGTTGATGAGACAAGACAGAACCCTGGAGGCAATTCCATTTTTCCCATTCTTTCTGCTTTCTAGTGTCTCTCAGCTGAGCTTCCAAATGAACCCCAGGTGTTCCTTAATCTCCTAAGAACGACTTCTGCCTGGAGGGATGGGAGGGTTGTCTCCTCCCACAGGTTTCACTGACAGCTGGTGACAGAGTGAATACCTTGCTGAGCCTAAAGTCAGGAAGACCGGAGTTCAAATCCAGCCTCAAACACTTACTACCTCTATGACCCTGAGAAAGTAACTTGACCTATGCTTACCTCAGTTTCCCTAGCTATAAAATGATGATAATGATAACATCTACCTTGAAGCATTATCATGATGATCAAATGAAATAAATTTAATATGAAATAAATGTAAAATATGCTTAGCATAGTAACTGCCACATAGTAGGTCCTATATAAAAGCTTATTCCCTTCCTGCCCCCTTCAATGGACACATCTATCACCACCATTTAACCCACTGAAAAATGGAAATTGTAATCAACCTTAAGAGCGGATCCTTTCACCATATTTTTCTTTCTCCTATATATCAAGCCAAGAAATCAATACCATATTATTTTCCAAAATGATTTCTCCAAACAACACTGAGCTCTGAGGCATCACAGGATAGGGAGGAATAAGAGTTTGTATTTAAGATCAGAAGCCTGTGGTTTCATAAAGGCTGAATTCTCAAGCAACTGTTCATGTTAGAAATAATCAAAAGGGCTTGTAAATGGAAGGCCAATGCTGAATACCTCAAGAGCATGCTCACGGCAGTTATTCAAATCTTCCATACTCATGGGCCAGATTTTGCCATGAAGATGGTTTTGTTTTAAATTTCTAAAGAAGCATAAATCTATTGTTCCACTTGGAATCACTGAACAAGGTATGTTACCTCTCGGGGCCTTAGCTTCCCAAACTGTAAAAATGAAAGGGTTAGACAGGATGATTACTTAAGGTACTTTCCAGCTCTAAAGTCCATAACCTGGGATCAGTTGAGGTGAATCACACCCAGAACAGGGACAGAGCCAAAACTAAGTGCAGACAACTGATGCTTTGTCTGAGGTACTAAAATTGAGAAGGCAATGAGATAACTTGTCCTTCTTCATAGCTAGGTGGCACAGTGAATAGGGCAAGTGACCTGAAGTCAAGAAGATCTGTATTCAAATGGAGCCTTAGACACATACTGGATGTGCAGTCCTCAGTAAGCCACTTAAACTCTGCCTCAGTTATCTCAATTGTAAAATGAAGATAATAACACCTACCTGTTGTGAGGATTAAATGAAATAATATCTGTAAAACATTTAGTACAGAATTTGGCACATGCGCTTATTGAATGTGTGTTCCCTTCCCCTTCCCTTCAGCAGATAAACACAGCTGAGCTTACCACCCAATTGTCAAGAATCACTAATTAAAAGAGGAAGTTTCCTATTTAATTAAAATAAGATCACCAATTTATACCTGGAAGGTAACTTTAGTTCAACCACCTTTTATAGAACCACATTTTACAGAATCAGAAATGGCAACCCAGAGAGGTTAAATGACTTAAGCCTCGGAGGAGGGATTTGAACTCATGTCCTGTCTCCTAAGTTAATGCTCCTTGCACTATAATATACTTCCTCCCAAGCGAGGATCCTATTTAAGTAAAAAGGGAATCTTCCCTACATGCTGTGGTTACATCCACAGTAGAGTGTCTGTGTGATGCAGCCCTGCCCTTCTCCCTCCCTAAAAGACAAATAACTCCAGCAGTGCCATTATCCCTGCCTTTCCCCTATAGGCTGGTGTCTATCTGGAAAACTGAAGCCTGCTCCTCACCAAGTTCAAGGCCCCAGTCAGATGTCTTTTCCACCCCAATTGCGCTTGCTCCAAACACCAGAATGTCTAGATCAGGGATTCTTAGACCTTTTTCTGTGTCATGGACCACTCTAGCAGTCTGGTGAAGACTATAGATGACACACTTTGACATATAACACTCTCTTGCTTCAACTGATGTCAGAGAGCCCCCTCCCTACCTAATGAATTCTGTTTTATTGCAAGTAGTATCTCTCCACTATGTCTGGGTTAGCAGAAAAGCTATAAAAGTAGAAAAGAAGAAGTAACAATGAGACAGTTCTTTGAAGTTAATGAATTGTAGTTCTAGCACAGTAGAAATTGAAGATCATTCCTGTACTTGATGTGGTTAATTTGGTGTGATGTACAACAATCCATTGGTCAAATAACATATTAAGTTATTTGGGAGAGAGATGAGAGGGCCTCTTCATCTACCGTGATGTGCCTGGTTAACAGCCTTTTTGCTAAAAATAAGAATGAAATACTTTCCGGGCCACTTCTAAATGACAGAGCTAGCATAGGGATGTAGAAGTATGCAGGCCATTTTATTTTTGAATGACTCTTCTGATGTGTGATTTCTTATGCTGTTAGTCGGTGAACCAATGAGGTGAATTCAATCAAGAGATATAACAGCTCATTGGGTTGACAGAAAAATAATGGTAAGAAATGAAAACAAATTAAAGCTGAAGGAAGACCCTTTGTAGGTCTTTGGTAGGTTTCCTGGCAAAAATTTAAAGATAAGTATCATCGGGCCAGATATCAGATTTGAGATTAGAACACACTTCTTTTGATATAAGCTCTATAACCAAACATCTGTTTTGAAGATTCCTAATTGTCCCACATTTGTTAAAAATCATCAATGTGTTTATTTAAAGGTGATCAGGATAAAAGATATGTTAAAATTAATTACATCATTTTTCAGCAAGCCTCTTTATCACAAGACTTTGATTATATTGAAATAATGATTTAGTACAGCTAGTTTAAGAGAAAGAGAGATCAGGACAGACAGGTGGTGAGAGGAACAGAGACTGAGAAAGACAGAGGTGATGGGTAAGAGGAGAGACAGCAAAACAGGCAAACAGATAGAGGGAGGGATAGACAAACAGATAGATAGGGAAACAGAGGCCAAGAAAGACAGATGAAGTGAAAGACAGAGACTGAGCCAGGCAGATATAAGAGTAACAGGAACAGAGAAGGAGGGAAGCGAAAATAAAGGAAGGAGAGGAGAGGGGAGGGGAGGAAAGAGGATGGAAGGAGAGGGGTTGGAAAGAATTTATTTCTTGACATGAGGTTTTGGCATTTTAATATTTAAGGAAATAACAAATTAGATCCATTTCCTTATAGAAAATAAGATCTGAAACTTTTTTTCCAATAAAGCATAAAAAATATTCCTTGTAAAAGCTTCCAAGCCTTGATTGGATTCCAAGCCAGCATTGTGAATCTAAAGTAGATAGAAAAGTTACCAAGTCAATGCATAGAGTACCTTCAACGATGTGCTATTTTAAGAATCCAAAGCAAAGGAAATTAAACCTTGACAAAACAAAGTGTGCAATCAAGGAAGGAATAAATGAGCACTTTGGAGAAGGCACTAGCAGGTGAGAACTGGTCTGAAGGGTTTGAAGAGCTAGCAATGGGAATGTTTTAATGAGTTTTTATTTCAAAATCAGCATGGTTGTGCCACAGAGAGATGAGGGTGAATTAATGTATGACAGACCCTTGAGTGTGTCCAATTGGAAAATTAATTCTTTGGCAAGTTTAGTCATGTTTGCAAGTCATTTTGAGCACTAGAATTGTAGTATTTCACTTATTTCTTCACAATCCCCTAGCACTGAACTCTCAGTGTGCTCCTTTCACATTACCTCAAATTTTACAGCCAAATGACCTTTTATTCATTAATACATGGCAGAAGAGAATACAGTAGATTTTCATTCCTTTGCCTCTCTATCCCCTCTGTATAAACCATCCTATCTATTGCATTGGTTATAAGAAAAAAAATCTTAAGAAATTAAATCACCACAGTTCTCTATGCAAACTAATCCTTACAAAGTGTTAAACATTCTTCTACCGATTATCAAGCATGCCATTAAAAATGCAAAATGAGGTGAAAATCATAATGTTGAGGAATCTTTCATTACTATCTCAGCTTTATCTGTTTTAATATAGAGTAAAATCCTCCTCACAAGACAGAAAAAGTCTTCAGCCTAACACCAAAAGTACATGGATGAGTCCACACTGCAGACATGCAGGGTCATACAGTTCAATCAGGATGATTACACAGTGGGAGGTTGCTCCATTAATGGAGTCTGAGGGTATGAATTGTCTCTACTGAGTATCCTCTGTGAGCATAGAAAAAGAAGAGGGATTTTGAGTTGATTTTAAAGGCTAATTGGATCTCTTTCCTTTGTTGTTTATTGCTAATGAAAATTCACTATTACCTGTTCATTCAAATATCTCCTGACTAGCTCTCCAATTGTATTGAACTCTCACTCCCAAATGTGAAGCTGGGCTTTCCAGTGCAGCCTCTATAAATTCTGGAGGTCCTTATCCTAACACTTGCAATGAACAGTCAGTTCCTGCCCAGAAGATAGAGCGAACATCACCTGGAACACTGGGGCGGGGAGGACCCTGAGAGGTTGGTAGTACCTTTTCTAAATTCAACTCAAGCTCCTATTCCAATGTCTTCCCCTCAGTATCAATTGTCAGTTATAGTTAATGTCTCTCTTATATCTTTTATTAACTCAATGGTTAACATTTCAGTATCATTTAGGTAGAGGTAGCTAAATGGATTAGTTAGTGGATAGAGTGCTGGGCCTGGAGTCAGGAAAGACCTGGGTCTAAATCCAACCTCAGGCACTTACTAGATGTGTGACCCTGGGCAAGTCACATAATCCCTGTTTTCCTTTTCCACTGGAAAATAAAATGGCAAGCCACTCCAGTGTCTTTGCCAAGAAAACCCCATGCACAGTATTGCTGTGCTATGATACCTGGGGTCATGAAGATTAAGATGCTACTGAACAATAACAATCATTTAGCTAATTAACATGAATTGGGTTTTACAAAGGGGATATTTACTAAGAAGATATAGTAAGAAGAGAAATCCCTCCCACCCCACCCCACCCCACTCCCTCAAAAAATATAGGCACCCTTTACCTATACCATCTCCGTCCCTTGGGAAAGGGGGCTCGAAGTTAAAGTGCTTGATACACAGCATACATTCCCACCACTTTTACTTCCAAATGTATTGGCAAAACTGATAGATGAGTCACTCACTCTTGTAGGATCCAGCATTCCATCTCACTGCAGGGCCAGAACCTGATCTTTCCTTGGGACTTCATTGGTAACTACAAAATCTAGCAAGAACTGATCATTCTCCTAACCTAGAAAAGTTCATAAAGTCAATCAATCAACATTTATTAAGTACCTACTATGTGCCAGGCACTGCACTAAGCACTAAGGACACAAAAAAAATAGGCAAAAGAAAGTCTATACCCTAAAGGAGCTGTTTTAATCTGTGTTGAAGGTATCTAGCAACCAAATTTCACTATGATATTCCATAATCCCTCATGACTGACAGTATCAAAGGCCTTGGTCAAGTCAATGAATAATCTGACCTTGGTGTTTCTTCTGGAGTTGTAGGGAAGCAAATACTATCCTGACCATTCCTCAACCCTTGCTGAAACCACACTGGTTCTTGGGCAGATGACTATCTTCCAGATGAAGGCTCAGAGAATTAAGGAGGATTCTGGCAAATATCTTGCCAGAAATCACTAAGACAGAGATCCCCCTGTGATTATCACAGGGCAGCCTATTTCCTTTTCTTTTTTTGAAGATGGGCAATGGAGGCATCCTTGATCACCTGGGGAATAATTACCTCTTGCCATAAAATCTAGAATATTTCAGTTAACTTCTGTAAGAATAGTGGACGCCCCCCCTGCCTTGTAGCTCTCTGCTAGGTTGGAATCAGGGCCAGGTGCTTTGCCACTCAAGAGGAGCCTGGTGGCACTCAAAGCCTCTTCTTCAGTTGGAGGCTCAGTTAAAAAGAGACTGAGTACAACCTGTGGTATATGGTCAATGGCTTCAGTATTGAGTGATAACAGTCTGTGGAGAACACCATGGAAGTGCTCAGACCATATCTCTAGGATCATGTCCTTATCACTGATCAGTATGGCCCCATCAGCACTAAGTAGTTAAGATGCACCAGAGGTCATTGGCCTATAGACAGTCTTCAGGGCATTGTAGAGGTGCTTTGGATTGCTACTGTTGGTGTGAAAATGAATCACGTCTGACTTCTTACTGAGCCAAGAATCCTGCATTTCTCTAAGCTTTGTTTGTACTTTACTTTTAATGGAGTTAAACATTGCCTTCTTGGAGATGGATGAGCTGTCCTGCTGATAAACCCAGTGGAGTTCCTGTTTCCCTTTTAGCAGTTTCTGAATTTCCTCATTATTTTTCCAAACCAATCCTCATGTTTGCAAGCATTGTGGCCCACATGAGCAAATTCAGTGCTGTTCCTCAAGTCTCTGAACACTGCCCACTCCTTTTCTGCTCCACTGTTGCTAACTGTGTGCTGACTCAGCTTTCCCTCCAAGATAGCAAGGTTCACCCACAGAGAAGCACTTTCATCTGTTGATGCTGAGTCTCCAGACAGTCATCTTGCCTTCAGGCCACTGCTTTTGAGTCAACAGAGCCATTGTGCTGACTTCACTGTTGTATGCTTGTGAAACCTGGATGGTCTATCAGCACCAGGCCAGAAAACTGAACCACTTCCACTTGAACTGTCTTAGGAAGCTTCTGAAGATTACCTGGCATAATAAGGTACCAGCATGGAGGTCTTTTCTTGAGCCAAACTGCCAAGCGTCCAAACTCTGCCTCAAAGAGTGCAACTCTGATGGGCTGGTCACATATCCCGAATGTCAAACATAGATTTACCTAAAAGACTATTTTACAGAGAACTTGTGCAAGGCACGCACTCACACAATGGTCAGAAGAAGCAGTACAAGGATGCTCTTGAGGTGTCTCTGAAGGACTTTAGTTTCAATTATGAGACATGGAAGATGCGGGCACAGACCTACCCAGCATGTCATGCCCATATCAAAGAAGATGCTGTACTCCATGAGTAAAACACAATTGCAGTAGCACAAAGGAAAGATGAGCTGTACAAACGCAGAGCCATCTCCATCCCAAACATTCTAATGGACTACTCGGTCCTGATTTATGGTAGAGCCTTCTGACTCATGTTGCACTGATCAGCCACAGCCAAACACCCTGCACCTTGACCCCACATCATGTGTCATTGATCCTTTTCAAAAATCAAAGACAGACAACAACAGGATAAGTAGGAGATAAGTAAGGGAAGGAAGGTACTAAAATTAAGAGGGGTTGGGGAAGGCTTCCAGTAAAAGATGGGATTTTAATTGAGACTTAAAGGAAGCCAGTGAGGTTAGTAGGTGGAGCAGAGGAGGAAGAGTGTTCCAGGCATGGGAAGACAGCCAGAAAAAAAATGCCCAGATCCAAAATAAGCTCATCATCTATTCCTTCTCCAATACTCCTTCATCTAAGACAGAAAGGATAGATAGAAAAGGGAAGGAAGCAACATCAGGATCATATGTTCATGTCTTCATGTGGACCATTATGGGAAAGACAGGCTCCAATCTGACCCAGATGTTTACAGCAATCCTTGCTTCTTCATTCAAATGGGGCATGGCAGGAAAGAAGGATCCCTTTGGCCTATTAGTGCCTTTTGAATGCACACCCAATTTTGACGTAAGAGCCAATTAAGAGTCATTTTCTTTTCTATGCAATAAACAAATCAGAAAGAGTTCAGGAAAAAAAACGTGTATGCTCTGAAGCACAGAGTCAGACTTCTCTGTTCTGTATCACCACAAATTTCCAGAAGCAGGCTCTCTGAATGCCCATGCAATTATGTGGCAGGCAGATAATACTTACAAAGGGTGTTTAACACCTTAAAGCAGTATATAAATGCTGGTTGTTCTTGTTGTATATTATGAAACTAAGGGAAAGTGGATGAATATAGAACAAGAAATAGAAAATTAAAGCAATGGGAGATACCTATATTCTTGGAGAAAAGCCATACGTGAATGGATCCCAGGGTATGTAGGCTGTATATTCTCAAAGTTTAAAAAGTAATACCAAAAAAGGGTATAAAGTACAGTTTGAGACTGGTGACTACTACTTGTGTGACATTAGGCAAGTCATTTAACCTCTCTGGGCCTCAGTTTCCTCACATGTAAAATGAGGCAGTTGGACTGGTGGTCTCTGAAGTTCCTTCTAGTTCTAGTTCTAATTACATTTTAATATTCCCTTATTCATGTTTGAGTACATTAAGTCCCTTTTATGTTTTCTCTTTTAGTCTCACATTAATGTCAACATACAATCTATTCCCAGGGCAGGGTGCTGTCCTAGGTACTGTGAAAGGGAGATTAAGGGAGGAAACACATAGGTTGTGCAATCCTTGCTTTTGGCATGTACCCAATTGAGCTAAATAATTCTCTTTTTTGGATTTTACACAGTTAATAAGAATCCAAGTCTAGATTTGAACTCATGTATTCCTGACTACAAGTCCAGTTCCCTTTCCATTTAACCAGATCTGTCTACCTTAGTTTCCTCATTAGTGATTGAGGACCTACTTGTTGTAAGGATCAGATGAGATAACGTTTCTAAAGTGTTTTGCAAACCTTAAAAGGAATGCTAGGTTGTATTATCAGTAGGTTCACATATTGCCATGACATTTCCCACTGGATATGTTCCAGGACAAAATGGATTCTAACTCAGGTAGAAGTTAGACTCCATGGCCTCTGAAGTGCCTTCCAACACTGAGACTCTATGATTCTCTGTCTTGCCACTATGCTTTGTTCATCCCCTTTGACCTCTGATGTCCTCATACAAAGTATTCTGTCACCCTATGGTGTTTATTTGTTATTGATTTCAAGAAAGCACTTGACTCAGTAGAGTAAAGCATTGCCTTAATGACTCTCCTCCAATAAAATTATCTCATGGCTATCTTAAGATCATATAAATTTTTTTGATAAACATTATGTCATATTTGAACCTCTTCAATGACCCTTGATTCACAAAAAGGGAAATATATAACAGAGAGGTAGTGTTCACTTTCAATGCTTGCCACTATAGTGAAGGATGCCACATTCAAGGTCTAAATTGAAGAGTCATCCATAGTAGCATCCTTTGGATGCTTCTGTTTCTGGATGACATTATGATGATGGTGAGATCAAGCTCCAAAGCTCCAAAGGGCCTCCCTAATGAGATTCATGATCACTCAAAAGAGATTTATCTACAGTCCCAACAAAATGGACCAAATAGATGAAAAAATACCTATAGTTCAGATTATGACATGCGGCCAGTTCTTGAAGCTGGCACATTCTTATATTCATCTGGAAAAGTCACTGCAGATAGCCAATGAAGAGGACCAAAATTAAAGAGATGAAAGAAAAGAGTGGCCTGGACTGCTCTGGGAAAACTGTGCCTTACTTTTAGCTACGCTCCCTAGAGATTATTCAATCATCAAGTATTTATTGTTTTCTATGCACCAGGCACTGAACTAATCCTTGGGGATCCAAAAACCCAAGGGAAAGTCCTTGCCCTCAAGGAGCTTACATTCTAACATAAGACAGGACATGTGCACATACAATCACATAAAATATACGTAAAAAGCAGACATGAGGCAAACAAGGATGAGAAGTCACTATGGAAGAGAGGGGTAGGAGGGAAACTAGGAAAGGCCTCCTGCAGAAGGTGACATGAGCTGATTCTTGAAGGAAACTATGGATTGCAAGAGGTGGGATACAGAGAAAGAGCATCTCAGGCACAAAGGACAGCCAGGATTGCTAATGGGTAAGGAGCCCCAAGCAGGACAATATGACTGGACTTTAGAGTATGTAGGGAAAAGAATGTGTTACAAGCCTGGAGAAGTTGGAAGGGGCCAGGTTGTTGATGCCATAACAATCCATATTTTTAACACATTCTTCCAATGATCCTGTGTGATTAAGAATCTTGGTACCCAAATAGAGAAGTGTATTTTTTTTTAGATTTGGCTAATGTAGGAATTTGTTTTGTTTGACTATGGATATTTGTGACAAGGTTTTCTTTTTCTTTTTTTTCCTTTTTCAAAAGGGTAGGGGAGGTAGGGAGAGAAAATAAAATTTTGTTCATAAAAATTAACAATTTTAAAAGAATCTTAGCACCCCATTATCTCTCACAATTTCCCTTTTATCTCAGCTGAACAAGGATACATTGTAGATATTCACAATATATACAAGTTGCAGCCTAGTGATAAACCATGGGCAATAAGAGTTTATGAGGTATCATGAAGGAAATGTATGGCCCCAAAAGAAGGTGATCCAGTCATGTGCTGAGAGTAAGAGATAAACAACAAATGACCCTAGTGCTCCAATGGTTCCTATGTAATGTCAAAAGATCTACAGAATGGCATTTAGAATGTTAGGTGGACCCTTGGTGGAGGAAATGTGGAAGAGTGCAGACAAGGATAAGTAAGCATGGGTGAGTCATAATCTGTGCCGATGGAAGAAATGCCCATATTAAGGAGCTCATAGATCCCGTGAACCTTCAGAGTGCCAAATTATGGCCCATACCACTGCTCTGTGTGACTACATGCTGTGTCAAGGAGCCTAAATATAATAAATGGAGCAGGATGATCGGGCAGGATCCCAATGATTCTCTATCCCACCAGTCACTGGGGTTGTCATGCTCTAGGTAGTGAGGGAAGAATTACTCTCTCCTCCCACCAGTTGTAAACCCTAGTCAAAGACTCTTTCCCTAAGGGGGAACTTACATTGTGAATTCATTCCTATATTTCAATGTAGGGAAGATAATTTGTGGGGAAGGGAGTTCTCTTCTCCATGCCTGGAAGGGGTCTATAGTTAGCACCTGCCTACTCTGTCACTAATTATTTATGACCTTCCACAAGGATGCTTCCAGTTCTTAATCAATTATTCTATGATTTTATGACTTCTCTGGACCCATTTCCTCAGCAGAACAAATTAGATTAGGCTTTGTTACCTAGTTCTGAATCTTTAAAATATTTTACTGCTGTATTTCCATATAATTTCCTTTGTAATCTAGGTATTTTATTTTGTGCACTTGAAAAGATTCTTTTAAGAAGGAGTCTATAGGCTTCACCAGACTTCCAAAGGGTCCATGACACAAAAACGGTTAGCACCCCTGGTCTAGGTGATATCTAAGGTCCTTTTCAGCTCTAATAACATACATACACACACACACACAAATATGTATATATATATATATATATATATATATATATATATATATATGCAAAAGTGTGAGTGAATATGTTAAAATATTTGTACCACCTTTCCTCCACTTCTCACCTAAGGCCCGTTCCTTCCTACCAGTGATTTTCTTCTTTCTGCCTTTCCCTTAACATTATAGATGCTTTTTAGAGGATTCTTCTTTCTCCTTTGTTTTCTCCCAAGGTGATTTCAGGCCAGTTCACCTTCCTTGCTGCCAATCAGCTCTTGGCAAGGTACTGGGAATCATAGAGTCCCCATCCAAAATGTCAACCCAACTCAGTCAATCAATAGCAATGAAAGGGAAGGAAATGAAATCTGTCAACTATTGAACAAGCTTAACTTCTTCTATGTCCCTACTCAGTCAGGGTTTAGGTATCCCAGACATGATCACTCTTCAAAATCTTCCACCACTGACCCCATATGTGTCCACTATTTTATAAGATATGTTCTGACAAAACTTGGCCAGCTACTGTATTATATCCCAAGCTAACCCTCTCCCAAAAAAGAACCAAAGAAGCATTAAGTTAGATTTTGTACTTCTGAGAATGATCTAAAATGGTGGTTAAAAATAATCACTTTCATTTATGTGGTGTCTTCAGGTTGATGGAGTGTTTAAATCACAATGATTCTATGAGGTCAGTGGTATACATGCTAGTATGCCCATTTTACAGAAGAGAAAACTAGAATTCTCAGGGGTGAAGAGATGTATTCAAAGTCACCTAGCTAGTAAACGACAGAGTTGAAATATCAACACTGTCACATTATTAATGACTCATGATCTTATGTAATCCATCAAACATTTGTTTTGTCCCTACTATCTATAAGACATTGAGGCAATTACAAAAAATATAACATTACTGATGTCTCACTGAAAGCAATGCTATTCATATTACTAATCTTGGTAAGTTTTATTGGGAGGTAGGGAAAGATCATGCCATTACTGAGCAATGATGAATTGATTTCACCTCGGAAGGAGGTGTCTAGTGGAGTGCCTCAGTGATCTGTTCTTGGCACTGAGCTTCTCAACATGCAAATCAGCTACCAGGATAAAGAAACTAAATAATTATCAAACCTGCTGATAATATGAAGCTAGGAGAGATAGCCTATAGAAATTTATAAGATCTCCACAGGACAAATGAAATAATATGAAATATGATGATTTTAAAAATCAGCTTTTCAAGTACAGAGTGTGGAAAATATTACAAGATAAGATTTCCTCTGAAAAAAAATCTTGAGGGGTGAGGCGTGGGGGTAGAGTAAGAGTTCAATAAAAAAATAAGAATATGTATCATAACATGATGGAGTCTGTAAAGTATAAATAGATTAGCAAAGATCATCTCTATGGTCCTTTCAAGTTCTAGATGTTGTATATTAGTACCATGTCACAATACACAATTGTAGATTAGAATACATAGGTTCCTCCCTGTGGCTCAGGCCTCTGGTCAATAGAGAAGGTGGAATTATGCGTATATTGAATAATAATCAATCAGTGTGGGTGGAATAGGAGGTAAAGTGAAGTGATGTTCAGTCTTAAAAGATAGGTAAGAATCAGAGTGTGGGAGGTTTTAAATGACAAATAAATAGTTTGCCACTTATCCCAAAGGAGAGGGGAAGGGAGAGGAAGAGGGAGAGGGAGAGGGGGGAGGGAGACAGGGAGGGGGAGAAGAAGGAAGAGAAAGAGAGAGAGGGAGAGAGAGAGATACTGAAAGTTATTGAGTATAACGACATGGTCAGCCTTGTGCTTGGCAGTTTCCTAGCTATGTGGAGAATGGACTGGAGAAGGAAGAGACTGGAGACAGGGAAACCAACTAGTAGATTATTTCCAAAGTTTTTGAGAGAGGTGATGAGAACCTGAATTAGGATGGTTGGTATGTGAGTGGAGAAAAGTGGATGGATGCAAGAAGTGTTATGGAGACTTGCTAAGTCTTGTTAGCTGATTGTAAACAGAGGGGGAGGAAAAGTGGAAAGTTGAGAATAACTTGGAAGTTGTAAACATGGGTGACTGGAAGGGTGACAGCACCCTTAAGAGAAACAGGGAAATCAGGAAGGGGGATGATTGAGTTTCAAAGGAAAGATTATAAGTTCTATTTTGAGTTTGAGATCTCTATGAGACATTCAAGTGGAGAGATCTTGTAGGCAGTTAGAGATGCAAGATTCAAGGTCAGGAGAGACTGTATGAATATGTATATTTTGGAGTTATCTACATAGAGATGATAATTAAACCATGGAAGCTGATGGGATCACCAAAAGACATAGGTGGAAAAATACAAGAAGATCGAGGACAGAGCCCTGAGGAACGTCCATATTTCACAAGAAAGAGGGTGATAATTCAGCAAAAAGAGATAGAGAAAGAAAAATAAGAAGGTTTAAGGGGAATCATAAGAGTAATCAAGGAAGTAACAAGTGTTGGGTATCTCTCCTTGCAAATCCATAGTCCATATAGCTAACAAAGTGATTTTCCCAAAACCCTGTGACTCCCCTGCTCAAGAAACTCCAGTGACTCCCTATCCCCTATAGAACTAAGTACAAGCCCTTCTGTTTGTTCTGTAATCTGCATCCAACCCACCTTTCCAACAATATTATACATTATTTCCCATCACCTAGTCCATAGTCCAGCTAAATTGGTCTCCTTGAGGTCTCTCACACCCCATGACATTACACCAACCATCCTCCAGGCTTAAAAAGCCTCTCTCCTCCCCCTCTCCCTCTTGGAATCTCTAGATGCCTTAAATGCTCGCTTCAAGCACTATCTTCTATACCAATCTGTTAGTACCTCCCTCAACCCATATTTTGCATATATTTTATATACTTCTATATGTCTGTCTCCTCAAAAAAAATTATAAACTCCTTAGAAACTAAGACTGATTAATTTTTTTCTCTAGATCCTCAGTTCCTAGCATAGTGCCTGATGCATAGGTGTTTAATAAATGCTTGTTGATTGACAGAGAAGGAGGTGCACAACAGTTTTCAAAGCTGCAGAGTGGTGAAGTAGAATGACAACTAAGAAAGTATCATTGGATTTATCAGCTAAAAGATCATGGGTAACCTTGGAGAAAGCAAGTTCAGTCCAGTGGATGGGGGTGGGGTACTGGTTGGAAAACTGAGTGGAAGGTAAGGAAGTAAAGACAAATGCTGATGGGCCTTCCTAGGAGTTTGGCCATGAAAATGTGAACCCGGGAAAAAGTGAAGACCTGGGCAAATTTCAACTGTATTTTGCTTACTCGAATAGGAAGGATATCAGTACCTTCAAATGTCTAGAGTCATCATTAACCTCCATCATGTGTCAGGAAGCTTTGGAAAATATTCACATTTCTAGATGCAATATTACTTCTTTTTTTAAACAGCTGACTCACAGCAAAGAAAATTGGATCATTTTTAAGCTAAGATTTCAGCCTGAAAGCAGCATTTAAAAACCGGACAGGTGCAATGTCAGTGTGTTTTCCCCCAAACTCTGCAAGCTCTAATCCCTTTATTTAACATCCATTTGCAGTGTTTCACACCGAAATTTGAGACTGCTTAGAATTTCTCAGACTATGGTGTCTTGACTTCTCTACTATTGGATTTAAGTGGTAGGATCAACATAATCATGTAAGAACCTGACTGTACTTTATCAAATATCCTCTAAATAAAACCCACATCTGAAACAGCTATGTTTTCACAGATCGTAGATCAATTTTCTGTTCTTTTGCCCCTCTGGAAAAATGCCCAGAGGCCCAACTTTCCTACTGCATGATGGCTGGTATGCCTGGACCATGGTTTCAAAAGGAGTCCTGGCCATGTTTCATTTCTTTCATAGCTCAACACCCTGTACTTCTCACCAATGAGGTTATTCCCGTGTGGGTTGCCTTCCCCTACCCAGTCTTGTTTTTCATCTCCCCTTTCATGGTGTCTTCCTTATTTGACATTTAACCTCCTCAAGGGTAGGGGTGGCTTTGCTTGCCTATATTTGTATCCCTAGCACTCAATACAGTGACTTGTATATAGCAAGCACTTAATAAATGCTTTAGCTAGCTATCTTTCCACATGTGTCAAACTAGATGGCCATTGAGGTCCCTTACAACTCTATTTTTCAAGTTTTTTTTTAATGTAGAATCACTGAATCTCAAGTGCTGAGGCCTTCAGGCTTAAGCGTGAAAGACAAGCCTGAATCTTCCACTTTGCACTTTTCACCCACTGTTCTTGGTTCCTTAACCAACCGATCCCAATCCCCTAATCCAGATGAAGTAATCCTAGAAAGTTAAGAGCAGAAAGCAGAAACAATGAAATATTAATGTGCAAGACAAAGAAGAAAGGCTACATCTTATTATACTTTTTATGGCATGTGAAGATGATTTCCTGTTAGAGTTAAAACAGCAGCCCCTTGACTTGCAAAAGGTTTTCCACTAGATGGTGGACTTTTAAAAAGCTAAGGCTATCAGCTCTGTGGGAGTTCAGAAGGAGCAAGGACTTCCCTCTCCTCTCACCACCATTAGACACTGAGTTTTTTGGCAGAGCAGAAGACAGCATTTACTTCCAGGAGAAGAGATGCAGTGGACCAGGGCAGAAACAGCTTCAAGGAACATGACCTTTGGTAGAAAGGAAGAAAGCCAACTGTGGATAAGGGGCCACCTCTAGTTGTCTTGTTCTATATCTTGCCACTGGACCCAAATGGGTCTGGAGGAGAAAGTGAAGCTGGTGACCTTGCATAGCCGTCCCTCACTTAAATCCAATTCACTTGAAAGTTATGGCATCATCTTCCTGATGTCACAGTTTATCCTTTGAGAACAAAGGACAAATAACAACAACAAACTTAGAAGTTGGGAACTGTGTTGCAGGAAGGAGTAGATCCAGGGATCCCAGCATAGTAATGCAGCTACAAGGACGCAGCAGTGCAAGAATTCCATAAAAGGAGAAAATACTTTGAAGTCCTAATGAAAAGGGGAAAAAAAGTTGTTGTAGTCACTTATCTTTCCTATATGGGTGCCTCACTACTGAAGTACTTTGGTTTTGTGCCTACTATTCCCATTGAGGCTATATTCGTGGGAAAGTATACCCCAGATTTTGAGGGAGAATAACTTATATCTATTCTTCTTAGTAAATGTTTTTTCTTCAAGTTACTTGTGTTTACTGGCTGATTATTAAAGGTAAGTATACCAGTAGGGGCTTTCAAACTATAGTTTTGGCATCCAGTCATTCTGAGTACCCTAGAACCTAATGACAAATGTGACCTTAGAATCCCAACTTGCCACTATATGATTTAAGGTAGTCAAGAAGGGTGCTAAATGAATACAAAGTATGGGTGAGTTACAAGTCAGAATATCAGGAGATTGATGAGAAAGTACATATTTATCCTTTTGAAAGACAATATATAATTGCAAGAATAAATATCATGCACATCTGTATACAGGTGCACATATTACCTACCACAAGCCCATAGCAACAGAAACTCTTTATCTCTTGCTATATAGATGATCCTCAGTGTACTGAATACTATAGTTATGTTATGACAAGCAGCAAAATAAATATTGGTCAATTGGAATTTAAGTAGAAAAATTTGGAATGCCAAGCAAGTTAAATGAGGAAGCCCAATTGTCCTTCTTCAGTCCCAATCTAGAGTTTAGTCCAAAGGTATAAATTTAAAATTTTTATCATTGTACAATTATATACAAAATAATAAAATGAAATTTTACAAACATTTCATAGGCAAAGTTACATATCCCTGCTTATAATCATTTAACCACTTCTTAAATAATAGTATTATTGGGAAAATAGAGATTGGAGTATGCCTGCAGGACTGCCAGAAGAAAAAAACTGTTACCCAGCCCCTTCAACTCAGGTGAATTGTGGAAGTAGTAAGGAAACTGATAGAGAAACAAAGTCAATGAGACAAAGAAACAGATTGGAGCTGAGGGGACTCTTGCTATAATGTCTGACTGAAGCTTTGTATGACTCACAAAAGAACTAAATTAGCTCTGAAGCAATGGGCTATCCAACAAAGGAGTAATGACTATTTCCTAGTAGGAAGTAAGTTACTCAGGAGCCTCAATTCAGCAAAGAAATCAGAAAATTAGAGTGCATCAAATGACAGTACAAAGTAGTCCAAGAGATATCAGCAGCTTTGCAGAAAAGTAGCAAGTGGAAGCTTCAGTAGCCAAGTTATTTCAGCTAGGATACAACCCCAAGAGTAAGAGTCACCTAGGATGCAGGTATTACTTTGACAACTGGTAACAGAGAAATCTGTGGAAGACCAGCCTCTCTGTTTTGGGGATGGGAAAGATTTTTCCTTTTTATTTAACTTGGAAAATATTGACCAGTCTTGCATCATAAAATAGAGAGAAGAATAAAAAAAAGTTTAGTGAGAAACTTACCACCAGGTTGGCTTCAGAGAAAGCAAATTTTGGACTACAGCAACTTTCAGAGATCTACTAAATTCAGAGGGGAATGATTTGCTGAAGGAGTACCCACAATGATGTTGTGTATGTCTGAAGCACTGATGTACCAAACTGCATGTTAAACTGGGTGGCTTCTGTCAGCCCCTCCAACTTCAAAATTCCGTGAGTCTATATAACAAAACATGAATGAAAATTATGCCCAACATTCTCAAGGATATAGTCGAAGATTCATAGAATCTCTGAAGGGATCTTAATGACCTTGAAGCAGGGATTGTTAACCTGGAGTCTGTGACCTTTTCAAAAAAATAACTATTTCAATATGATCATTACATTTTATTTTGTGCATTTAAAAAAGTTATTCTGAGAAGTCCAGTGGCTTCACCAGACTGTCACATGTGTCCAGAGCACACAGAAAAGCTAAGAACCCTTGATTTCTAGGCCAAATCACATTAACAAAAGAATCCTGTACAACATCCCCAACCCTTGTCTCCCCAACCCTTTTCAGCTTCCTTTTATATGCTGTCTTCCCCTTTAGAATGTAAGCTCCCTGAAGTCAGGAACTATCTTACTTTCTACTTGTATTTGTATTCTCAGAATTTAGCACAGCACTTGCAAATAGTAAACACATTAAAAATGCTAATTAACTGACAGGAGTGATCCAGCCTTCCTTTGAAGAAAAAAAAAAGCCCAATCCCCACCCTGAAAGCAGTCCATTCTACTCTGGGACAGTGGAAAATTATTACTATATTTTTTTTCCTTAAATTAAACCTGAATTTCATCTTTGCAACTTTCATTTATTTCTCCTGGAGCCAAACAGAATGTGACCAATCCCTGGTCCCAGTCGCAGTCTTCCTTTTCTTCTTTGTCCTGAGACTTTTGTTAAGGTTACCAAATATAAATGCAATGGGGTGGGAAAATGTTAATGGAAATAGCAGAATGTCCTTTAAAGCCAAGTTGGAAAGGCAAGAAAAGCTTTTGAGATAACACTGCTGGTTGGAAAGTATTACAGCTTAAAACTGGAAACCCATCCAAAGTAAAAATAAACAGAAAAAAAAGAAAAACCAGCACCTGTTCTATTTAAAGAGGAGTGAACTATTGAAGGACGAATAGGTGTCAGAAGATTGAAACTCTGCAGGGATTGGAAACTGATGGGCACGCAGGTGCTTCCATGAACAACATGGAGGCAAAATCTCTGCAGCCCTCACTACCCACTATGGAAGCAGCTGATGCAAGAAGCATTTGATTGTGTTGGGATTTCTACAGGGAAATTTAGAAGCATCAGGATGCTAGCATATGAGTGTGTGGTAGACAAAGACCATGGGATCATAAGTTCAAGAACTTTAGAGACCATTGAATCAATATGCCTCATTTTACAAATGAGGAAACTGAGGCACAGAAAGATGACTGTATTGGAGTCACTCAAGTAGCACCAGCAGCAGCAGCCTTTATATAGCAGCTACTGTGTATTAGGCACTGTGCTCAGTGCTTTACGATTATCTCATTTGCTTTTCTGCGTAACCCTGTGACATAGATGCTCTTATATTCCCCATTTTACAAATGAGAGGGTAAGGAATTTACCCAGGATTACAGTCAGTAAGTATTTAAAGTGCGATTTGAACATGCACACAGGGCTTCATGAATTCCAGTGCATGTCCATCACAGGAAACTTTGGTTTTGTTTGTGTGTGGAGTACATAACAACTTAGAGGTAGAAAAAACATCTGGTAAGTCAGAAGAGAAGTAGGCATGGGAGAGAGCTGCAGAGACTGCCATGTGTGGCTAGGCTGCACAATAATTAACTTGGGTAGTCTCCCTTTATAGCGTCATTGTGATATGGGAAGGGATATTCATGAGTATTGGGGTTGGCAGGTGTATTGCCACCAAACACACACACACACGCACGCGCGTGCACACACACACGTAGAGTATATGCCAATACGGTAATGAACAAGAGAGAATAATTCTAATAGCTATAGCACGTGAAAAGTGCTTTGTATAACACATCAATTTCTTTGGCTGCAGAATGTGAATCATAACGCCTACCTCAAAGGATTACTATAAGAACCAAGTAAACAAATCTGGAGAGTGCTTAACAAACATTAAAGTACTATGGCTGGTTATTAGGGTGTTTATTGGTTGGTTATTATTATGATTTTTATTTAGTCTAGCTTATTTTATAGATGAGGGAAAAGGCTCAGAGAGATTAATCATTTATTCATGGTCATAGGCCATAGAATTATAGCTGTAAGAGACCATAGAGGTCCTACAATCCAACCTCCTCATTCACAGATAAGGAAACAGGTCTAGAGAGAGGAGGTGCCTTGCCCATGGTCACACAATAAATGGTAAAAGTAAGGTTAGAATCCCCTGACTCTAGAGTCACTACCCTTTCCACTCTAATGCAGGAATACCCTGAATCCAAATCCAATCTGCTTTACTGTAGACCACACTGTCACTGAGGTGCAGATGATAACCAAGCTGTGATATCAGACAAGTTAGATGGGTATGGGCACTGTCTATGTAAACCGCCCAAGCTAAGTTTACTCCCAGCCCTTATCCCTAGAGAAAAGCACTGATGTCAATAGCACAAGACATTCTGAACAATCAGTTGAATTCAGAATACTTCAAGTACACTCTGAATACACCCATCCAACATCACGTGTGCACAATAAATTCTCCATTAATCAATTTGGACTTTTTCCACTTGTCCCCAAATTTTCCTTTTGCATCACTTGGATTCAGAAGGACAGGTAAAGCTGCTGCCAGAGGTGTTTGATATTGATGGATGCATAATGCTACACCTCTAGGTGTATACTAGGTCCATTGGGAAGTGCCCTCAATTATTCCAAGCACTACAGCATGGAGTCAAGGAATTATTTACTCACTTGCCCATGCAAGCACCTTGTGCTAGCAGAAGTGTAGGAAAAGGGGAAAACATTGCAAAATGTTTCCCAGTTTGAATAATAATGGACCCTTTCTAAAGTGGTTTGTTTAAAAAGAGAACAGTTTGTAGAATTGACTTTCTCAAACACTCAGGCAAAAACATGAATAAGAATTAAATCAAAAGAGGATATCTTTGGGGGTCCAGAGCTAATCTGTATAGAGAATCAAAGCATAATATGATTACTGATGTGTTCTGGAAATTTCCATCCTATTTTCCTTGCAGATGTTTGAACTTACTTTGAGATATAAAGAGAGGCTAAACAGATGACTACTTACTTGTAATTCACCTGGAGCTTCACTAAATAATGAGGGCCGATGGTACATTTTCATCTAAGCAAAGCTGTCTCGTTTACTGAATTAAATTCTTGCTCACTAAAACACAAATGTAAAACACAAGATCATACATTCTAAGACTAACACCCAAATAGTTCTGTGGGGGATTCCACTTCTTTCTGAAAGTCACTCACAAAAACAATAAACTCTTAATTAAATGCATTATCGATCCCAATCACCTACTTGAATTCCATCTGACTGATGCATTGACTGGTAATGGAATGGAGGAGATCCTGGTGTTTTGATTCACTTTCTCCTCATTCAAAGCCTGAATTAAATCTCCCTCATTGTCTACATGTTGATTGTCTAGTACTGCAGAAGAGTTGAACAAATTGCCTTCTTTTTCTGTTTGCTTCATTTCTACAATAAGATGTTAATTGCGGCACTGAGATCCACTCATGGACTATTGATTACATAATCACCTTCCCCTGGGGCAGCTTCCCATACTGTTAAAAGGAGCCCCAGAAAATGAAAGGTGACTGTAAATACCTCCACTTACCTTCCACAAAGCATTTGAAATAATGCTGAAACAGACCAGTGTGGCAAGCTTTAAAATGGAGGTGGAATGGAAGGGAGAAAAAAGTCCTCAGAAACTCACACCTCATCAAGGATCATGGCTTCCCTTCTCAAAATGCTGATGCCCAAGGGCTAGATTTGCCAAGAGGAATTAATAGTGATCATTATAATCCGGAAAACAGCAGCTGCACCTGGACAGTTCTGTATTAGCAACACAGTTAACTGTGGTGAGTAGATGCCATGCCATCCAGCAAGTCAGAGTGATATTGGGTTTCACATTGAAGCAAAATCCTTGCCATTTATTTTAGTCAAGGTATGTACAGAGCATGATATTTGCCTTTTATCTTATTTGCATATTAAGTCCTGACAAACCCATGGTCCATGTGAATGATACGCTGAGGATACAGATGAACCAAGAAGGAAAGAGAATGCCAACTGAGCTGCTTTCCTGTTTTCTAACATCTACATTGTTGGTATAATGTAAACGTGTGTAGGCAGACACAGAACCTCTGCAGCTGCTCGAAGGTGCCAAATTCTGAGATGTGGGGCAAATAACTTCCTCCCTGTGGTGACCACTATGCTTGTAACTAAATTCATGGTCCTTCTTTGCCCCGTATCTCTCCATATCTCACAATCATTCTTTGCACTACCACCCCCAACACTGTGCCATTGTGGTTTGCCCCTCTTATGTTCTGCGCCCCCCAAAAAAACTATAGTGGAGTCTCTGAAGGATGGACTCCCTGCTCTTCTTACACAATTATATCCTGATTTTGCTGTTGTTCTTGGGTCATTTTTCAACCTTCATGGCCCCATTTGGGGTTTTCTTGGCAAAGATCCTAGAGTGATTTGCCATTTCCTTCTCCAGCTCATTTTACAGATGAGGAAATGAGGCAAACAGGGTTAAGTGACTTGCCCAGGATCACACAGCTAGTAAGTATATGAAGTCATATTTGAACTCAGGAAGAGGACTTTTACTGATTCCAAACCCAGTGCTCTAGTCACTGCCCCACCTAGCTGCCTATTTTGCTGTTTACCTGGGTGGAAGTAAAAAGTGCCAGCTTTAGCTCTGAAGATTTATTTAATGATTGAGAGGAAAGAAGAGAAAAAAGGGAACAAGTATTTATATGGCACCTACTATGTGCTGGCATTGTGCTAAATGCTTTACATATATTATTTCATTTGATCCCCACAACAGTCCTATGAGATAGATGTTATTAATACATTGCCATTTAACAGTTAAGGAGACAGAGGTTAAGCGACTTGCCCAGGGACGCAGTGGGAATTTCTAAGTGTTGCAGTTGTTTTAATTATTTGAATGACTAAAAGGAAAATATAAAGAGAAATACTCTCACAGGCCATTCTTAGATATTCAGGTACAACACCCTCATTTTAAAGATGACATAAATGAAGCCTGTAGAGGTGAGCAAATGACATTTTCACAGAATCATGGATCGCCTGAGTCAGAAGGCCTACAGTGGCCATCTGGAAAAAGAATCCCTTTGGTAACAAACCCAAGGAGTTAACCTTTTTTGGAAGACTTCCAGTGATGGGGAACCTACTACCTTCTGAGATAACCCATTCCACTCTGGGGTAAATCGCTGTTAGGATTTTTTTCCTGACAGATGTAAATCGTGGAGCAGCTAGGTGGTGCAGTGGATATAACGCAGGTGCTTACATCTGAAGGACCTGAGTTCAAATCCAGTTTCAGATACTTGCTAGCTGTGAAGGCACTTAACCTTGATTGTCTCCAAATGGAGATAGGGAGAGAAGGACCAGGGAAAAAGGAGAAAGGGGAAGAAGGGGGGAGAAGGGGGGAGAGAGACAGAGACAGAGAGAGATCAGCCTCCCTGAAACATTTGTATTTTGTTCCTAATTCTGTTCTTATAGAAAGAAAAGAATTATGGACTTGTAGTCAGAAGGACTGGAGTTCAAATCTTACCTCTCATATTTAATTGCTGTGTAGCTATGGACAAGTCTCTAAGTCTCAGATTCTTCATCAGTACATAAGATGGCTAATAATAGTACAGTGTTGTTAGATTCAAGTGAAATAATATATAGAAAGAATACAAAAATTATCTTTGGATCAAAGCCCTGTCTCACAAGAGAGCACTTCAGATACCTAGATAGCTCTCAGACCTTCTCCTGAGTTTTGTATTCTCCAGGCTAAATAGTTCCTGTTTCCTCAGCAAGTACTTGTATAGCAACAACTAGAAGTACTCCAGTTATAATATCTTAGAATAAGAGGAAAAACACATTTCCTTGAATGCCAGAATAAGAATAAATCCTTTCATGTAATGAGAATACTAAAAGTTTCACTATGGGAATTAAACCACTATCTGTCCCCCTACAACCACAAATTTACATGGCAGAAAACCAGCAAACAACAATAAAAGATGTCTAAGTGTGATAATGAAAGTCACAATTTAATTTCTGAAGAAGAACAAATTGTCTTAAGTTGGGAAGATGTATATAATCTTTTTCCACCATATGCTATAAAGATAAGGATTAGACATATGTCATTTCTATTGTAATAGTTAATGAGGAATAACTGTTTCCATTGTTTGAGACAAAGCTATGTGTGTGCTATTGTTCCTCCTCAATTTGGGGGATATATAGGTGTTTGTACCAAAATTAGCACTGGCTTCTTTTCAAAGCTCCAAAAAGAAGTAATTTCACATAAATGAATATTTTTTCTTCGAATACTGTTTTGTTCTTTTTAAATGGATAGCAATTCTTGAAGGAGGTAAGAAAAAGAACTTTGACTATTATGAATCTAGGCACGTAGAAATTTGAAATATGTTTTGATTTTGCATACGCAGTACCTGGCACATAACATGTACCAACTGAAAGTTTGTTCATTAATGGATTGATGGATTAATTAATTTTTCATTTATTAAATACTTACCAATCCACTTCCATACAACTGAAAAAAATAATCTTCCTACAGTACAAATCTGACACTCAACCCTCAAGACACAACCCTCAAGAATATTCAGTGACTCCCTATTGCCTGTAAAATGAAATACAAACTTCTCTGTGTGGCATTTAAACCCCTTCACAGTGGGGCTGCAGTCCTTCATCCAGTTTGATTACACATTAGTTACCTTCATCAATGCCATGCCAGCCAAATTGGCCTATGTGCTTATCCTCAAAGTCAGTGTTTCTCCCTTCTATCTCCCTGCCCTTCCATAAATGATCTCCATGTCTTCCTAGCCTCTTTCATTAGCACGCTCTCACTCCTCAAATTATCAAGTATAATGAGGGAATGTCTGAACAAATTATGGTACATGAAAAAGATGGGATATTCTTACTGTTCCATAAGAAATGGCATATGAGATTATTCCAGAGTACCCTGGGTAGAATGAACTGGTACAGAGTGAAATAAGTGGAACCAGGAGATGTATACAAGGACACCACCATTGGAATGAAAAACCATGCAAAGAACAACCATGTCTCCAGAATATATGTAATAATGCAAGTTACTCAGCTCCTGCCAGAGAGGGGAGGGATTCAAGGTGAAAGGGAATACATTTGTTTGGATGTGGTCACTGTGAATTCATTTTGCTTGAGTTTGCTTATTTCTTACAAGGTTCTACCTTTCTTTTACTTGACTTTCCCCCGTTGGGAGGGGAATGTGGCAAAATGAAGGGTTAGCAATAGCGATGCCAAAAAAATGGGCCATTGTAGCAATTTTAATAACATTTTTAATCATTATTTATTTAATATTTTCGGTTTTCAGCATTAATTTTCACAACAGTTTGAATTACAAATTTTGTTCCCATTTCTACCCTCCCCCCCACTCCAACATAGCATATATTCTGATTGCCCCATTCCCCAGTCAGCATTCCCTTCTGTCACCCCACTCCCCTCCCATCCCCTTTTCCCTTACTTTCTTGCAGGGCAAGGTACATGTTTATGCCCCACTGCCTGTATATCTCATTTCCTAGTTGCATGCAAAAACTTTTTTTGAACATCTTCTTTCACAACTTTGAGCTCCAAATTCTCTCCCCTCTTCCCTCCCCACCCACCCCCCCAAGAAGGCAAGCAATTCAACATAGGCCACATGTGTATCATTATACAAAACCCTTCCAGAATACTCATGTTGTAAAAGACTAACTATATTTTGCTCCTTCCTATCCTATCCCCCTTTATCCAATTTTCTCCCTTGACCCTGTCCCTTTTCAAAAGTGTTTGCTTTTAATTACCTCCTCCCCCATCTGCCCTCACTTGTATCGTCCCCCCTTTTATATCTCCTTCCTCCTTCTTTCCTGTGGGGTAAGATACCCAATTGATTATGTATGGTATTCCCTCCTCAGGTCAAATCTGATGACAGCAAGATTCACTCATTCCCCCTCACATGCCCCCTCTTCCCTCCCAACAGAATTGATTTTTCTTGCCACTTTTATGCAAGATAATTTACCCCATTCTATCTCTCTCCCTTTCTCCCTCTCTCAATATATTCCTCTCTCATCCCTTAATTTTATTTTATTTTTTTTAGATATCATCCCTTCATATTCAACCCACCCTGTGCCCTCTGTCTATATATATATATTCCCTTCACCTAACCTAATACTGAGGTCTCATGAATTATACATATCATCTTTCCATGTAGGAAAGTAAACAAAACAGTTCAACTTTAGTAAGTCCCTTGTGAATTCTCTTTCTTGATTACCTTTTCATGCTTCTCTTGATTCTTGTGTTTGAAAGTCAAATTTTCTATTCAGCTCTGGTCTTTTCACTGAGAAAGCTTGAAAGTCCTCTATTTTCTTGAAAATCCATATTTTGCCTTGGAGCATGATACTCAGTTTTGCTGGGTAGGTGATTCTTGGTTTTAATCCTAGCTCTATTGACCTCCAGAATATCATATTCCAAGCCATTTGATCCCTTAATGTAGAAGCTGCTAGGTCTTGCGTTATTCTGATTGTGTTTCCACAATACTCAAATTATTTCTTTCTGGCTACTTGCAGTATTTTCTCCTTGATCTGGGAGCCCTGGAATTTGGCAACAATATTTCTAGGAGTTTTCTTTTGGGGATCTTTTTCAGGAGGTGATCTGTGGATTCTTTCAATTTCTATTTTACCCTCTGGCTCTAGAACATCAGGGCAGTTCTCCTTGATAATTTCTTGAAAGATGATATCTAGGCTGTTTTTTTGATCTTGGGTTTCAGGTAGTCCAACAATTTTTAAATTATCTCTCCTGGATCTATTTTCCAGGTCAGTGGTTTTTCCAATGAGATATTTCACATTGTCTTCCATTTTTTCATTCCCTTGGTTCTGTTTTATACTATCTTGATTTCTCATAAAGTCACTAGCTTCTGCTTGCTCCAATCTAATTTTTAAGGTAGTATTTTCTTCAGTGGTCTTTTGGACCTCCTTTTCCATTTGGCTAATTCTGCCTTTCAAAGGCATTCTTCTCCTCATTGGCTTTTTAGACCTCTTTTGCCATTTGAGGTAGTCTATTTTTAAGGTGGTGTTTTCTTCAGTATTTTTCGAGTCTCCTTTAGCAAGTCATTGACTTGTTTTTCATGGCTTTCTCGCACCATTCTCACTTCTCTTCCCAATTTTTCCTCTGCTTCTCTAACTTGCTTTTCCAAATCCTCTTCCATGTCCTGAGAACAGTTCATATTTTTCTTGGAGGCTTTTGATGTAGCCTCTTTGACTTCATTAGTTTCTTCTGGCTGTATGTTTTGGTCTTCTTTGTCACCAAAGAAAGATTCCAAAGTCTGAGTCTGAATCTGTGTCCATTTTCACTGCCTGGCCATGTTCCCAGCCAGCTACTTGACCATTGAGTTTTTCAGCAGAGTATGACTGCTTGTAGAGTAGAGAGTACTTTATATCAAACTTGAAGGGCTGCACTGTTTTTTTCAGAGCTATTTCTACACAGCAAGCTCTGCCATACCAGCTCTACTCCTCCCCCAATAACCACCAACCTGGACCTGACTCAGATCTTAAGCAGGCTCTTCACTCCTGCTCTGATCCACCACTTAATTCCTCCCACCAAGTGGACCTGGGGCCAGAAGCAACTGCAACTGTAGTTCTGTAGCTGCACCACTTCCCCTGCCCCTGGGACGGTGGCCAAACTGCAAACTCCTTTCACTCTGTCCCCCCAGTTTTTCCCACTAACCTTCTCTGTTGTCTTTGGTGTTTGTGGGTTGAGAAGCCTGGTAATTGCCACAGCTCACTGATTCAGGGCGCTAGGGCCTGTTCCACCCAGCTCCTGGTCTGGTTGGTCCGGGTGTAGCCCACGCTGGGCTCTGCTCCACTCTGCTCCCAGCTCCGTGCATGATAGACCTCACCCAGTGACCATCCAGGCTGTCCTGGGCTGGAACCCTGCTTCCCTCTGCTATTTTGTGGGCTCTGCAGCTCTAGAATTTGTTCAGAGCCATTTTTATCAGTGTTTGGAGGGTTAATAACATTTTTAATGCACAGAAGAGAAGGAAGTCCAGATAGAATCAAGCAAGCAAGACTATTTCAAAAGTCGAATATGTAGAAATTATATAATTTTGCTTTTCAAAGCAAGTATTATCAAATGGAGATTCATAGATTCATATAGAATCCTTTTTTGTTTTTCTGCGCATATGGACATAATTTATGTATATACACTTATCTGTTTCCATGTTTACCATCCTGTCAAACTCCATGACCCTAGAATGTAAGCTCCTTGAGGGCAGGGCCTATTTTTTTTGGTTTTGTCTTTTTTTAATCCTCAGAATTTGGCATGGTGCTTTGCACATAGTAGGCACTTAATTAATGTTGACTGGATTGGAAGACAAGACAAATGAAACACAGTCTCTACCCACACATAATTTACAATCCATTCTTACAAGACTGTATGTAATCTGGACTCCTCTATTATATTTGTGCACTAGGTACCTCCCCCTGCTCCTTTTCAGCTTCTTTCTATGTCATTTTTCCCAATTAGAATGGAGACTCTTTGAGGTTAGAGATTCTTTCTTCTTGCCTATATTTGTATTCCCAGCACTTAGCACCATCCCTGACACACAGAAATCATTTAATTAATACTTGCCGACTGACTGACTATTATACCCACAATGGATCTGGGGGACATAGAGAGAAAGCACCACCAAAGCCACACCCCAAAAAATCATCTGAATTATTCCCTTATGAATGCAAAAAGAGAAAGAGCAGATGGCGGCAGGAGGGAGAAACAGAGAAGTCAATGAAAAGCTCTCTGAGCAGGTGAGATTGGCCTGCCTCTATGAAGCATCAATACCTGAAATAAAGAAAATAAAGAATGAATGGATGAAAAAGGATTTTATTTTTAAGTGCTATTTTCCAGGCAGTATACTAGATGTTGAGAATAAAGACAGATATAGATAGTCCCTGTCCTCAAGAAGCTTATATGTTAATGAAGAAAGAGAATACATATAAGAGAGTGCTGTCCAGGGAGGGCTATTTTGGTAAGGGAAGTCACAGTGACAGTGAGGGGAGTCATAAAGTGATGGACTGAAATGAATGATAGTGTTAATTATTATTCATGTAGCTAGAGTAGAGATAGTGGTTAGGATATACACATGAGGGGAGGCAATGTTGTGCTCATAGTGATTTGTCATGAAGATGGCCAAGGAACAACAATGCAGGGTTCTCAATCAGGCTCAAACTCCTGGAGGCTCACCAATCATAACCTCAAGGCCCAAGGAAAGAAGATGGTAGACCCAGTGGGAAATGGAGTCTGGAGTTCGGTTAGGGAAAGAAGAGGAAGAAGGGGAAGTCCTCCCCCTCCTGAAATAGTGCAAATTAATGTTTACAGCACCTTACATACATTGTTTCATTTGGTCTTCACAACAGTCTGAATTTGGTCCTATTACTGTCTCCATATTACACATACATGAGGAAGCTGGGACCCAGAGATGAAAGGATGTGACAGCAGGATTGAAACCCAGGTCTCCCTTCATTATTAGTCCCATGCTCTTTCCACTATCTGACACTGTCTCCTTAAAAAGGAGCCTCTGGGATTAATATAGGGTCAGGGATTCATTCTGATGTCCAAAGCAGCTGGCCATTTTTATTATACTATACACATACAGCACTTATTAATAGGGCTAGGGATGGAAAGGAAAACTGCCCACACATACTTATACCAGCTATCAACCCTGTGGTTCTTCTTCTATTGGAGTACCAGAACTCTTGGGATCTTTTGGCCTGGGTCTTATGGTTCAAGAAAAATTGACCCAAGAAAATAACTACAGTTTTGCTCTAAAGCCCAGTTTCTTTTTTTTGACAGTTTTTATTTTTAGTTTACAACACTCAGTTCTAGACAATTTTGAGTTCCAGGTTTTCTTCCACCCCTCCGCACCTCCCTCCCCAAGATGGCATGGAATCCGATACATCTTCTATGTATAACACACTAGTCAAGTTGTGAAGAAGAATTATGACCAATGGAATGAATCATGAGAAAAAGGAGACAGAACAAAAAAATACCCCAAAAACAAAAACAAAAGAGATAAAACAGTGAAAAAGGTGACCATAAAGTGTGCCTTAATCTGCATTCAGACTCCATAGTTCTTTCTCTGGATGTAGATAGCATTCTCCATCGTGAGTCCTTTGGAGTTGTCTTTGCACCTTGTGTTGCTGAGATGAGCAAAGTCTATCAGGGTTAGGCCTCACAGAATCCATATATCTGTGGTTGTGTATAATGTTCTCCTGGCTCTGCTCTGTTCACTGAGCATTACATGATGTAGATTTTCTCACATTGTTATGAAGTCCGTATCATCCCCATTTCTTCTAGCGCAATAGTATGCCATTACCTTCATATACCATAACTTGTTCAGCCATTCCCTAATTGATGGACATCCCCTCGATTTCCAATTCTTTGCTATTACAAAAAGAGCCGCTATGAATATTTTTGTACACATGGGTCCTTTTCCCACTTGTGTGATCTCTTTGGGATACAACCCTAGAAGTGGTATTGCTGGGTCAAAGGGTATGAATATTTTTATAGCCCTTTGGGCATAGTTCCAAATTTCTCTCCAGAATGATTGGATCAGTTCACATCTCTGCCAGCAATGTAACAACGTTCCAATTTTCCCACATCCTCTCCAGCATTTATCATTTTCCTGTTTTGTCATTTTAGCTAATCTGACAGGAGAGATGTGGCACCTAAGAGTTGTTTTGATTTGTATTTCTCTAATCAGTAGTGATTTAGAGCATTTTTTCATATGCCTATAGATATCCTTAATTTCTTCCTCTGAAAACTGCCTGTTCATATCCTTTGACCATTTCTCAATTGGGAAATGACTTGAATTCCTATAAGTTTGGCTCAGTTCCCTGTATATTTTAGAGATGAGGCCTTTATCAGAGATACTGGTTATAAAGATTTTCTCCCAATTTTCTGCTTCCCTCCTAATCTTTGTTGCATTGGCTTTTTTTATACAAAAACATTTCAGTTTAACATAATCAAAATTATCCATTTTGCATTTTGTAATGCTCACTATCTCTTGTTGTGTCATGAATTCTTTTCTTTTCCACAAATCTCATAGGTAAACTATTCCTTGCTCTCCCAAATTGTTGATAGTATCAGCCTTTATTCCTAAATCATGAACCCATTTTTACTTTATTTTCATATATGATGTAAGATATTTGTCCATGCCCAGTCTGCCCTACCATTTTCCAATTTTCCCAACAGTTTTTGTAAAATAGTGAATTCTTAGCCCAGAAGCTGGCCTCTTTGGGTTTATCAAAGAGTAGATTGCTATAGTCGTTGACTTCTCCATCTGGTGTACCTATCCTATTCCACTGATCCACGGCTCTGTTTCTTAGCCAGTACCAGGTAGTTTTGATGACTGCTGTTTTATAGTACAGTTTAATATCTGATATGACTAGGCCACCTTCCCTACCATTTCTTTTCATTAATACCCTAGATATTCTAGACCTCTTGTTCTTCCAGATGAATTTTGTTATTATTTTATCCAGCTCTGTAAAATAATTTTTTGGTAGTTCAATTGGTGTGGCACTGAACAGATAGATTAATTTAGGTAATATTGTCATTTTTATTATATTAGCTTGGCCTAACCGTGAGCAACTGATATTTTTCCATTTATTTAGGTCTGACTTTGTTCACGCGAAAAGTGTTTCATAATTATGTTCATATAGGCCCTGGGTTTGTCTTGGCAGATAGACTCCCAAATATTTTATAGTGTCTACAATAACTTTGAATGGAATTTCTCTTTCTATCTCTTGCTGTTGGGCTTTGTTAGTAATGTATAGGAATGCCAAGGATTTATGTGGGTTTATTTTATATCCTGCAACTTTGCTAAAGCTGTCTATTATTTCAAGTAGTTTTTTACTTGAATCTCTAGGATTCTCTAAGTAAATTATCATATCATATGCAAAAAGTGATAATTTAGTTTCTTCTTTGGCTATTCCAATTCCTTCAATTTCTTTTTCTTCTCTTATTGCAACAGCTAACATTTCTAGTACTAAATTTAATAGCAGGGGGGATAATGGACATCTTTGTTTCACCCCTGATCTTATTGGGAATGCATCTAACTTATCCCCACTACAAATAAAGCTTGTTGATGGTTTTAGGTAGATGCTATTTATAATTTTAAGGAAGGCTCCATTTATTCCTATGTTTTCTGGTGTTTTTAATAGGAATGGGTGTTGATTTTGTCAAAGGCTTTTTCTGCGTCTATTGAGATGATCATATGTTTTCTGCTAGTTTTGTTGTTGATATCATCAATTATACTGATAGTTTTCCTAATATTGAACCAGCCTTGCATTCCTGGAATAAATGCTACCTGGTCATAATGTATTATTCTCGTGGTAAGTTGCTGCAATCTTTTTGCTAATATTTTATTTAAATTTTTTACATCAATATTCATTAGGGAATTTGGTTATAATTTTCTTTCTCTGTTTTGACTCTACCTGGTTTGGGTATTAGTACCATATTTGTGTTATAAAAATAATTTGGTAGGACTCCTTCTTCACCTATTTTCTCAAATAGTCTATAAAGTATAGGAATTAATTGTTCTTTAAATGTTTGATAAAATTCACATGTAAAACCATCTGGCCCTGGATATTTTTTCCTAGGGAGTTCATTGATGGCTTGCTGAATTTCTTTTTCTGAGATGGGGTTATTTAGAAATTTTACTTCCTCTTCTGTTGACCTGGGGAATTTATGTTTTTGTAGATATTCACCCATATCCCAAAGGTTGTCAAATTTATGGGCATACAATTGGGCAAAATAATTCCTAATTATTGGGAGTTTTCTTGTTTCTTATTAATTTATTTAATATATTTAGTTTTCAGCATTGATTTTCACAAGAGCTTGAATTACAAATTTTCTCCCCATTTCTACCCTCCCCCCCCACTCTGAGATGGCATATATTCTGGTTGCCCCATTCCCCAGTCAGCCCTCCCTTCTCTCACCCCACTTCCCTCCCATCCCCTTTTCCCTTACTTTCTTGTAGGGCAAGATAAATTTCTATGCCCCATTGCCAGTGTATCTTATTTCCTAGTTGAATGCAAAAACTTTTCTTTTTTGTTTTTGAATGTCTGTTTTTAAAACTTTGAGTTCCAAATTCTCTCCCCTCTTCCCTCCCCACCAACCCTCCCTAAGAAGGCAATCAATTCAACATAGGCCACATGCATATCATTATGTAAAACTCTTCCACAATACTCATGTTGTGAAAGACTAACTATATTTTGCTCCTTCCTAACCTATCTCCCTTTATTCAGTTTTCTCCCTTGACCCTGTCCCTTTTCAAAAGTGTTTGTTTTTGATTACCTCCTCCACCTATCTGCCCTCCCTTCTAACATCCCCCCCTTTTTTATCTTCTTCCTCCTTCTTTCCTGTGGGGTAAGATACCCAATTGAGTGAGTATGGTATTCCGTCCTCAGGTCTAATCCGATGAGAGCAAGACTCACTCTTTGCCCCTCACCTACAGAACCACTTTCTCTTTCCACTTTTAGGCGAGATAATTTACCCCATTCTATCTCTCCCTTTCTCCCTCTTTCAATATATTCCTCTCTCATCCCTTAATTTGATTTTATTTTTTTAGATATCATCCTTTCATTTTCAACTCACCCTGTGCCCTCTGTCTATATTTATGTCTATATGTCTATATATTATATATGTATATATATATATATATACACACACACATACACACACATATATGTATATATATATATGTGTGCGTGTGTATATATATGTGTGTGTGTGTGTATATATATATATATATATATATATATATATATATGTATGTATGTATGTATATTCCCTTCAGCTACCGTAATACTGAGGTCTCATAAATTATACACATCATTTTTCCATGTAGGAATGTGAACAAAACAGTTCAACTTTAGTAAGTCCCTTATGATTTCTCTTTCATGTTTACCTTTTCATGCCTCTCAATTCTTGTGTTTGAAAGTCAAATTTTCTATTCAGCTCTGGTCTTTTCACTGAGAAAGCTTGAAAGTCCTCTATTTTCTTGAAAATCCATATTTTGCCTTGGAGCATGGTACTCATTTTTGCTGGGTAGGCGATTCTTGGTTTTAATCCTAGCTCCATTGACCTCCAGAATATTGTATTCCAAGCCCTTCAATCCCTTAATGTAGAAGCTGCTAGATCTTGGATTATCCTGATTGTGTTTCCACAATACTCAAATTGTTTATTTCTGGCTGCTTGCAGGATTTTCTCCTTGATCTGGGAGCTCTGGAGTTTTGCAACAATATTCCTAGGAGTTTTCTTTTTGGGATCTACTTAAGGAGGCGATCTGTGGATTCTTTCAATTTCTATTTTACCCTCTGGCTCTAGAATATCAGGGCAGTTCTCCTTGATAATTTCTTGAAAGATGATATCTAGGCTCTTTTTTTCATCATGGCTTTCAGGTAGTCCAATAATTTTTAAATTATCTCTCCTGGATCTATTTTCCAGGTCAGTGGTTTTTCCAATGAGACATTTCACATTGTCTTCCGCTTTTTCATTCCTTTGGTTTTGTTTTATAACATGTTGATTTCTCATAAAGTCACCAGCTTCCACTTACTCCAATCTAATTTTTAAGGTCGTATTTTCTTCAGAGGTCTTTTGGACCTCCTTTTCCATTTAGCTAATTCTGCCTTTCAAGGTATTCTTCTCCTCATTGGCTTTTTGGAGCTCTTTTGCCATTTGAGTTAGTCTATTTTTTAAGGTGTTGTTTTTTTCAGTATTTTTTCCGTATTTTTTGGGTCTCCTTTAGCAAGTCATTGATTTGTTTTTCATGGTTTTCTTGCATCATTCTCATTTCTCTTCCCAATTTTTCCTCTACTTCTCTAACTTGCTTTTCCAAATTCTTTTTGAGCTCTTCCATGTCCTGAGACCAGTTCATGTTTTCCTTGGAGGCTTTTGATGTAGGCTCTTTGACTTTGTTGACTTCTTCTTATTGTATGTTTTGTTCTTCTTTGTCACCAAATAAAGATTCCAAAGTCTGAGACTGAATCTGACTGCCTTTTCGCTGCCTAGCCATGTTCCCAGCCAATTTACTTGACTTGAGTTTTTTGTCGGTGTATGACTCTTTGTAAAGAGTACTTTGTTCCAAGCTTGAGGGGATGCGCTGTCATTGTCAGAGCTATTTCTATACAGCCAGCTCTGCCACACCAGCACTCCTCCTCCCTCAAGAACCACCAACCCGGATTGAACTCAGATCTTAAGCAGGCTCTGCACTCCTGCTCTGATCCGCCACTTAATTCTTCCCACCAGGTGGGCCTGGGGCAGGAAGTAACTGCCGCTGTAGTTCTATAGCTGCCCCACCTAATTATTGTTTTGATTTCCTCTTCATTAGAGATGAATTCACCCTTTTCATTTTTGGTACTGGTAATTTGATTTTCTTCTTTCTTTTTTTAAATTAAATTTACCAAATGTTTTCAATTTTATTGTTTTTTTTTCATAAAACCAGCTCTTTGTTTTATTTATTAATTCAATAGTTATCTTGGTTTTAATTTTATTAATCTCTACTTTGATTTTCAGTATTTCTAATTTGGTATGTAATTGGGGATTTTCAATTTGTTCTTTTTCTAACTTTTTCAGTTGTATGCCCAATTCATTGATCTCCTTTTTCTCTATTTTATTCATGTAAGCATTTAGAAATATAAAATTTTCCTTAAGAACTGCTTTTGCTGCATCCCATAAGTTTTGGTATGTTGTCTTTTTATTGTCATTCTCTTGAATGAAATTATTAATTGTTTCTCTGTTTTGTTCTTTGGCCCACTCATTCTTTAGAATTAGATTATTTAGTTTCCAATTGATTTTTAGCTTACTTTTGCATGGTTCTTTATTACAAATAATTTTTATTGCATCATGATCTGAAAAGTATGCTTTGACTACTTCTGCCTTTCTGCACTTGATTGTGAGGTTTTTATGCCCTAGTACATGGTCAATTTTTGAGTATGTGCCATGAACCACTGAGAAGAAAGTATATTCCTTTTTGTCCCCATTCAGTTTTCTCCAGAGGTCTATCATATTTGCCTTTTCTAAAGTTCTGTTCACCTTCTTAACTTCTTTCTTATTTACTTTGAGGTTAGATTTATCAAGTTCAGAGAGGGGGAGGTTGAAGTCTCCCATTATTATGGTTTTGCTGTCTATTTCTTCCTGTAACTCCCTTAACCTCTCCTCTAAGAATCTGCATGCCATACCACTTGGTGCATATATGTTAAACAATGATATTTCTTCATTGTTTATGGTGCTTTTTAGCAGGACGTAGTGTCCTTCCTTATCTCTTTTAACTAGATCTATCTTTACTTTTGCTTTGTCTAAGATTAGGATTGCTATATCTGCTTTTTTTACTTTAGCTGAAGCGCAATATATTTTACTCCAGCCTTTTACCTTTACCCTGCGTGTATCCTCCTGTTTCAGATGTGTTTCTTGTAAACAGCATATTGTAAGACTATGGTTTTCAATCCATTCTGGTATCTGCTTCCATTTTATGGGAGAGTTCATCCCATTCACATTTACAGTTATGATTTCTATCTGTGTCTTTTTCCCCATCCTATTTCCCCCCATTTATGCTTTTATTTCTCCCTTTCCCCTTCCACTCCTCAATGGAGTTTTGCATTTGACTGCCACCTTCCTCAGTTTACCCTCCCTCTTGATTCCCCTCCTTTATCTTTACCATTTTCCACTTGCTACTTCTTCCCTCCCTTCTAACTACCCCCCTCCCTTTTTTCCCACTTTCCCCTCCTACGTCCTGTAGGACAAGTTAGATTTCTACACTTATCAGGGTATGTTATTTCCTTCTTGAACCAGATTCAATGACAGTAAAGCTCAAATACTGCTCTTCTCCCTCCCTTCTTTTCCTCTACTATAATGTGTTTTTCTGCCTCTTCATTTGATGTAATTTACCTTTTTCTACTACCTCTTTACCTCTTCTCCCATAACCCTCCCTTTACAACTGTAAATTATGTTTTTATCCTTATATCAGTTATTTTATACAGACAACCACAGTCTATGTGTATTCCTTTCAATTGTCATGACAGCTGTACTATTCTCAAGACTGACATATATATAAATATACATAAGATGATATAATCCTATATAAAGATGTAAATAATTTGCCCTTATTGATTAATAAGGTTTGTGGGGGTTTTTCCCCTGCTTACCTTTTTATGTCTCTCTTGAGTTTTGTATTTGAAGATCAAATTTTCCATTGAGTTCTGGCCTTTTCATCAGGAAGGTCTGGAATTCCCTTATTTTGTTGAATGTCCATCTCCTTGCCTGAAAAATTATGCTTAATTTTGCTGGGTAGTTGATCCTTGGTTGTAGTCCCAGCTCCTTTGCCCTTCGGAATATCATATTTCAGTTTCTCTTGTCATTTAATGTAGAAGCTGAAAGATCCTGCATGATCCTTACTACAGTTCCACAGTATTTGAATTGTTTCTTTTTGGCTACTTGCAGTATTTTCTCCTTGACTTTGTAATTCTGAAATTTGGCTATAATATTTCTTGGTGTTCTCAGTTTGGGATCTCTTTCAGGGGGTGATCAGTGGATTCTTTCAATGACTATTTTACTCTCTGGTTCTAGGACCTCTGGGCAGTTATCTTTGATAATTTCTTCGAAGATAGCGTCAAGGCTCTTTTTTTCATGTTGTATTTCTGGTAGACCAATAATTCTTAAATTGTCTCTCCTGGATCTATTTTCCAGGTCAGTTGTTTTCCCAATAAGATATTTCACATTTTTTTCTATTCTTTCATTCTTTACATTTTGTTTTACTACTTCTTGATGCCTCATAGAGTCATTAGCTTCCACTTGCTCAATTCTAACTTTTAATGAGTTGCTGTCTTCATTTTGCTTTTGAGTCTCCTTTTCCAATTGGTTGATTTTACCTCTCAGGGTGTCATTTTCTCTATTTAGATTCTGAATCTCCATAGCCATTTCACCAATCTTATTCTTTAAGGACTTGATTTCATCAGTGGATTTTTTCTATTTTTTTCTTTTACCTCCCTAATTTGGTTTTTAAAATCCTCCTTTAGCTCTTCCAGTAATGCTTTTGGGGCTTGAGACCAGTTCTCATTCCCTTTTGAGGTATCAGATGTGGGTATAGTATCATTGCTATCCTCTTCCATATTGGTATTTTGATCATGCCTGTCTCCATAAAAAGAATCAATGGTCCTCAGTTTTTTTTGTGTGTTTTTCTTCATGTTTGTTAGCTTTTTCCTGGCTTTACGGTGAATTTCTGCTTTGGGGGCTCAGGGCTCTCTGTCCTGGGTTTCTTGTCCTGGGGATTGTAAGTCTAGTTACTGGCTTTGTGTATTATAGCCTTCAGTTTCCTGAGGCATGGGGGAGGGGTCTGGCTTCCTGAAACCTCCTCTTCCCTTGTTCTCCAGCACTGTTGCTCTTCAGCAATGGTCTCAGTTGTTTGTTGTTTGTGCTGGTGTCTGCCACTTCCCCTGGGGGTGCAAGGGTATGTCTGGGCTCCTGATGTTGACCCCTGCCGGCTCTGCCCCACTGGGACTCAGGAACTCCCACTGCTCAGCCACTGAAGCCCCACTTCTGTCTCCTCTATTCCAGTGATTTTCCAGAGGAATTCTCTGGGTCAGGGGAGGAGGAATTAGAGCCATTTACCTGGCCATTATGTCTCCCAGAAGTTCAAGAAGACTCGTTTCATACCTTTGGGCTGCAAGCCTCAGGAGTTGATATCTCATGGCTGGTGGAGCTGTGCTGCTTCCTCTCATTCCTTCCAGGGGAGGCCTGGGGATCTCCGCTGGTTTTGGGTGCCCAGCTTTCTCTCAGCCTGTCTCGCTGGTTAGTTTCAGCAGCTTCCTCCCCTTTGGTGCTGTCTGGAGCAGCTCCGCATGCCGAGCACTCTCGCAACCTACAGATTCTTCCTGTCAGTCTTTCGGACTCTCCTGGCTTGGAAATATGCCCCACTCAGACTTCTTGCAGTTTCTAACTCTCTCAAATCTGCTCAGATGCACTTTTTTATATGTTTCTGACAGAGCTTGTGAGAGAGCTCTGGTAAGACGCTGTTTTCACACAGCCATCTTGGCTCCCCCCGTAAAGCTCAGTTTCTTAACCCCTGGAAACCTGTCAATTTGTTTTGCCAATGAGAGATAGACCTGAGATATATAAGGCCACTCCCTCTCCAGTAACCAGAGACAAACAAAATTACCAGACTGGGTATGGGGTCCTATGGGACTTATATCCTCAGTGCTGAATCCCCAGGATTGGGAGAATGGATATCAACAACAACACCAGATAGTTAAAGAATCCTTAAAAATAATCCCAGAAATGCATGGCATGTGATTATTCCTATACACAACATTATACTATGAGTACTAAACCCCTATGCTCAAAAGAACTGGTCTAAACACCAGAGCACAGGGCTTCTCAATTCCTTGCAGGGAAAGAGAAAGAGACAATAGAGAGGAGAGAAAATGGCTTCAAAGCAACTCATCTGCTCCTAGGTTCAGTTCCAGGTCAGAGCAAATCTCATCAGCAAGCAACACCATATTTAATAAGACTCTAGAAGCCCTGCCTATCATCCTACTTCTGGTCAAACTAAGTCATCTGTTGAAGAACATGTTAGGTCCTCAGTTCCATCTCCATGGAACTGATATAAAATCTTTGCTTTTTGTGAGTTCTGCCAGAAAGAAAGCAATTTGGCAGAGATTCTAACCCTGATTGGTGGAAAAGAATATCACTTCCTTCAATGGGACCCATACCATTGAATCACAAAGTCTTGATCTTATGTTGATGGTACAAAACCACCTTCTCAATCTTATGACCCATGGAGGGTTTTTATTGTAATGGCCAGAGCTAGTTGGGATCAAAGGCTATTCTATTGCCCCCACTCCAAACAGCCAGAAGATATAAATTGCCAACCATGCCATGAGCAAGAATGCTGAAGCCACAGTTATTAGAAATGAGTGATTACTATGATGTCACCAAGTAAAATGGGGAGAATGGCTGTTACAGTCAGCCCCCCATTGGTGATTCAGTGTTCTAAAGCATTACACCCATCACATGACCAATTAAAAGAGGAGGTGAGGATACTCTACAATATACTGTAGTCCTGTCTCATATTCAAGCGTAAACTCAGTCCAGATGTCACAGACAAAAACAGCTCCTCTGAATCTTCTTCATACCCTGTGATTATCATGCTCATACAATAATCCCAGCTGTCTACTCACATGTTATAGAATATTGTATCTCAAAATAGGAAATAGACTGATCCCAGAAACTTGAAGTTCTGTTTTGCTCCTAGTTTCTTTAGATAGTACGTTGGAGCTATCCATGTGCAGTACTGGTCAGGAAGGTGAATGGTGCCAGAGATCCACTGAGGAACTCATCTGCCTTTAGGGATGAAAGCATTGTCCTCCCTTCCTTCCTCATCATTGGATGAGCCTTGTCATTAGAAACTGATCCCAAAGCAGCTCCTTTCAGACACTGCAATCATTATAGTCAGAATTTTATTTAGAATCAAATATCATTCAGACAACTTCCTCGGATTTGTTGGACCAGTTGCCTACATGGAAAGGCAGTGATATAGTGCTCAGCATGAGGGCAGAATTCTACCTTCAGTTCCTTCTTCTAATACATCCTCATTGGTCGAGTCATTTACCATATATCCCCATGTACAAGATGCACTCTTTTTCAAAAAATTTGGGATCTACAAACTGGGCGCATCTTACACTGCAGATGTAGATTTTTTTTACTTGTATTTCCTGCTTTTTCCTGCTTGTTTTTGTGCTCATTGTTGTAGTTGTTTTACTTGCATTTCCCACTTTTTCACTCTTGTTGTCTTTGCGCTCATTGTTTTGCATTTGTTAACGGTATATTAGGTTACATTTTGCCATGTTCTGCCCAGAAATTGCTCAGAAAAGATTTTCGCACATTGCTGAATTCAAGTTAAAAGTGATCCAGTTTGCAAAAGTGAATGGAAATCGTGCTGCTGAATGTAAGTTTGGTCCTCCTCCAACTGAGAAAACAATCCGAGACTGGCTACGGGAAGAAGAAACCCTACTGAAAACACCACGGCAGAAGAAGGCCCTGAGAGGCAAGTCAGCAAAATGGCCTGATTTAGAGAGGGAATTGAAGATATGGATTGAAGAGCAAAGGGCAATGGAATTACTGTGTCCACAAAGATGGTTCAGCATGAGGCAAGAAGAATTGCTGATGAAAAAGAAGTTACTGATTTCAAAGGAGGACACAATTGGTGCTTCAGGTTCATGAAACGGAATGGACTAAGCATGCGCACATGCACCAGACTTGCCCAAAAGATGCCTGAAAGCTATGAGCAGATGAATAAAACTTGAGTTCAATAACTTTATGTAATACATTTTTTTTCAAATTTCAGGCCCCCAAATTAGGTGTATCTTATACATGGGAGAATATGGTAAATTCTCTAATCTTCAGGAATTTTTTCCAGGACATTTATTCAATTATAGACAGGTTACAGTCTTAGAACAGGAACCCTTCAATGGAGAAATCATAGATTGTTACTGTATTGCTAGCTACAAAATCAAAGAGGAACAGAAATTATCTAGATAGCTCTATTGGAGACAGTTTTCAGCTGAATTATCCCTATAATTGAAGCAAGGGTTATCTTTGGCCAGCGTCCTGTGAGCAATTGCCCGAGTTATCCTTTTGACATTGTGTATCTCCCCCAGCCTCAAAGTGTTATGTCCTTCATCCAGAGAGGGAAAATTGCTCAAATGTCAAGCTTTTAAAAAACAGAATCGGAAAACATGGCAAACAATACCATTTATCAAAATAGTTAATAATAATGCTATACCAGCCCTGTACTTGACACAGACATGTAACTTATTACCAGTCCCTTAAGTCATCAAAACATGCTCAGAATAGGATTTTCAACAGTGTTTGCAATTTATTCAAAGGGTTTTGAATTATGAGAGTAGCTAAATTCCTAGGCAGTCACTATATTCTTCAAGCTGACTGCACTTAAAATCACCCAGGAATGCTTTTGCTCACTGAAAGAAAAATCATAACTTATAATTAATTCTATGATTATTTCCTACTTCATACTAGTATAAAAAGATTATTTGGAGTTGATAGCACAGCTTGTAAATCATGACTCAGTAAATAGCTCTGACTAGCCCTTTTTTGCTCTAATAATTTGGTGGAGAAAAACTACTCATTCATTACATAATAGTTGTGGAATTTCAAAGTTTAGGTGAATCAGACAAGTGATATGAAATACCTGAACCTCTGTGGCACTTTTATCTCCTTCAGTTGTGCTTATTCACATGAAATTAAGGATTGCCACTTACTACCTTGTGACCTTTAACAAGCCACCTAACTTTCATGGACCTCAGTTTCCTTATCTGTAAAATGAGGGAGTTAGACTAGATGACGTTTCGGGACCCTTCTAGCACTCAAAATCCATCTTCGGCTGTAAGCTTTTATCAGTTACAGTGCTTATTCCTAACAGGGATGTCGCCTAAAAGGCCTAATAGGCGCTGTTCACTTTCATGACTGTCACTGCCCATGGGTTCCTCTAAGTCATTACCTAAGGAAGCTAGGAGCCCAACAGAATTGCAATTCTGTTGCATTGAATTCTGGGAGCAGTCTGTTTCCTATTTAGAAGACATAATAACCCTCCCCTGTAAGATTACCTTTTATCTATTTTGTGTACACACATACACAAACACACACACACACACACACACATTTTATCCCAATTAGAATGCAAACTACTTAGGGGCAGGGTCAATTTTTATTTTTTTTCTGTGTCCTTAGAATTTAGCACAGTGCCTGGCACATAGTAGGTACTTAATAAATGCTTGTTGATTTGTTGAGCCTATAGTGTATTTATTCTAATAACCTGGGACAAAAACAAGTTGTTATCAACTCTTCTCTGATATGATGGAGAGCCAGAGAATCTTAGCTTTCCTAGAGACCCAATAGGACTTCCAATCCAACTTACCTATATAATTTAAGAATTTTTTCTACTGTTTCCCCAATCAGTGAGCATCCCACTTCTGTTTGAATATTGCCAGCGACAAGGAGTAATCAGAGTTATAGACATTATTCTTCTTTTGACCCCAAACTATAAACTCCCATCTATTGGTCTTCATTTTGTTCTCTGAGACAATGCAGGATTCTCCTTTAAGGTTACATTCCATTCCCCAAACACTTCAAGACAGCTATCACAGCCTGCTTAGAATGCAATGCCTAGAACTTAGTATTATTTCAGATGTGATCGACATGGCACAGATTACAATTATACATTTTATCACAATCTCAGACAGTTTGGGTTCTTCTCCTAGAACAGATGAACCTAGAGACTAGGAAAGGACTGAGAAAATGATTGTAGAATGAAGATTATCACTGACTTTGTGATGTTCATCTTTCAATACCACAATCTTTGTATCATTGGTGTTTGGGAGAGGATGAAATGAGGGAGTGTCATTCAAGAAGTATTTATTAGGGGCTTACACTGCGCCTAGTGTTGCTTATGCTGGGGATACATATAAAGGCAAAAACACAGCTGTTAAGCATGAGAACTGAAAATCAACCCAGACTGCCAGGCTCCTGGTTGAGTGGTTTTTTTTATTTAATTCAATTGTTTTTTTTTTCAGTTAACAAAAATCTATTTCTTGTTCCTCCCATATCTCCCACCATTGGATAAAACAAAACAAATATGGATAAGTCAAGCAAGACAAATTCCTACATTAGCCATGTTCAAAAACATGTTTTTATTCTGCTCCCAGAATCCTTCACCTCTCTGTTAGGTGGACAGCATGCTTCCTTATGGAGCCAAAACCCTTGTGTTCTCTGTGCTCATAGCTGTGGTCAGTTCAAAATACAACACAATGAAGAATACTTCCTATCATACACATATGATGATAATAAGCAAGTCAAGTACATAGGGAGAACCTCCCACAAATAACAGGCCATTGGAGCCAACCCACTCTGGTACCAATGAGGCCTCACCAGGTGCATCATCTCTTTCTCCTTCCAAAACAGACAGTTTTGAACGAGAAGAATCCTTGTCTGGCCTAAGAAATACCCACCAGGAAAATGTTCTGCTTAGCCTACATGTATACCCACTGTGTGAAGACAGTCTCATAGGAGGAGAGGGGTGGGCCTCAGGGATGTTACCCACAGGAGCTACTGTACTACACCCCCAAATCAGCCCATCATCAGATTATCTTTGCTAATATAGCCTAAACCCTCATTAGCTTTTTTAGCTGACACATCCTATAATTGGTCACTTATGAGATTCTGTTCAACTTGGCAGCTGGAGTCAGAAAGGCACAAGTTCAAATCTGGGCTGAGACACTTAACTAACTGTGTGACTCTGAGCAAAGAACTTGACTTCTTCCTGCCTCAGTTTTCTCATCTGTAATAATGATACCACCTATTGCCCAGGGTTGTTACTAGGCTTTGTAAAACATTTGTAAAAGCGCTTTGCAAAACTTAAAGCACATGTAAATACTAGCTAATAATAACCTAAATAATTATAATAATCTAATATTCTGTCTTTTTCTCATTAATTGTTACTGAGCCAGGTCACTCCTATTCATTAATTAAGCAATAGATGTTGGAACCCAATGGCTGAACTTAAAACCTATCCCTTTTTAAATTTCATTGGTTTAGTTTAGGTCCTGTATTCTGTAGTCTGAATCTAATTTCTGTCCAATATTAGCTAACGGAGATCTGTTATCTGCAGATCTGAAAAGAATTGTATGTTTTCATCTGAGACACTTAGGGAAAATGTTAAAAAGGCTAGATCCAAATAGTCTGACCTAAATTAGATTTAGTCCCATATTTCGTACTATATCCCCAAAGAAGCTCCAAGTACATGCATGGCCTAGATACAAAAGGTGGAAAAACATATCAGAGGAGCAAGAAAGGAATTGCTTTTTGCATCTATGGGTTGTAAAAGAGTTTATGATAAAATAAGTGATAGAGGAAATCACGGAAAAATCAAACGGACAATTTTGATTATATTAAATTTAAAAGCTATTGAATAAACAAACTGAACCCAGATTAAAATAGAAGGGAAACAAGTAAATGAAGAGGGAGTGAATCTTTGCAAAAAATTTCTCTGATAAAGGTCTTAAATACAAAATATATACATATATATACACGTACATAAGTGTGTGATGTGTGTATGTATATATACATATATACTCACATATGGAACTGATTCAAATTTATAAGACTAAGGTCTATTCCCCAATAGATACATGGTTAAAGGATATGTTTTAAAAGTAATAAATCCAATTTATAATAGCCACATGAAATGCCTTAAATCATTAACAATTAAAGAAATGCACTTTCGAGTTGCCATGAGGTTCCATCTCACATTCATTAGACTAGCAAAGATGACAAATATTGGAGAGGCTGTGGGGAAAATGACACATAGTACACTGTGGGCAGAGCTGTGAATTGGTCCAAACATTTGGGAAAGCAATTTGGTACTCTGCCCAGAAAATTACTAATGCTGGGTACCTTTAGGTCCAGCAGTACCATCACTAGGCCTATACACCAAAGAGATGAAAGATTGTAAGCAAAGGACATACATACATACATATGGATATATGTGTATGTACATATGTGTGTCTGTATACACAAATATGTATAGAGAAAGGAGAGAGAGGGGATGAGAGAGAGAGAGAGAGAGAGAGAGAGACACAGAGAGACAGAATGAGAGAGAGAATGAGAGAAGGAGAGAGGAAGGGAAGTAGTGAGAGAAAAAGAGTATGTTGTTTTCATAGTATTTAAAAAATAGAAACTAAAGGGTTGTCCTCCTATTGGGAAATGGCTAAATAGGTAACAAATCATGGCATATTAATTTAATGGAACACTATTGTGCCATAAGCAATGACTAAATGGACAGTTTCAGACAAAAATGGGAGGACTTCTATGAACTAATACCAAGCAAAGTGAACAAAACAAGAACACTACATATAATGACATTATAGAGAAAAGAAACTTTGAAAGACTTTAGAACTATAGCCAATACGATGATAAGCCCCAAACCCAGAAAACTGGAGATGAAACATAGCACTCACCTCCTACCAGAGAGATAAGGAATTTAAAATGTAGAAAGGTAAAGATGCTTAGGCCTGACCAATGTAGGAATTTGCTTTGCTAGACCATGCGTGTTTATGATAAGGTTACATTTTTGTTTTGTGGTTGGTGTTGTTGTTGTTCAATGGGAGGTGGCAGTGGGAGGGACAAAATAAATGAATTAATCAATTTTTAAAGAGAAAGAAAAGACTAGGTCCAGCCAAGGACAGAGCTCTATTTCATTCCATATTTCTTTCTTGGTTAACACAGAATTATTAATAAATTCTCTCTGGGGAGCTAAACTATGTACAGCCAATATAATTCTGTCCCATTTGCTTTTTCTTTGAATATGTATACGTTTCAAATCCCAAATATCAAAACCAGGGCTGAGAAAGGGAAATCAACTCTTGGGGAGGAGGACTGAGATTCCAATAGGAATTCAATACAAAAGCAGAATGCAAGCCAAAGGCCAGTCTAGCAGGGATTTTTTTTTCAGAGCACTAGAATAAGCCAAAGCAAGGAGAATCAATTGCAAAAGCAGAGATGGAAGAGAAGAAAATTGTATTGATTTGAGAGATAAGATATTGGCAGTGTTGGGGATTTGACCCTTATAGTGATAAAACCTGTGGCTGAGTGCATCATCTGGTCCTCTTCCTGTGCTGACATATCAGTCCAGGAGATAGAAAACATTTCACAAGATTCATAGAACTGGAGCTTTAAAAAACCTCCAAGACTTTCTAGTCTAATGTCTTCATTTTACAGATAAGTAAACTGAGGCCCAGGAAGTATAATATCAAGATCACACAGGCAGTCAGCATCAGAATCAGGATATGAAAGTACAACCTCGGACTCCAGAGCCAGAGGACATCTCCCAGGGGAGGAATGAGCATTATAATTATTTTTCTTCATCATGTCCAACTCTTTGTAACCCCATCTGACATTTTCTTGGCAAAGTTACTGGAGTGGTTTGCCGTTTCCTTCTCCAGCTCATTTTATAGATAAGGGAACTGAGGCAGACAGAGTAAAATGACTTACCCAGGGTCACGCAGCTAGAAAGTGTCTGAGGCCAGACTTGAACCCAGGAAAATAAGTCTTCCTGACTCATTGCACCACCTACCTGCCCCATGAGCATTATAAACCCAAGATGTGGAAACTAGCTGCAGGATAAACAGAGCTCCAGCCTAGAAGGTCAATACAAGACAAGATATAGAGAGTATTGAGATCCTATTTTTCTCAACCTCTGCAGGGTTTGATGTTTTAGGGTGGTTTATCATCCTCACTTTATGCCGCCATAGCAGAAAGTATAGCTGCAGGTATAGTCCACTGTGCCCTATCCTGACTCAGCCATGGCAACAAACCTCATGGTTCAGACAGTGTACCTCATATTTGTAACTAAATGGTAAGTTCCTAGTGAGCAGCGGCATATTTTCTGTTATTTAGTAAGGACCAATGCAATAATGAGTACACATTAGACAATAAAATCCCAACCTTCTCGACTTCACTATTTTTCCCACTGACACCACCTATGGTAGAACCACTACCTCAATCTTCCATTAATTATAAAGTTGGGATTATCCATGGTTCCTACCTCTCCCTCGCATATTCAATCTGTTACCAAGTCCTGCGGACTCCATTTCTGTAATCATATTTGTCCCCTTCTATCCTCACCACCACTACATTAGCATTAGGCCTCACTACCACATACCTGGTACTACACATAGATAACCACTCTACTCTAAGCCACACTTTCCTCAAACTTATCTGCCCATGTAGAAGTTTCCTAACATATATTCCTATATGCAGATCTGTCCAAAGGTTCAATAGGGCTACCTTAGGGAGTGGTGAGCTCCCCATCACTAGAAGTTTTCAAGCAAAAGCTGGATGTCCATTCATCAAATAGATAGTAAAGATGGAAATCCAGTCCCTAATGGCAAGGAGCTCTCATTTTAATGGGGAAGATAACATGCAAACAGTTATGTATAAACAAGATATATTCAGAGTAGAAAGAAGGTGATTTCAGGAAGAAGGCAATTCAAACCAGATGTGAGTGTTCCCTTATTGCTAGATGGAACAAGGATTCTATATTGTACTATGTAGACTCTGAGGTCCATTATGATTTTATGATTTAAGGATCCTTAAACACAGCATAGTTTAGAGGAAAGAATGCTAGACTTGGAGTCTGGAATACTGGGTTTGAATTCCACCTTCAACCAACAATAACAATTAGCATTTGCATAGGACTTCCAGGTTTGAAAGAGCTTCATGCATTTACTTAGTAACATTAGTTTCATAATCCTGGAAAAATCATTTAACCTCAGGCCTCAATTTCCTCAGATCAAAAAAAATTAAGATATTGGATTTTATGACTTTTAAGGTCCTTCCAGTCCCAAATCTCTAATGATCCCAGAAAATCTAAGATGAAAGCATCTTGTCATAGTACTGGAGTCAAGAAGACCCAAGTTCTAATCTTGCTTCAATTACTGGCATGTCACTTGATCTCTTCAATGTCTCTCATAAAAATCCCTTTCTCTCTACTCAGAGAACCTCTACCCTGATGTGAGCCCATATATTTTCACACTTGGACCGTTGTAATAGCCTTCTGGTTGGCTTTTATAACTCAAGTCTCGACCCCAGTCTAGCCTCTACTCAACTGTCAAAGTTACCCTCTCATCTCCCTATTCAATAAATTCTTGTGGAGCCCTATTATCTCCAGGATCAAAGACAAAATACTCTTCTTGGCCCCATATATGTTTCCAGCTTTTTTTACACTTTACTCTTCTCTGTATAGTCTATAATCCAGTTATAATGGCCTTCTTCCTTTTCTTCACATAAGACAGTCCACCTCCTGACTCTGGCTTTTTCACTGGCTGTCCCACTTGCCTGGAATATTTTCCATCCTCTCCTATTTCTGGGATTCTCTGGTTTCCTCAAAAACTCAATTCAAATCCCACTTTCTGCAATGGGTCTTCCCTCTTCAGCCTTGTGTTAGTGCTTTCCCTCCGAGATTACCTTCTATTTGTTCTTTATGTCTCTTTTGTGTACAAAGTTGTTGCATGTTGCATCCCCCATTAGAACACTAGCTCCTTAAAGACAGTACTGTTTTTCCCCTTTTTGTACCCCCAGGATTTAGCTACATGCATGGCACATAGTGAGAGCTTAATAATTGTTTATTCACTGACTCTTTGAGCTTCATCTTTTTTCATTTTTAAAATGGGATAATAGCACCAATATGCAGGGCTGTTGTGAGGATCCAGCAAGATAATATATGTAAAACACTTTGCAACATTTAAAGCACTGTATAAACATTAGCTATTATTATCTGGTGTTTTTGCCTGTCAAATGATTTATTACCTCAATTCCCCATCACCATTTTACTCATAGAGACTCTAGCTTAAGATGGTACTAATGACAACATTAGGTCATGGTGAAGAAACTTGTAATTTGCATGCAGGACATGGCTGAAGCCAAAAGCAATGAGTTTAGTCTTTGTAGTTCTTTGTTTTCTTGAAACTCATCTTATAAGCTCTTCTACCTACCACTTTAAGAGCTGATTTGCCCTGAAAATAAATAATAGACTGTACAAATAGAAACATGTCAGGTAGTTGGTGTTTTGACATGCCCATGACACATCAGTGATACACAGATGTAATCCTTTGAGAAATACCTTTGTTATTAACTGGGACAAGGACAGGGAAACACCATGTGCTAGAGCATGCCACACATAAGCCTGTGAGAATATCATTTATCTAATTTTAAAAATCAAACTGAAATCCAGATACATTTATTTGAAGGAGAATCAGAAATTTGTATCTAGATCAAGAGCTTTTAGGGAATCAGAGAGATTATTCTATGTGTCTAGCACATAGTAGGTGCTTGAGAAATTATTGCTGAATGATTGATTGAATCTAGTTCACTTTCTCCCAGAGTCCTTGTGGTAACCATATATCCAGATGGCTGATTATTTTTAAACAAGCAGGCTATCATCTATTTCCTTTGCATCTCCATGCAATTTGGTTTCTATGCCTCCCTCTCCCCCTACTCACCTATCTACCAAGATTGCCATACTGAAGGTCAACATTTACTGCCTTAGTGGACATACCTGATGGCCCATTCCCAGTCTCTATCTGCCTTTCCCTCTCTACAACATTCTGTGTTGTCTCTCGCCCTCTTGCTGAAGTGTCATGCTCTTATGGGTCTCCTTTTGCCTCTCTACCCTCTCCTTTGTCTCTTATGATTACTTATCCTATCCTTGGGCTTTCTCTAAGTGATCTCATTTTAGCCTTCTTCCGTCTTTGTGCTCTTTCTTGGCCATTTCCTTCACTCTCACAGCTTTGACCTCCATTTTTATGGAAATTGATTCCCAAAACTATTTTAGTCATGACTTCTTCTCTGGGCTTCAGACCTACTTCTCTTGCCCAGAAGACCTTCACTCTCCACCTGGACCCTCAAGTTCAACATATCGAAATTGGGTCATCTTATCATTGTCCTTAAACCTGCTTAACCTTCTGACTACTATTTCTGCCATTGGCAGCACCATTCACCCAGTCTTCCATATTCGTAAAGTTGGGATTATCCATGATTCCTCCCTCTCCCTCTTACATTCAATCTATTGCCAAGTCTTGTGCACTCCCCTTCTAGAAATGCATCTGTCTCCAATCTATTCTCACTGCCACCACATTGGCATTATACCTCATTACCACACACAGCTGGTACTACAAATAACCTCATAATAGATTGCCACTCTACCCCTTACCACTCTTTTTCAATCCAATCCATCAGTTATACCACAGCCAGAATAACCTTGCTCTATATAGATCTAGTCATTCTCTCTTTTGCTCAAAAATCTTCCATGGCTCCCTACTGCTGATCATGTAAAATTCAAACTTTAGTTCCATAAGCTAAAAGTTCCAAGCCCTTCTAAACTTAACTAAGTTAATCCTCGGATGACAGACATCCCTGATTCAATGTCCAAATCCTTTCCAACCCAATAGGATCTGCTAGAACTTGGCTCTCTCAAATGTCCATAAAATACCCAAATGTACCTCAAGACTATGATCAAGCATCAGAAGAAGATTTTAGTAATGAATGAATTATTAAAGGATTCATAATTCCTTAAAACCTAGTCACCTGTTTATTTTTCTGTAGCTTGGCAGAATTCTTAAAGAAACTCTTATAAATTGACAGTCTTTCCAAGTGACATATACTTGTAGTCATTGCCTAATGAAAATATTCAACTGCACATAATGAATACACAATCATGAATATGAAGCTGTCCAATTGGAGCTAGCCCAAGCAAAATTACAAAGTAAATAAAACTTGCTTTCAATCATCTTCAGACTCCCTGTTCATCCCTCAAAACTTGCCAAGAGTCTTTTATCATCCATTTTGCACTTTGGTATGAATTTAACCAAATGGACAGCAAGAAGGTACCAGCCTCTGGTACATTGTTTAGGACATTGACTTTCTGTCTTTGCTGCATATGCCTGGTTTGCACCCCAAGATTTATTGAATTTGAAAGGACAACAAACAAAAAGGCAGTGATTTAAGAGACCAGACAGTACAGGGACTTTGGGAGGGAATGGAGAAGAGGAAATGCACCTTGTTTGTAAGAGCTAGTGTTGTTTACTCTCATACACTCGAGAAAACAGAGTTGCAAATGGCTGAATATGAAACTACACAGAAGGCAGTCCTGAATAATAAAGCTCTTGCTGTTCTACAGGGAAAGTCCATAAAGGGCTCTGAGTTCCTTAGACATCTCGATAAACCGGACAAAGATCTATTATGGAAGATTTGTTGTAGAGGGGAGGGGAGGGATAACCTAGACAGTTCCCTCTTGGAAGAAGCTGTGAGGAATTGAACTTCTAAAACTAGAGCCTGCAGAATTCTAAGAGACCGATATCTAGTCTGTGATGGATTATATTGGCTCAGCGTAGAGATATCGATGCTATTTACTTTTATTCACTTCTAATAGACTTAGTAAGGAACCCTATATAAGCCACTTGTGTGAACTTTAAGGGAAGCTGAGTAGAGATCAAGTTGAAAGGAAGGAGTTTTGCCATGTAGGATGGACTCTGTGTCATGATCCAGTTGGATAATCTATACCAGGAAGAATCATAAAATCTAGATACCATGCCATTTTTTCTTCCAAGCTTGTGTTTTGTGGACTGCCAGAAACAATAGACAGATAAGGACTAGATCTGTGATTTCCATGACAGGGACCTCCCAGGTAAGGAAACTCACTCTCCCAATGCAAGTCTACATTTTCTCTGAAACTTACAGTCTCAGGGGATTACATAGAATGAAGGTGCCAAACTCAACCCCCTAAACTCCAATGAGCCCCAATTAGATTAAAATGCAACTGAGAAATATTTTGCAAAAATGTATAAAATACAATGCAACGTAGATAATGTTAATTTGTGATTTTTCCAAATCAATATACAGCCCACAAGGCTCCATTTGAATTCAAATTTGACACCACTCACCTAGAGTACTGAGAGGTTAAATGACTAGAGTTGGACAGTCTGTGTGAGAGGCAAGACTTGAGCCTAATCTGCTTGGCTTCAGAACTGGCTCACTAGCAACTGCCTCCCAAAAATAAAGCCCAAATCACCTCTCCCTTCCCTTCCCCCCCCCCACTGCTATCCAGGTGGAAAAAGTACATGTGAAGATTTCTGCAGCAATTGCTGCTCTGACTCATTTAAAACTGATGCCAGAAACATCTGCATTATTCTTGAAAGAAGACTGGCCAATTCCATGATTGGACAATTACTGTGAGCGGCTCCAGGCATTTTCCTTTCACCTCCAGGAGAAGTCACGGGGTTAAAACTATGAGGGAAGTGAACATTTTCTGGCATAAAAGCTACACGGGAATTTTTCTCCCATTGGCCAACTCACAGGCCTAAAAATAGATCCAGAAAGGTATGTGTTTCACTGAAGCTAACATCCAGCGGTCAAGTGAATTCAAAGTGATCAGGCCTGGGAAAATACCTCCACACCAATCTGATTTTATACATGGAGCAAGCAAGTCAGAGGCTTTATATTTGGTTCCAAGTCTTCTGGCCAGCTTTTAATTAAGCCTCACTTGCCAAGTGAATAAAATCCAGCCCTACCTGAACCATGTTTCTGAGCAAGAACCATGTCTCCTGGCCTGCTTCTAGTTGGCAAACCACTGAGCTAATTTTCCTTCCCTTGCTCCTATTTTTTTAAAAAAAGTGAAATTCCATGGCCTAATTTTTGGAAGAGTTTTGCAGGGGACTTACCTTTCTTATCCCACACTAGCTTTTAACTGTTCTCTTTACTGGATGATCTACGAGCCTGGAGCCATTGGATGGATGCCTGATGCATTGCAGGGGTAAGGAACCTGTTTTCCACCCCTGCATTAAGGCATGAGGCAATTCAATCAAAATACAACCAAGAAAACCTTAAAGATAAGTGGATAATAGCTAATAATAATAACTAATATCTATATAGTGCTTATTATGTGCCAGGCACTGTGCTAAACATTTTACAAATCTTATGTGATTCTTAAAACCACCCTGGAAAGTAGGTACTATTATTCCCTTATAATAGAAAAGGAAACTGAGGCAAAGAGAAGTTAAGTGACTTGCCCAGGGTCACACAGCTAGTAAGTGTCTGAGGCCAGATTTGAACTCAGACTTTCCTGACTCCTTACCTGGTTCTGTTCCCTGTACCAGCTAGCCGCCTCATATGAAATACTAAGAAGATGATAGATCAAAGGATCTCAGAATCTCTAAGATAGAAGATAACCTTGAAGCTGTCTTCCTTTTTAGAAACATAGCACACATGACAAATGGTCATCCAGTCTTTGTTTAAAAATCCCAACTGACAGATATCCTCCACTGAGAGTTTGTTCACTGACAAAATTCCATTTGGGTTTAGAAATTTTTCCTTATTTTCAGGCATTTTCAGTTGTGCCTGACTCTTCACAACCCCATTTGGGATTTTCTTGGCAAAGATACTGGAGTGGTTTGCCATCTCCTTCTCCAGCTCATTTTACAGATGTGGAAACTGAGGCAAACAGGGTTCAGTGACTTGCCCACGGTCACACAACTAGGAAATGTCTGAGGCCCTTACATGAAATCTAAATCTTCCCCTCTGTAGTTTTTGCCCATAGTTCTCAGTTCTGCCCTTAGGGCATAAAGTTCAAGGAAGCATCCTGACCCAGTAGATAGACTGAGTCTTGGGTCAGAAAATATGAGATCAAATACTAGTGGCACTACTTATTACCTACATGGCCTTGAGCAAACCATTCCAAACTCTGAAACTCAATCATACCATTTACAAAAGGAAAGCTGGGGACTAGATAAACTCCAAAGCTCTAAACCTGTGATCTCTGTGATCCCCAAGCCTAATCCTTCTTCCATAATATAGTCCTGCAAGTATGTGTAAGCAGCTAACGTCCTCTTAAGTCTTCCTTTCTTCCAGCTAGACATCCCTGATTCATTTGAGCTATCCTCATCACATGATCTCAGTGAAGCTAGGTAGCACAGCAGAAAGAACACTGGACTTCAAGTCGGGAAGACCTACATTCAAATCTAGCCTCATTCACTTGCTAGCTATAAGATGCCAAGCATGTGAAGATTTCCGCTACAGAATGGGCAAATGAGAATAATTTGTTCCAACAGCCTTGAAAGCAACTGAAGCAGGTACTGTGGAGCACTCAGAGCTTGGTCAGACATTGAAGGCAACAAGGCCGTCCTCTGCATCTCGGGCCATCAACAGTCATCTTGACTTGTGTCTTGCCACTGGACTTCAGTGATTCTAAAAGAGTGAGGCTGATAAATTTGTGCAACTTTCCCTCACATAAATCCAATTCACAAGCAAGACAAGACACCACCCCTTGATGAAGGACAAACAACAACAATAAGACCTTGGGTGAGTACCTTAACCTCACTCTGCCTCAGTTTCCTCTGCTGTAAAATGCAGACATTAATAGCACCTACCTCTCAGTGTTGATGTGAAAATCAAATTAGATGGTATTTATGAAGTGCTCATCACTGTGCCTGGCACATATTAGTTATTCAATAAATATTTCTTCCCTCCCTTGCCATTCTCCCTCTCAATTGCCCTTTTCAGTACACTCTCCTAAATAAAATGCTACAAATGTGCCCTCACCAGAATAAGGTATAGTGAGACTTTTACCTCCTTCATACTGAACACTATGCAGCCTGTGGTTATGTAAGCTTTGTGAGCTATCATAATACATACTGTTGATTCAAATTGAGTCTCAGTCACTTAAAACCCCAAGATCTTTTTGGACGAACTCTCTAGCCACATTTCTCCTACCTATGAGGGTGTTATTTTGAACCCAAGTGGAAGATTTTATCTCTTTTAAGTTTCTTTCATCTTCATAGATTTGGTCCAATGTTCTCAATTGTCAAAAACATTTTGAGTCCTTTATCACTGGGTCATCCTGTGTATTAGCTAACCCTCTAGGCTTTCTGCCACCTTCCCATTTGATAGGCATGCCAAGCCTACTTCCCTAGGACACTTTCAAAGAGACCACCTTCTAAGCCAATAACAAACTACTAATGACTTATTCTCTGAGTCTGCCCACTTAACCTCTTCTGAATTCATCTAAATGTCCTACTGTTGAGCTGGCACTTCTCCATCACGGCTACCAAAAATAGGATGAGAGACTTTGTCAAACACTCATCCAATTTTGATGTTTAGGTAATGAACACTTGGAGCTATTTTCAGCAAAATAGAGAAGTAGGCAGAGTTAGTGTTCAGGAGTCCCTTTGCCTTCTCTCCCTTTCTGTTATTAACAATAAGAAGTGAGGGTAAAGCAGCCCTGCTAGGGTATGTCTCCTCTTAGAAGGATGTATGTAGATTTTAATAGTAGCCTTCTGGAGACATTGTACCAAAGTCCTACTCCCTTGCTGTATCATGGGAGAAACAGGACCCTGAGACCTTGAAGGCTATGCCAAGAGAACAAAGACTTAGTCAGATACTGTAGAATCCTTAAGATTAAACATTTCTGTAAATAGATATTTCTTAGACTGGATATTAGACTACTGAATTAGTATTAGTATTCTAGACCATTAATATTAGATATTGAGTATACTGCTTATGTCCTCCTCTGTTTTATTTATCCATATGTCATAGCAGAAAGAGGATTTGGATTTAGAGTGAAAAGATATTCATTCAAATCCCTATTTTGTCACTTACAACCTGTGTGTCTTTGGACAAGTCACTTAGCCTTCCTATGCCTCGGTTTATTCAACTGAAAAGTGAAGGGGCTGGGCTAGATAATCTCTAAGGTCTCTTATAGCTCTAAATATATGCTGTTAGGATCTTGCCCACCTCCACTGTGTACCCAACAGAACCTGAGGTCACCTTCATGCTCTCTCAAGAACAAATATCCATAGTATTCATAGCCTGTACTCTCCCATCCTAGTGTCTCATGCAATGTTCAGTCACTCTTACCATTAAGAAATTCTTCCTTATTTCTGATTTGGATCCTTTAATATAATTTGAAACTTTTCTTCCAGTTCTGGTTTCTGTGGATGTGGGGACCATACTCAAAGCCTTTCTATTATATGAAGGCCACCTGCCGGAGCTTAAAGTCAGATCACTTTATAAAAGCCATCTTATATAATCATCCTTCAGAGACATAAAAGCAAGTATCAAGTCACCCTTTAGTCTCCTTTCCTCTTTTCAAAGAACATCAATTTCTATTCCTTGACAGTCTACCCTTCAGATCATTTTTATCGATCTTATATTGATTTGGGTACATCTACAATTTCATCCATTTGGCCATTCCCTTCACCAATAAGGTCACAGTCTGTCCATGACATACTCTATTTTTCTTGTCCCTGTTTTCTCATCACTCCTTCCATATCCCTCCGAAAATGCAGAGTTCAACATCCTCAATCCCTAATAGGATTTTATTATAGTAGAATAACTACTTCTGGGTTCTTACGATATCAGATATTCTCAGCTTTCTCTTTTCTCTCTACTGTTACTTCCTCAAAGATCTCACCATGGGTTCCATTGCTAATTCTCTATGTGTAGATAACTTCCTGAACTATATATCTAGTCATAGTTTCTCTCCTAAACTCCAGTTGCACATCACCAACTGTTTATTAGCGATTTCAACTGGATGCCATAACATCAATATTATAAAAATGAACAATATTAAGGATTTTTGTAACCAAATGCAAAAGGAAATGAGCAAAACCAGGTGAACAATTTATGTTAAAACACTGGAAAAATAAACAACTTTGGAAGCTGTAAGAACTACGATCAATTCAGTGACCACATGTAATTCCAGCAGATGATGAAAAAGTAGGATATCCATGACAACGGAAAGGTGATGGACATAGGGTGTAGAATGAGAGGTCAGGGTGCTACAGATGTGAAAATTTGCATAAACTTTCAGATAAGGTCATTGTATTATTAGTTTCCTTAACTGTTTTTTTTTAATTTTGCTATAGGAGACCTAATGAAGCAGAAGTAATCAGTAGACATAATATAAAAAGAAAATACATCAATAAAACTGAAAGAGAAAAAATGAACAAAAAATAGGCATCTGGAACTTAACATGCAGAAAAAAAGAACTCATTATCTACCCTCCCCCAATCTACTCCATCTCTAAACTTCATTACAATTGAGAGCACTACTATCCTCCCAATCACCAAGGTTCACAACCTCAGGGTCATTCTCAATACCTCCCACTCACTCATCCCAAATGGCCGATCATTTGCTCCCTTCACAATCTACAATTCAACATTAGTTCCCAGGGGATCCAAGAGTGACCCTGGAGATTCCGTCCAAAGACAATGACATGAAAACTCATCAAGCAGTCATGCTTCATATGAAAATGATTGTGCTGGGACTGATATTAAGTAGGAAATGTGCTAATAATGATGCTGCTCTCTGCAGAGACTGAAATAAGATGGGGAGAGTAGATCTCCAGGTGCTGAGATGGAGAAGAGGGAACATTTATACTTTGATTACTGCTACACCTTTGAATGTCTCTTTGTAAAAAAAAACTAACCAACTGATGTTAAATTGATAAAATGTTAAATGGGAACTGAGGTACTTAGTCACTAGTCCCCTACAATTAGAGAACATAGTCAGAAGGGGGTTTAGCCAATGACTAGTCCAGAAAGTTGAAGGGATAACAAGGTTACCTGGCTTTGAGACAGTAAGCCAGAAATACTGCCAACATGCTAAGGTACTTCCAGTCTTGACTCCTGAAAGAAGTCTCCTCAGCATCTCCACATGGGGGAGACACCATCTCAGGCATTCTGCACATGTAGCAGACTTCCATTATGCCAGTAAAACGAGTCAAAAGCAATTATTTGGATATTTCAGACCATTAATACTGCAAATGGGAGAAAATTTTTAAGAAAATTAAGTGGAATTATGCTTGTTGGCCAGTGTCCATTGATCCAATACCACTCTTTATTACATGTTGGCTATAGAGACAGTGATTTCTAGTCCCATGCCATGGTATTGTCTTGGTATTTAGCTAAGTTCTATTTGCATTAACAGTAAAAGAACCTAATTAGGTATTTAATCAAATAGCCAAAAGCATTGGCATTACCACATGCCCAATTGCACATGGCACTTCAAAAGATGGTATGTGGGTTATATTTTGGTTCACATGAGTTAGCCCTCACCCATTACTGAGTTCCTGCATGGTATTTCCTTTGGACAGATTTTGTGAGCAGGCAAACTGTGGACTTCCCACATCATGTTATCTTTCCTTCTTCCCTGAAAATGTTTATCGTTGCTTTTTTGTAGGGTCTAACTCTATACACTGACTCCAGGTGGTCCCCCCAGGCACAAGTCAGCAGAATAGATCAAGGCATGAAACTAACATCCAAAGCAATTCCAAACTACAGCAAATTTACCTGGGAGAGAAGAAAAACTGAAAATACAAATGAGTTGAACACTTTGGCTGCTAAATAAAATGTTCGAACATTTTTGCAATGTAACTAAAATCTGGCTCATATGGAGACCCCATCAGCTTACTCAGACAATGCAGTTTCCCAGTGGAAAACCCGGGAAGCCTATTTCTAGGGGAGTCATGGTGACATAGAAAAGATATGCTTTTTTTCCCTTTTAAGTCAAGAAGAATAGAGCCTATGACCTGTGTGAATCCGAAAGGTCAGAAGGGTGCTCCAGCATCCCAGCATTCTGGAGTCTCAGTTCTAAAACCACTGGCAAAATGAAGCTCCTAGGAACAAGGAACAAGCTTCAGAGGTGACCCTGTGGACGCAGGCCAACATTAGCTGAGACAGTCCATGTACTTGATGAGACCAATTGGTTGCTGGGAAGTGGACTACATTTTGAGCCTACTCTCTCCAGAGACTGAGGTGATATAGAAGAGTGTATATGTCCCTGAAGTGTGGGAGAGAAATGTTTGTGCTTTGTTCTTGCTGTAATTTTGAAATAAATAAATATCCCATTGTAAAGGCTAATTCATGTTAAGTAGCTAAATGGAAGTGAAGAGCTAGTTGCTGGTACCTAACAATGAGAGGGAGAACAGGATTGGGGAGGCTTAAGCTAACAACAATAGCAATAGAGAAAATTAAATCAAAATTCTTTATTGTAGAAGCCTGAGTAGTGATGTATCAGGTTTGGCGGTAGGACTGTGGGCTAGAGGTACACTTCACCAGCAAGTAGGGTTATTGTTCTTGCTGTCGAGTCATCTTTCAGTCATGTCTGACTCTGCATGACTTAGCTCATTTTATAGGTGAGGAAACTGAGGCAAAGAGAGTTAAGTGGCTTGCCCAGGGTCACACAGCTAATAAGAGTCTGAATCCGGATTTGAACTCAGGAAGGTGAGTCTTCCTGATTCTGGGCCCAGTACTCTGTGCACTATGACACCACCTAGCTGCCCTCAAATAGGATTACCCAAAGAATATGCACACACCATAACTAATGAAGGAGTTGACATTGCCTTTTCACCCCACCACCAGTGGAAAATGTACACCTTTTGGAATAAGAAAGATCTCTATTTGGGGTTTTGCAGTTTCTTATGCAAGTTCATGGTCAGGGGATATGTTCCCTTGTGCTTGCATGATATGTTTGGAAAATGAAAAGGGAGCAATGCGAAACAGTGTCTAACTCTGAGCTTTATTTTGCTTTTGTCTAGAGGAACAAAAATCAAATTCTAAGTCATCTTAGAACCTGCAAGATTGATCCAATTAATTAACACACAATCATTATTCTGATTTCAATTGATGATGCCACAGCCCAGTTGGTTCTGGTTCTGAGACACGGACACAGACCTGAGCAAAGTGAAATAGAGAATTCAGGCAAATATTAAAAAAAAAAGATTCAGACAAAAAGAACCATTCTGCCTAAAATTTCGAGATGAATGAATGGTAATTTCTCAGGGCTCAAAAAGTTTTGTGGCATAGTGGACAGAGAGTTAACCTAGAAACCAAGAAGACCTGAGTTCAAGTCTTGCCTCTGATAAATACTGATCCTGAGCAAGTTACTTAATGTCTCAGTGTTCTAGGTAACTCTCTAAGACCATAAGTGGCAGAGGAAGCATCCATCTTTATCGGTCAAGGAAAGTTCCTTACCCAGGGTTCCTTATGCCAGCTAAATCAAGCCAATCCCTAACCCTTGAGTGAAAAGACCAATTGCTTCTTCACTTCATGAAGGCAGACAACACCTCACGTGTAACCCCTTCTGTTCCTTGTGCTTCCTTCAAGATCTCAAACTCCACCTGAAAGAATGTCTCTGTTCTCCAAACTCCTATAAAACACTAACACCGGTCCTGTCATAGCCCTTCCAATATCTTATTTCATCCTAATATGATACTCTTGTTTGGAGTGTCATATTATCACAGCTTTGAAACAGAAAGAAGCCATGGCTATCCAACCCGACACACTCCTTTTGCAGACGTGAAATATGAGAGGTGCTAAATAGATGCTTATTGATTGACTCAGGACAAGAGAGCTAAAAATAACTTGTTCAAAAATATACAGGTGGTGTTATGACATAGGGATTCGAACCAAATTCAATACTCTTTCCATTACATCACACTGCCAATATTATATGGAAGGAAAGAAGGAAATAAGTATTTATTAGATGCTCACTGTGCTCTGGGAGTAAAGAGGATAGCTAGGTGCTGCTATGGATAAAGTGCCTAGAGTCAGAGGACCTGAGCTCAAATCTGGCCTCAGACACTTCCTAGCTGTGTGACCCTGGGCAAGTCATTTAGCCCCACTTGCCTCAGTTTCCTCATCTGTAAAATGATCTAGAGAAGGAAATGGCAAACCACTTCAGTATCTTGGCCAAGAAAACCCCAAATGGGATATGAAGAATTGGACACAACTAATTAAGAGCCCCCCCCAAAAAATGTTCTAGGCACTGCACTGGGCACATGTAGTATTATTTAAATTTCTCCTTGTCAGTCACTGTCGAAGTCTCTGCAGCATGTGCTGTGGTCATCCATCCTCTCTTCTTAATGTCCATGTCTACTCTGAGTTTAATGACACCGCTCCCTAATGGTTCTCCGCCTCCCTGTCTCACCACTCCTTCCCAGACTCCTTAGCCAAATCATGATGATCCATTTCAAGTCTGCTAACTGTGAGTATCTCTCAAGCCTCTGTCCTTGGTCCTCTTTTCTTTTCTTTCTACATTCTCTCACTTAGCATAGTAAATTCAGCAAAAAAATTTGGGAGGTAGCTAGATGGCGCAGCAGATAGAATGCTAGATTTGGAGTCAGAAGCCCCGAGTTCAAATACCACCTCAGACACTTACCAGCTGTGTGACCCTGAACAAGTCACTTGATGTCTCTCAGCTTCAGCTTCCTCTTTTGTAAAATAAGGATAAGAATAGTGCCTAACTTTCAGGGTTGTTGGAAGGATAAAATGAGGTATCTGTACATAACTTTGCAAACCTTAAGGTACTATATAAATGCCATATATTATGGTCATCATCATTATTATTATGGCGGTCCTTGAGAACAGGGGCTATTTCATTTTTGTCTTTGTACTCCCAATAAGACAAGATATAATATAGAAAGAGCCAGACTGGTAGTCAGAATGGCCCAAGGTCCAATCTAGCCCATGATTCAAGAGAGAAGTCTTCTAATGTCTCAGTCTTCCTTGGCAACTGTCTCAAGTTATAAGTTATGCCCAAGTGAATAGACTGTGCTTGTGAAAAATATCCATAAACCAAGAAAACCACAAATTAAGGTCCCCCCCAAGCCCCTCAAATGTTGCCCTACACATGTTGTTGTTGTACAGCCTGTCCAACTCTCCATGACCCCATTTGGAGTTTTCTTGGCCAACATACAGGAGCAGTTTACCATTTCTTTCTCCAGCTCATTTTGCATATGAAGAACTGAGGTAAACAGGGTTAAGTAACTTGCCCAGGGAAAAATAGACAGGAAGTGTCTGAGACCAGATTTGAACTCAGGAAGATGAGTCTTCCTATCGACTGGGCCATCCAGCAGCCTGTCTTACACATGGTAGGAACTGAATGTTTGCCAAGTTGAATTGTTTACACGTTATATCCCAAAGAAGGGAGAAAGTAAGACAGGAGCTATGTCTTGCACTTCTTTGTCTCTCACATAGTAACAAGCATAGTGAACACAAAGAAATCTCCCACAAATGGGCATCGATTGGTTTGCTAAGGCACCATATTGACACAGTTTAAAGAATAAAGGAATCTACATTCAAATCTCAGCTTTCCTACTTCCTACTTGACCTAATAGGTCAAGACACTTAAACACTGTGTGCCTCAGTTTCCTCATCTGTCAAAAGAGGGAGGTTGAATTAGATTAGCTTTAATTTACAATTTCCTCCAGCTCTCAATTTATGACTATGATTTCATGGTCATCCATACATATATCAATGGAGAAGCATAACATATTGTAAACCACACAAATTAGCATTGCCTCGAGGCCCATAAAAAACCCAGCTGGGAAAAGGTCCAGCTTGATCTCATTCACCAACAGAATAGCAATTGTTCTCCTCTGGGGCTGCTTCTCATCTCTATCAGCTGTCTATCCGCTAAGACATAGGTAAACATCCAAAGTCCTGGACAAATTTTGGCAGGTTAGTGAATCTTTGAGGAAAGAGACAGATTATTGGCAACAGTCTAGCAACCTGCCATAAATTCTATTCAAAAATGAGAAGGCATGGAACATTCGATGCAATTCAAGCTTACAAAGCTAACCTATTCCGTGGAAAACATAACTTTTTCTGGGCATCTAATGTCTCCTTCACAAATATATTGTGACTTTTAAGTACAATTGTTCAATTTCACAGTATAGAAAACAGGGTTATGGTCCATATATACAATTTCACTCATAAGAATCTGCTTTATTCTTAATGGAGAAACAAGTGTTTTGTTTTATTTTGTTTTTTTTCACTTTGTAGGCATTAAATTTTATATTTGACAAAATGATGCAGGGCTGCCTAGGAAAATAAAGCAGAACAGAGAAGAGTGGTTTATGATAACCCCAAGCAAGCTAGACTTCCTGGTAGGCTATATCTAGGTAATCCTGGTGGGAGTCCTGGAATTAGTTTTACTTGGAGAAATTAATAGCTTAATGACTTACATTTTCATCAGGTCTAAGATTAATCCCAACTCCCAACTTCTCCCATCCACTAAAAAGTTGCCAAAGCAATGTCACTCTGACCTGGAGCTATGATTTGGAAAAGCAGCCACTCAGATCCAGATCCAAGCGGCCTTTCTGCAATGCTCAGGCACTTGGTATCTCTGAGCCGTTCATCAACATTAGTGTCAGGTCGCAAATCTCTCCAGGCAGACATATCCATCACATGTAGCAGTAATGACAGCAGCTGCAGATCAGAGAAGGTTGGCCCGCCTGCCAAGGGCTCCCACACTTGGAAAAACCAGGAACAAAGACAGCTGATTAACTCACTCTCACATAGTCATTTAGATGGTGGTGAAGCCGAATACATTTTAAGAATGATTTCCACTACTTTCATAAGGACAATAGATAACTTGTTAACAGAAACGCTTCAGGTCTTTCTTTGCAGCACTATTATAGGAAATGCCATAGGCAGAGAAAACGTACCCAGCCTCACATGATGTACCAGTTTTCATTTTCCCAAAATTAGCAAGGTTCAGTAATGTGGGAGGTCTTTTTGAGGTTTGTCTTATCTCTTTCATGCTCAGTGTAAGCCCATCCAGGGGCCAAAGACTGGTATCACACAAGAGAGGACAAGGAGTATCCTTTGCTGTTCAAAGAAATGGCGCTAGACTATGGGTCTTTTCAGTACATTACATTTTCCCACTATTGCTTCAGAATCACGTTTTCCTCTTACTCACTTTTTTGCTATTATTCAGTCATTTTAGCCATGTCTGACTCTCCATACCCCCTTTAGACATTTTCTTGGTAAAGATACTGGAGTGTTTTGCCATTTCCTTCGCCAGCTTATTTTACAAATGAGGAAACTCTGGTAAACAGGGTTAAATGACTTGTCCAAAGTCACATAGCTTGTAAGTATCTGAGGCCAGATTTGAACTCAGAAGATGAGTCTTACTGACTCCAGTTCTGCACTCTACACACTATGGCAACACCTAGATGCCCCTTATGATACATTTTTCCTGAATTAGAAAAAGCAGCCCACAAGATGGCAGCTGGAAAGGAGGGACTAGCATGAGCTCCCCGCCAAGTCCCCCCAAAAACCTATAAAAATGGCTCTGAATCAATTCCAGAACTGCAGAACCCACAAAATAGCAGAGGGAAGCAGGGTTCCAGCCCAGAACAGCCTGGATGGTTGCTGGGTGAGGTCTATCGCACACAGAGCTGGGAGCGGAGCAGAGCAGAGCCCAGAGTTAGCCACGCAGACCACCCAGACCAAGAGCCAGGCAGAGCGGGCCCTAGTGCCCTGAATCAGTGAGCTGTGGCAGTTGCCAGAATTTTCAACCCACAAACACCAAAGACAACAGAGTAGGTTAGTGGGAAAAGCTGCTGGGGACAGAGTGAAAGAAGGAGTTCATGGTTTGGCCACCACCCCGGGGACAGCGGAGGTGAGGCAGCTACAGAACAACAGCTGCAGTTGCTTCCAGCCCCTGGACCACCTGGTGGCAGGAATTAAGTGGCAAATCAGAGCAGCAGTGCAGTGCCGGCTTAAGATCTGAGTCCAGTCCGAGTTGGGGGTTCTTGGGGAAGGAGGAATGCTGGTGTGGCAGAGCTGGCTGTAATAGCTCTGAAAACAACAATGCATCCCCTCAAGCTTGGAACATAGTACTCTTTACTCTACAAGCAGTCACACCTCGACGAAAAACTCAAGGGTCAAGTAAGATGGCTGGGAATATGGCCAGGCAGCGAAAGCAGACTCAGATTCAGACTCAGACTTTGGAATTTTTCTTTAGTAACAAAGAAGACCAAAATATACAGCCAGAAGAAGTCAACAAGTCAAAGAGCCTACATCAAAACCTCCAAGAAAAACATGAATTGGTCTCAGGCCATTGAAGAGCTCAAAAAGGAGTTGGAAAAGCAAGTTAGAGAAGTAGAGGAAAAATTGGGAAGAGAAATGAGAAGGATGTGAGAAAACCATGAAAAACAAGTCAATGACTTGCTAAAAGAGAACCAAAAAAATACTGAAGAAAACAACACCTTAAAAAATAGACTAACTCAAATGGCAAGAGAGCTCCAAAAAGCCAATGAGGAGAAGAATGCCTTGAGAGGCAGAACTAGCCAAATGGAAAAGGAGGTCCAAAAGACCACTGAAGAAAATATTACCTTAAAAATTAGATTGGAGCAAGTGAAAACTAGTGACTTTATGAGAAATCAAGATATTATAAAACAGAACCAAAGGAATGAAAAAGCGGAAGACAATGTGAAATATCTCATGGGAAAAACCACTGACCTGGAAAATAGATCCAGGAGAGATAATTTAAAAATTATTGGACTACCTGAAAGCCATGATCAAAAAAAGAGCCTAGATATCATCTTTCAAGAAATTATCAAGGAGAACTGCCATGATATTCTAGAGCCACAGGGCAAAATAGAAATTGAAAGAATCCACAGATTGCCTCCTCAAATAGATCCCAAAAAGAAATCTCCTATGAATATTGTTGCCAAATTCCAGAGCTCCTAGATCAAGGAGAAAATCCTGCAAGCAGCCAGAAATAAACAATTTGAGTATTGTGGAAACACAATCAGAATAACCCAAGATCTAGCAGATCGAAGGGCTTGGAATACAATATTCCAGAGGTCAGTGGAGCTAGGATTAAAACCAAGAATCACCTACCCAGCAAAACTGAGTGTCATGCTCCACTGCAAAATATAGATTTTCAATAAAATAGAGGACTTTCAAGCTTTTTCAGTGAAAAGACCAGAGCTAAATAGAAAATTTGACTTTCAAACACAAGAATCAAGAGAAGCATGAAAAGGTAAACAAGAAAGAGAAATCATAAGGGACTTACTAAAGTTGAACTGTTTTGTTTACATTCTTACATGGAAAGATGATGTGTATGATTCATGAGACCTCAGTATTAGGGTAGCTGAAGGGAATATGCATATATATATGTATGTATGTATGTATATAGATATGTATATATATATGTGTATGTATATATATGTGTGTGTGTGTGTATATATATATGTATGTGTATATATACATATATATATAGAGAGAGAGGGCACAGGGTGAGTTGAATATGAAGGGATGATATCTAAAAGAAATAAAATCAAATTAAGGGATGAGAGAGGAATATATTGAGAGAGGGAGAAAGGGAGAGATAGAATGGGGTAAATTATCTTGCATAAAAGTGGCAAGAAAAAGCAGTTCTGTAGGAAGAGAAGAGAAGGCAGGTGAGGGGGGGACGAGTGAATCTTGCTCTCCTCAGATTTGACCTGAGGAGAGAATACCATACACACTGAATTGGGTATCTTACCCCACAAGAAAGAAGGAGGAAGAAGATAAAAAAGGGGGGATGATAGAAGGGAGGGCAGATGGGGGAGGAGGTAATCAAAAACAAACACTTTCGAAAAGGGACAGGGTCAAGGGAGAAAATTCAATAAAGGGGGATAGGTTAGGAAGGAGCAAAACATGTTAGTCTTTCACAACATGAGTATTGGCCTTTACATAATGATACGCATGTGGCCTATGTTGAATTGCTTGACTTCTTAGGGAAGGTGGGTGGGAAGGGAAGAGGGGAGAGAATTTGGAACTCAAAGTTTTAAAAACAGATGTTCAAAAACAAAAAAAAAAGTTTTTGCATGCAACTAGAAAATAAGATACACAGGCAATGGGGTGTAGAAATTTATCTTGCCCTACAAGAAAGGAAGGGAAAAGGGGATTGGAGGGGAGTGGGGTGACAGAAGGGAGGGCTGACTGGGGAACAGGGCAACCAGAATATATGCCATCTTGGAGTGGGGGGAGGGTAGAAATGGGGAGAAAATTTGTAATACAAACTCTTGTGAAAAGCAATGCTGAAAACTAAATATATTAAATAAATTAAATTTAAAAAAAAAGAAAAAGCAGCCCACTTCCTTGCTTCCTATTCTGTAAATTGGGGGAGGTTAGTGGGAAGGGCAAACTAGCTGACTTCCAAGGCCCTTTCAGGTCTAAAGATTCTCTGATTTTCCTAAGTTGCACATGCTTAAGGTGCTTTTTTATAGACACCAATGCAAAATGAAGTAAGCAGAACCAGGGAAACAATATAAAAACTGTCTACCACAATGTAGATAAGAGAACAAAACAACGAAATAATCATAAGTGAACACCATGAAGTTATTATGATCAAAAGTGGCTTCAGAAAAAAAGGTAGGAAAAAACCACTCTCCTCTCTTCTCCTGACAGGTGGGGAACTGTAACTGGGGACCAGTGCATACGCTATGAAGGTTGGTTAGCTTTGCTGTTTTTCCCCATGTGGGACAACTCTTATAATGTATTGGAAATAATTATGATGTAAAACCAAAGACAGGGAAAAAAAGAAATTTACACAATCAATTTGTTATATATTTTAAAGGAATTGCAAATTGTACCTAACAGATTTGCAGTTTCATGTGTGATCATCTTGTATTATTCTGCTATGTTATAGAAATGGCTATTTTATTTCATATAAAAATAAAATTTTAAAAAATTGAATAAAAAAGAATCGCTTTTGTGTACGATAGTAAAAAGGGGTGTTCTCTCTGGACTGAAAGAACAAGGGTTCAAATCTCACCTCTGAGACCTATCAGTTTTGTGACCTTAGATAAATCATTCCACTTTTCTAGCTAGCATTTTTATAAGAGCATTTAGATGTCATTTTAAGTTTTACAAAATGTTTTACAAATATTCTCTCAATTTATCTCCACAAGAACTCTGGCAGATAGATGTTATTATTATCCCCTGTTTTACAGAAGAGGAAACTGAGACAGGCAGAGATTAAATGACTGCAGTCCAATGCGCTATCCACTGTACCACCTGGCTTACTAGGCAGCCTGAGATGCCATATCTGAAAAATAAAGGAATTCACTAAATGGCCTCTGAGGCCCCTCACAGAACTAGACTATGATCCTAACATTAATATAGTAACTGAAAATTATGTAGCATTTTGTAATTCAGAAAATAATTTATGTACAATACATTATTCGATCCTCACAATAACCCTGTGAGATAAGACAAGGCAAAGTAACAAACATTTATTAAGCACTTAGTATATGCCACGCACTAGGCTAAGTACTAGGGATACAAATACAAGCAAAAAATAAAAAATAAAAAGACATTATCTGCAGTGAAGGAGTTTATGTTCTAACGATGGAAGACAACACACAAAAAAGAGTTTAAAAGGGTTGGGGGAGAAGGCATGGTGGTAGAAGTCCTGAGAGTCAGAAGTACAACCAGAAAGGTAATTACCACAATCACTGTAAGCACCATTTTACAGAGGAGAAAACCAACAGTCATTTAGGTTAAGTGACCTACCCAAGGTCACAGAACCAGCAAATGTCTAAGGCTTGATTTGAACCCCGGACTTCCTGACTCAGTAAGTCCAAAACCTTATCCACTATGCCATACCATCCCTCTTTAGGTTGGGGTGAGGGAACTTCCAGGTGAGGGAAACTCCTTCTACCAATATAGGAAAAAACTCTACAACTTATAGCCTTAGAGAGAGTGGCCTAGAACAGTCCTGGCAAACTCTAATAGAAAGGAGAGTCACTAAATTGCACATAAGGATCCCTGAGGGCACACATTGCCTAAGAAAACAACTTATTAACATTATGTGTGTACAAATGTACTGTTATTTATTGTGTTAAATATTTCCCAAATATATTTTAACTTGGTTTGAGAGGCTCGGGAATGGGGCAAGCCAACACCTCTGGCCTACAGTGCTGAAACCGTAAGTGATTTGCCCAGATTCACACATCCACTATTTGTTGATCAACAGATCCATAAACATTTATTAAATGCCCACTCAGTTTCCTCATCTGTCAAATGAGCTGGAGAGGGAAATGGCAAACCTCTCCAGTGTCTTTGCCAAGAAAACTCCAAATGCTAAGAGTCGAACATGACTGAAACAATTTAATAACAGCGAAGAAAGACTTTCCTGTAAAGATGTTTAGCTGACACTCAAAAGAAGCCAAGAAGCAAGAAGGTAGAGGTGAAAAGGGAGAGTGCCCCAGGTATGGGGGACAGCCAGGGAAAATGCTCAGAGGTGGGAAATGAGAGTTACTTCTTTGAAGAGCAAGCAATGTCACTGAATTGAAGACTTTGGTGGGGGGTGAGGGTAGAGGAGATAAGGTAGAAAAAGACTGGAAAAGTAGAGGAGGAAGGTTGTGAAACACTTTGAATGCTCATCGGAGGATTTTATATTTGATCTTGGAGGTGATATTGAGCTACTAGAGTTTATTGAGTATGAGGGTGACACGGTCAAATCTGAGTTTTAGGGAGATCACTTTGACAGTTTAGTGGAAGATGGACTTGAATGGGGGAAAAAATTGTTGCAGGGAGACCCTCCAGTAGGATATTGCAGTAGTTCAGATATGAGGTGATGAGGTGATAAGGGCCTGCACTAGGGTGGTGACAGCGTCAAACGAGAGAAGAGAACATATGTAAAAGATGCTAGAAAGATAAACGTCAATAGGCCTTAGCAATAGACTGGCTGTAAAGGATGAGAAATGATGAAAAGTCAAGGATAATATCTAGGTCTTGAGCCTGAAGGACTGGGAGAGTGGTGTTGCTCTCAACAGAGATAGGAAAGTTAGGAGGGAAGAGGGGTGTTTTTAGGGCAAGAGGGTGAAGATAATGAGTTCAATCTTGGACATGTTGAGTTTAAGATGTCCCCGGGACATCCAGTTTGGTATGCTCAATAAGCAGCTGGTGTGAGACTGGAAGTCAACAAAAGGGTTTGGACTGGATAAGCAGATTTGAGAATCAAATGATAATTGAGTCCACAGACATCACCACATGAAATAGTCTAAAGGGAGAAGAGAAAAGGGATGTGGACGGAGCCATAAGGTACAACTATGTTTAGTGGCTGTGAACCGAATAAAGATCCATCAGAGAATGAGAAGTGGTCAGATAAGAAGATAACCAGGAGAGAGGAGGGTCACAAAAACCTGCAAAAAAAAAGAGACTATCAAGGAGGAAAGGGTGATCAACAGGGCCACAGCCTCTACAGAGGTCAAGAGTGCCGAAGATTGGAAAAAGCCATTTAATTTGGAAATTCTGAGATTGTTAGGAATGTTGGAGAGAAGAGTGTCAATTGACTGATGAAATCAGAAGCCAGCCCATAGGAAACTAAGAGAGTAAGGGAAAAGGAAGTCTAATCCTTTTTGGGGAAGGAACTTTTGTTTTTCATCACTGTCATATGAGTACTTAATGATCATAGTCATCATGACTTACATGGTGCTTCCAAGGTTTGCAAGGCACTTTACAAATATCATCTCTTTTTATTCTCACAACAAACCTGGGAGGTAAGTTCCAGAAAAGTGTCTGGCATGCAGTAGGTGCTAAATAAATGCTTGTTCAATTGAGGCTTCCTGACTCCGGGGCCAGGGCTCTTTCTACTATACCCCATCACTTTCCATCTCTCCACCACTTCCTGGTTAATTCCAGGAACTCCAGCCTACCTTGACCACCTTGATGCGGAATGACTGTCCAGGACACCCTGTGATTAGGAATTTCAGCAAGGAATCTGCTCTGAGTCCAGGCCAATTCTGGAATGAGAAGACCATGAACTTCCTGAGGTTCTCCTGGACTTTCAAGCTTCCAGCAAAGGCCCTAAGTTTGGTCCTTCCAAACAAGGTACAGCCTACAGGCTAGCAATGCTGGACATCTCATGCCATGATTGTCTGGCATCGGCCCCATATTCAGCCTGTCGTTTCTCCAACTGTATCATGCGACACCCAGTAAGACTTGGGAGGCAGTGGGACACTAGGTGCTGCACATGATAAATATTCAATTTCTCTGATTGGAGTTAGGTGCTTATTGAAGAAATGCAGATGTCTTTAAAACCATCAAGATGGTCCCAAATGTAAAGAAAAAGAAAACAACAAATAACCCTCCAATCAGGACACCATCAGCATCATTAACTACACTCTCAAGGGTCTACTCTTTCTGGATGGGAGAGGCAAGATAAAAAAACCTCTAAGCCATACTATTATGACAGCCAATTAAATTTGGATAGATTTTCATGCTTCCTTCTGTAATTAAAGTCAACAGTCTTATAAATTCACTTCCTAACAAGGTAAAATTGAATGAGAGCAAAGGGAACATTTAAGATATTTTTAGTAAAATATATATGTGTACATATATATACATATATTTAATTTAAAAATAAAAATTAGGCAGGGGAAATAGATCATCTATAAGACAAACTCCAAACAGTGCCTTTCTGGCACACCTGATTAACAAAGTGCTATCTCAATGACACCTGGTAGAGTGAAGATAGTATGGGATAGGAAAAAGCATAGGATGCCAGAAGACCTGGGTTTGAATCCTTTCTCTGCTGCTTACCACCTGTGTGGCCACAAGCAAGGCACTTTACCCTCTGACCTTCTATTTCCTCAACTACAAAATGAGGGATCCCTGTCATACACAGGGTCACAGACTTAATGCTTTGTTGCTGTTCAGCCATTTTTCCATTGTATCCAACTCTCCATGATCCCATTCTGGGTTTTCAAGGACAAGATACTCAAGTGGTTTGCCATTTTCTTCTCCATTTCATTTTACCAATGAGGAAACAAAAGTAAACAGTGTTAAGTGACTTGCCCAGGGTCACACAACTAGGAAGTGTCTAAGGCCAGTTTTGAACTTAGGTCTTCCTGACTTTCGGCTGGGCGCTCTATCCACTGTGCAACCTATTTAATGCTACAAAGAAGCTTAAAGAGCATCTGGTTGTCATATGATAGAATCATACATCAAGTTATGGAATGGACTTCTGAGGCCATCTGGTTTAAGTCCTTCATTTTATGGTTAGGAAAAACTGAAGCCTGGGTTGATTAAAAGACTTTCCCAAGTCTGTTACATATGTATATATAATATATATATACACATATATATATATATAAAATGTGTGTGTGTGTGTGTGTGTGTAATATGTGTGTATTAGTTTGCAACATTCACTTTTATAAGGTTTTGAGTTCCAAATTTTTTTCTCCCTTCCTCCGTCCTTCCCCTCCCTCTTCCCCAAGACGGCATGCAATCTGATATAGGCTATACATGTACAATCATGTTAAAAATATTTCCACAATAGTCATGCTGTGAAAGAAGAATCAGAACAAAAGGGAAAAACCATGAGAAAGAAAAAAAAGTGAAAAAGAATTCTTTTATCTGCATTCAGACTCCATAGTTCTTTCTCTGGAAGTAGATAGCATTTTGTATCATAAGTCTCTGGGAATTCTTAGATCATTGAATTGCTAAGAGCTAAATCTATCAAAGTTGACCATCACACAATGTTGCTGTTACTATGTACAATGTTCTCCTGGTTCTGCTCACTTCAATCAGCATCAGTCAGTAGAAGTCTTTCCAGATTTTTCTGAAGTCTGCCTGCTCATCATTTCTTAAAGAAAAAATAATATTCCATTACATTCGTATACCACAACTTGTTCAGTAATTCCCTAATTGATGGGCATCCCTTCAATTTCCAATTCTTGGCCACTACAAAAAGAGCTGCTATCAATATTTTTGTACATGTGGCTACTTTTCCCTTTTCTATTATCTCTTTGCTTTTCCGAAGTTTCAATGGCAATCGGTGGCAGAGTCAGGTTTTGAACCCATTGTTCTTTCACTACAAATCCAGCATTCTTTTGCCTCCAGGTTGGACTGAATGAGCTCCATGGTTCCTTCCAAATCTAAACTTATTAGGCTGATACTTAATACATGTTTCTTAAAAATTTTGAATGATTAACCTACTTGCCTGGAATACTCTGCTGATAATGCCAACAAAGTTTAGTATAAACACCAATCCTCATTCCTTTTACTAGGGTAGACAAAGATTCATTTACATTCATTCTAATGACAACTGGCATTGATATAGCATTTTTAAATGTGCTAAGTGTTTTATTTACATTACCCCATTTGACCTTCATAATAACCCTGGGAGGTAGGTGCTACTTATATTAATCATTCCCATTTTATAGATGAAAAACTGAGACTCGGGAAAAGTAAGTCACTTACCTAGAGCACACAACCAATAAGTGTGAGATGCAGAATCAGAACTCAGGCTTTCATGATTCTAGGTCAAGCAATCTATTTACAATGCCAGGTAGCCTATACTATAGATCATTACTAACTATGTAATAGCAATACTTTTTGACTGGATTTTTTTACAAGGAACAGGAAGCATGTTCCCCTTATATTTCCTTGTGATAAAAAAAGTTATTTTCTCACTACAACTATACCTGTCAAAACCCTATCTAACCGCAGTCTTATATAGGCTTCAGAGGGACCTTGGACATCATATAGTTCAACCCCCTAATTTTATAGATAAGATAACTTAGCCCAAGAGAAATAAAGTATCTTCCTCAAGGTCTTATAGGTAGAAAGTAGCAGATTGGACATTGCAGTCCAGGTGTCCCTGTACTAAACCACTATTTTCAGAGCCCATTATAAATGCTACCTCCTCCATGAAGACTTCCTCGATCACCCTTGCCAGAAGTAATCTCTCTGTTTTTGGAGCTCTGATACAAACTAATCTCTATTTCACATACAATACAATTCGATAAACATTGGCTACGGAATCACAGAGTTAGAAGGGATTTCTGCAACCACCGAATATAAACCATAACAGAAACAAAAGATCCCGGACTCTGCTTGAAGAGTATCAATAAAGGTGAAGCCATGACCTCCCAATTAGCTTTGCTGACTGCAATACGACACTGTTAAGCCACATAGACTTCTAAATCCCTAAAGCTCCCATATTTTCTGAAAAACTGCTGTCACACCTTGCTTCTCCCATCTCATACTTGTTAGGCTGGGTTTTTTTTCAATCTAACTATAGGACATTCCATTTCTTCAGCCCATGTTTTAGCCCATCAAGAACTTTTTGTATCTCAACCTCATTTTCCACTGTACTTCCAGATGTATGCCATGTGTTCATTTGATGAGAATGCCATCTACGCCTTTTTCTAAGTCATTGATTTAAAAAAAGTTAAGCAGTCCAGGAGCATGCATACATCACAGAATTAAATAATTTTGATCATTGAAAGGGACCTCAGCAGCCAACTCATATGAGAAGGAAACACCATTATAGCAATACCTGACAAATGGTTGTCCTGCCTTTTCTTGAAGGCTTCTGTAAAGGGGAAAGCTATCACCTCTAGAGCAGCCCATTCCATTGCTGGATAGCCCTACAAGGTGTCCCTAAAGTCTGGACACATAGGAAAATTGATGACAATGTGGAGTTATTATATCAAGTTCATATGAATCTTGCAAAGCACATCAACCTTTGCATCACAAATGATGTAAAACATATTGAAGATGTTATTTGTTAATATTCCAATTAAATAAAATGTGGTTGAAAATTTCATTCACTTCATTTCTTGAAAATATGCATTTTTGCCTATGTGTCCAGACTTTAGGAACACCCTGTACTTTAAGTAAGAGTTCCTGATGGCACCTCTGAATTCACTTCTTTGCAACTTCTCTGGGACATTTCACTAGGTACAACTCAACAGCCAATTATTACTTTGAGTAGTATTAATTACTAAACCAGTAAGTATTTGCTATATGCAAGGCCCTACACACTAGACCCTGAGTATGCAAAATACAATAATTACCTTCTAAGTAGTACAGATGCTAGAACAAAAAGATAGATAGCTGTTAAGAGGCATCATGGTGTGTTGAGAAGTATACTAGGCTTGGTATCAGAGCACCTAAGTTCAAAATCCATTTGTAAGATTGACAACCTATGTAACCAGGAAGGATCATGGAATAGTGGATAGAGCAGTGGCCTTGGAGTAAGAAGACTAGTTTGAAACCTACCTCAAATACTTACTAGCTGTGTGACCTTGGGAAAGTCACTTAACTCTATGTCTGTTTGCTCATCTGTAAAATTAGGGGTTTGGCTTCAATGATTGCCAAGGACTCAGCACTTGAAATCTGGATTTCTATGACTTCTCTGAGCCTCAGCTTCCTCATCTACAAAATGGTGATAGTACCACCTTATACTGTCTACCTCACAGGGCTTTTGTGGTATAAACATTTAATAAATTTCAATGCCTGTATAAATATGAGACACGCCTCGGTTGTTACAGGCAACTCATACCAAATGTAGGCAGATTTTTGGAATGTCTCAGTGTAGCTGTTGATAGCCTTGAGTTCTTACCTAGAAATTCATAGCAGGCAATGTTTACAGATAAGGCCACTATTTCCACCCTGTTAGCTGCATTCTGCTGCCCTAGGGAAGTAGACAGATTTCATTTTCATTTTGCAGCAAGCCTGACAAGGCAGAGCAGACCTTGGGCTCTTTAAAAGCATAAACGAGTAGGATGGATAACAAGGTGAATGCTGAAAGCAGCCTGACCACCAGTTGCAGATATTTTCAACCAGACAGCTCTTGTGCCCAATATGCCAGTGAGCCATCAATCTGAAGCTCCGTGGAGAGATTTGAACTCAATGGAAAAAATTCTGCAAAATAGATTATGTGGCCTCGGAGAAATCAATGAGGCTTTATTTACTTTGGAGGAGGCAACTCCCAGTACTATCGCGGTTTCATAATGTGAAAAGAGCTTTTAGTCTAAGTTTTATATGCTTCCTTTTGGAAAAATGGGCCTATAGAGTTACCCAGATAGCCCAGGGATACTGAGAATAACTAAGGATCCAAAAGCACCAGTGGCTGAGTTTCATAAATAAGATGGATTTAGCCAAGTTTGTTATAAATGCAAAAGAAGGGAAAGAATAGAAAAGAAAGCAAATATGTAAATATTCAAGCAGAAAAAAAAATCAACTTTTTAAAAATCAAATTATATTTTGAATGGAGTGGGGGAAGGGGCCTAGATATTTGTTTGTCATTGTAAACTTTCACATTTAGAAGAGAGATTAGCTTGGTTGTACTTGGCCCCAGAGGACAGAACTAGGGGCAATGGGCAAGCTCATTGGTGTTCAGTTCTTCACTCGTGTCTGATTCTTCTCGACCCTGTGGACCACAACACATCTATTCTATCCATGAGGTTTTCTTGGCAAGGATACTAGAGTAGTTTGCCATTTCTTTCTCCAGTAGATTATTGAATAGAGAGGTTAAGTGACTTGCCCGGAGTCACACAGCTATGCCATATTTGAATTAAGGTCTTCCTGACTCCAAGCCTAGCCCTCTATCCACTGAAACTCCTAGCTGCCTCCAATAGTTATACTTATCTAGAAGTAAATTCAAACTTGGTATAAGGAAAGACTTCCTGATAATTAGAACTCTCTTTATACTGAATTAGCTATCTTGAGAAGTTGTGGGTTTCCCTCACTGGAAATCTTCAAACAAAGCCTCAATGACCATTTGTTAGGTGGGTGGCTGTGTATATGTGTATGTCTGTGTGCCACATACACACACACACACACACATACATATACATACATGTGTATGATATATACATATATGTAAATATATCTGATAGAGGGAATTCTTCAAGTACGGTTGGATTAGATGGCTCCTGAGGCCCCTTCCACTAGTGAGATTCTTTGATTTTAGAAGAGATAGTGTCATGTGATAGAAAGAGTTCTATGTTTTGGAGTAGGATGACTTGGGTTTAAAAACTCTGCTACTTACTACCTATATGATTCTGAGCAAGTCTTTTCCCTCTCAGGGTTTTAGTTTTCTCACCTGGAAAATGAGGAGTTTGGACTGGGCAGCCTTAAGGTCTTCTTCAACTTGATGACTATGATATTATCATTCCATGAATTCTTTGACCTCTGAGCAAGGGCTGTCCCAACTGCCAGAGTTAAACTGCGGCCTCCATTGAGTAGTGCAGAAAGCAGCCACTTGGGGGCAGCTAAGAGTCAGATGCAGTGTAGAGCCTTTAATGACACACTTTACCATTGTTCCAACAATGCCTGCCAAACAGAGAAGGGCTTCAGAGAGACTTACATCTTTTCTAAGTCAGAAGACAAAGGCAGAGATGGAATCAGGAGAGAAACATCAAGATCAACCTACCCTAGATGTAAGCACGGGAAAGAAGCCAGGGAGATAAAGGAAGAGGATGAAGTCAACTAGCCTTACTGTTCATCGTTTGTTGTCAAAGATGACCAATGACATCACGATGTTGGTGTCAGGGTTCCAGGTGCTGGGCTGTGACTGATCAGACCAATACCATTTTGAATAAGGCACTACCACATATTGGGCAAAAGTAGTCCATAAGAACGTTCAGAGTAGAAGTGTGTCTGTATTTGTACAGCTCACATTTTCTTTGTGTGTCTACATTTCTGCTTTGTTTGTGGAGTACAGAGCCTTCCTTGATATGGACACGCCATGCTGGCCAGGCCTGTGCCAGCACTTTCCATGTCTCCCAGTCATGTGAGTTCTTTAGAGAGACCTTAAGAGTGTCCTTGTACCACTTCTGACCACCAGGTGAGCCCTTGCCTTGTGGTAGTTCTCAGTAAAATCGTCTTTCAGGTAAGCATTCATTTGGCATTCGAACTATGTAGTTAGCCCATCCATCAAAGCTGCACTCTCTGCAATAGTTGGAATGCTTGGCAGTTCAGTTCTAGGGAGGGGCTCAGTGTCCCATTCCTCAGCTTGTCAAGTAATCATCAGGATCTTCCTGAGACAATCCAAGTGGAAGAAGTTCAGTTTTCCAGCATGGCACCAATAGACTGTCCAGGTTTCATAGGCATACGACAGTGTAGCCAGCATGACAGCTCTATAGACCTTTAGTTTGATAGGCAGCCTAATACCTCTTCTCTCCCACACTTTCTTTTGTAACCTCCCTAATGCTGAGCTATCTCTGGCAGTAGGTGCATCAACTCTACTATCTACGTAGACATGGCTGGAAAGTATACTGCCAAAGTAAACAAACGTCCACAGCATTCGAAGTTTCTCCATTTACTGAGACCGGTGATTTCATGTATACATGGTATGGTGCTGGCTGGGGGGGAACTTCTGTTTTCTTGGTGTTGATTGTCAGACCAAAATTAGCATAGGCAGCAGAGAATCAATCCATACTTTGTTGCTTCTCAGCTTCAGAAGCTGCATTGAGCACATGATCATCTATGAACGAAAAGTCATGTACCAACTCTCCCTCCACTTTGGTCTTGGCTTACAGCCTTTTCAAATTAAATCACTTATCATCAATGCAGAAGTTGATCTTGAAGCCATTTTCATCTTCATTGAAGGGGACTGACATCATTGCCAAAAACATCATGCTTTGGAGCATAGGAGCAAGCACACAACCATGATTCCATGCATCAAAGAGAAAGGCTGAGATCAAGCCAGAAGCAGGAAGAAGCAAAGCTGGGAACAGAAGCAAAGCCAAGGGCTGAACACCAGTGTGTCAAAATCAGGTCGCAACATTGGAGCTAGGCAGGGCAATGCACAAATTACTTTGACGAAGGAGACTCTCCCCTCATCAAGCAATCAATAAGTATTTATTATGCATTCCAGGGACTAGGATGGTTGTTGGAGAAACAAAGTCCAAAGTGAAACAGTGACTTACCCCTAGAAAAAGGAAGGGATGTTGGTACACAGGCGTAGACAGAATATATGCAATGTTATTACAAGGTAGCTTTGAGAAGGAGTGCACAAGCAAGTGTGTAAACGAAGAAAGGATTCACGAAGAAGCTGGCTCTTGAGTTCAGGCTTGAGAAAGAAAATGAGGATTCCAAAAATAATCAGCAGTGAGGATGGAGTGTAATCCAGACATGGGAAATAGTCAGCACAAAGATGGTAAGATGGGAGAAGGAACAATGTGTGTAGACCAGCATGACCTGATCTGTGATCCTTTCACTTGGCCTTTGGTTGAAGCAGCCAAGATGTCAGAGCCCTGTCCCTTGGGGAATTTTTGGAAGGTCTCAGAAAGCCAGGGTTGTTGATCTCCATCTTAAAAGACAATCTCTCAGTGAGTGAATGTGTTCTGCAAACATTCCCCTCAATAATGATTTAATAGAATCCAGAGCAGGATTTCCCAATAGTTTTTTTTCTCCAAAAAAAGTTCCAGTGATTTTATGGTCCTGAAAACTTAATCGTTTTTTCCTCATTGGTTTGTGGTAGAAGAAACAGTCATGCAGAAATCATATTTACACAAGCATAATTTCTGCAAAGTGAGATTGTGTTTCTAATAATACACATCTTGGGGCACACACATACACGCAGTCTCTCCTCCACTTCCATGCAAACCACTGTTTGATTCAAAACCCAGGCTTGAGGGCAGATAAGAAACTTCAAAAGCTTCCAGCTCTGAAAGAAAGTATTTTCATGCCTTGAAACCATGCTGCGTTGGAGTGGGCTTCGTCAGCATTTCCCTTCCCATGACCTTTCCTATACCTGACACTAACATTCATTTCCAGCCTTGGAGAATGGCCCTGGCACAGAGAGCTCATCACTCAGTCTACCCTCTTGATAATTAGGCTGGGGGTGGCAGGGTGGCATTGAATTGGAACAGCACATTAAAATCTCTACAAACTAGATCTCATCTGGTTTGCCAGAATCTGGATCTTGTTGTGCCCTTCACTTCTAGTCCCAAAGTCAAAAAGCTTTCTTCATCACATCTACTTTCGGTCTGTGACAAGTCTAGAGTTTTTTCTGCTGATACTTGCTTGGCTCGGAGAACTGTGATAAGGCAAGGCAAGTTTTTTCCCCTGTTGTTTCTTTCCATTGCATTGCCCCATAATTTAATTCACTACAATGATCTATAATATCGTCTCCATTATTACCTGTTCCTGGACTCCCTGTTCCCTCTTGCCATCACTCACAAAGTCATCAATCACTCACAAAAGTACAGCATGCCCTAATGGGAGAGGCAGAGCATCCAACTGAGGGAGTTTCTTCTTCATTCTATTAACCATCTATTCTCACATCCCTTAGGTCAATCTGTTTTAGATCTGAACAGCTTCTACCATGCTGCCTGACTCCTTTAAGCCCAAGCGACTGACTGAGGTAGCCATTCTGAAAGCTACAAAATTACCCTTCCCCTTCACCCTTCCAGTCCTTTTGTCTTCTCCTTTGCTGAGCTCTAGTTCTGAGATTATATATATATATGTGGCTTTCTCTTTTCTTTCCTGATCTTCTTAATCACCTTGTGAATTCCTAGAGGTCATGTCTGTGACCCACTCTGCACTCTGGCTTATTATTTACTTGAGAGAAATGGGTTAAAAAGAAGAAAGAAACGTAAACAACAACAGTCTGGTATAGTTGGAGAGCTTTCACTAATTTTTTTATAACATAGGAAAAGCCAGAGAGAGTAAGGACACTGACCTCATTTCATTCTCTCCTCTCATGGTCCTAGGAGTGAGAAATCTGAAAGGTCTGCCTTATGGGTTGGAGAAGACATTGCTCCACTGTAAGACTATGCAGTATGTTTCTAATTCCCTTATAATCCGTGTAGTTGGTATGTGTATAAATACATACATATACACACCTTTTTACTGTATGTATGTGCAAACATATATATATATATATGCACGTGTACATATATATGCTTGTGTATATGTGTGTATGTATGTATGTATGTAAATATGTATGTATTCTATTAACCACCATAGCACAGGAGATAAAGTCCTAGCTCCAGAATCAGAAGACCTAGGTCAAGGGTGGGGAACCTGCACCCTCAAAGCCACATGTGGCCTTTTAGGTCCTTGGGTACGGCCTTTTGACTGAGTCCAATTTTACAGAACAAATCCTTTTATTAAAGGGATTTGTTCTATGACATTTGGATTCATTCAAAGGGCCAAACTTGAGCACCTAGACGTCCACATGTGGCCTTGAGGCTGCAGGTTCCCAACCCCTGACCTATGTTCAAATTCTACCTCTGACCTTGAGAAAGTCACTAAACTTCCCTGAGTCTTGGTTAATTCATTTATAAAATGGGGAAATTCACCTAGATAGCCTTCCAGCTCTAAATTTGAGATCCAAGTTTATACGTGTATGTGTGTACATGTGTCTGTGTATATATGTATTTGCATGTGTATATATGTGCACACACACATGTATATGTGTATTGCGTGCCTGTGCATGCATACCCATTTTGATGGAAATTGATTCATATAATATGTATATACATATTTACATAATATATGTATACATCTACAAATATTCAATATATAAACATGGTTTTGAAAGGATTATTTACCCTTGGATATAGCCTTGGATAAGTAGTACTAATGAATAGAAAGGACAGTGAGACAGATTTGAGCTCAGTAAAAGGGAGAGCTTTCTAACAATTTTATCTGCCAAAGATATAATAGGTTTCCAAGAGAAGTAAAAAGTCCTTTGTCACCAGAGGTGCCCAAGTAGAGGCTGGACAGCCTCTCATTTAATGCTTCAGCGAGTCACTACTTGTCTCTTCCAGTGATATCTATCCCCCCCTTCTCCCCCAAAATGGCTGTATCATTAGATGTGAGAGAAGGGATACCAGCGTAATAGGAAAAAAATGTCATATCAGTTCTAATCAACGTCTCTTAGTTTGACAGTCTCATGAAACTGTCAAAAGATGGTAGAGCAGGTGTATGCCTAAAAGGAGACACAGGTGGAAAATGTATGAAATTGAGCATATGAATTGGAAGCTGAGGACAGAAGGCTTGGGGATAGAGAGGACACAATCCAAAAGGTCAGACAAATTCCATTTCTGTTCAGCTCTCAACTCCTCATGCTACTGAAAGAGATGATTGTGATTGATAAAATGAAATTTCTGTATATCACAATAAATTGCTTTATAGAAGTCATCAGATTCAAATATAATAGTTATTCTTTAAGCATCTACTTCGTTCAAGGTGATCTTAGAGAGAACATAGTGTAGTGACTAGAATGCTTGGTTTAAAGACAGGAAGGTCTAGATTCAAATTCCATCTCTCACAAGAAGCTGGGGGATGCTGGAGGACATTCTTACCTTTATGCAGCTGGGCAACATTCTAGGTTGCCTACTGAGGTTGTGATCTGCTTCAGTGAAGGAAATTCCCACAATGGGAGTTTCCCCTACAACACTGACCTTGCATGTACTTCGTAGAATTATATTTTTAGAGCTATAAGGCACCTTAGGAAGCATAGTATAACCCCCTTATTTTACAGATGAGATTCAAAGAAACAAAGTGACTTCTTTACATATTACACATTAGGTATTATGCTGAGATCTTAGGATACAACATATATACAGAAAATAGAAGATAATACGGAAAGACAGAGAGGGAGAGGGGGAAAGGAAGAAGGAGAGGAAGGAGAGAGAGAGAGAGAGAGAGAAATAACTTGAATGGTCAGTGTTCAGGATAGTTTAGTCTTAAGGATAGTTTCATCAAGGAGTTAACATCTTAGGTGAACCTCAAAGAAAGGTACAAATTCCAAGAAGAGGAGATGAGAAAGGAGCACATTCCAGTCACAGAAAATGGTTTGTACAAGGGCACAAAGCAAGAAAATAGAATGAGTTTAGAGAACAACTAATGGAACATTTTGGCTGGAGTGTAAGGCACACAAAGGGAAGCAGTATCAAATGAGGCTGGAAAGAGGGAAGGAGAAAAGAGAAAGGAAGAAGAATTTATTAAGCAGCTACTCTGTGCCAGGCACTGTGCTAAACACTTTACAAATAGATCATTTGATCTCGTTTTGAAAGATAAGTTGGAGCAAATGACGTACCTTAAATGCTACACTAAGTAATTTATAGTTTATCTTTGAGGCTGTGAGGAGCCACTGCTCATTTTTGAGCAGGGGAATGATATTGTTAGCTCTATGCCTTAGGAAGATGATTTTGCCAGTTATACAGAGGACAGGCAAGAGAAGGGGGTAAATAGAAATACATGATCCCAAAAAATTCTGTGTATATTAATTTTAATTGGATTATATCTAAAAAAGCCTATTACCCAAAAGAGCTCTATGGTTTAAAAAATGTGTAATATTAAAAATCCTTTAGTACTGTGAATAATCACTTCATGATTTATCCACAATTATAAATTTGCCTTTCATTTTAAAGTTATGATCTCTTAAAGTTATCATGCCGTCAATGGTATTATTTAAATATTCTAGTCCTCTGACACATTTCCTCCATTAATCTGCAAGATTTTTACTCCAATTTGCTAACAGAACATGATTATTCAAGTATTACATAGCATTTGGTACAAAAAACATCTAGGAAGAGATCGATGAACATTTTTATGGCTGCCTTCCATTCTTCACATGCCAACAAAGCACGCTTGTATTGAAAAGCTGGTATAATTTGAGTGAGAAAAGATGATTTTCAAAGGATATAAAATGGAAATTACAGTCTTATGTTTCTGTTCTTTCAAGTTTTGGGTTCAGAACTTGAGGCCTTTTGGACCAGGAGAAGAAGGGATAGCTGCTTCAGTCTCAGCTCACTGTCTGAATCTCCCTGAGTTTTTCATCTACTTGTCCCACCCTTGGCCCTAACCTAGATCGGGTAGACAGAAATAAAGGAGAAGGCAGACAAATGAATGCCAATCCAACCATCCACAAACTTACCCTTGTCACTAGTAAGAGGTTGACAAATCCCTTATTGGAATCCCTTGGCAGCCCTGGCAAGGACAAAGAATATTCCAGCTAGAGAAACCTGTTTGCTGCAAATGTACATGGGATTTTATGCAGAACAAAACTTGTCTGGGTGTGCTTAGTGGAGAGAGAATATATATGCTCATATAATGAATGATATTTTTTTGCAAAAGATTTACCTTCTTAATTATATTTTGCTAAGCTAATTGCAAAATTCATTTGCATTTCCTGAAAATACACCATCTGGGCAGCTGGGGAGTCTTCCCCAGAATGTGCTGGTCTCTGGAACGATGCCAGCCTGGCCTGGGAACAAAAAGTAGCTCAAAAAATGAAATCCACCAAATGAAAAACTAAAGTGATTGTATTTTATAGTTGTACATTGGGAAACAGTGGGAACCAAGAACAAAGGGAAATTGGACAGTTTCTCTGCTGTACTGTTTACCTATCATTAAATTATTTTTATTCATCTAAAGGAAACCCCAGAGGGCCAACTTGTCTTTTAACTACAAGAAATCTAGGTATCTAAAGGATGTACAGAATAAAGGAAAACTTGAAATGTTAGACATAGGAGTGAAGTGGAAAGAACATTCCATTCAGAGATAGAGGACCTGGATTTGAATCCCAGCTCCTTGGCTTAGCATCTGAGTTATTATATTGGACAATTTCACTTTACTTCTGGGCCTCAGTTTTTTCATCTGTGAAAAGGAGTTGGACTAGATCAGTACTATAAAACTCAAATAGACAGGAAAGTCTGTATAGAAGGATTCCTGTTGGCCACCACATGTTTATATATTTACTTTTTAATAAGAAATCAACACATTAAAATCAGATGGGAGCTACATTTTAATCTGGCTCAGATCACACTCACGAGTTGTGTGCCACTTTTGGCCCACAGCCTAGGTTTTTGATACTGTAACTAGATGACCTCTAAGGCCCCTTTACACATTCAGTTTATGACTGGATACTCCTATCATACAGAGTAACAGGGCTGAGTGTCAGCTCAGTTTGGAAACCCTGAGAACTTTAGTATGTCTCTTAAGGAATATCCCTTTCACATTATTTGATATAAAAATCCCTAAATAGAAATTATTTCAGGTAGAAGAGGCTTATTTTTTGTTTGTTGTTCTTTTCATTATAATCACTTCCCTTTATGGAAGCTCAGAGTAATCACGATCTTTACTGGCTTCCCAAATAACTTAACCTTGAGGCCAATTTCCTCCTTCTTATGGCCCTTTGGTGTCTTCCTTCTATAATTATGAGGCTCTTTTTAGACGTGTTCCTTCATCATTATGCATATGCATTTTTATAGTTATTATTCAGCAAACTGTGAGCTTTCAAACAACCCAGATCTCTTCAATATTGCTGTATTAAGGAAAATTATAATAGCCTATTGACTGCGACTCAGCCAATGATGCATTCATTATTCTGTCTCGAAGGCTAAGTTTGTAAAATAAGGGATTCGATTATCAGAAAAGTCAATATAAGCAGTGAGAGGAAGAAATGAGCCACATTTTTGTGCCTTTTAATAGACTGAGCACCAACTGGTTTTGGTTTACTCTTTCCTACCCTGTGCAGTGCTGTGGAGGAGTTACATACCCTCCTCTAAATTTCTGGAGTCATCATAAGGAGAAAAGCATTAAGGCTTCATTACAAAATTTCCTTCAACACTAGATAGGGTCAAAGGTCAAGAATAAATGGACAAATGTTTTCCAATAGACAGGCCAGATTCCAACCTGGCCCCTTCCTACTTTCCTAATCTTTTTCCACATTACTTCTCTCTACAAACTCTGTTGCTCAATAGTACTGGCCTGCTTACACTGTTCTTCGCCCATAGGGCTCCATCTAGAACTTGCTACCCCAACCTTACTCAGAAGGCTAACTTTCTTCAACTCTTGTAATCCTGAGTTTTAAGAATCAGCTTATGTACCTTCTACAAGAGGTCCTTCATGTCAGCCTTGACACCTTCTGGTTCCTTCTCAGCCTTCTTTGCACCTGTAGGCAAACCTGTTGTCTCCCTCCATCAGAAGGTAAACGCCTTAAGGGCAGGAAAATTTCACTTTTATCTTGTCCCCAGCATAAGATACAGTGCCTGGCACAAAGGCAGACCTAATAAACCCCTGTTAATTGGTATTAATTTCAAATAATATCCTTTTTTTCCTAAAGTGACAATGACATATTAATCTACTTGACCTGTCCAAATCTTTTTGAAGTCAGAACTACTCTCTTATACGAAAAGTTGAAGGTTTTCTCATCTGTCAGACGAGGAGGTTGGACAGTATGTTTTCAGAGATCATTTCTAGTTCTAACAATCTATGAAAATGCCATTTCAAAAGGCTAAGATCTGAGATTTTGTCAGCATGAGAACTCTCTTCACTGAGGACAGATCCCAATCCAGCAGTGATTTATAGAGTTGCCAGGGACACAAAGATGAATGATTTACCAGTGGGCACATCACTGGTAACTGTCAGAGGCAGGATTTGAACCTAGGCTTGCCTGATTCCAAATGTCTCACTCTATCCACTAAGTCATTCTATTCCTTCCCAATTCTATGCTACCAAGAAAATAATGGACATTGGTTATGACATGGCAGCAGCTTTATAAGAAATAGTTTTAATTTTCATGATAATGTAATTAAACCCATGAAGATAAGCTAACTATCTGTGAGTTATTTTTCATTTCTCTCCAAAGAATCAATCAATCAAAACTCAAGCAAGTCATTACCCTCTTAAGCCCTGGTTAATTCTCTATCCACTGCAGAATAGTTGCAATATTCACTGACAGAATTTTCCCAGAAGGGAATTCTCTATACACATGAAAACACAGATCGGGCAAAAAAATCAGTCAATAAACAAGGATTTATTAAGGTCTTATTATATGCCTAATATTGTGCTAGGCACTAGTTGTACAGAGAAAAAAATTATACATTCCCTTCCTTGAAGGAGTTAACTTTCTGTTAAGTTAAATGATGTATAGACAAATAAGAAAATGCAAAAGAGATATGCAGTAACATAAAGTAATTTCTTTGGGGAAGAACCCTAATATGCGGGCATGGGGTGATCAGAAAAGATCTCATGTAATGGGAAGCATTCTGTTGAGCTTTGGAGGAAGTTAGGCCTTCTAACAGGCAGAAGTGAGGAGGAAGTGTATTCCCTTTTGGAGGTCAATGTGTGTAAAGACACAAAGACAGGAAAGAAAATGTTGAATATGTGAAAGTCAAGTAGGTCAAATCAGTTAAAGAGAGGTAGCTTTAATTCTGCCATAGCTCAGAACCCCTGAGCTCAAGCAATCCACCAACCTCAGCCTTCACAGAATCAGGGATTACAGGTGTGCATCACCATGCCCAGCTATGTATGGCACTTTAAGGTTTGAATAAAGTGTTTTCCTTATAACAATCCCATTATAGTACAAGAATTATGGGTTCTATTTTATAGATAAGGAAACACAAGCTAGGGAGGGGGAGGAGGGTTAAATGCCTTGCCAGTGGCCACATAGCTAAGTAATAAAAGAACCAGGATTTGAACCCAGGTCTTTTGGCTCTCAGACCAGTGCTTGTTCCAGCACAAATAACAGCTTCTCATGGTCCAGTTCCTTATTAACTGTTGCCAAAATGATGTAGATAGTTTCCCCACCTGTTCAAGCCAGATCCACCCTCCCAACATTATTTTTTCCAATATTGTTAAAATGCCTACTGGAATTGCATTCATACAAAGGTAATGACTTTTTGCTGGAATTTGGACACATTTTCTTATCCGAAACAGCATTCAGAAATATTCCCCCTGAAATCCAAGTCTTTCCTTGTTACCTCAAACCAGATGGAGGTTTATGTGGGAAGAGGATAGAACGTTGCTTTTTCTTTTCCTGGCAACCTTACAATTCCCTAATCTTTGATAGGATTACAGTTCTCCCCATCAGGCATCTCCTTGAAATGCTTCAAAATAGTCATCTCTGGCTGACCTCCTCTGTTTTCATAATAACTTTGGGCTTCCAAATTGTCTTTTCCTAGATGGGAAAATTAGGTTAGATGAAATTACATCTCACTATGGCTAAATCGATGCTTATACTCTGATCACTGACTTTTACCTCATCTTTTTCCCAGTACCAGACTATCAGGTCATTTTCTATATTTTCCAAACCATTCTGCTACATTCAGTCCTCCACAAACAAACCTCCTCCACATGCACCCCATATCCTTAATGTATTGTCTTCCTCCATTAGAACGTAAGTTCCTTAAGGGCAGGGACTGCCTTGCTTGTTTATATTGGACCCCCAGGACTTACCATAACACACGCTTAATAAATGCTTTTTCATCCATTCATCAAACAGTGGATCTGTACATGAAGACATAGTTTCATTGTGTGCCCCTCTCCATCAGTATCTTCAAAAAAATATCTAGCAGTGATCTTGGAGATAACTTCCAGACAGCATTTGGAATTGATTCTTTCCCAATCCCTGCAACAGAGCTAAGGGGAACCTGCGTCTGGGCCAATGGGTAGGCTGAATAGTGAGGATGATCCCAGTTACCCTCAAAGTAAGGCCCATCCCTGAGCAGCTAATGGGCTACTGAAAGTTAAATCTAGCAAAGAAATTTACAATATTGTTGCCTTATATTAGCATCATTAAAGACACAAGAATGTTAATTAAATGGGAGGCTTGTGTTCTGAAGTACTGCCACAGGCAGATATCAATAGTCCCGTTTAAGCTAAAATATTCCTATAATGTATCTCTTGAGGTGCAATCAGAGGTCTCCCTAGTCATACCCACATGGATTTTATGAGGTTGAGGCTTGACCTGTGTCAAACCCAAGCATCAGTCCCAGAAGAGTGTTTGGCTGCCATTTCATTTGTAGCCAGGGGATTCTGAGGTGATTAGGGGAACATGGGGCATTTTGAAGAGCTGGCATTCACAGAATCTACTTCTCTCTCTATTTTCATGGCCTTGAATGTTATCATTCAGTGGAAAGAGTGAAAAGAATGCCATTTCAAATTTCATAGAAAATGCATTCCTATTTGACCTTCAGGTCAAATACTCAGAGTCATCTAAATGTGTATGAGCACTGTAGCTCAGCTAAGCCTGAGGTAGAAAACAAGGAAATAAGAGATTTGTTCTTCAGGCCGTGGTGGTTAGGGCAAAGGTGTCAAAAACAGTTTTTAAAAGACTAAAATGTAATTGGGAAATACTTAATAAAATAAATAAAAGTACAATATAACATAGATAATGGTCATTTGTGGTTTTCTAAGTCAACACGCAGCATCAAAGATCCATTTCTATTTGAGTTTGACACCTCTGGACGTTTCCTTTCAAACTTTCAGGTTCTGTCTCAGCTAGGTGGCATGGTAAACAAAGTGTTGGGCCTGGAGTCAGTAATACCTGAGCTCAAATCTGGCCTCAGACACTTACTAGTTGTGTGACGCTAGGCAATTTAATTAAGCTCTGTTTGCTTCAGTTTCCTCAACTGTTGAATGTGGATAATAATAGCACCTACCTCCCAGGGTTATTGTGAGGATCAAATGAGATAATATTTGTAAAGCACTTAGAGTATCTGGCACATAGTAGGTGCTATTTAGATGCTATCATCATCATTATTATTAGATGTTTCTGGGGTTCATCTCCCCAAAGAGCATAGTCAAATATACTGCTGTATGTAAGTATATCCATGAGCTTTAAGGTATGAGCCCACAGCCCATTGTGAGTTAACCCATGCTTATCCTGTAGTTAAAAGCATCATCCACAGTATAGCTCTGCTTCTGAACCTTATGGGTTGCACAAATTCCACAATCCAAATAAGCCACACTTTCTTGTTTTCCCATAATCAGCACCTATGTTTTCTGTTACTATTTTAGTGAGTCTCTCTCTCCCTCTCCCTTCCCTGTCCCCCACCAATCTGCATCATGACCCAGGACTCTTTTCCATCCTGCTTGAGAGGACCTATTTCCATGTCCCATTGCCAGCTGTCATCCACATGCATCCTGTCCAACACAGCTGGAATGCTCTTGGAGCGGATGCTTTCCAGGACCTCACTTTTGGCAAGGAACTTGCTGATTTAAATCTCTTCACCACCCACTCCATTCCTCTCTTCCTACATGTTTCTCTTCTCTACACAGCTCAGCCAAACTGGCCTGCTTCTTATTCCTTACAGTGACTCTCCATCTCTCATCTCCCAAGGTCTCCCACTTCATCTGGGCCATCTCCAGTCATCTCAATCTTTATATCATCACAGGACCCGGATGGGTCTGGAGGGGAAAATGAGGCTGGTGACTTTATACAGCCTTCCTTCACTTAAATCCAATTCACTCGCATGCCATGGCAACACTTCTCTGACGTCATGGTCTTCTTCAAGAATGAAGGACAAGCTAAAACAACATCAGCCACATCTTTGCTTTGGCTACGCCCCACTCCTATTGCACTGAATGTAAGAGCAGACGTTGTTTCATCTTTTTTTCTTTGTATCCTGTCTAAAACAGTGTATGGCACATAGTAGGATTAGATTGGAAAAAATTCATAATTTATTTGTGCATTTGTATTTAGGCATATAAATGCCAGTTCAGCCTTACTATGCCTAACACTGTGAACACAATTTTCCAGGTTGCCCATAGGAGACAATGGGTTATTCTCAGCAAGGACAAGAAATATTAACAATGATAATGATAATTATTAAAAATGAGATTTATATAGTATGAGCATGATATAGTGGATACAGAGATGACCTGGAAATCAAGAAGGCATTCAAGTCTTGCCTCTGAAGCCTATCGTATGACCCTGAGCAAGCTGCTGCCCCTGCTCCCAGTCCCTTGCCTACCCTTCAATCCCAGGTAGAAGAGAAAGGCACAGCTTCCGAAGCAGACAGGAGAAGCTTTGGAACTCTAGCCGATTCACTGTACTGTTGGTTCTATGGGCAACAGCACCCTTCTAGGCATCCAGTCTTAGACTTCAAAGTCAAGCTCTCTCCTGCCCCATATTCAATCAGCTGCTAATTCTTCTCATTTCTACCTCTAGAAAAGCATCTCTCACATCTGTCCCCTTCTCTCAACTCCCAGAATCACCATCCTAGTTCTAGCCCGCATCTCCTTTTAGCTACACTGTTGCAAAATGTTGCTCATTGATCGTTCGCCTCAAGTCTCTCCCCATTTCAGACTCTCCTCCTTATGACTGCCAAAGTGATTATTTGAAAGTACAGATCTGTCTATCACTACCCTGCTCAATAACTCCTCTGGCTACCAAATGTCTCTATGATAAATTATATTTTTTTCATTTGACATTTAAACTCATTCATAATCTGACTCCAGTCTATTTTGAATTAGGTGGCAGCTAGGTGATACAGAGGATAGAACACTGGACCTGGATTCAGGGAGACCTGAGTTCAAATCCAGTCTCAGATACTGCCTAGGTGTGTGAGCATGGTCAAATCACTTGACCTCAGTCTGCCTCAATTCTCTCATCTGTAAAGTGGATTGAATAATAGCACCTACATACCAGGGTTCTTGTGTAGACAAAATGAGAGTATTCGTAAAGCATTTTGCAAACTTTAAAACACATATAGCTAATTATCTTCAGCTAATAAAGTTTAAGACTAAAAGACTTAAAGTTTAAACTATTAAAGGTTAAAATTGCCCTAAGACTTTTGAGATATCCTATATAAATGCTTGTGGTTGTTTTTGTTGTTATTGGTTTTCCCCCAGGTCTTTAAATATCAATATATCTGTGTATAGATCTAAATCTATATACATTATTTATCTATATCTATATATCTATCTATACTTACACACTGCCTGTCTATATCCATATGTATCTATCTGTATCTGTGGATACAGATAGATATAGTTATCATTTAACATATCTCTCCCCTTTGCACAGTCTATGTTCCTGTCATTAAAAACAGTGTTCCTGTATGTGACATCAAATTTCCTATATCTGTGCTTTCGCAATAAAAAGCACCTCCTCCTCATCTCCCCCATAGACTCCCCTAGTTTCCTTCAAAGTTTAATTCAAATGCCACTTTGTACCCAATTCCTTTCAGGATTCCCCCAAAAGCAAGTGCCTCCCTCTCCCCCAGTTACCTTGTTATTTATGTAAAGTATATTTTGCACTTAATTATTTGCGTATACATTGCTTCCTCTGGAAGAATGAATGAAATGTGTTTATTAAGCACATCCTAAATTCCAAGCACCATGCTAAAATGCGGGGGATAGGAATTCAAACGAGACATTGGTCTTACTCTCAAGTAATTTACAGTCTGATTGAGAGTTGCTCGACTTTTAGGGGAGTGGTATTAAGGAAAGGGAGTTTGGGCTTGGGGAGTCACGTGATTGGTAGGTGGACCCTTTGGGCAGCCAATGGAGAAATCCTTTCCAAAAGCTAGGGCAGTGTTGATTTGATGTCTGTATCACCAAGGCAATATTCACAACAGTTGATATTGCTATGAATATGCTGGCTTGGTTCTGTACCACAAAATATGACAGACTCTCCATATAGAAGACAGAACAAAACATCTATTCAGACACCAGAAAACCAGATTCCAAAACAAATAAGTCCAATCCATCCAAGCAAAAAGGAAGTTTAAACACATTATCACTAAAGAAAGCAGCTCCATTCCATAGCCTTCCCCGCCCTCCCCACCCCTCCCCACCTTCCTACAAATACACTCACAAATCCTAGCTGATTCCTTGCCTGAATCTGCTTCCTGTTCCATGCGTTAAGCAAGCTCCTCCCACCACATGTGACTTAAGCTTCCTGTGACATAAGCAGGTCACATGGGCCTATTAATGGATGGGGAAGATCTTCAAATTTACATTACCATTACAATGTCTAAAATGGGAAGATGAAAGGGCAGCTGGGTTAGAGTTGGCAGATGGCAATAAGTTCCTTGAAAAGCAGGGATGATTTCATTTTTTTCTTGTATTCTTCCCAGCTAACACATACGAAGTACTTAAGAAGCATTTGTTAATTGTATGAAATGTATTACATCAGATAGTTAAAATAATCAGAGATACTGATAACTATCCCTACTAGCATCAATGGCTCCTGGGAAATCAAGTTCTTCTAGAAAGAGCACTGGATCTGGAGTCGGAACCTGGTGGTTCTGCCATTTACTACTTGTATGATCTCATAGAACTCTCATTTTATCTCTCTCAGCATTAAAATGGACTAGGTCTGTCCTAGTTCTAAATCTCATGACCCTTTTAGGACTGTCTGATCATTAAGTGTGGTAAATAGTCTTTTACCTATAAGGGTGGGAGCAGGAGACAGTGTTCAAGATTCTGCCCTGCCCTTACCATCACCCCACAAGGAATCTTGGTTCTCCATTCTTACCCTGACCCTTGATTGGGGGATCAAGACTTGGGGAATGGGTCTGAATAGAGTGGGAGCATGTTGATACTCCCTCCATGGGCTCATTCTCGATTATTTCAATACCTGCTGTTTCTCCAAAGATCATCAAACGCAACTCAGCAAAGATGACATTTTAGGAGGATCAAGAAGAAAAGAAAGAAACTAAAAAGACCATCATTACTCCCTCCCACCCCATTCCCCCAAAAAACTACCACTATAAAAACAGGGAAATAAACCATCCTGTTAAACAATTAATCTAAAACACTTGTGGCAAAGAACAAAGAGAAAATGAGAGTCAGCACCTGCTGACTGGCATACCCAACTAACAGCCCCTGTAGTAGAATGGGAAACTTATTTAGCAGGAGGGCAGCTAAGTGGCTCAGTGGATAGAGGGCCAGTTCTGGAGTCAGGAAGATTTATCCGAATTCAAATCTGGCCTCAGACACTTACTAGCTAAGTGACCTTGGGCAAATCACTTACCCCTGTTTGCCTCAGTTTCCTCATCTGTAAAATGAGCTAGGAAAGAAAATGGCATACCACCTTGCCAAGAAAACCCAAAATAGGGTCTTGTAGAGTCAGACATGACTGAAATGACTCAACGACAACGATCAGAAGGAACAATGGATCTGGGAGAGAGAAGAGGAGAGGAACAATTCAAATCTATGCTAATGGATGAATGGCAAAGTATGTGACTCCTGGAAACGTCTTAAGGACAGGTTCTAGCAGAAAAAGGTAATGGAGTGCACAAAATTCTGGCAGAACAGAGGTGACAACGCTGGCAAAAACAATAACCGGAAAAAGCTACTTTCAAAAGAAAGCAAATGAGGCAGAAAAGAGGCGTCATAACAGACTCTCAGACGGTTTGTTGTTGTCTTTAAATATAGCTTCCTCTCAGCTTCTGACAAGCATTTTTATATATTCTTCGAAGGATTCCGAAGGGTCTTTGTTTCCTCATTTCATTCCTTCCTGAATTATCTGATTTCTTGTTGTTGTTTTGTCCCGACCTGTAATATAATCTCTGTAGGAAACTGTTCGGTAGCTTACAGCTTTAGAGTTTAAATGCCTTACCCAAGGTTACGCAACCAGTACGTGCTATAATCAGTACCTAAACCCAGATTTCCCTCACTCCAACGCCAACGCTCCAGGCACTAGGACATTTACCAGATTTTAGTCTCATGTGGCATTTGGTTCAGCTCTTCAAAGGGGCAAAAGGCAAAAGATGACGCATCACCTTGTAATACTTCAGTGAAATTCAGGACATACTTGGCTTCTGAGTTCCACTTTGACCTTCTAGTCTGGGTATTGTATGCTCCAATGGTGTGGGGGAAGACTTTACCAGGTGAGATGCCTTGGGAAGTCAGAAGTTGTACTTGATGAAGTCTCATTTCTGGGTACAAAGATGTTGAGGGCAGATTCTGGGGCTGGATAGACCCAGAACAGCTGATTAGGCTTGTTTACCACCTGCTTTTTTCTCCAGAGCCCGGGAATATCTTGCTAATTCCCTGCTTAGCTTTCACTTCTTTTCAACATCACGACAGACATCTGAACTGATCATCAGTTAAGCCCTGAGGTTATGATTTTTTTTGAGAGGAGGAACAGAGGAAGCTCCCTCTACTAATGCCAATCAGTACTTACTCCCCAATTTATAATCTTAGCGATTTCACAGTGGTATGAGAAGTGACTCTGCCAAGGTCACAAAATCAAAACATTGTAAGAATTGGGACTTGAACCTGGGGCTTTCTGACTCTGGCTCTGGCTCTCCACTCAATATGTCCCAATGCCTCTGCAATTTAAAATTATGCCCACAAAGTTCCATAGAGAGAATTCTCAGCTATCTGCCAAACAAGAGCAATATGTCTTCTCTACCATTCTTTATCTAGTTGTTTCTCAGGCATTTGGCGTCAGATGCCTTTCTGTCCATCTAAATCCTGTTTCAGGACCCAGCTCAGGTCCTCTGTCCATAATGAAGCCTTCTCAAGCTGGGAACACTTGGAAGTGTTATTAGGAGGAAAAATTGTATCTCAACGTGAATTCTTATTTCAAAGAAACTTCTCTCCAGGTCATCAGTGTCTCTGAGTTGCCGAATTCAATGGCCTTGTTCATTTTCCGTTCTCCTTAACTCTTCTGAGGCATTTCAGAATCACATATTCTCAGAACTGGAAGGGCCCTCAGAGGCTCTCCAGTTTTACCCATACCTGAACAAGAATCCTCTCTGACAACATACCCAAGGGATCATCTAGCCTTTGCCCAAAGTTACATGGGGAGTTCATATCAGAAATGGGACTAGACTCCAGATCTCCTGCTGTCTTTCCACTAATCTATATTGGACCTTATCAAACATATTGTTTAATAGTCTTATACTATTATTTGTTCCGCGGATTTATAATTAGTTTTTCCAAGTTGATTGGCCACTGCCACAAGGCAAGAACCACATTTGTACTGTGCCTTACCACCCTAGCATCTAGCACAGGCCTGATGGCACACAGTAGTAGCCCTTCCCTTAATGAACATTGTTGCGTTCAATCTCATTGAATACCATCGACGACAAGTAATCTAAAATAAGTATGACGATGACAAATATGCATGATCAACGACTAATAAACAATTCCAGAATCTCTCCCAGAAACTACAAATACCTCAAAATTATTCTTTAAAATCTTTATACCATGATTACATCTTCTGAGCTGTCCCTTTAGCTCACAGGGACATTTCTTCCTTTTTTCTTGGTCCATCTGCAGTATGTATTTTGCATCAATACCTTTCCTAGAATGGAGCTTCATTGAAGAAAATAGAATCTTTCATTTATTAATGATTAGCACAGTGCTTGGCACATAGGCGGCACTTAATAAATACTTGTTGACTTGACTAGACCAATAGGTATGGGTCCACCAGCTCTACTCCCATTCAATTAAAACAGATTACTAAATAACATAGAAGTCAGGAAATATGAGCTCTAGTGTCAGTTCTGCCACTGACCAACTCTAGTACTTTGGACAAGTCAGTTAACCATCCTGAGCCTGAGCCTTCTTATCTATCAGTGGGGATGGGGATGATATGATCATTGCTTTGCTAATCTTTCACAGTGTTCCTATGAGTATCACAGTGTTCTTACGAGAAGATGCTTTAACGACTGTGTAAACCTACATCAAAAGACACATAAAAGCAAGAATTTATCCTTACTATTATCCTCCTCTAATGAAAGAGATAGCAGGTGTGAAAAAGGCAACATCAGACATCTGTGTTTATTGGGCATCTACTATGTAATAAGCAGAAGCTGCTAAAATTCAATGTGGTTGCAAGGATGTGTTTAGATCGTGCTTCATTTTTAAGATAATACACACAGATGGAGTGTGTGGGTGAGATGGAAAACACCAGTTGAAGCCAAAAGTCTTCTTTGCACTATGCCCATATGGAATTTGTCCACCCACCATTTCAGCTGCCATCTGAAGGCCCTGACCCTGAGATTCTGCCTCTTGGATTTGGAGGAGGCCTTGAGCCTTTACTCAATTCCATTCTTATTAAGGCTAAGGGATTGGATGAGGGGTTAAAAAGCTTCAGTTTTGCTCCTTGTTCTTCCACTAAAAACTATAAGGCTCTTGAGACACTTAATCACTCAGCACTTTGGAATTTCTATCTGTAAAGTGGCAATAAGCTTCCTGTCCCCAACCTCACAATTACTCAAAACTTTTACTGAGATTCAAGCATCCAACAACGTGGGAGTTACTACTGATGTAGATTATTAACACTAAACACTTTAGAAAAGACCGTATAAGCTCTAAACACCTTCTTAAATTGTTGCTGCTATACATAAAAAGCAGCTAAGTGGCACAGTTGGTAAGAGCACTGGACTTAGTTTCAGAAAGACTTGAATTTGAATCTTGCCTCAGATACAAGCAGTGTGTCCCTGGGTAAGTCACCTAACCACTTTCAGCTTCAGTTTCTTCCAGGTTTGTTGTGAGGATCAAATGAGACAAGAAACATAGAGCACTTTGTAAGCCATAAAGCACTCTATAAATGTGAGTTAACAAAAATAGTTACTTACTGTTTCGTGACTTTGGACAAGCCACTTCAGCTCAATTTCTTCATTTGTAAAACAGTGGCATTAGAGTAGATTGCCTTTGAGGTTCCTTTCAGCTCTCTGCTTCTTCTATGCCAATCTAAATCTCTGTGCTTTTTTCCATCTCTGAAAATCTCTGTATTTATTAGGTACTAGGGCTTTCCAGATATTTACTAGCTGTGTGACCTTAAGGAAGTTACTCGATCCTGTTTGCCTCAGTTTCCTCATCTGTAAAATGAACTAGAGAAGGAAATGTCCAACCATTTCAGTTTCTTTGCCAGGAAAACGCTAAATGGGGCCATGGAGAGTCTGAATATGACTGAAATGACTGAACAATAACAATAATGATGACTTTCCAGAGCTTGTGATCTAGTGGCATAACTTTTGAAAATGAATGTCATCCCCATGCCCTAGTCAGGCAGCCATTGAAGAAAGCAGTTTGGGTTCTTAAAAAGCGTTGTCAAATAAGTTCCCAAATTGTTCTATTTATTAGAATTTTGGAGCCTGTTTTGAGAGTATTATTAGAGCTTCAACCAATTTGCCTTTTTCATCAATTAAAAGATGACTACAAAGCTCTCCATGGAAGTAGTTGTTAATGTCAAAAGCAGCACAAGGAACTTCCTGTGGAAGAAGCAATGTGTAAAGCTAATATGCCTTTCTCCAAGGTTTTGCCCCTCCCCCAGAATATTCATGGAAGAGATTGCTTTGTGCAATAGGTGAGCTAATAAAGTCCCAGCCACTCAACCAAGAATAAACTCAACCACCTGTGCATGAAGTCAAAAATTTGCTGCTGAGTTCAAGCACCTTGGGAATTTTCCCTAAATTTTCCCACTGCCTAGGAGTTGCAATAAGCTTTGGGCCCCAAGAGACTGCAATGGACCCAAGGGACTGATTGGAACATCACAGTAATGGCTGTGGCAAGTAACCCCCTATGTGATAGGAGAGCTTAATTCAATACGAAATGTGTTATTAATATTGAAGGATCCTCTAGCTAAATTTGCAAGAGATATATTTACTTAAGGTCATTTACACAACCTATTGAAGATGATCAGATTGCATTTCCATGAATCATAGATTTTAAGTTAAAAGAGACCTTTGAGGTTGTTGAGTCCAACTGTTTCATTTTCTAATTTGAGAAACTAAGGCACCAAGGGGTTATATGACTTGTCCAAGTTCACACAGCTAGAAAGTATCTGAGATGGAATTCAATCCAAGGTGTTCTGTACTCCAGATCCAACATTCTCTCCATTCTACCCTGCTGCTGCCATGTGTGAGGGGTAATCACAGAAGGTAATGGAAAGCAACAAGAACCAGAGCAGGCGAGAGATCTTTAAATAGCTGGCTTTCCATGCTTGTTGGGTTGACATGTGCAAAAGGGATTAGTCTTGCTTGTCTTGACTCCATAGGACAAAACTGTGACTAATGAGTAGGAGTTAGAGGTAATCTGATTTGGGTTCAACATAACGAAAATTATTCTAATAATTTAAGGCATTCAAAAATGGAATCAGTTACTTTCACATAATCATAGAATTTCAGAATTGGAAGTAACTTCTCTGGCCTAGTAATACCTATCTACAAAAAACCTAGTAAATGGGCATCCAGCCTTTCTTTGCTTGAAGACTTCTAATGAAGAGGAACTCACAACCTACTAAGTGAGAAAATGCATTCTGTGGCAATGACTTCCTTATCAATAGATTATAAAAGACATCACAGGCAAGGAGCACAGCCTGAGGAGAGGCACAGAGAGGAGAGATGGAATGAATTATGTGAGAAACAGCAAAAAAAGCTTGCTTAATTCAAAAGAGATAGCACTTGCCAAAATGCTTAGCACAGTGCCTGGCACATAGTAGGCACTCAATAAATGCCTATTTCCTTCATTCATTCAAGGGATGGGTAGTCACTTTTCAGGCACGTTGCAGGAAGGATTCATTATTGATGGTAGATTTAGAGCTAGAGGTAACACTAAATTCATGTACTCCAACTTCATTTTACAGATGAAGAAATTAAATGCCAGAGAAGGGAGCCATGTGCCCAAAGACACAGAGGCAGAGATCTGAACTCAGCTTCTCTCACATTAGCCAGTGTTCTTTCCACTGTACTATTATGAGATAGCCCCTAGGATCTACACCCTTTTATTTGCTCCACAAGTAGTACTGGGGTATAGAAAGGATAAAAATCCCTATGTTATAAGAATCAAAAAATAAGTCCACCTTCTCTCAATCCAGTTACCTTACTTCCAGTCAATATTCTCTAGGGGAATATTCTCTACACACAGACACAGGCTAAGTCACACTCGGCTGCATAGGCACCCTATTATTGGCACAGAAAGAAATAGTAATTCAGAAGGAAGATATAAGTGGGGCAGAGGTCAGGAGTCTAAAGATTCTGCTATTCCTTCCTCAGAGCCTCTTAAGCTGACTGCTTGACCTCTCAAGGCTTCCTTTCCTTCCCATGTATTTTTGGGTTAATAATTCTTGCCATCTCTCTGCCCTATAGGGATATTGAAAAGATTAGGGAACAGATAATTGGGATATGCTTGGTGAATTGGAAGAGCCCCAGAAATGCTGCGTATTAATCGAGACACATCAAAAGTGGACCCTCTCAGGTGCTTTGGCCTCCAGCTAACCCAAAATCATGACTCACTAGACACCATTTTATCCCATTTTTCAAAAGCATTTTTCTTTGAGAGGCTTTTTGGACAGAGAGATGAAACTATTCATCTCTGTTACTTTTCCCAGCTTTCAAAGATTGTCTGAAATCATAGTATTCTCTTCTACCCAGGACATTTCTTAGGATAGTAACCTCACTGCTATCTCCTATGGCCAAGGAATGCGATACTCTGGTTAATGGACAAGTTACACACACACGTACACACACACATACACACACACACACACACACACACACACACACACACACACCCCATATCCCAAAACTCCGAAGACAGCTTTAAGCTTTAATATTATATATAACATACACACATATTAACATATGTATACACATGTTATGTATTTGTACATACATACATATATGATATATATTATTTTCAAATCATTAAAATATAGCAAATATGCATTACAAAAATTAGGTTAAAGAAAATTTTGTCTTCTTTGAATGATTTCAAAGGCATTTCAGCTGTCACTAAGAATGTGACTTAATCATTAAATGAACAGTCCCTAATTTCTGAAGGTTTGGAATTAAAAAAAAAGATTTTTTATAATGTTGCTTTTTGTTTTCATCTTTAGCTTGATGTTTTAAAATCAGGAATTTTTCCATTGGAACAATGCAGAAAAATTGTGGTAAGAGTCCCAGACTAGTCCACAAAAATCCATTTAACCCCAAATGCAGTCAAACTGTATAGCTGCAGCATGGAATATTAAAGAAAATATTGAGCTTGGAGTCAGAAGAGGTGATACTTGAGCTGTCTTAAAGGAAGCCAAAGACTCAAATTGATGCAGAAAAGGAAGGAAAGTATTCTGGGGGTGGGGGAGGGATGATTTGAGAGGGAAGAAGATGGCCAGTGTAAAAGCATGGGATGGGAGAGTAAAAAAAAATAACCTCCAAAGAGGCCAGTATGGCGAAACCCATTAGGAGTTCTCCACCCTAACAAAATCACACACCACTTATGTATTCATATACAGCTAAATTAGTGTTAATTAGACTTTATACACTGGTCTATTTATCAACAGGCTTCTGTTCTGGTACTGGAACTGCCACTAATTAGTTTTGTGGTCTTGGACATTTATTTTACTTCAACTTAGTTCTTCTATAAAATGAAGATGCTGGACTAATGATGTATTGCATCCTTTCCTGCTCCACCATACTTCTGGACAAGTAATGACCTCTCTGAGCCTCAGTTTCCTCATCTGTAAAGTGAGAGCATTGGGTTAAAGGATCTCCAAGATCCTTTCTTTCTCAGAATCCCATGATCATATGCTTGCAAGCACTATGCACCATGGAAATGTCAGGCAGCACTATTATGCCAAAGAGAACAAAGATGAGAGAATTCTCCTGCATTTTTATAGCTAGAACACAGGCAACTACCTTGATTTACCTTGCTTGCATTAACTCCCTCAAATTCAATGCACACGAAATCACAAGACAATCATCTTCATGGTGTCATTGTTCCTCATGGAGAATGAAGGATGAACAACTAAAACAATACTCTAGTATACATGAAACTCCCCAAAGCAAATATCACATTGGGATAGGGTACCCAATAAACAACCTGATCAATTCAACTCTTTATCTTCAGAGCCCATGATGGGATGTGTTACAGAAGCTAAGGTCTTGAGCAATCAGTAGCTCCTCTATTCTATGTTTGGTCTGAAATGTGGAGAAGCAACATAATGGAAAGACTGGCTCTAGAGTCAGATGACCTGAGTTCAAACCCTACCTCTCTGTGAATGGGGAAGTCACTTAACCTCTGTGGGTCTCATTTTCCTCACCTATAAAAAGAGGGATTTAAACTAGATGGCCTCTGACGTTTCTTTTCAGTTTATATCTATAGTTTTATTATCCCATGAATTGACACTACGGAGATAGAGATGCACCATTCCCAATTCCTAGAACCTTATTTTTACAGTGGCATCATGGCCTGGAGTCAGGAAGACCTGAGTTCAAATCCAGCCTCTGATACTTACTAGCTGTGTGACCCTGAAAAAGTCGCTTAACCCTATTTGCCTCAGTTTCTTCATCTGTAAAATGATCCAGAAAAGGAAATGGCAAACCACTCCAGCATCTTCACCAAGAAAACCTCAAGTGGGGTCAAAAAAAAGTTGGACGCTACCAAAACAATTAAAGAACATGATCACCTGACCAGGGAACAAAATGTGAATCCCATCTGAGAAACAAAGCCCACTTTCCATGGGTGGGAGTGGTTACGGGAGAGGAAGAGGAATATTCAAACAATCAACAACCATTTACTAAGTACTTGCTAGAGACAGTTAGGTGGCACAGAGCATAGCACACTTGGCCTGTCATAAAGAAAGGAGTTCAAATCCAGCTTCAGACACTCGCTAGCTATGTGACCCTGTGCAAGTCACTTAATTTCTGTCTGCCTTAGTTTCTTCATCTGTACAGTAGGTATAATAGTACCTGCCTCTCAGGGTTGCGGTGAAGATAAAATGAAATAAAATGTGTAAAGCACTTTGCAAATCTTAAAGTGATATATAAATACTATTATCATTTTAACATTTTTATTATTATTTTATGCCAAGCACTATGCTATGTACCATATACACTGAGGGATAAGTGAAACGACTCTTGCCCTCAAGAAGCTAATACTCTGTAGTGAGAAGCATATGTACTACAACTATATGTAAAATAAATAGAAGCTAATTTTTGGGAAGGAGGCAACAGCAGTAGAACAAACCAGGAAGGATCAGGTGGAGGACATGGACTTTGAGCTGGGCTTTGAAGAAAACTTCACATTATTAAAGACTGAGGTTAGAAGGGAAGGCATCACAGGCAAGGATCACAGCCTAAGCAAAGGCACAGAGATGAGAGATGGAATGAAGTGTGTGAGAAACAGCAAAACAAATAGAGTTTGCCTAAAACAAAGAGTATGGAAATAGTAAGATCTGAGTTCGGTTCCTGAGGGGAGCTGTTAGGGAGACACAACCCCACTGCCGTGCTTTTATGCTGTTAAATGCAGAGGCTGAACACTAACTGTGTCTAAGGTCAGACACTCCTGCTACTTTCTCTTTAGCCCCTGCCTCTTCCTTCTCCTTTTTCTATGAGCAGCATCACCTAAAATTCTATATACTGGACAGTTGATCTAGCAGCCAATCAATTGGTCTGGCCCTTTAAGATGGTAGAAGGAGTAGCATCTTTGTATCACTTTCAGAAGCTTTGTACTGTTGTTCTATTCTATTAGTAAATATTCTACTTAGTAATTCTATTAGTAATATTCTATTACTAAAAGTGATTTTGATTAGATTTTGTAATCTATGAATTCTTATTGCATTTTATACCTTGAATCTGCCGGATTGGCCCCTCTTGGGCCTGGCCGACAATAAAGGAGAAGAAATATGGGGGAATATATGCCTGAAATATAGGCCAAAGTATGGCAGAAATGAAGCAGTCAATCCAATTTGCCACCACCATGACCACCTTACCTCACCACAATAGCCAGTAGAAACCTTGGCTTCCTGATTTGCCTTGCTGCGGTCCCTGTCCTTTACTTAAGCCCTCCTTCCATCCTTTCTAATTGGGGAGGAAGGAGGTGAAATTGAGTCCTTGAAGTCTAGGCAAATAGAACACGTATTCTGGGATATCCTGCCAAGATTTTCAATTGATGAACTCAGTATCTACTGCAATCTGTGGGAATCAAATCAACTCTGCCATTGCTTATTGGAAGCGCCGGACAATCTGCTGTTTCTTTATTGCTCCTCTCAGAATCCCTTTGATTCTGAGGCATGGGCTGCTTAGCCAGCCTTGGCTACTGACCTTCAATCTCTCATACCCACCCCTGCCATCCCTAATCCTCCCTAAGCCACTCCACCCTACTTTTCCACTGTGCCCTCTTTAACTTACCCCTAACTGATCAGAAACCACCCTTTATGCTAGATCTGTGTCCTTCGTCCAGAAATGACTTTAACATAGATGTACTAGAACCATGACCTCATTGGTTTAAGTAACTCCCTCTACCAATCCTAGTGGGCACCTCCTCTACATTTAAAGTCTTAAAGAATTGTTTAGAACCCTGAGATATTAAGTGATATGCACTATGCATCAGAGATAGGCCTTGAGACCAGGTCTTTCTGGACTGGAGGGCAGCTCTCTCTCTACCTTACCAATTGATTTTCTAAGTTTGTGCTTTCATTTCCTACCCCTACCACAAACTCCTTGAGAATAGATACTGTTTGGTTCTTGTCTCTGTAACCCCAGACCCTGGCACATAATAAACACTTGATAAATATCCATTGAATTGAATAGTTATCTGAGGACCAACCTAATGAAATTCAGATTCAAGGTGGTCACAGGGCAATAATTTTTTCAGCTTCAGCAATTCTCAAACATCTTACTATCGAAGCCATTAAGCTTTGAGTTCCTTGAGAGAAGGGGCTATTTTTTGCCTTTCTTTATATTCCCAGAACCTAGTTCAGTAGGTGCTTAATATATGCCAGTTGACTCACTGATATCTGTGACAGTATACATATGACAAGATCACTGGTCCTTCAAGTGTTTAAATAAATATGGGCCCCTGATTGGATTACATGAAATAAAATCTACAAATAAAATCTATATATTCTAATAATCTAAAAGAAAATCTACATAAAATCTTCTTGTGGTCCTGGGATTGGAACTCATTCCTTGAAGTCATCTCTAACTCTTAGACCTTTAGCCTTCCTGGACCCATTGGATCACAGAGAATAGAGATAGAAGCAGCTTGTGGCCTAGTAAGTAGCTTGATACAAAAAAAAAATATAAATGCATCATATTATTCCTTTGAAGACTATTACTCCAAAGAGAGCTAATGCAAAATATGAAAACGCAATAATTTGATTTGCCATTGAAATGTTCTTTCTTTTAAGATGCAAAATAAATCACCAAATGCTTTCAAATCTGACATTTAATCCATGAATTCAAATCATTTCTAGGATTTATGATCCATTAGGAAGACAGTTTCTATTTCCCCTGCCCTTGCAAGATTTTAATGTATGGCTGGCAGAAAATGCATTTACATTACACACTTTTCATGGTGACAATATCATTTATTGATAAGGCTTTTCCAAGTTTAAAAAAATAGGATGGCATTGGCTATGTTCATTTTGATTTATCTACAGTTGGTAGACGGGAATAATATCCTGATAGAGTATCAAGAAACCTGTCAAATGCACCTACATCCATGTGACTGGCTGAGGAAAGAACAGGGAGAATTCTCCCCAAAGAGTAGTAGTGATATCGCCTATGGTATGAGGATCTGTAAAGAAAAACCAAATTGCTTTTTATGCAGTGAAGGAATAAGCTATACATCGTTCCCAAAAATGGTGTCTTGTGTCTAATGGCTTGATGCATTTCAACACCTCATTTATCACCCTTCTGTTGTAGCTTACTTTTCCCAAGCAGGGATATCTCACTTATGATAGGATCATTAGTGCCTGGGTAAGGAATTTCACAGTGGCCTAACCCATGCTCAGATTACTGGGTTAGTAAGAAAGGCAATCAGATGAGATGGGTAGGCTCTTCATTTACATGCCAACAAGGTGCTGAAAGGTTAGAAGTCATTAAGGAGAGGAAGGTGAGTTTTTTATTGGAACTTAAAAACAGTCTCCCTTGGAGGATGTGAATATAATCACCGGTACTTCATTGATAGAAATAACAGCCATTTGTCAAACCTTTATGACCACAAAGGCTACAAGATAAATTGGTTGGTCAGTGGACATTGTGGGTGGGTCTGGTGCTCTTTGTGCTGTCAGTGAATTGGTGGTCTGGGACCACCACAGGATAAATTTTGTGCTGTCCTATACAAGAAATCTTCATCTCAAATTAGAGTTGTCTTTTTGTCTATTTTACCAAATTGGTGAAATCCTGAATAAGAACGATAATAACTAGCATTGATACAGCAACTTATGCTTCATAAGGCACTTCACATGTTATTTAGTTTGATCCTCTCTATGTTCCTGTGATGTCGGTTCTATTATTATCCCCATTTTACAGCTAATAAAACAAAGGCACAGGGAGCTTTTTATACTAGTAATTACGCTTATTTCTTTATCTAGAAAAGCCCTCAATATGTTATAATTCACTACCTTTTAAAATGACTACATGCCAACTCATTAACAAATTAAATCAATGATAAACAGAGGAATGGAAAATTATTTACAATATTTTGATGTTGAAAAATCAAAGCCAGATTCACTTCAAACACTCACTCAACTGGCAGCTGACTTCATTTCTGGAAATATAATTTTATACTACTCACTTTCTCTCAATACTATTTAAATTCTCTTCTTAAAACATCTCTTCATATGATGAAGGTTAAAGTGACTTCATAGCAAAAGATCTCTCCATCTTCTTTCTTTAATTTCCTTCCAGCCATGAAATGAAAAGAGGGTCTTTACCAGACTTATTCTTTATAAATCAAAAGTCAAAAACAGATTTTCCCCTGGCTCCATAGGGAGAAGGACCTAATAGAAAGGCATTTTCCAAGTCCACTCCAAAATATCAGACAAAATTTCTTTTTTCTACAACATTCCATTTGGCTTTTGAAGATATAGTAACAGTAGCCATAGTCTCTATAAGAGATAAGTAAAACATATGGCACATACATCTCTCAAAGTCAAGATTAAATCTTCATAATTTCTTGACACTTTCCAAGCCTTACTCTACTTGTGTCTATCTATCTTAAGAATACATAATGAGATTCCAAATTTTCCTTAACATCCTACGTCTTGACTTTGGTTATCTGCTAGGATTTTGCAAATCACTGTGTAAAGGCATAACAAATCTTTGAAACACTAATACCACTCTTCCCAAATTCTAATTCCTTTTTTCTTCTACTTGCAATTCACCATGACCTTCATAGCCAATTAACCTGAAAACACGTACATCTTCGTTCACTTCCTCCTACCCATGATTATGCTCTCAGTGATCTTAGATTTTTGCTAGCAAAGCATCTGTAAATAACCTTCTTATGGCTTGAACTAAAACATCTGGACTTAATATCACAAACATATCCTTTCCTGAGTAAGCCCTCGCTACCAACATCTTTAAGAGGACTCTTTTTCTCTTTCCTATGGGATTCTCCCTTAGAAATAGAGAACTCTGCTCATTATTAGATAATGAGATAAAGGTCCTTATAGAACCCTACTGCTCCCCCATGCCACCTCTGGCAATGAGTGATACCTCAATAAATTACCAAGTTCAAATGCTGTATTTGAGGGATCCATTTGTGTGGATTGATCAAATCCATCCATGGAGGCTCAAAAAGGCAATGATAACATAAATATTTGGAGGATTTTTGTAAATAATATTTTTTCCAATTACATGTAAAGATAATTTTCAACATTCATTTTTAAAAGATTCTGAATTCCAAATTTTCTCCCTCTCCCCAGAATGACAAGCAATCTGATATAGGCTATATATGTGTAATCCTGCTAAACATATTTCCACATTAGTCATGTAGAACAGAAATATATGTGACACCAAGATGCTAAACCTGGTACACTTTCATCGTTCTCTTCCCTCATCTCATATGCAACTCCTATGGAGAGCCGTAATGACAGTGAGAGGAAGGGGTGCTGAATAAATGTGCATTCATTAGCTCCAAATAGTTATGCTGATCAGCTGGCCATGCTAATGTGGCTTATTTCTCTTTTTAATTTATTATCTATTTATTTTTAACACTCTTGCCTTTTTAAATTTTGAGTTCCAAATTCTCTACCTTCCTCCTACTTCCTCCCTCACCCACTGAAAAGGCAAGCAATGTGATATCAGTTATACAGGTAAGATCACATAAAACATTTCCATGTTAATGACATGTTTTTAAAGAGTAAGGAAAATGAGAAAATGATATTTCAATTTGTACTCATTTTATCAGTTCCCTGTCTGCAAGTAGATGCCATTTTTTCATCATGATTCCTTTGGTGCCATTTTGGATCATGTATTGATCAGAGTAGCCCAGTCTTTCACAATTGATCATCATTACAACATGACTGTTACCATTCACAAATGATCTCCCAGTTCTTCTCACCTCATTTTTCATCAATTCATAAAGGTCTTGCCATGTTTTGTTTCTGAAACCACTCCCCTCCTCATTTCTTATGACACAATAATACTCTATCACAATCATATGCCACAATTTGTTCAGTAATTATCCAATTGATGAAAAACTGCTCAATTTACGGTTCTTTGCCACCACAAAAAGAAATGAAATTAATATTTTTCTACAGAGAAGCCATTTCCTTTTTCTTTGATCTCTTTAGGAGACAAACTTAATAGAGATGTTGCTGGGTCAAATGATATAGAGTTTTATAGCCTTTTGGGCATAGTTCCAAATTATTCTCAAAAATGGTTGGACAAGTTCATTACTCCAACACTACTCATTAGTGTATCTGTTCTTCCCTCCTTCCTTCCAGCATTTGTCATTCCTGATAGGTATGAGGTGATTCCTCAAAGTTATTTTAATTAGCATTTCTCTAATCAATCATGATTTAGAGCCTTGTTTCATATGACTATATATAGCTTTGATTTCTCGTCTGAAAACTGCCTCTTTATATCCTTTGACCATTTGTCAAGGAATGGGTCTTAGTTATATAAATTTGACTCAATTCTCTATACAATTGAGAAATTGGGCTTTCATCAAAGAAACTTGCTATAATTTTTTTGATATTACTTTATTGACTATGCTTGTTGTTGGGTCATTCAGTTGTGTCAGACTTTTTGTGACTCCATGGACCATACTGCCCATGGGCTCTTCTTGGCAAAGATACTAGAGTGTTTTGCCATTTCCTTCTCCAATGGATCTTTTTTTTGTCAGAACCCTCCACTATGACCTGTCCATCTTGGATAACCCTTCACAGCATAGCTCATAGTTTCTTTGAGCTACACAAGCCCCTCTGCCACAACAAGGCAATGATCTAGGGGTAGGGATGGGAATTGTCTATGGTGCGTTTTAGTAAAATGTGGTTTCTCTTACTATCTCTTTTAAAAGATCTGTTTTTGTTTTTGCTGAGATCATGATTGCTACCTCTGCCTTTTTTTACTTCAGCTGAAACATATTAAATTCTACTCAAATCTTTTATTTTAACTCTGTGTGGATCTTTCTGTTTCTAGTGTGACTCTTTTAAATGATGTATTATTGGATTCTTATTTCTAATCCATTCTACTATCCGCTTCCATTTTATGGGTGAACTCATCCTACTCACATTCAAAATAATAATAACTAACTGTGTACTTACCTCCATCCCAATTTGTTCTGTTCATTCTTCTCTCTCTTTTTATCCTATTCCTCCTCAAAATTCTATTTTGCTTCTGACCACTGTATCCCTTAATGCATGTACTATTTTATCATCCCTTGACCCTTTTTGTTATCCCCTTCCCCTCCTAGTTCACTATTTGGCAAGACAGGTTTCTACATACAACTAAATGTGTCTGTGTATTTTCTTTGAACCAATTCTGATAAGAGTGAGGTTCAAGCATTGCTTGCCAAACCCATCCCCATTTTCCTTTTCACTAAAAAAGCTCTTGTTTGTGCACCTCTTTTGTGAGATAATTTTCCCTCTTCTACCTTTCCCTTCTCCCTTTTCCCAGTGCATCTCTCTTTCTTATTCCATCATTTTTAAGTCATTCCAGCATAAATGACTCACACCTATTCACTCCATGTAAATTTCTTTTAACTGTCCTAATAATGATAAATTTCCTAGGCGTTTGTAACAACAATTCAGCTAGCAGCTGTCGTGGGGTGTAAGACCCACCAACAACCAGCACACAGAAAGTTGCTAACACAGGTTCTTTTGATCTGCTTTACTAATGAAAGTAACCTTAAGGGGTTAACAATCTTACTTCAATTCAACATATAAATATCATTCACTTAGTTCAGGAGAAAAAGCCAGCAACCTGAACTTCAGAGCAAATACAAACAAATGACAACAGAGACAATATAAACAGACGAAATCACAATTCATGGTTACCAGGAAAGCATCAACATCCGGGTTCACAAGCCGAGGGCTCTTAACAATGGCAGCCCAGAGTCTCCTCATCAATACTCCTCCATGAGTGAGAGCCCCAAGCAAACAACTCTGTTCTAATTTTTTATACAGTCCTTAGATGTCATCTGATTGACCAGAACTTATGCACATACCATTGGCTCTGGTCTTAGTAACTTCCCTTAGGGTCCTGGGGGCTCCCTGCCTTTCTTAAACTAGGAACTAGTTTGCTAACCAGCCTGGGGCTTTGCACCTAGTAACTCAATCAAAGACACTTATTTAATTTAGCATTCCAAAACAGTAAAAAAAAATCCCACCTTAATTACCAATGCAGGGTTATATGAATCACTTTCAAATATAGGAATATAAACAGTTTGAACTTATTGATTCCCTTATGGTTCCTCTTTTATGTTTACCTTTTTAAACTTCTCTTGGGGCTTTTGTTTGAATGTCATATTTTCTATTCAGCTGTGGTCTTTTTATCAAGAATGATTGCAAATCTTCTATTTCATCAAATATCCATTTTTCTCCTGAAGGAATATACTCAGCTTTTCCAGGTTATGCTTGGCTGTAATCCTAGCCCCTTTGCCTTCTGAACTATCATATTCCAAGCCCTCTGCTTCTTTAACATGGAAGCCACTAAATCTCGTGTTATCCTGACTGGGCATCTTGATATTTAATTTTTTTCTTTCTTGCTGCTTGCAATATGTTCTCCTTGACCTGAGAACTCTTGAATTTGGTGATAATGTTCCTGGGTGCTTTCATTTTGGAGATCTCTTTCAGGAGCTGATTGGTAGATTCTTTCCATTTCTATTTTACTCCATGAATCTAAGATATTGTTTTCTTAAAATATGATGTCTAGCCTATTTTTATCTTGACTTTCAGGTAGTTCAACAATTCTTAAATTATCTCTCTTTGATCTATTTTCCAGAGCAGTTGTTTTATTCCAATGAGATATTTCACGTTTTCTTCTATTTTTCATGCCTTTGATTCTGTTTTATTGTTTCTTAATAACTTAGAGTCATTAGCTTCTCATTGACCAATTCTAATTTTTAAGGAATTATTTTCTTCAGTGAGTTTTTTGTACTTCTTTTTCTATTTGACCAATTCTGCTTTTTAAGTTCTTTTCTTCCATATAATTTTGTACCTCCTTTTCTATTTGGCCTCATGCTTTTTGAGGAATTCTTTTCTTCAGTAAATTTTTGTGTCTCTTTTATCAAGCTGTTTCCTTTTCATAATTTTCTTGTGTCACTCTCCTTTCTTTTGCCAATTTTTCATCAACCCATCTTATCACTTTAATATTCAGGAACTCTTGTTGGGCTTGTGTCCCATTAGTATTTTCTTTGAGCTTTGGTTGTACCTGTTTTTGTTTTATTATCTTCTTCTGAGTTTGTCTTGGTCTTCCCTGCTGTCAGAGTAGATTTTTATGGTTAAGTTCTTTTTGTTGTTATTATTATTGTTTGTTTATTTCTCCAGCCTCTTCCTCAATTTTTAACTTTGTGTTAAAATTAGGCTGTGCTCATTTTAGCATGGGAAAGCACTGTCCCAAGCTTTAGGATTTTTTGTACTACTGTTTTTCTTGCTTCCAAGGTGGTGTGATCCAGGGAGAGGTGTGGTCACTGTTCTCCTGGTCTGTGTTCTGGTCTTTACCCAAAAAAGCCACCTGCTCAGTGCAGCTGCAAGCAGTAACAGTCCTCTTGGTCCTGGACCTGTGACCAGGGCCTCTGATCCCTTGTGACCAAGCACAAGTCCTCCTCTCTGCCCTGGAACTGTGACCCAGAACTTCATACAGACAATAGAGTTCCAATCATCACCAGCTGTGTCCAGTGCTGGGAACAGGTCTCCTATAAACTCTTTCTGACTCGTGTCCAACCTCTTACCATCTCTGGCCTGAGAACATTCAAAGCTGCTGCTGCTATGGCCACTGTTGTGGCCACCACACATGTGCACTCCAGACAGGCCTCCACCCTGGTGTTACTGATCACTCTTGTGGGTCTCCAAAGTTTTCTTAGGCTGGAAAAATGTCTCACCCTGACCTTTTCTTGGCTCTTCCATTCCAAAATTTAAGTTGAGTCATTTTAAAGTTGTTTGGAAAGCAATGTTGAGAGAGTTCATGTAGGTTGCTGCCTTTAGTCTGCCATCCTTGACACAGACAGATTAAATGACTAATTCATGCTCACACAACTAATAAGTGTCTGAATTAGGATGTGAACTCAGGTATTCCTGACTCCAGGTCCTTCACTCTATTCACTGTGCCACTACCTGAGCAGAGATTGTTTCATTCCTTATATGTGAATCACCAGCACCTGGCATAGTGCCTGGCATGTAGTAGGCATTTATTAAATCTTTAATGATTGATAGAAATAACTTATGGCTACCCTAGATAAAGGCACATGGAATCTGAGGGCTACATGGGCTGTAGCCCATGAAGCCTAAGAGAAAAATGCCTAGCCTCAGCCTTGGTGAGATGGGGAGAGGGTGATTCCCCAGGCCTATGGCAGCTGTTCAGAGGGGAACACATTGTCTGAGTGATGAGAATTCTTAAACCCTTGACACCTAGATAGAAAATGGAGGATTCTCTGGGTATCTTGACTTTTGAATCCAGAATTTGAACCAGAGAAGGGACATTTATTGAGCAGTGCCAAACTTAGGCATCACTTCTCTAACAATCCCAAGTTTTAGAGAGCCAGAATCTAGCCTTATATCAAAAAAGGGGAGTTCATAAACAGCACCAGCCTCTGCTTCAAATGTCCTCCAAAATTGGAGAAGAAGCAAAGGACTAAAGCCATAGGATGGAGACAAGGGAAACTGGCCCTCAGATTTTATTATGAGTTATTCTGATGGTGTGGCTCCAATAGGAAGACAACTGCCCATTTCACAGTCCAAAATGTATTTCTCCTTTGAGAACAGTCCAATCCACAAAATGATGATATATGTGAAGAATTAAATAGGGCCCCAGGGGGTGGGGGAGAGGAAAACTCATTGAAATGTCATTTCTGTTCCACTAGCAATCCCATGTTTGTTTCCCTTCTGAGTGGAGTCTGGGACATAGGGTAGTACTATGAGAATGGAGGAATTTTAGATCTTGTGAAAAGAAGGAACCACTATACTGGGAGGAGAATTATTTTAATTGTATATAGGCTATTCCGACTGTTTATACAATACTGCCTAGATTGTGTATTATCTGTGTTGTTTTCTCTGCAAATTTTTGTGGAGCAGAATAAACAATGCCCTGTCCCTAGCATATGCACTATTACCTTTAATGCTTCTATTGGATTGTAGATTACAGATGAAGAACTGGAATAGACATTAGAGATCATCTAGTCCAACAAGCTCATTTACAGATGAAGAAACTGAGAGCCAGAAAAGTTAAGTAACTTGCGCAAGATCACACAGATAGTCTGAGAGACAGGATTCAAACCTAAGTCCTCTGACTCCAAATCCAGCTCTCTCTAGTGGACAATGCTCTCTGTTCTTGGGAACCTTTTGGTCTGCCTCGGTAGAGATGTAGACATGAGGTAGGTTTGGAGATTTTTCAGAGTAGACACTGGATGGAGGCATAATGAGCAAAAGAAAAATGGATTTGAAAGGCCACGCCAAAGAATGGATCTGGTCCTTATGATCCCTGACCACGAGTCTATGTAAATGAAAACATAAAACTATAAAATGACTTTCAAATTCAAACGGAGCTTCTCTCTGAGCAAAAAGGTTCACAAGAACACTAACACCTCATGAATATAGAACTTTAAAGTTGGCAATAGGCTTTCCCTTGTAATAATGCTGTGAGGTATGCAGTATTATCTTCCCCATTTTACAGAGGAGAAAACTAAGGCTTTGGGAGGTTACATGACTTCCCCCATGGACACCCAGCTCACAAGTCCAGCATAGCTACTAACAGTGCTTTTATGAATCCTTATCGAATAGTAATGTCTTCCTTCACCTCCGAAATACCCGATGGCATGTTAACATTTGCAGCATGGGGGTTTTGTAGCTTTGAGGCAAAACATTCATCCTTGTGACCAAGAACCAGACCCTTCCTTGGAATTGTAACAGAAATTCTCTATAGTGACTACAAGCCGGGACAGTTGGGATGGAAGCAAATTATTCCAAAGTGAAGAGCTCAGCCAATAGTAGCAAAAACAGGTAATCTCCATATTGCTGCTCAGGGATATGGAATTGGCATTCAGTGCCACACTACACCATTAGTGGAGGCCAGGCACAGGGCTCCCATTAATGTGAATAAGACGCTGAAAATGTGCACTCCATCGTGTGTATGGTTTTATGTCGATGATAAAGAAAGTCTTGGATAATATCAGTTTACCATAGTATAAACTTTAAAACGAAATCATCAGGGTCTAAAGCAACCATAAGGTGCTTAGGGTTCTGCCAGAACCCCACAGGGCTAGAAAATAGATCTTTTCTCTGTGCCTCTCCTCCTTTCCTTTCCTATTAAAAGCATTTTATCAGTCCAGGAGAATAAATTTGCCTGCTTTTAAGCACTCCCAAGGGTTTTTTAAAGTTATTGCAAACACTCCCAGGACTCTAAAAAATGCCCAGTTAGAGGCTGTCTGTCCTTTCTTTGGGGCTCCTCAGGTGATTTTATCTCCATCTGCCTTCTTTGGGAATGGCCAACAACTTTTTCAAAAGCTGAGTGAGGGAGAGGAATGAATCTAATATGGAAGAACTGGGAAAGTTAACGTGATATGAGGCATATCCCATCTTTGTCTCTGGCTTTCTTTAGACTGAACCAAAGTCTACATGAGGCTGTTTGATTTGTTTTTGTGAGGCCATTAAAGTTCTTTCTCCTCCTCTCTTCTCATCTCATCCTCCACTATTTCCTCATTTACTCCAGTCTAATAATTAGGGGGCAATTCTCTCTACCAAGGCCAATCACTTTACATATACCTAGACCCCAACCCTTCAGTCTTCTCCAGAAATTTCCCCCACAATTGTACTCAACGCATCATGCAACTGGGTAGCACAGTGCATAGAATGTTGGATTTGGAATTCAGTAAGACTTAAGTTCAAATCTGACCTCAGATACTTACTAGCCGTGTGGCTCTGGGCCAGTCACTTAACCTCCCTTAGCCTCAGTTTCCCCATTTGTAATATGAAGATAATAATATCAACTTCATAGTGTTGTTATGGGAATCAGAATAGATATATATATGTCTATATGTAAATATATATACATACATATATACACACACATATATGTAAAACACTTTGCAAACCTTACAATGCTGTATAAATGCAAGCCATTATTATTACCTTCCTCCCATATCCAATTTCTCCCTTTCCATTGTTTCCTTCCCTGCTTCCTACAGATACAAGGACAATCTCAAGGACTCTCTGTAGAACTTTGGTTTCGACTGTGAAACATGGGAGACCTTGGATTTATCCTGCATAGCATACCTACATCAAAGAAGGCACAGTACTCCACAAGCAAAGCAGAATTGTGGCAGCTCAAAGGAAACATGAGATTTGCAAATTTAGGGACATCTTCCTCCCAAATCGTCTTATGAGGTATTTGTGTCAAACCTGAGGTTGAGCCTTCAAGAGCTCATATTGGTCTGATCAGCCACAACTTGACACACTGTGCATTGACCCCAACATTTTGGTCCTCTTTGAGCACAAAGGACAAAAAAAATACATCCAAGTCATTTCTAATCCTTAAAAATCCTTCACTAGGGACACCTAGATGGTGCAGGGAGTAGAGCACCAGCCCTGGAGTCAGGAGGACCTGAGTTCAAATCCAGCCTCAGACACTTGACACACTTCCTAGCTGTGTGACCTTGGGCAAGTCACTTAACCCCAATTGCCCTGCCTTGCCCCCTCCAAAAGAAATAGAAAAAAATACTTCACTAGATTGTAGCTTCTAGCTATAATCCTACATCCCTCCACTTTTTTCAGCAAAACTCCTTGAAAAAAGCCATTTACATGGAGAACCTTTGTTTCTTCTCCTCTCACTCTCTTCCGAGCCCTTTGTAGTCTGGCTTCTGACCTCATCACTCCAATGAACCTTCTTTCTCCTCAGTTATCAGTGATCTCTTAATTGTCACCTTCACTGGCCTTTTCTTGGTCTTCATCCTTCTTGAATTCATAGAAACATTTGACATTGTAGACAACTGTCTTCTCCTGGATTCTCTCTCTTTTCTGAGTTTTCTCCCTTTCCCATCTCCATGGCTATTCCCCATTCATGAAATGCTCAAACTCTTTACATTCACCTGTTAGCATCCCTGGTTTCTTTCATTCCTCAACTCAAATAATACCTTCTGAAGAAGGCTTACTCCTCCCAGCTTCTAATGCTTTCTCATCTAATGTTGATTTCCATCATCTTATATTTTGTATATAACTATTAATGTACATGTTGTTTCTCCCATTAGAATGTAAGCCCCTTGAGGGGAGAAGCTGTTTTTGCTTTTTCTTTGTATTCCAAAGGTTAGCACAGTCCCTGGAACATAATAAGCCCTTATCCAATGCTTGTTCAATGATTAACTTGAATAAGAATTAAGTATTGAGGTAGGGCTGACCTTGGAGTCAGGAAGACCTGGGTTTAAGTGCTTCTTCTGACACATACTGGCTGTGTGACCTTGGGCAAGCTTGTTAGACAGAAAATACAAAGGAGGCATTGGAGGTTTAATCTTCCTACAATCCTGCTCCCCCTCTTCTGGTACTCCAGCTTATCAATATCTTTCTTAGCACCCATACCTGATCCAGCATTCCAGTTGTGATCTGACTATCGTAAGGTACAGTGGGTCTAACACATTCCATGTTCTGGACATTACCTCTCAATACATTCTAAGTTCACAGTAGTATTTTTGGCTCATATTACAGGTCTCTTTCATACAAAATTATCAAGCCACACTTCCAATATCCAATATTTGAGTAGCTGAGATAATATAAAGTGTTTTCTTAAAGCATTATATAAATGTTAGCTATTTATTTTTTAACTCAAGTGTACCTTACATTTATTCCTATAATACTTCATCTAATTGAAATGCCTGCATGCTGTTTCTGTTACCCAGTGTTTGCTCACCCTCACAGTTTCATGTTATCAGGAAATTTGATAAGCATGCTATTTATGCCTTCACCCAAGTGAAAGATATAAATATTGAACAGAACAGGACCAAGGACAGATCCCCAAGGTAGTTTACTAGAAACCTCCTTCTAGGTTGACATCAATTCATTAATCATCACACTCAGTCTGGTCATTCAATCAGTTCTGAATTTACCATACTATTATTCAGCCTACATTTTCTTCTACAAGGTTATCCCCAAGAGAAATTTTTTAAATGCCTTCTCGAAATCCAGGTGTATCTGTGGCATTTTTTTTTATCAACCAGACTAGTAACCCTGTCAAAAAAAAAAGGAAATATGGTTAGTCTGGCATGACTTATTCTTGCTGAACTCATGCTGGTTCATAGCAATAACCATTTTCCTTTCTAAGTGTTCATGGATCACCGTTTTATTAATATGCTTGACAATTTTGGCAGGGATCATAGTCAAGCTCACCAGACTATGCTTTGAAGAATAAACCTTCTTTTTTCTTGAAGCCTGGGACTACATTTTCTCTTCTCCAGTCAAACATCTCTTTCACTCTCCACATTTTTTCAAAGATCTTAACATCACTGACTTTAGAGCAAGGAGAGATTTCAAATATCTTCATTTTACAGAAGAGGAAACTAAAGCCTAAGAAGGTAAAACGACATGTACAAGGTCATATGGATAGCAAAAAAGTTTAATTGAGTTTCCATAATCAGAGCTCAGCAATCAATGCCATCTGCTCATTTTTCCTTCCTCTGGGGCAGGTGGTATTAATTCATTGGGGTATTTAAGGGCCTTCTCACTCTCTCCTTCCTTATCTTGGATATCAGCTCTCATTTGCTAGTTTTGTTTCACCAAAGGAAATGAGACCGAATGGGTACTTCTGCTTTCTCTCTGTTTTCATCTACCACTTTCCCTTTGCTGCCAAAGTTCTTAATAGTGTAATGAATGGTTAGAGAGGTGGCTTCAGAATCAGGGAGAATTGGGATAGAGTCCCACCTCTCTAACTTACTGGCTTTGTGATCCTGGGCAAGTCTCTTAACCTTTTAATGCCCTAAACAGCTCTCTAAGGTACAGGGAAGGTGCTTACCAGCACTGATCATTTGGATGGAGTTTTCTCATCTAAGAGTTCTCAAGACCAAGGAAATCATAGGTTTATTTCCTATGTCTAGAGCTAAAATAACCCTTTTTTCCTTCCTTAGTTTCCCTTGACAGCCTGAGCTCATTTTGAGCTTTAGCATTCCCGACACCATTTTTACTTTTTGCCCTTATATTCATTTTCTGTTACCCAGCCTTGTGGCCATCTTCTGCACGTTTTATTTTCAAATGTTTATTTGTTAGTTTCTTGTACATCCACATCAATCTCTTGAGAAAAATCCTATTTTTCTTCCTCTTGGCTATACATTGCAATGAGGATAGTCTCCAATTCATTCAGGCAGAAACCCAAATAAAATGGAAAACAGGGGTGAAAGGCACAGGAGGAAAGGATGGGAGGGAAGATTATATAATCTACTTGCTCCCCCATTCTCCAGAGCCAGTAAAATATATAGTTACTACCTTCCAATACTTCAATGGAAGAGCCAGCACCATTTTGTTCTTAGATTTAGCCCAGATTTTCTTCACTGAACACAAAAAGTCTGTTTCTGGTGAGTGGCGGGGGCGGGGGGAGGGAGGAAGGTGTCAGATGAAAGAACAGACCAATAAGAACATTTCCTTATCCTTCTGGGAGAGGAGTTGCATGCCGATGCACTGAAACTGAGAGTTAGAGGCTAGACAATCAGAACGATTGATCCAGAATGGTAGGAATTAAGGCTTCAATTGTCCTAGAGGATTTGTTGGACTTCTCCCTCTCCTGACGTCCCCCCTCTGTTCTACTTTTGTATTGATCAGTCATCTAACTAATATTTATTAACCATGTACTATGTGCTAGGTACTGTGTTAAATGCTGGAAATACAAAGAAAGTGGCATCGAGGAAAACCAGTCCCAACTCTCAAGGAGCTCAGAGTCTAATCAAGGAAGTGCCATGCAAACAGCTACATAGAAACAAGATAAATACAGGATAAATTGGGAATGCTTGCAGAGGGAAGGCACTGAGATTAAGGAGGACTAGAAAAGAAGACATTTTTATCTCTTCTGGATAAATTAGTTAAAATTAAAATTTTATAAAAGCCTCATTGTAAAACCAACTGCATTTTCAATTCATAGAACATTGTTAAGGTCACCTGGCCTCATATGTTCTTTTTGTTTTACTTTGTTTCATTTTTATTTTCTTTTATTATCTTTTTGTTTGTATTATTTTGTTTTATTTGTATTATTTATGGAATAATGAAGGCTTCATTGACTGATTCCCCAAATGATTGAGATGATCTGACACAGACGTTTAGTATATGCTTGTCAAACTGTCACATGAGAGCATGAATAGGAAAGGGACAGGGTTGATCAGAGTTAAGGACTGAGCTGATAGTTTGGCACATATCCAAAGCAAGGACTTCTAATTCAGCCTGATGAGTTTGGGCCAGATAAAAGTAAGCAATTAACTTATGTCTATGTAGTCAAGCAGATGAGGAGATCCAAGAGTTAATGAGAACAATCCGATTGAATGAGGCTTAATCTGATCCCAGAGCAAGTATGTGGCCAGAAGCTCAGTGCTGTTTGTTATGATCAAAGGACATTAGAGGCTTCAATTAAATTAAGTTCAGCATTGATTGAATTCCTACTGTGTGTCAGATGCTGTGCTAGGCTTGGAAATTCAAGCAGAAAAAAGGAACAGTGCATGCCCTCAAGGAGCTTGCATTCTCCAGGGAAGCAACCCTTGAAAATGTGATGTGTCAATTGCTTCGGCTGGTGCTTCAGCACCCCTACCTCAGTGACCACAGCTAAGGATGACCCAGAAAGGAAAGTCTACTATCACGTGATTCACTGTCTGACAATCAGACTTTTAGCAATGGAAACTGCAATAAAGAAGAAGCATTTGCGTCTACTTGGCTGTTGTACCCTGAGGACCACTGGGTCTTTCAATCTGCCATGTAACTGAATTCTTCAATATGTGTTTCTCCCCCTGTTGAATAGCAGATCCTTGATAGCACAGACTGTCTTATATTGTTATTTGTATCCTTAGCACAGTTCTAGGCACAGGGTGACCACTTAATAAATGATTTTTTTTAAATTTATTCTACTGAAGGTACAGGTTCAGCCTGCTCTCTGCTTGTGGCAAGAAGAGAGATTAAGGGAAGTTGAAGAAACAAGCATTTATTAAATGCCTACTATGTAGCAGGCACTGCACCATGCATATTACAAATATCAAGGCATTTGGTCCTCACAAGAACCCTAGGACATAGGTGCTATTATTATCCACACTTTACAGTTGAGGAAGCTGAGAGAAACAAAGGTTAAGTGACTTGCCCAAGGTCGCATAGCTGGTATGTTTCTGAGATCAGATGTGAACTCAAATCTTCCTGACCTCAGGTCCAGTGCTCTATTCACTGGGCCACCTAGATGCACACAAAACTAAACTACAGAAACCTGAGCTGCTAATCAAGGGCTGATCAGTATCTCACCTGTGACTCCTTGTAGTTTCCCCTTGTTTGTTTTCAATTCCTTTCAATTCAACAAGAATTTATTATTAAGCACCTACTGTGTGCAAAGCACTGTACTCAAATAATGCCACTGATAAATCAATACCTGCTTCAAACGCTATTGGCTACATCTAAATGAATATAACAGCAAAGTAATCATAACTAGGACTGTGTAATCAGCCTGGCAGATGGAGGAACATTTCCAGTTACTGTTATGTGACACCAACCCTTTTATCTGAATCATCAAAGGAGAAAAGCAGCTTGATAACAGTCAGCAATTTAGAAAACAAACCCACTCCTGATGGATGAAGTAAATTGGCTGCCTCTGCTAATCTCCATTACTGCTATCTACTAATTCCGAAGGTATTTTTAATTAAACATGACCAGAGCAGTTTTCATGCAACCTCAGAAAAAGAAACAAAGCTTCTCTAGGAATCCCAGCTCTGCTATTTTACCTTTGTGACCTTGGGCTTGGAGCCAGGAAGGCCTGAGTTCAAATTCTATCAATTCCCAGGGATGTGCCCCTGGCCATGCCAATTAACCTTTCTTTCTCAGCCTCAGTTTCATTATCTGTCAAATTATGGTGTTGTCCTCAGTGGCCTCTAAGATTCTTTCCAGCTTATGCTACCATAAATAAGCATTTATTACATGCCTACTATATACTACAAACTGCTCTAGGGGCTGGAGTTACCTAGACAAGAAAATAGCCCCAGAACTCAAAGAGCTTACGTTCTGTTGGGGACAGACCACACACACACACACACACATACATATATACACACATATATATACATACATATATGAGCACATGCAAAATAAAATAAATATGAGCTAGTGAGAGGGGCTAGCAGTTGTTGGAGTGGTGGGGAAGAAATGAAGGTGTTGGCCTAAATGTTTTCTGAGGTCTCTTTTCAATCTAAATTTCCATGCAAATATCATTGACCCAATCCTACTTGACAGGTCAGCTACTCGATGACAGAGAATACAGAAGTACTTTGGATACTAAACAAGGCAAGTCCTTTATTTTTATTTCTCCCCCTTTTTGAGTAAACAGAAATCTGACATTGAGGTTGAGCACACAGATCTGTGTCATGTCCTGTATGTGGCTTATATAGGGTTCAATCACGAAAGATACCGCCTCTAATCTAAAGGGGTTCGATTCTCATATACCCATTGGCTTATTAAGTCCTCCATCCCAGAAACTTGGGGATACTTCTTATTCTAGTGAACTTCATCATGGTTCATATCTAGGGCCTCCCTAAAGGGGGAAATGTTTTAAAAGGTACTACACCTAACCATAAAGGATGTGTTGGGAAATGTCCAGAAAGACTTCAAATAAGAAATGACCACCTTCTGAGGCAGCCGACTCTTCCTTTGAACAACTTTGATTGTCAAGAGCTTTTCCTAACATCAAGCCTAATTTGTAACTAACTTCCTCTCATTTCCCTGAGTTCAGCCCTCTGGGTAAAAACAGTACTAATTATATTAGATGTAGTCCATCGTCATGATCTGTCAAAGACCTTTTTGGGATCCTGACTATGTCATCTTTGTTGTTCTTGCTCTCAAATTTGAACATTTGAAAGGCATGTCACCCATGGCCTTAGTCAAGTTATCGATAAAAATGTTAAGTAGCACAGGGCCAAGAGCAGCTAAAGCCCTCTTTCTAATAACCACTCTTTGGGCATAGTCATTCACACCCATCGAGGGGTGTTATCATCTAATCCAAAGCTATCAAATTTGCAACCCCTTGAAAATTCCCAAGGGCAGCCTGAACCAGATGAAAATGTAATTTTGAAATGTTGAACAAAATATTGAAAATATAATAAAACATAAAGTTAAATTGTTGTTTTCTAAATCAATATACAACCCACAGGGAATCATTTCTATTTGAGTTTGACACCACTGATTTGGTCCATATCATTACATCTATTCCACAAGAATATGACACTGTCAAATAGTTCTTTCTAAAATCTATGCGAACGATACAGACATGGACACACATACTTATGTGCATATACGTACATATGTAAGTATATAGGAAGATGTATATGTGTTTATATGGGCGTATGTTTATATGTGTGTATATATACATACATATATATCTGTGTGCATATAAATTCTCCTGATCTGTCTAGTACCCAGTCAAAATAGGGAATAATAAAGTCAGTCCAACATTCCCTGTTTTTGAAATTGTGCCATCTCTTTCACCATGTCTTTTTCCAGCTATTCACCTTCCATCTTGTAATAATGGGACCAATAATTTGGCCAGAAATTGAAATCAAGCTTCCTAGCCTAGAGCTTCCAGACTTCATTCTCTTCCCTTTATTTTTGGAAAACCAAGAATTTGTCCTTCTTCAGTCCTGATGCACATCCTCCCATTCTAAACCATCCTTAAAGATTACTGATAATGGCCTAGCAATCCCATCAGTGAGATCTGTCTGTATCCTGAGATGTAGTTTAGCCTGCTGACTTGAATAATCCTTGTTGATTGAGTGATTAAACCCAACAAAGGCAGTTAAGGACTCTCTTACTCTATTCCTACTTATCTTGGATATTAACTAATTAACTATTTTGTTCCACCCTTTCTAGACCAAAGATCTTTCTGCTTAGTACAGAAAATAAGAAATAATATGAATTGAACAGCCCTGCCTTCTCTTGGCTAAGCCTGATCATTGCTGTACCTATCCTAAGCATCCTTTCTTTGATTCTCTTCTCTGTCAAATACAAAAGCTTTTTTGCCCTTAGCTTTCCTTGCCAACCTCAGCTCATCTGAGCTTTAACCTCACCACACTATTCTTTGAGAACTGGCCCTCCTTTAGTATTTATTCTCTGTTCCCTTCTAAAATGAGGCGTGTCCTGATTTTAAAATCATCAAGCTACATTGTTGTCACATACAGAACACTGGCTTTCTGGCAGTTGACTACCCTTCCATGGAAAGAAGATTAGTAATGTAACCCACCTCAGCCTGTAAGAAAAAAAGTTCCAAACAGCAACTGTTTGATCGGCTTCCAAAGGGACATCCTGGTGTGTATTTAAAGCATCAGTTGGCTTTCCGACTGGAGCCTTCTGATGTGGTTAAGGGAGAACTAAGCACTTATTTGGGAAACAGGAGCTGAGTTGACAGCCAGCCCTACTCACTTAAATGGATTTCCTTCAGTGGGATGCCTTTGTTATAAACCACTTGGAAACCAACAATGAATTTCTGACTGGAATTGCATGGCCCAAATCCACCTGTGATTCACTTTGATTGTGTAGACATGGCCAGAATGTAATGAAAACCACTTTGAATGATTTAAGGCCACTATCTGTTCAGCTCCTGGAAGCTGTTCCAGTTTCCGAAGCCATAAAATGCCCTCCCTCCATTTAATCACTGACAATAGCATAGAGTTACTCTTTGGTTGAAGGAGTTCTCGGTCCAGTCCGTGCCAAGTCTCTCCCCATCCTCTGACTCTTCCGAGCTGGATGCATGATCCCCACTCCCTGACTAGTGAGCCCTTAATGAAATCAAAGGGTTATGTAGGTGACTCAACAAGGACAAATGGAGTGGGAAATCTTATAATAAAAACAAGCGGGATTTCAGAATCTCTAAAAGAATTATAAAAAGCATTGGACCAAGTGATAAAAATAGCAATAAAGACGATTCCTTGTCAGCACAATATGGTGGGTAGAGAGCCTGCCTTCAAGTCAGAAAACCTTGATTAAAGTCTTGCCTCTGATAAACACTGCTTCTGACACATAACAACCTCTCCATGTCCCAGGTAACTAGAAGACTGTGAATCACAAAACAATTTCAGTTATACTTTGGAGGAGAGTTTCCTCATCACAAGTTCTCTGTGCCAATGAAATAAGAGGATCGTAGATCAAGGGCCATATGGAACCCTAAAGTCTGTCAAAGCCAACCCCAACATTTTACAACCCCTGTGCAAACCAAGGCACAGGAAAATTAGGTAACTTGCTGAAGGTCACACAGGTATTAAGTTCCAGATTGGGATTTGAACCCAAAACCTCTGACAAGTCAGTGCTTTTTCTCCCATGCCACACTGTACCTCACAAGTATAGTCCAACTACGATATTTTTTAAAACTGACCCAAAATATTCATATTTAATTTGAATTGAAAAAAAAGTCACCGACAGTATAACAATCAATCCTTCAGTTTCCAAAATATGCACATGATGAAAATGCTTATATGCATATGCCAAATTAGATGAAAATGTATGCTCCTTGAAGGCAGGAACTATTTCCCTTGCATCTTTGTATCACCAGCACCTCACCTAATGCCTGGCATATAGTGAACCCTCCATAGGTTCTTACTGCCTGACTCTCCTCGTTGATCTCTTTATGTAAATCAGAATGTAAATCTGTTTGTGTAAATCATACATCTTGCAGCAGTTGCCAAACAACAGTATCTAGCCATCTCTGGCATTCTAAGTATTGGAAAAATAGTAAAAGGCATCAAGAGTCAAGATTTCTACAACACTGGCTGCCAGATTTCCTACAGAAGCCAACACCAAGCCTAGATCCTCAGGATCATCTCCTTTCATCTTCCAGGCAGTGACCAAGATCTAATCTTCCAAGTTGGTTACACTATGGCCACCTAGTCCTCACCTAGTCATACCCTTGAGATAAAGCAAACAACCAAATTTAAAAGGGAGAAGCTTAAAGTGGGCTATCAGCATTATCAATATATTCAAAACATCCATTATTCAATATTCAATATACATTAGATATCCAATATATACATTAGACAAGTACAGAAGTACTTAGACTGTCCCAAATTGAAATCAGTTACAAAATCCCCATCAATCCATGGCATTCCACCCCCTTGCCAACTGGCCTTTACACAGGTGGTCCCCCCGTCTGCACCCTCCCCTCATCCAACTGTAAGAATCCCTAGCATCCTTCCACGCCCAACTCACATCTCATCTCCTACATGACGCCCTTCCCAAACACCCCAGTTTTGAAGGCTCTTTTTTCTGTTGAAGTTACTTGAATTCTTTTTCGTAATGTTGTACATATTTATCTTTAAATAGTGTATTCCCCACTAGAAATTAAGACTCCTAAGGCAGGGGCTATTTCATTTTTGATCTCTCAGCAGTACCTAGTACAGTTTGAGGCACATAGACTTAATCATTTTTTGTTATATTGAATAGAAATCATAAACTACTGCTTAACTTCTCTATTTGCATGAGTGACACTATTGCATTCTCTGTAGTCTCAGTGGATTAATCTCAGTGGGTTGAGCACTAGGTCTAGAGTAAGGAAAACCTGACTCCAAATACAACCTCTAACACTTACTAGCCACATGACCCCGGACAAGTCACTTGCCCTCTGTTGGCCACAATTTCCTCAACTGTGAAACAAGGATTATAATATTACCTACCTCCCAGAATTGTTATGAGGTAATGAGATGATTTGAAAGGGCTTAGCATAGGGCCTGGCATATAATAGGAGCTTAATACATGTTTATTTCTTTTCCTTCTTCCTTCTTTCCTTCCTTCAGTGACTAAGACTAAAGATATTACAGGCATCATGTAGCACAGGATTTAAGGAAGAGAAGAAGATGAGCAACCCTTCTGGGAGTCTGAAACTAGCTACAACAGTAGAGTCTTGTCTTGAGAGATGTCTTGAGAAGAGGGTTCAGACCATGAAAAGGCCTAGGGATTTGGGGAGAGTGTGTGGCTGCATTGTGGAGACTCTGGAGAATTCCCTGGAGATTCTCTCCATGAGGATCTACTTATGTGTCTTTCCTATCATAGCAAATCTGGGAAGATTGCTTAGGGAATCATGTGAGTAGTACTGGCATTCCCCTACCCTCTTCGGAGTGTTCTGCACAATGACTACACAGGGCATGTCCCCAATTAGTTGAGATCGATCTTTTTGTATAGGGCAGAGTTCATGACGATCCTTCTGAGTTAACCAAGGGTAACATATGATGGCAACTAGGTGGTACAGTGGATAGAACGACGGGCCTAGACACATGAAGACTTGTCTTCTTAAGTTCAAATCTGGCCTCAGATAGCCCTGGTCAAGTCACTAAATGCTGTTTGCCTCAGTTTTCTCATCTGTAAAATGAATTGGAGAAGGAAATGGCAAACCAACCCAGTATCTTTGCCAAGAAAACTCCAAAACGAAATGACAAAGAGTCAGACATGCCTGAAAAATGACTGAATACACGTACAACATCTCCGACACTGCTGGACTAAGACTGTCTGCCAATATTAGTTAAGATTTGAAAATCAAAAAACTTTCAAACTAAAGACATCTACATCTTAGGGATGAAGCAACCAACTCCTTACTCCTTGCAAACTTGCTGTCCTTTACTTACATAAAGTGGCTCATGGCAACGAGCTGAGGGCTAGGAGAACACTCTTGGAGTGTGTAGCAGTTTAAAGACAGTGAGTCACCCTGGCAGTTGCTGCTCAGGTGATCATTCTAGCCTCTTTCCTATAAGCACTTTCAGAATAAGATCTTGATTGAGTGTATGTAGCATTAGAACATATATTTTTAAATCTCCATATATAAGGCCCTCTTAATTACAGAGCTAAATTCTCAGTGTATCTTCTCTTACCCTGAGAAGAGAGAAAGCCTTGCAGAGCCTGGTTTATGCAGATGTTCACTGCATGCTTTCATGTTGCACACTTTCTCTTGCCAATATGTGCTTATCACAGCACATATTATGAGATGCCATCTTTTTTCTGTGGGATTCCTGAAATTAAAAACCCATAGGCTTGGAGTACCATGCTTACCCTGTCAGCATGTGCAGGCTCCATTCCACTTAGCTTATCTTTCCTGTGCTGCAAATTCAGTGGGTTGTTTTTATTATGTCATTTTTATCATCACATTTTAATAAATTTCCACTTGCTTACAATTTACCAGGCTTCACTGGATCCGACATATAGATCAAGGAAACATACCTTTAACAGCCTAACAGTGAACCACTGGAGGGGCCTACTGCCATCTGACAAAGAAACCAATTTACACCCTATGCCAGTGATTATAAATTTGACTAAGCCATTTGCAATGATGGATACTATACTCAAGAGAAAAGTCAACCTATCTTTCTTTCTAGAACACTGTGCCAGTGTTTCTGGAACAGTGTAGTTCCTAGGGGGTTTAGGAAATCACTGATTACTCCTGTCTGCTTTTTCTTCCTTTACTTTGTTCCATTTTGGTTCATCAATTTCCTCTTTCTGCCTATCTGAGCAACTCCACATGAATTGTTGTCAGATGCCCCATTCCTATCTGTTAGTAAATCATGATGGCCTGTTTCCTATGAAGGATATGACTCAAAAACAAATGATGCTGTGGCTGCCCTTCCAGTGCCCCTCAACATGACCCAGTTAATTAGCTAGGATGCCACAATTGTAAACCATCTGAGATTCTTACCCTCAAGAGAGCTGGGCATCAGATGGCAAGAAGCTGTCAATTCAAAAATAAGCTCAAAGGGGTTAATACTTTCCCATTAGCAAAAGAATTCTTTTTAGTGATGTCCAGAGGTAGCTGCAGAATGCGTTTCAGTACAGGACTTGAGCTGAGTCAGCTAAAGCACAAAGTGCAGGCGGAACAAAGTAGGTAGAGGATATAAAGGACAACTCTCAGACCCCAACTGGAAACTTGTTTTTTCTATGTGCCTCTGGGTTGTATTCAGGAATATTCTGAATCAAATGCACAGCAAGGCAGCTGATGTTCTGCTTGGATGGTCTACTCGCTGTCTCACAAATATGCTTTGCGTATTCAGTTCAACAAATGTTTCTGTGCCTCCTTGATTGTGGCATCATGCTAGGTGCTGGGAATGCAAACATGTTCTTTCATCTTGGGGATTCCAATCAAATGTCAGACAGTGGGGGCAAAAACCACTCAACTGGGAGTAACAAGACCTGAGTTCAAATCTCTTTTCTGCCACTTAAAACCAATATGATCTTGAACAAGTCTCTTGAACTCAGCCTCAGTTGCCTCACGTATAAAATGAGAATGTTGGACTAGATGTTCTCTAGGGTCCCTACCAGTTCTAAAGCTAGGATATGATGTTCTTTGATTAGGACACAGATAAGAATGATACAGGGTTGCGGAGAATTCCAGCAAAGTTCTATATGGAAATGTGAAGCGAGAACATTTTCATTTGGGGGATGAGGAGGAAAGGTGATCAGGAAAGACTTCAGGGAGGAGGAGTCACCGGAACTGAGCCTTGAATAAAGAAGATTTAAACAGTTGCAGATGAGGAGGGAGGGAGTGTGTTCCAGGCAAGAGGAGACAACCTAAAGGAAGAATAATGGATGTGAGAGATGGAAGAATGAATGGATTGAGAGAGGGAAGAATAAATGAATGTCAGAAAGGGAAGAATGAATGGATTGCATGAGGGAAGAGAAAGACAACACAAGATCAAGGAAAAGTAGTTTGCCTTTTCCCAGCCTGTGTGAGAGAGAATTAAGTGAAATAAAGCTGGAAAGGTGGCTTGGGGCAGATCATGGGGAATCTTAAATACCAGGGTAAGAAGTATCATATTTCTTTTCATTCCCTGTGCCTTTCACCACCCCTCATAAAAACCTGTCACCTGGAATATCATCCTTGTTTCTTTATCTGAACCCTTCCCATCCATTAAGACCCAGTCCAAGTCACACCTTCTCTAGGAAGCATTCCGGGTGTGCCCTCACCCTCAATAATGTGTTTCTCCCTCCCTTCCCCAATCCATTTAATATTGTGTCTGCTGCAATATGCTGTAACATTATTAGCTTTCTACATCTCTTTTCAACAAGACTGTGTCCTCTAAAGAGGAAACATCAGGTGCCAAATTTCTTCACATACCTCAATGGTGCCTAGTACTGTGCCTGAAACTAGGAGCTGAACAAGTGTTTGTTGGATTGAATTACTACTGGGGAAAATAAAGGATTTTTCTGACATGAGTAATATAGCCAAGAGATGAACAGGTCTTCAACATAGCTGAATCTTCACTGTCTGTCATGACAAAATTTGGAAAGGTAGTGTGGTTTAGTAGATAAGGTCCTGGATTTGGAGTCAGAAAGACCTGAGTTCAAACCATACCTCAGATATGTGCTAGGTGTGAGCCTGGACAAATCACTAAACTTATCTGTGTCTCAGTTACCTTATCTGTAAAAAGAGGGGACTATACTCAATGGTTTGAAGGCACCTTCAAACTAAATCTATGATCTTCAATTAAATAAACCTTTATTAAGTGCCTACTATGTGCCAGGCATCGTACTAAGTGCTGGGAATACAAATAAGAAAAAGAGACTGTCCACACCCTCAAGGAGCTTACAGTCTAATGGGGGTACTTATAATCTTAGGAAATGATTCATCACCAACATTTTAGTCATGTCCCTGTCTCCACTTAACCTAGAGAAATGAGGAGCATAGTTGTTTCTGGGCCCATCCTATATGCCTTTCTAGCTTCATAGGCGGCTAGGTGGTGCAGGGGATAGTGTGTCAGGTCCAGAGTCAGGAAAATCTAAGTTCAAACCCTGCCTCAGACACTTACTAGCTGTGTAACTCTGGACAAGTCACTTAACCTCTGTTTTCCTCAATTTCTTCATCTGGGGATAAATGGGGATAAAAAGAGCACCTGCCTCCCAAGGTTGCTGTGAGGATCAAGTGAGATATTAATTGTAAAGTGCTGTTATCATAGACTCTGCTAGAGCTGGCCCTCTGCTAGCACAGTATTTGAGAAGCCAAAGTCACGTAGTCAGTGTGTGTCAGAGGCAAAGCTGAAATTCAGGTCTTCCTGGCCTCAATGTCAACTCTATCAACTACCCAGAAACATCAATATCATGGCCCTGGTCCAAAAGCAGCAGCAACACTCCCAAGTTTGGTTCAAATAAGATTAAAATGCAACTTGGAAATGTTGAACAAAAAAAGGAAACTGCAATACAACATAGGTAATGTTATTTTGAGGTTATCTAAGTCTATAGTTTGCATGGATCTATTTCTATTTGAGTTTTAATACCACTAACTATACCATACAATAAATAGTTAGTAACAGAGAAAGTGGATATCTCCTGTCACGTGGGGAGAGGAATGAGAAAAGGCACCTGATTAGGCCAGGTTGTAAAATGTTAAGGAAAGTTAAAACAGAAGGAGAAGCTGAAATAGAGCAGTTTTTCGATCTCTCCTTCCACTCCCTTCTTCCTAAGAAGGTTATTGTCGCTCTTTGCAAATATAAAAGTGATACAACAGTTCTAGTAGTGATGGTGATGTCTGTGGTTCCAGGGGAGAATCCTACATACCTAATAGTCATCACTGATCCTTTTCTGAAAGAAAAAACTTCCTCCCAATAGGTGACCTTGGTAGGCAGCATATTCTCCTTATGAAAGCCAAGTAAAGACTGGGTGACTACTTGTTAAAGAGGTTAGAGACAGCATTTTTTGTCGGGTAGGAAACAGACTAGAATTCAGTTCTTCTTAAACTGTGGTTCATGACTCCACACAAGGTCGTGAAAATTTGGTAACAATAAAAGGTTTCTGAATGCACAATAACCAAAAATTAATTACAAATCAAAAGCTCAATGAACCTAAGGTGCTTCTGGCAGTGCTTATCCCCATCACACAACTTCACTGCAGCCTTGGTTCTGAACACAAAGCATGCACACTTTGCACTGCGGATACCCTCAGGCCGTGCAATGCCAACAAATGTGACTGAAAAGTGAAAAGAGGGCACCAGTGGGAAAAAAATTGAGAAGCCCTGAACTGAATGACCTCTGATCTCCTTCCCAACTCAGAAATCCTCTGATTCTGTGGCCTCTAATAAATAGTTTGAAAGGGCATTGTCTCAATATGGATTATACAGGGTGTTCCTAAAGTCTGGACACATAGGAAATGTGGAGTTATTGCATCGAGTTCATGTGAATCTTTCAAAAGGCATCAACCTTTGCATCACAAATGATGGAAATCATATTGAAGATGTTATTTGTTAATATGCCAATTAAATAAAATGTGGATGAAAATTTCATTCATTTCATTTCTTGAAAATATGCATTTTTGCCCATGTGTCCAGACTTTAGGAACACCCTGTATGTAAGTATTACAAGGTGGCATATTTTCTTGGACCCTAGCAACTTGTCTTGGAGATTGGAGAAAGACTACAGGAAGTGCCATCATTACAGCAGATCATAGACATTGGAATTGAACAAATGGTTAATCAAAGAGAAAAGGATTTAAAAACTGCATTCACATCCAAAGACCAGTGGCTACAAACAACTACAGATGAAATAAGCACCTTGAATTTTCTCTTTTCCCTTTAGATCTGGAAAAGTCTTTTTAAAAAAATCAAATCATTCTTAATCTTTTCCATTACTGCCTGTGTTCATGCAATGCTTCTCTAGTCAGCAAAATTAAATGAATTATGCTTCCTTAGCAAGTGAAAAAAAAAGAGCGGCTTTAAAATGGTTTTAGCTTGAAACTTTTGATCAAAGTTACAGGTACCTACCAATGAAAAGTCTTATCAGTGTGTTTTTAAAAGCCTGCAAGTTCAGCACTTGGCTTTAGGACTATGAATGTCTGAAGATTGGAAGATATGGTATCATTTAATTAACAGCCACCCAGTGTTGCCTCAGAATAGATTAATTCCACTTTTTAAAAAGTTATGGCAAACTCTGGTCCCGATTGCTAAAACTCACTTTGGCCTTCCTGGAAGTTCATGTTCTCTCTCTCCCTCCTTTCCTCTCTTCATCCCCCCTTCTCCTTTCCCCCTTTCCCCCTCTTTTCCTCATCCACTCTTTCCTTCTCTCTCCCTTATAGTCAGTGATGAACAGCTAGTCTAAACCTGAGAGACTGTATGCTTTCTATTACTTAAAATGCTTCTGCCACAATTATTCTCTCTCTCCTCCCCGTCTCCCTTTTTAAATCACTGCTTTCTCCATTTACAAAACATAAGCCACTCACTCCAATATATTTAAGGAAACAAAAAGCAAAGTCAAGCAGTTGAAAATCATCATATTACTAAGAAATACAAAAACTTCAACAAATATGTTTGGATCTAGGGAGACGCAACTATCAATTTGACATGACTACTGACCTTGCAATCTAATGGAGGAGACATGATACATACATAAATTATGATATAAAAAAGAACATGGTAAGTGCACATAAGAGGTAGAATTCTTCAGTGTTCTGAGTAAGAAAATACTGTCTTGTGCTTGGGGTAGGCTTTATGAAAGCAGTGACATTTGTGCTGAATATTGAGTGGTGAATGAGACTTCTTTAGGCAGAGATGGAGGGATGGGACAAGTACAAAATGGGGAATAAGATGCCCAACATCACAAACGTTGGTATGTACAGGAGGTGTTTAGGGAATGGGAAGTAATTCCAGTTTGGCTGGAATATAGAGTGCATACAATGAGGTAGCATGAGAAGGCTGGAAAGGACTTCCGGCAAATATGGTGTAATGGCAAGCAAAGTGGGACTTTTTGTTTTGCTGTTTTTTCTTTTGGAGTTCTAGTTCTTCTCAGCACTGAGGTAATCAAGTGCCTTTGATTGAGACTTGTCTTTGATTGAATCAAGAGTCTTTGATGACCTGCTTAAGTCAAAAGAAAGCCTAAGTCACATGAGTTTGAGTCACATGGTTGTGACGCCCTCTATGGGCTGACCCTAAAGAAGTGTATATATAGTCTGAGGTTATCACTTTGCTTTGGGGGCTCACTCATTGGAAGAGTGTTCCTGGCCAGATGAGACTCTGGGTAGCTGTTAAGGAGCCTGCTGGCTTTGAAAACCCAGATGTTGATGCTGCTCTCTCTGGTAATTATGTATGTATTGCTATAGACAGTTAGAAGCCCTGTCTGCAGATATGTGTTATTTGCTCTGTTTATATAATTTCTGCTTGTAATTTCTGTTTGTGTTTTCTCTCAAGTTCAGGGTGCTAACTTTTTCCCCAGAACTAAGTGAATGATACATGTATGTTTAATTAAAGTGAGATTGTAAACCCCTTAAAGTTGCTTTCCTTAGAAAAGCAGATCAAAGAACCTGTGCTAGCAGCCCTGCTGTGTGCTGGTGTTGTTGGTCCTACACCTCCACAGCAGCTAACCTCCACTAACATTGTTGCTACATATGACTGCAGACCAGGAACTAGTGGAGCTCAGATATCTGAAGAACACTCCACTTAAGCTCTACAAACATACCAGCAAGAACAATAGAAACAAAAAACAAATATAAGCTATTATAAACCAGCATAGTCCCTGGCACAGAGAAGGTGATGAATAAATCCTAACTTATTCATTGATTGGTTAAATGATAAACTCTGTTATGCAGTCCAGGACTACACAAGACTTCCAGTGTAGAAGCTATGAATGAATATAGGCCACAGCAAGCTAAAAATACAGTATGCAAGTAATTAGATGCACAAGAAGAAAGAGGGCCAAACCAGAACCCAAGCAGCACAGCATGGAAACAGGTACTGTGAGCCCAAGCCACAGCAAGAAACAGGCAAACCAGCACTGGTTCAGCCCATGCCTAATTCACAACAAGTACAAGAGAAAGAGCATGACTTGGGTGAAGGAAACACCAAGGATCTCATAGGGTGCCCCTCTACAAGAACAATTGACAAGATAATTGTCAAGCTCCCTGATTTACAGATGCCATATGTAAAGTATGTTGCAAACATTAAAGAGCTATGTCAATGCTAACCATTGTTATTGAAGCCAGACAAGATATAGAATAGAGTGATAGATTTGATGTCAGGAATAAATGAGTTCACATTCTGCTTAAATATTTACTGTCCTAACCACTGTCAATCTCAGTTTCTGCACCTATAAAAAGGGGGTAATAATATCTACCTCACAGGGTGTTTGTAGAGATCAAACAAAATATTTGTATCAAATTTTGAAAATCTTAAAGGGATAAAATTTATAAATATTAGCTATCACTAATAATAAATTAATTAAAGCCATATGATTATATCAATAAATACTTCTAAATGATCAAAAATAAATACTCATTTCTGTTAAATGCACTAAAGGCATAAGAATAATGACCCTTTCCTTAACATTGCCAATAGGATGTGCTATGGAGAAAGGCTAGAAGCCTTTCCAATAAGATTGGGGATAAAGCAGGGCTACCTATTATTTAGGCCATTATTTGATAGAGTGATAGAAATGGTAGCTATAGGAATGTAACAAGAAAAAGAAATTGAAGGAAAAGCATAGACAAAGAGGAACCCAGACGAGTGCTTTTCGCAAAGCATAAAATAGTCTATTCAGCAAACCCTAATTAGTTGATTAAAAAGTAGTTGAAATAAAAATGTGAGCAAACTTGCAGGATATAAAATGAGCTCATACAAATCATTAGCAAGGAATATATTACAACCAAAACCTAGAAGAAAGAAATAGAAAAATTCTACTCAAAATAATTACAGAATTTATAAAATATTTGGGAGTCACCCTATCAAGAAACCCACAAGAATTATGTGAATACAACTACAAAACATACTCTATCAAAATAAAGACCTAAGTAATTGAAGAAATATTCATTGCTTATGGGTGGACATACCAATAAAAATACCGTGCTTAAATGTACTTTAAAAGCTTAAATAAGCTAAATTCTTAAGTTAATTCAAATCAATACTAGAAACCTCAACATCTTATGGTTGCTACCACAAACCTGGTAGAATAAGAAGTCAAGTACATTCTGTGGATTCAATCTGCCAGTGCTAGTGGGAGTTAATGGAGTAGTCCTAGAGAACACTGCCCTTGAATGTTAGGCTAAGGGATGTGGATTTTTATTCAGTAGTGACCAAGGAAATTTCTGGTAGCAGGGTGATGTGATCAGGTCTATGCATTAGGAAGCTCAACCTAATACCAGTAAGATAGGTAAATTTGAGTAAGACACTAAAGGTAGGGGCAGCTAGGTGGCATGGTGAGTACAGCACCGGCCCTGGAGTCAGGATGACCTGAGCTCAAATCTACCTTCAGATATTTGACACACTAGCTGTGTGACCTTGGGCAAGTCACTTAACCCCAATTGCCCTGCCTTCCCCCCTCAAAGAAAGAAGAAAAAAAGACACTGAAGGTAGGGACACCCAGTTAAAGAGTCATTATCATCATCCAAGTCAGATGTGATGAGACTACAATAGTGGTCATGGAAATTGTAAGGAGGGGAGAAATGTGACAGCTTCGATTAACTTATTTTATGTAGGGGAGCAAGGAAGGGATAAAAAGAGTCAAATGTAATAGAAGTTTGGAGGCTGTGCATCAGAGATCAAGATGATGCCCTTCATAAAAAAGTAGAAAAGTGTATTAATGGTTTTAAGGTCACAGAAGCTCTCAGAGAAATTGTTTCCAAAGCAAATATTTTATTCTTGATATAGATGTTTGAAAATAATTTATTTAACGCTTTGGTGTCTTTGGTAATACATAGCAAATAAAAGTGGGAAATGGGGATGGGGGAGGAAATCGCACACAAAGTCAGAGTCCATCTAATTTTTTGTACCTTCGTCTCCTTGTCGCTCCTTCCTTTCCTATCTGAATCTCAGTTCCAGTCCCCCCCTTCAATGACTTTAGTAGTGTTGAAAAAATGCTTTCTAGGATTCGAGGGTGCAGGGAGGTCTATGGGGAGATTTCACTGAGATGGAAGGTTTTCTTAAGTATAATGAGATCTGGGCCTGACACATAAACATTTAAATTTGGGGGAAAGTAAAAAAAAAAGATGCTTATAACCCTTGAAGAAAGGTTCATCACAGAAGACATTATGGCAGCTGGTTTCAAGGAATGGCAAATTATGGCTACAGAAATCTTACTCTTCAACCTTTTATGGTGGAAATTACTTCCATATTAAAGTACACATAAACCGCAAACCACGACTTTCACAAAGCTTAAGGCCATAGAACCCAAGTGTAGTTCAGTGGAAAGTGATGGATTTGGAGTCAAATAACCTGGGTTCAAATCCTATTTCTACTTCTTAGTACACCTAAGGTCTCTTCCATCTTTGAATTTGTGATCTCTTGATCCTGTTATATGAATATGGGACAGTTTCACATTAAACTATGATTTCCCCCATAGTTCTCAATAAAAATAACTCACTTATTTGATGATATAAGGTTTATATATTGGCAACCAATAATTTTACCTCTCTCAGCCTAAATTTTCTCATCTACAAAATAAGGGATTTCAACTAGATGACATCTAAAGGCCCCTCCGCCTCTAAACTGATGATATAGTTTTCATTGCCAACAAAATTACCCAGAGTGCAGAAATTGTTTTCCTAAGTAGACTTTCTATAAGGACATAAGCAGCTTAAAATCTCTTCAAGCCTTATTTTACTTGTCTATAAAATGGGAGTGATAGATAACATTTCTCTAAGACTCTGAAAGTTGTTGAGCTGCACTAGTAGAATGTGTTTCATTTGAAAGGTCAAGACAAAATTAAATTTAGTTTAATTTAATTTCAAATAACTCCTCTAGTGTGTACTTCACTGAGTTGTCTCTAGAATCAAGTTATTTATCAAGAACCAATTTATGAAGCAAATATTTGTGAACTAGCCTATTGCCACTTTGTGTCAGTACTAATTGTTAGGAATGTGTGTGTAAAACCTTTTATAAACCTCAAAGCACCTGTGGCTGCTTCCAAAGCTCCTGTTTCAGCTGCTTCCAGAGTCCCTGGCTCACATGGTGGGAGTAATCAAGTGGCAGATCAGAGCAGGAGTACAAAGAGCACTTTGCTGGCACAGAGGCAGTTTTGCCCTACTTGGATCTGGGTCACAGTCCTGGTTGGTGGTTCTTGGGGGAGGAGGACCGCTGCTGTGGCAGATCTTGTGATGATGGTGGAGGAGAAGTAGCTGTGAAAACAGCAGCACTTGGCCCCTAAAGCTTGGGACAAAGTGATCTCTACACTACAAGCAGTCATACCCTGACAAAAAGCTGAAGGGTCAAGTAGTTGGCTGGGAACATGAATAGGCAGCAAAAAAGGACTCAGACTATAGAATCTTTGTTGGTGAGAAAGAAGATCAAAACATACAGCCAGAAGAAGTCAACAAAGTCAAAGAGCCTACATCAAAAGCCTCCAAGAAAAATATAAATTGGTCTCAGGCCATGGAAGAGCTCAAAAAGGACTTGGAAAAGCAAGTAAGAGAAGTAGAGGAAAATTTGGGAAGAGAAATTTGAATGATGCAAGAAAACCATGAAAAACAAGTCAATGACTTGCTAAAGGAAACCCAAATAACACCTTAAAAATAGACTAACCCAAATGTCAAAAGAGCTCCAAAAAGCCAATGAAGAGAAGAATGCCTTGAAAGGCAGAGTTAGCCAAATGGAAAAGGAGGTCCAAAAGACCACTGAAGAAAATACCACCTTAAAAATTAGATTGGAGCAAGTGGAAGCTAGTGACATCATGAGAAATCAAGATATTATAAAACAGAACCAAAGGAATGAAAAAAATGGAAGACAATGTGAAATATCTCATTGGAAAACCACTGACCTGGAGAATAGATTCAGGAAAGATAATTTAAAAATTATTGGACTACCTGAAAGCCATGAGCAAAAAAAATAGCCTAGATATCATCTTTCAAGAAATTATCAAGGAAAGCTGCCCTGATATTCTAGACCAGAGGGTAAAATAGAAATTGAAAAAATCCACCGATCGCCTCCTGAAAAAGATCCCAAAAAGAAAACTCCTAGGAATATTGTCACCAAATTCCAGAGTTCCCAGATCAAGGAGAAAATCCTGCAAGCAGCCAGAAAGAAACAATCTGAGTATTGTGGAAACACAATCAGGATAATCCAAGATCTAGCAGCTTCTACATTAAGGGATTGAAGGGCTTGGAATATGATATTCCACAGGTCAAAGGAGCTAGGATTAAAACCAAGAATCACCTACCCAGCAAAACTGAGTATCATGCTCCAAGGCAAAATATGGATTTTCAATAAAATAGAGGACTTTCAAGCTTTCTCAATGTAGACCAGAACTGAACAGAAGTTCAATAGAACTGACTTTCAAATACAAGAATCAAGAGAAGCATGTAAAGGTAAATGAGAAAGAGAAATCATAAGGGACTTATTAAAATTGGACTGTTTTGTTTACATTCCTTCATGGAAAGACAATGTGTGTAATTCTTGAGACCTTTCTCAGTATTAGGGTAGTTTAAGGGAATATACATATATATAGACAGAGGGCACAGAGTGAGTTGAATATGAAGAGATGATATCTAAAAAAATAAAATTAAGGGGTGAGAGAGGAATATATTGAGAGAGGGAGAAAGGGAGAGAGAGAATGGGGTAAATTATCTCACATAAAAGTCACAAGAAAAAGCAGTTCTATTGTAAGGGAAGATGGGGCAGGTGAGGGGGAATGAGTGAATCTTGCTCTCATCAGATTTGACTTGAGGAGGGAATAACATACACTCTCAATTGGGTATCTTACCCCACAGAAAAGTATGGGCAAGGGGATAAAAATGGGAGATGACAGAAGGGAGGAAAGATAGGGGGAGGAGGTAATCAAAAACAAACACTTTTGAAAAGGGATAGAGTCAAGGGAGAAAATTGAATAAAGGGGGACAGGATAGGATGGAAGGAAATATATTTAGTCTTTCACAACATGATTATTGTGGAAGTATTTTGCATAATGATACATGTGTGGCCTATGTTGAATTGCTTGCCTTCTTAGGGAGGGTCAGTAGGAAGGGAAGAGGGGAGAGAATTTGGAACTTAAAGTTTTAAAAGCAGATACTCAAAAAAAAAGTTGTTTGTGCATGCAACTGGGAAATAAGATATGTAGGGAATGGGGCATAGAAATCTATCCTGCCCTACAAGAAAGTAAGGGAAAAGGGGATGGGAGGGGAGTGGGGTGACAGAAGAGAAGGCTGACTGGGGAATGAGGCAATCAGAATATATGCTATTTTGGAGTGGGGGGAGGGTAGAAATGGGGAGAAAATTTGTAACTCAAAATCTTGTGGAAATCAATGTTGAAAACCAAAATATTAAATGATAAAATATGAAAAAGTAGAGGAGACTCATGGGATCATAGATTGAAAGCTAAAAGGGCTTCAGAGGACACTGAGTCCAATCCCCTTCATTTTTCAGATGAAAAATTGAGGCTGAGAGAGGTTGGTTGGTGTATATGAGCTTCCAAATCTCCATGGTCTATTTATTAGGAAACGTCTCATTGATATGAAAGGAGTTGGTTTTATAGTGTGTGTAAGTAGCTGCTACTGTTAGATCCTAAAGGAATCAGGAAGATTTCTGATTTAAAATATTTACCCCTTCTCCCATTCAAATTTTTGATTTCTGAAATTGACTGCGTTACCCATAGAAGGTAAGTTCCTTAAGGACAGGGACCAATCTTATTTCTCTTTGGGTATCCCCAAGGCCTTGTACATAACACACAACAAATGCTTGTTGATTGTTCGATCTAATCTGCCCTCCTCCTCTTGTTGCTCAGACAAGGCCAACAAAATTGGCGATTGATACATGACCTTCTGGTCAGTGTTCTTTAGAGAATTTGTCTTTGGCTTCCAGCATAAAAAAAACCTTTCAAATCCCAGGTTAAAACCATAACAGTGTCCCTTTAACCTAGCTCAGCTGTGCGACAAAGTAATGGAGCAGCATTCCTGGGTGGAATCAATACTGCATTAAAGAATGGTGCTATCATTGAAAAGTTATGAATACCAAACAGCTCCACGATGTATTGATGTCATTGGGGGCTGTCTGGTTCAGTTTGGCTACATTACTAACTATAGACAAAAGAGAGACTCATGCACTTTTAGGTATATGAGTAGGAGCCTAGGAGCATTCTACTGGCTCATCTGTTGAGATACCCTATATCTTTAGAAAGAGACAGAGGGACAGGGACAGATACAGAGGGACAGAGACAGAAGCAGAGAGAGACAGAGGGATAGAGACAAACACAGAGGAACAGAGGCAAAATAACAGAGAGAAAGGGACAGAGAGAGACAGAGACTGAGAGACAAAGACAGAAAGACAGAGACTGAAAGACAGAGACAGAGAGACAGAGAGACAGAGAACTGTCACATTGACTATTTGAGCCAATTTAGTATTTGCTAGTTCACTCTAAGGAGTTCGCCATGTTAAAAAGCATTTACTAACTTGTTCTTCAAGTAAGAGGCACATGCCTTTCCTCTAACTCTCACAACTATGGGAATTGAATCAGGAAGTAGCAAGACAACTTTTCCCTGGGTCTCATAACACAACGTTGTAAATCATTTTCCAAAAACACTAAATCCCTCCTGAATCTCTTGCACCCAAAATAATTTCTAGTGGTCAAAAATAAACAGTTCTATTAAATACTCACTATAAGAGACAGTAAAATCATCTTTTTCGTACAGAAGGATGATGAAGTGGCCAGAAAGCTGAACTTAGAGTCAAATAGGGTTTGATTCCTAGTTCAAACACTCCTTAGTTGTGTGATCATGGTCAATTCATTCAAATTCTCTGAGCCTCACTTAACTCCTATATAAAATAGGGTTAATGAAATAATGTTTAGTCTTACAAGCTGTAAAGATCTTTCTAGGTGTTAGCTAGTATTTTTTCCCTTCCTGTGCTATTGAAAAGCTCATTGATGCAATAATTTTATCTGTCCTTGTTATGCATTTTTAGTTTGATCTCTATCATATATGATTTCCTTCTCCTAAATTAGATCAAATCTCTTGGAACAGCTGGGCTTCTGTCATTGAAGCAGAAAAAGACTGGGTGATATTTACCAAGCTACATATTAAAACATAACACACTGCTTCCAGATGTTCCCCTTATTGACAAACCAAGTGTTCAAAACACTCACTCTCTCACACACACAAATTGTAGGAATTTTATATTCCCCTCCCAGAACAAGACAGAAAAATTTCCCAATGAATTTGTTTTTAGCAATGGACAGGAAGGTCCCCTTGAATACATTCAAAAAACCCCCATCTTTGGCGGCAAGATGCCTACTTGCATTCTCTATGGAGCAAGATTTCTACCCCTGCATGTCTTGCCAATCAATTCTAAATGTAAATCCTGGGTCCTAAAGTAGCAAGAGAAGTAATAAAAATATTTTTAAGGAAAATCTAACATTTCAAAAGTATAGCTCCTTCTTTCAAAGATCAGCATCTTATCTACCAATGATGACCTTAGAAAGTTGCCTAGGGCACTGAGACTCTTAGTGACTTACCCAAAGTCACACAGATGCATCCAATATTAATCAATTGATAAATATCAATTGCCAATATGTGCTAGGTATTGTGCTAAGCACTGGGGATACAAAAAGAGGCAAAAAAAACCAGTCGCTGCTCTCAAAAAGCTCACAAATCAAATGGGAGAGACAACAAGCAAACAAATACATACTAACAATCTATAGACAAGATAGCCAGCAAATAACAGAGGGAAGGCACAAAATTAAGAGGACTTGGAAAAGGTTTCCTATAGAAGTTAAGGTTTTAGCTAAGACTTAACGAAAGCCAAAGAAGTCAGAAGGTGGAGATGAGGGGGAGACAGCATTCCAGGGGTGAGGGAAAGGCAGAGAAGATCCTCAGAGCTGAGAAATGGAATGTATTCTTCAAGGAACAGCAAGGAAGACAGTGTCATTGAATTAAAGAGTATAAGGTGGGGAGTAAGATGAAAAAAGACTTGGGTGGTACTAGGTTATGAAAGGTTTTGAATATTAAACAGATTTTGTAGGCAATATGGGGCCCCTGGAGTTTATTGAGTATGGAGTGACATGATCACAAAAAGTCACTTTGGTGGAAGAATGGAGAATGGATTGGAATGGGGAGAGACTTAAGGCAGGCAGACTCACCAGCTAGCTACTGCAATAGTCAAATCATGAGATGACTGAGGGCCAGAATTAAGGTGGTGTCAGAGTCCAAGCAGAGAATGGGGTGCATTGGAGAGATATTGCAAGGTCAAACAAATTGATTCCTGCTAACATTGCATATGGAGAGGGCAGTGTGAGAAGTAGTAAGAAGTTGAGGATGACATGTATATTGCAAGGGGACCTGGGAGGATGGGGTTGCCCTTAATAGTCATAGGGTATATGGGAGGGGGAAGTATTTAGGGGAAAGATAATGAGTTCCATTTTGGACATGTTGAGTTTAAGATGCTTACCGGCCACCCAAGTTGAGATATCTGAAAGGCAGTTGGAGATGTTGAACTGGAGGATAGCAGAAAAGTTAGGTCAGGATAGTTAAATTGAGAATTATCAGCATAGATATGGTAATTAAATCCATGAGATCAGATGAAATCATGAAATGAAGTATTATAGAGGGAGAAGAAAAGAAGGTCAAGGACAGAACTCTTTGGGCTACCTATGGCTAGAGGGCATAACCGGGATGAGAATCCAGCAAAAAAGGATGAGGAGTGACCAGATAGGTCAGAGAACCAGGAGAGAGTTGGGCCCCAAAAACCTTGAGAAAAGAGAGTAACAAGAAGATGAGATGATCAACAGCGTCAAACACTGCAGAGAGGTCAAGAAAAATGAGGATTGAAAAAAGTCACTGGATTTGGCAATTAAAAAATCATTGGTAACTTTGGAAAAAACAGTTGTGGTGGAATGATGAAGCTGGGAGCCAGATCGTAAGGAGTTAAAAAGAGAGTGAGGGGAGGGAAAGTGAAGGTACCTCTTATAGATGGTCTTTTCAAGGAGTTTAGCTACAACAGGCAGAAGAGATATAGGATGACTGGGAATGGAAAGATCAAGTGAGGGGTGTTTTTGAGAATGGGGGAGACATACATGTTCATAGGCAACAAAGGAGCCAGTAGACGGGGAGAGTTTGAAGATAAGTAATAGGGTGGGGATGACAGAGCGGACAAGGGTTTGGAGGAGATGGGATAGAATGAGATCACTTGAGCAGGTAAGAAAGAGTTAGCCTTGGCAAAGAGGAAGGCCACTTCTCTGTGTGAGACAGAGGTGAATAAGGAGATAGTGGCAGAAGGCATGTGAGTGATATGAGATGAGGAAGAGGGGAGAAAAGGGAGCTTGCGGTGAATGGACTTAATTTCTTCTGTAAAGTATTAGGCAAGGTTCTCAGGGAAGAGGGTGGGAGAAGAGGGAACCATGGAGGGTTTGAGGATAAATGAAAAGGTAGGTAGCAAAGGTATGAAGCTAGAATGTAGAACTCAACCTCAGGTCACCCTGACTCCAGGATGTGTTCTCAATCATCATGCCTTGCTGCTTGCTATTAACATTTATGTAGTTATTAACATATATTAAATATCAACGTTATTAACATTTATACATTTAGAGCTAACATCTATACAGTGTTTTAAGGCTTGCAAGCAATGTGGCATGCCTTCTCTCAGCCATGTGAGAGAGATGCTATAGATATCCTCATTTTACAAATAAGAAAGCTGAAATGCACTGACATGAAATCAGCCACAATTTTCTTATCTACAGATGGGAATAATGGTAGCACCTAATGTTCCTTTTTGTCATTTTGTAATTCACTTTGTTCTGACTTTGGTTATGGCTTTGAACCAAATTTCGTCCCTTTTTAACATGCTTATTTCACATCAAAATCACAGAATTTGAAAATTGGCAGACGCTTCAGTGGACATCTAGTCCAACTCATACACAAAAGGACTCTCCACTATAGCGTCTGTTCGATTTTTTTCAGGCAGCTATTAAATTTGTACTTTTTATTTTTTAAAAACTGCATTATGTTCGCTATATTCCCTTTAAGAAGTCATTTAGAACAATTTGCATCACAGCCTAAATTTTTTTAAGCTTAGTACTAAAAGAGGCAAATTCTAAGTTGAATTTTGTGACTAATATTACAGTCTGGTTGATAAAAATCCTTCTATTAAGTCAAATGTTTATTGGACTCTTGCTATATTGTGCTAGGTATTGGGAACTCTCCTCCCCTCCTCATATCACATCCCTCAGATGCTTTCTACTATTTTCTTCCCTTTCACCCATCTCCCACGGAGAAGTGGTCCTTTTCTTTGGCAATGCAAGCTACTCTGCAGCACAAGTGACCCCAACCCACCCTGTCTTCTCTAACCTCCTCTACCATCACCCCTCTCTCATTAATCTTCAATCTCTCCTGCTCGCTGACTGCTTCCCTAGTGCCTACACATAAGAAACAAATGGCTGGTGCAAAAGTATGAAAGCAAGAGATGGAGTGCCACATTGAGAGATTAGACCAGTTTGACTGGCATGTAGAGTACATGAAGAGGAATGAGATGAAGTATTCTTAAAGGGAGCCTGCGGCCAGATTATAGAGGGCTTTAAATGTTAAGGTAAGAATACTTTATTTTATTCCAGAGGCAGTAAAGAGTCTTTGCAGATGTGATGACATTACACTTTAGCAAAATTATCTTGACAAATGTGTGTTTATTGTATTTATGAAAAATGCTAACGATAATGACCAAAATTTGAGGATGGTGACTATCGCTGCCAACTAGATATAGGAATATGGGCACTCCCACACAACCCTCACCCTTCTCCCTCTGGAAAAGTAAGTTACATCAGAAAACTTTTCCTCAGTTCTTCTTGTACTTGCCAAGGTTAAAAGCCATTGCAATGAACTCAAATACACTGAAGAAATAAATATAAGTATCTAGGATACATATCATTTTTCCTATTATGTTTCTAAATCATAACTTATTTATTTATGCTAGGACTTAAATCACATGTTTGTAGATGGAAGGGACATTAGACATCATCCCAGTCTCACTTTATAGATGAGGAAACTGATGTCCCGAGAAGTACCTTGCCTAAAGTCAAATACGTAGTAAGTAGCAAAGCCAGAGGACTAAGGCCCTCTGACTGAAAACCCAATGTTCTTTTCAGTGTACCAACTTAATTTAGTGCCTAGCCTACTGACTTCTAGAATGTAGTCTATTTTCTGAAAAATGCTTCATATACATGGAATTATGCTCACAGCTCATTCGTAAATACAGCCAACATTCTCACTCTCCTATTTTGCCTTACAGTGGCAGAGTTTGAAGATTCATACATACTCCCCTTAGACCAGGAGCAGGGAACATGTGGCCTTCTAGATCCCTTAAGTGCAGTCTTTTGACTGAATCCAAATTTTATAGAACAAACCAAGGCTTTAGATTCAGTTAAAAAAAAAAGGCCCCGTGTGGCCTGACGGCCTCAGATTCCCCACCCCTGTCTTAGGCAGTGTGGCCTAGTGTAAAATACGGGAATTGCCAACAGAACACCCAGGTCTGAATCTTGGCTCTGCCATTTAATAGCCTGCCACGTGTACTTGGAAAATCCATTAACCTCTCTAAGCCTTGAAGTACTCAACTGTAAAGTGAAAACTATGAATGAAAATGATCTCTAAGGTGCATAGATCCTCTGATTCTATATTTAATGTATGAAAAATTAAAATATCCACCTAATCTACGGTGCTATCCTCAGTCCCTTTCTTCATCATCATCATGTTAACACAATAGGTTGTTCCTTGAAATGAAAATGATGGAAAACTAGGGTCTGAACAACAACAAAAATATTCTCCTTCCCTCTTCCCACAAATAAAATGCTGAGAATTAAAAACACCCCCCAGATGGTGGCAAAGCAAGCTATCTTAAATTTTCACCCATGTGGACCCAAGAAAAATCTTAAATTGTTTCCACCTTCTACTTAAACTCTACCCAATAAATGAATAAAACATGGCAGGAAGGATTCAGTAGCCCAGATGTCACCCCCTGTAGATTCCCTGCTGCTGCTGAGGTGAGGCTGAGAGGTCAAAGCTGGGCCAGGAGGAAAAGGGGAAGAATTCCTGGCAGATGTTCTCCATCTTTGCTTGAAAATGATATTACCAGATGTCTTCCTTCTTTCCTATAATCCCAAAATAGATCAAGTCTTCAAGATAAATAAAGAAGAAAGAGGATGCAGTAAGAAAGGAAACCTCTCTGAGCCCTGCTGGGAAGCTGGGCTATCAATGATCTTGATAAAGTAAATGGGAAATTTCTCTTGATAAACTAATACCTGAGTCTTTTCAGAAGCCATTTGGAACCAGGCAATCAGAGCCAAGGTCATTTTTCTTCCAAAGCCTGAGGAGCTTAACCCACCATAGATACAATTTCTTATGAGATCTCATGGGTACCATTCATTTTCTTTGCCATTCAAGAAAGCCCTTTCCCCACTGGTCTCTCCCTTTCCTGGAAGTTCACTATGTGTATTTATAGCTCCCTTTCTGTTCTATCTGAGTCTCTCCCACCACTTGGAACAGAGAGGCTTTGGCTTCAGGTGGAGGACAAGAACACAAATGAAATTAATAAATCATGGCAGGAAGGGGAAGACACAATACACAAGATCAATGACTCAGTGGGAATGGCACATGCCTCTCACTGAATGGTAACTTTAACTGAAGAGCAGAGAAAGAAGAAGCAAGGTAGCGAGCTAAGCACTGTGTGTTCTGCCCTGATGGGGAACACCTTCAGAACAGAACCTACTTTTGGCTTTCTTTGTATCCCTAACCCTTAGCACAAAGCCTGGCACTTAGTAGGTGCTCAATAAATTCTAATTATGAGTGACAATTCATACCTACATCCTACTCCACAAGCAGTAAGCTAGGCAAAGCAAGAAGAGGTTAGACATCCTTACCATTACAGGGCCTTGGACAGAAAAGCACTAGCTATAAGAATCTGTCCTTCGCTTAAACCCGTTGATTCTTGACCAGCTTTACTTAATAGCATGAGTCAGATAGCAGCTGGAGATTGTATAGTATTGCCTACATTCCTTAAGTGCTTGCAGGAGGAATGGCCGTGGGGAGAGGAGGAGGAAGAAAGAAGCAATGGGGAAGGGAGAGAGAGAGAAAAGGAGAAACCAAGGGTTTGATAAGTGAATAGAACTCAATTTCCAGAACTCCTGGGCTCACATCAGCCTATTTATGAGCAGGCTAATGAGGTCTAAAATAAACTGTTGATACATGACTCATGGACAAGGGAAAGGAAAAGGAATAAGCATTTATTAAATGCCTACTATGTGCCAGATCCTGAAATAAAAACTTTTACAAATATCTCCTACTACTGGATGCTTTATCATGTTTTAGTTTATTGTCTTTAAAGAAGAATTTTAATAGAACTTGTAGACCAATCTAGATGGCTATAGTTGTTTGATATCATGTCATATATATCCTGTTCTTATATGAGTTTTCACTGTATGCTTAGGTCAGGAACTTCTAGATCTGTAACTAATTATATTGTCTTTCTTTTGGCCTGGAGTCCTTTACATTCATTATTTCATGTGACCCTCACAAGTCCTCTGTGAGATACATGCTATTATCATCATCCCATTCTATTTGGCCAATGAGGCACAGAGAGTTTAAGTGACCTGCCCAGGGTCGCACAGCTTGTAAGTGTCTGAGGCAAGATCAAACCATATTTTCCTGACTCCAGATGCAGTATGCCTATGTCCTTGGGTTCTCCTTGGCTCCTGCCAATGGTCTCTTCACTCTCTTGCATCCAACCTGTTCCCCATGATTACTTCCTTGGCTCATGTCCACCCATCCCTGTTTTGACTTATCCCTGAATGCAGTCAGAACACACACACCTTAGGAAGAACCAGACTGGTTCTGAAACAGAAACATTTTACCTTGGCTCAACCATCACTCATTCCTTCCCACTAACACATAAAGCTTGTTACATTGAGGAATACTTGGAAAAGTCACATTGAGAACCTGTTAAAAAGAGCAAAAAAAAAAATCACATAAACAATGATAATTTTTAACTCACTTTTGAATTGCAAGTCAAGATTTACAAAGCAATTTCCTCGCCACTGTGTAGGGGAGGTAACAAAACTATGATCCTCCCCTCCTACAAGAGGAAAACTGACTCAAAAGGGTTAGCCAAGTGACCACTGAAGCTTGAGTCCCAGGACCTGGGTTATTCTCTCAACACTGCCATCTAGTGCCTGTCTAGCCTTGGAAAGACCGATTGCCTCCAGTTTCCTCATTTGTAAAATAAAAGGCTTAAATCAGATGACTTCCAAGGTATCTCCCAGCTATAATTCCTGTGATCTTGGAACCATGTCAAAGGCCATACAGCTAGTAAATTTCAGTGTCAGGAACCCAACTCTTCTGATTCCAATCCAGAGGCTGTTTTTTTTTTATTAGTAAAACATCCAGTTTTTGATCATACTTTTTATCCTTTTGTCCTTACAGATTATTTCCATGGTTCACCTACCCTTTAATGCCACTGTCCCTTACTTTTCCCCCACTGATTCTCATATGTGATGTCGTTTCACAAATTCCCTAACTCTATAGGTCACCTGAAAGCCAGAATTTAGAAATTGCCACTATGCGCCACTATGGAAGAACAAATGGGAGGAAAAAACATAAACAAGTGAATCTTCAGCCAGAAACCTATGGACGGCAAGAGGGTTAGGCATTTAAATCATCTCCGTGAATAGTGACTTATGGCTATTTTTTCCTCCACTATTTCTCATGACAATCCATTTGGTAGGGCCAAGGGAGGATGATTAATTTCAATTTAGAGACTTGGAACCTGAGGCAAGGGGGTAAATCACATGCTTCAAGATTATAACAAGGGCCTCTTGGTATTCCAACCTATTCTTGATTTTACAGAGAACAGCTGCTCCCCTTCATTTACTATAGTCCCTTTCATCAGAGCAGTCCTTAGGCATTGATGGGGTTAGTGATGAAATAATAGAAATGCTAAGGAACTCCCACTGTCTCCAAGAAAATACTTTTCCTATCAACTACCAGATGCCTGAAATTCCTCCATTATAGCTCCACTCATTTAGCTAAAAGTTTTGAATCCTTGGAAAGAAAAACACTTTAAGCTGTTGACAATTGTTAACACAATGGTGTAAATGAACTTCTCATCTCCTTCTCTTCTCATTATACACATCACTCCTCCTAACTATGGGTGTTTACCAAGACCTTTATACTCCTATCCGCTCTATACTCATTCTCCCTCTCTCGTGTGCTCTCTCTCTCTCTCTCTCTCTCAGCACCCCCCTAGGTTTAATTATCTTCTCTATGCTCCCAGACATACATATCTAGCCCAAACTTTTAGTCCTAGATCACCAAATGCCTATTAAACATTTCAAACTTGATTTCTTGGAGACACTGTAAGTTCAACATGTATAAAACTAAACTTACTCTCTTGCTCTCTAAGCCTTTCCCTCTTCCAAATTCCCTTATTGCTGTCAAAGGCATCAACATCCTTCCAGTGTCTCAAGTCCATAAGATCATTATCCTCACTCCTAAATCTCCCTTACGAAACGTATCTAATCAATTGCCACATCTTTCTACCATCGAAACATCTGAAATTTCTGACCCTTCTTTCCATTTGCAGAGCAACCACCTTGTGATCTTTCACCTAGATTACTGCAATAGTCTGCTAACTGGTTTCCCTGTCTCAAATCTGCTACCACTCCAATCCACCTTTAACTGCCAAAGCGATTTCCCTTCAATTCAGATCTGACCACGTGACTCCCCTCCACAATTAATTCTAGGTCTTACCCAATAATCCTTAAAGGACTCTGGTGAGGATCATATGAGATACCATTTGTAAAGCACCTTACAAACCTTAAAGCACAATATAAACATGAACTATTATTATTGTTTCTTTTATATTAATATTCATTTTATATTTATATTTTTGTTACCTCTATAACATAATATAAACTCCTCTGTTTAGCATTTAAAGCCCTACACTGTCTGCTCTCAACCTACCTTTCCAGAGTCACTGAGCTTCATTCCCTCTTCTTCACTCTGGGATGCAGTCAAACTGGTCTTCTCTCTGTTCCTCCTTCATGACACTCCATCTATCATTGCTATACTTTTGCACTGGCTAGCCTTAAGCCTAAAAGACCCTCTTCTTCATTTCTTCCACCTCACAGAAGCACTCTCTTCTTAAAATAAAACCTAGACACCATCTGCATGAAGCCTTTTAGATCCCCTTCCTGCGACTTGTACTTAACTCTTCGTATATATTTTTATTTATTTTCTTTATGTTTAGGCTACACACATTTATATATGTATTTATTTCCTCCACTCCATTAAGCCCCTACTCCATTAAGACTAGGGATTGTTTCATTCTTTGTATTTCTGTCCCTAGCACAGTCTCAGGCACACAGTAGGGCTTACTAAATACTTGATAACAAATTGCTTACTCGAGTAGGTTTTCATAGGACAGAGAAGATATTGGGTAAAGGAAAAGATAGAAATGACAAAGACAAAATTCACCTATATCAGTTTACCTAAAGATGGGTCTATTTTTAATACTGAAATCTTCACAGAATCCTGTGTAATTTTTAAAAGAAGGACTAATTCGCTCACCCAACAGTTATTTGTGGATAGTTAGCCATGTGCTTTTTAGCAAGGGGAGGGGTATTAGAGAATTTGACCATTAGGGGGTTGATAGCTTGCTTTTTAGTATTTATTTGCAAGGTTACATTAAAGTAGAGACTTAACAACTAGCCATGGTTTTTCCATTAGACATAACAATAAACCTAATAATATAATATTGTGAGATAGCTATGCAAGTATTTTAGTCTCATTTTAGTGATGAGTGGTTAAGGACCTTGCCCAATGTCAGAAGCGGGACTCAAACCAAGGTCTTGGTTGACTTGAGGTCCAGCTTCCTTTTCACTATAATGTCCTCTCCTGAATATAATAGCTGACATCTATATAATGCAGATTTGCAAAGCACTTCACACACATTACAGTCTTTATTATTAAATGTTCAACTCTAGAACTTACTTCGACAATAGGGAGAGGGGTTTGCCCAGGCTGCCGGAGGTCTCACATTTCTGAGTTTATTTTTAAAGTGATAGGACCTTCCACCTGAACAGCAAATGAACTCAAGCAGAAAGAAGCGTTTCTGGTTTGGTGTCTTTTTTCCAAGGACAGACACTAATTGAGCACTCCATTAGAATCAAACCACTTCACTGTGTATGTATTAGGAGGCTATAAATAGACTCAGAGCTGGGCAGCATCTGCAGTATTTTAGGTCTGGAAGAGGATCAGCGAGGGCAGGTCTTTTACAGGAGCTAAGGATGTCAGCATTTCTTTAACAAATGCCAGATGGAGCAAACACCCATTGTCAGAAACTCAGCATACCCAACTCGTGATGACAGTGATTGGCAGGAAATTGAGGCATTTGATCATGTTTTCCATAATTGAAATGTACCCAGACTTATTTGGGCAGGAATACAATGGCCATTAACTGATCAAATTCTAGATGATAGAAAGCATTATTACATTAATATATGCTGGAACATTCCGTGGAGGACATGGCTGTTTTCACTCTTGCCTTTGCTTGAAAAGGATTTTATTTGTTCTGATTCAGGTCTCAACAACCTAGCCACAAACCTGTCTTTGGGACTGCCAGGGAGAGAAGAAACCCCAAGGCAAGTAGGGCTGTGAGTTCAGGCTTAGCAAATAACATTTTTGTGTCCCTTGGCCAGGGAGGGAGTGGAACTAAAAAAGATTTCATGTATTCGTCTTCTCTTGATAATTGCTGAATTTTTCAAAAGAGAGTAAATAGGACAGAAACTTATTAGGGCGTAAACCCTAATACCTTATATGTTTTATTAAGCCCTCATTCCTGAACTTACTCCCAGACAGTGACCCAGTAGGGTGATTTTAGGAACACCTAAGAAGACTTGTTGTTGTGACAAATAAAAAAAAACCTGAGAGACAAAGTTTCTGGGTAATTAATAATCAATTTATTAATTAGGCTTGCTAATAATCAAAAAATTGATGCCCAGTGACTTCTTTTAGCAACCAAAGGGGAAAAAACATGAAGAGACTGGCAGTCTTAATACACTTTTAGAAAAGGGGGTATCCCTGAAAATCAACCCTGATTATGAACAATTAATGAGGGGGTGGGCTAAAAGTCTTCAGTTCCTCCTGCTGAGAACGTGGCTTGATCATGACACTCAGCCACCTCCAACAATCTGGACAAAGGAATCTATCTCTACTCAGACCACTCTGATTGGTTTTCTCCGTCATAAGCTGGGTCACCCTAAACTCCAGTGGAGGGGTACAAGGGTATGAGTTCATTGCTTTGGGGCAGAAATTCTTGCAGAGTAGATTCTGTTTACTCTCTAAGCAGAAGGAAGGTTTCCTAATTGGGTGGAGTTGGATTAAGGCAATCTCCTCTAACAGTCATGCCCTTCTGAGACTGGCTGACTGACCTATAGAGACAGGTCCCTGAATGAGGAAATAAAAAGGCTGGATCCTAATTGATAATGGGTTATTAATATAACAGAAAATAACCATTTCTCCCATCATCTAGAAAATCTTCTCTTTTTCTCCTAGTGAGAAACATCTAGAAGCAGCCTTTGTCCTGAACACTACAGAAACTAGTGGTGCAGTAGGAGGAGAATATTGGATATAGAGAGAAAAGTTTGAGTCCTGGCTAGGTGACCTTGGCCAAATCACAGCCTCTGGGAGACTCAATTTCCTTATTTATACAATGAGGAAATAATAACACAAACCTCACAAGGATGTTAGAAGGATCAGATGAGACAATAAATGTGGAAAGCCTGTTACAAATACATAAATGTTAGCTATTTTTATTCACTGTCCCATGAACTGCTTGCTCCCTTGAGGATTGCTAATGACCAGACCCAAAGGGTCTTTTCCCTCTGTACCCTCCCGACTCTTCTGAGGCATTTGAAATAATTTAGCAGCCCTTCTTCCTTAAAACACTCTTCCTTAGGCTTCGATGACTCTCCCCTCTCCTGGTCCCTCTACTTTTTTCTCTTTCTTCATTGTCCCCTTCAGAGACTTTTCTGAAGTTCCCAAGGTGTGGACATTTCTCTAAAGTTCTGCCATTTACCTTCTCTCCCTACAATCTTTTCCTTGTGAGTAGATGAGATTCAAATGTGACCTCCTCCTTGAAGCCTCCCATGCTCCCTCTACCCACCCAACTTTATAATAACCTTGCTCCCATTAGGCTCTATATAGCATGCTCAGATGTGCTTTGTGTCTGTTATTTTGGATTAATATGACTCATGTGCCCCCAAAGAGACATGTTGTCTCCCCTGATATATTGTAAGCTCCTTGAAGCCAAGGGAAAACCATGGCCCAGGTCCGAAAAGGGCGAGTCAAAGCTCCTGTGCTGATCAGAGTGTAATTGGGCTCGTGAGGAAACTCCACACTTCCAACCCCAGTGAGATAGGGAGACCAAGTCTCGAAGAAAAAAATGGATGGTGGATGATGTATGATAATGATGATGATGATGATGACGATGATGATGATGATATCCAGGCAGACTCTGCTACAAGATCTTCAATATAAAGAGAAAACAAGCAGATGTGCATATGCCATAAGGAAACATCATTTGAGGAAGACTAAAAGGGGGCCCTTGGTGGCCAGTGGCACGTACTACCAAGAAGATGGAACTCCTAGATGAAACAATTTAGTTCATGGTGCTTTGGGAGCTTTAGAGTTTGGTCATAATTTGGGGCCATTTTCATTGAAGCCAAGTAATTCATAGGATGGGGAAACAGCTTATCGGTCTGAGAATTTGCTCCTGGCTTTTGTTATGACTTAGAATCAATTAGCCACTAGAGGGTCATCCTAAGAAATCTGTCTACTCTCAGAAGCAGTTCACAAAATGAGAGCCCACCTTTTGTTTCAGATTGAGAGGCAGGGTTCCCTAGTGGAAAGAGATTAGTCTCAAGGTCAAGTGAGACCAAAGCACAAATCCTATCTTTCATACTCATTAGCTGTGTGACTATAAACAAGTGACCTAACCTCTCTAAGCCTCAGTTTTTAGTGACATGTAAAATTGAGGTAATTCTACTTGTAGGCTATGTTGCAAAACAAGTGAGATGATGTACATTTTATGCAAACTATAAGAAACCACATAAATATCAGCTAGTCAGCACTTTTTGTGGTAGCAAAGAACTGGAAACAAAGGAGGAACTCATAGACTGGAGAAGAGCTAAACAAATGTCAACATCTATATCATACCTACTATGTACCAGGCACATGCTAAGTGCTTTACAGATCATCCCATTTGGTCCTCACAATGACCCTGGGAGGTAGGTGTTTTTAGTATTCCCATTTTGTTTTCCCAGAGCCTAGCACAATTTCCCACACATAGTAGGTGCTGAATAAATGTCGAACTGAATATGACCAGATGACTGGAATAACTGAAACTCATATGCCAAGAGAGCTTCAAATTATTCTCAGGGTCTTAGGTCACCTCCAAACTAAGACAAAGGATATTTTAACCATTTACACAACATTCATACCAAAAATTGGAGGCATTGAAAACACCAAATATAAGCTACCAAGAAGCCTTATCTTTAAAAAAATCTACAAACATCAGAAAAAATAGGCTTGATACTGCATAATGGCACCAGGAAATGACATAGAAACCTTACTATCCCCATTTCATCATTATCTGCCTTTGTACCTAGCCTATTGTTCATCATTGGACAATATCAATAGTGTGCCTCACATAAGAGATGCTCCCAAAAACTCCCATCCTGCCCGAGACCTTGCCATCAGAGCTGAAACTGGCCAATTTTGAAGACTAGAAAAGGATGGAAAGTCATTCTACTTAGTTATGCTAGTTACCATGCCAAAGAACCAGAACATGGCTCCAGGTGGTAGAGTCAGACTGGCCAAGTACATCTATGACCAAAAAGCCCTTCATCCAAACAAAAAAGCATTTATTAAGCACCTTCTGTGTGCCAGGCACTATGCTAAGTGCAGTGGGAATACAATTAATCAAAAGAAAGATAGTGCCTGCTTTCAAGTAGCCCACAATCTAAGGGGAGGATTTGGTGCCTAAGGGGAGGATTTGTGTATTATACACAAAAGGAAGCAGGAAAGTTGGGGAAACAGCGCATCTTGTTGAGTGGAATTAAACTTGGGCAGACAAGCAGATACAAAGAGGAGAAAGCTGAGAGTCCAGCTTCCTGCCCTCTATAAAGAAAGGCACTGGGAGGAGTTTGGCACTCCATCCTCCAGCCCTCCAATCATAAGTGAGAGAAGAGGCTGAGGGAGGTGGTGGCAATCAAGGCTTGAGTTGGCAGCATGATGATGAGATTAAAAGTGACTGGGAAGGGATTCTTGTTCTGTGGAATTGAAACCAGGTAGAAGAGCAAACAGATTAGCTTTGTGGAAACACATATTTGTTTGTTCAGTCTCTGCATAGTGGGCTAACCTTATGCCTCCAGATCTCACACAGTTGGAGATGCTCATCTCGGTGGATATGACCTAAGCTGCTGCATGCCCCTCTCAGTTTTGCTGCATGAAATCAGAATTAAGCTGGTGTCTGCTTTTAAACACAAGAACACAAATTGCATTCAAAACAATGGTTGAAGTCACGGGCCCTACCGGAAGTCTTATTGAACCCACACACTTATATTCAGTAATGGCCCTGGAAAAGGATGAACCATCATCAATATTCTGAGGTCATCATTATCCTTTTCATGTTTAGTCCATGATTTATCATTAAGCAATATCAATAGCTGGCCATTTCATATATAGAACTTGAAGGAGTGCAAGGTTCAACACTCCTCGGGAAGCCAAAAGACTCAAGTTCAAACCCCAGGTCAACTGCTGACTTAGCATATGATGCTGAGAAAAATTACTTAACCTCCTTGAGCTTCCATTTCTTCAAGCATAAAAAGAAAAATTTGAACTAAATAAGGTTTTCTTTATCTCTAAAGTACTGTGATTCTGTTGACATGAAGATAATTGTAGTGTTCTTGACAGTATACTGGACTTGGAGTCAGCAAACATGGCTTCAGTTCTCAACTGTGTGACCAAATCATTTGAGCCTCAGTTTTCCTTATCTGATAAATGGAAGCAACAAAGTATGGATATCTCACCTGTATACTGTAAACTCCATGAGAGTACCTTATCTAATCTTTCTATCTCCACCAGGGCCTAGCACAATTCTCTATGTATGAGGTACAAAAGATAAATAAATTTAAAAATACTGAGCTTATAAATTCCCCTTCCTCTACTATCCATTCCATATATAACTACATCCTCTCAAGTATTATTTGGGTATCATATGACAACTAGGTGGCATAATAGCGTGCCAAACCTATAGTCAGGAAGACTTCCTGAGTCCAAATCCTACCTCAGGCACTTAACTAGCTGTGTGGCCCTAGTCAAGTCATTTAACTCTGTTTACCTCAGCTTCCTCATCTGTAAGGAGAAGAAAATGGCAAGCCACTCCAGTATCTTTGCCAAGAAAAACCCAAATGGGGTGCAAAGAGTAAGACACCACTGAAAAATGACTAAAAAACAAAATTATTTTTTAAACTTCCATGCAGGAGTTTAAAATTTAGCTGCTGATGTCTACAGTTTATTTAGTGCTTGAAAAAGGAAGAAAAGATGGGAAGGAATTTGAGGGAGAGGAGGGGTCATTTGCTTGGTTTCCAAACTACCTAATCCACTCTTTCCCAAGCCATAGCCCAGAAATATGGAAGGGCAGGTGGATAATAAAGAATGTATCATTAGTATGCAGGCACATGAGTTAATGCTAAGGACCATGGCTTCAGCTTAGATATTACTGTCTCTTCCACACCCATCCACCTGATTCTTCCTTCTGCCATGGAGCTTAAGCCAATAACTGAAGCTTCTGGCTGAACTTTTTGTTTGAAAAGCTGGTATATTGCAAAATCAAGGCATCTCTCCAAATTTCATGTCTGGGTACAGAGATCACCCTTGGCCTGGGTGCCTTATGACTCATGAAAGGCTGGTGAAAGTATCATCTTAAATGGCAGACCTCTGGCCACCATAAGAACTCTTCCGTTTTGTCAGAAGGAACCTGGAAAAGTCATATAGGAAGGTGACATCCAAAGCCAATTCCTAGATCTCTTGACAATAGGGCCTAGAAGACAGAATCAGACTCAGGATGATTCCCTTTTACCTCCTTGTCACCAACAACATTCCATCCCCAAATTGGAATCGACTTGACTCTGTAATATTGTTCCACTGAGATAGTGGCTGGGATCAGCACAATAGCACTGTTATATATGTTATGGGCTTCATAAAAACAGTCACAGAGGCTATAAAACAGTAGGTGATTGGGACCGCAGCTACATCCTTATCATGACTTAGCATGACGTGCCTGGGTAAAGAACAAATTATAGGTAATTCTTTCCACCTCCATCATTGAGCAATGAGACACAGAGAATACAGTGACTATAAAGAGAGGCCAAGCACTACTACAAGACAGGGGATGAGGTCTGGGGAAGGGTATGGTGCTTGGTTTCCTGGGGAAATGTTAATCATTCAGTCTTACGCTGAACCCTGTGGGGGAGACACACACGTGTGTGCGTACATGTGGGGGAGACACACACACGTGTGTGTGTAGAGATGTGTGTGTGTGTATGTGCATGCACAGGTGTGTCTATGTACATACACAGATGTATGTTGGCCAGTAATTTCAGTTGTATCTGACTCTTTGTGACCCAATTTGGGGATTTCTTGACAAAGATACTGGAGTGGTTGGCCATTTCCTTCTCTAGCTCATTTTACAAATGAGGAAACTGAGGCAAACAGGGTTAAGTGACTTATCCAGGGTCACACAGCTAGTAAGTGCCTGAGGTTGGATTTAAACTCATGAAGATGAGTCTTCCTGACTTCAGACATGGCATTCTATCCTCTGTGCCACCTAGCTGTCCCACATAGAAGTGGGCAGATAGATGTATATACCCACATATATGCATAAATATGTGTGTATGTGAATATATACATATGTGTTTTGCATGTATATACACATATTTGCATGTGTATATATGTGTTTGTGTGTATACATGTGTTTGTGTGTGTAGCTCTGCAAGTGAGAGCTAGCCTTGGAACCAGAGGGACCTGGGGTCGATTCCTGCCCCTGACATTCTAGTTATATGACTCTAGACTTAATTCTCAGTGCTCTGGGCAACCCTTTAAGATAGTTTTTAACCTTTTTTGTATCATGGACCTCTTCTGCAGTTTGATGAAGTCTATGAGCCCCTTCTCAGAATAAAGTTTTCAAATGTATAAAATAAAATACATGGAATTACGAAGAGAATGAATTCTATTGTGCCAGGTGGTGCGGTGGACAGAGCACTAGGCTTGGAATGAGGAAGACTCTTCTTCCTGAGTTCAAATCTGGCTTCAGACCTTCACTAGCTGTGTGACCCTGGTCAAGGCACTTAACCCTGTTTGCCTCAGTTTCCTTATCTGTAAAAAGAGCTGAAGATGGAAAAGGCAAATCACTCCTATATGTATGCCAAACAAATCCCAGAGAGGATCTCAAAGCACCAAATACAACTGAAATGACTAAATAATAACACGGAGTTAACAAAATATTTTTTAAAAAAATACAAATTCACAGAACCTGGATTAATAAACCCTGCTCTCAGTCTCTAAGTTTCAGAGAAGGTGCCATTTGCATTAGTAAAGATCCAGTGCCAGTCCCTAGATCTAATTCTATAAATTACAGGAGTTACAGAAAGCAAAGCCAAGTCCCAGGACAGGTCTAGGGTTTCATTCATTTATTCAAAAAGTATTTATCAAGCACCCACTCAGTCCTAGACACTGCTAGGTGCTTTGATACCACTGTCTTCCTTCGCATAAAGAGGCACTTCTCTTAGATCCTACTATTGCATTTAAGTTAAGGTCTCCAACCCATAAATGAAGAGGGTGAGAGTCTTTTCATCAAGGGGTCAGAGCCTTTAAAAAGTCTGATCTACCATTGACGTGTATACTCATCCAACAGCATACCCCACCAAACCCATCTCCACCTTCTCTTCCTATGATCTTCTTGTCTAGGGCCTCAAATACACCTTCAGAAGAGAGGCTCTTCCTCTATCTGGGACTCCTCCTGAATGCCTTGGGTACCAGTGCAGTTCTCAAGCTGCTCATCTGTTGTGCCTGGTTCTCCCTGCATGACTGGGATATATCTCCTTTTTTAAATTACACATCTCTTCAATGCAACCTTTTACATGTAAAAAACAGTCTGACATCAGAAAGTAAATTGAGTTAGGAGTTATTGAGAATTTATTATTTCCCATTCCCAGCAGGAAGTCATAATAGGAGGTGAAAGGGGAACAATGGTTAGAGAACATATTTTCTCCTTGAGGTATTAATACATCTCATTGGGAAAAGATGTGCTCGACCAGGCATGCAGGATGAGCCATTCTTTTGAGACTCTGAAAAGGTGTTGATTTGTTTGTCTTGACTATACTTGTTCTAGGCCAGACTTCTGTTTGGGGTATATGGGGAAAGGAGAAAATTTGTAGTGATAGAGATGTTTAAAAAAGAGGAGAGCATCAGTATGACATTTTTAAAATGCACAAAGGAAAAAGTGTTTAGAAGGAAGCACAAGCAAATAGAGTAATTATATTACCAGAATTTTAAATTCAGTATACCTTTAAAAAACAGCTATAGAGAATGGAAGTTCATATTTTTATACGTAGTCCTTTCTATACAAACCTTTTTTTGTTCTTTTCACGTTGAAATATTTCTTACTGGCTATGATGATCATGAAAAGGAAACTTAAAATTATAAAAATGTGGCCACTTTTTTTTCCAAAATGTGCTTTCCCATCTAAAAGTTAAAACTGGAAAATAAAAGAATGTGTTGGTATGTGGGGAAGGGGAAGTACCCTCATGGGCAGGGGTGGGGTGGGAAAAAAGGAGCAAAGCCATTCTTGGGCAAATGATGCCAAGTTTGAATTGGCTCCCAGGATAAGGACAGATTTCTGGAGCTGGGTCCTCAATTTTGGCTAAAGGAAAATGAGATCCATAAAAATCAGTGCACATGTCATTGTTCTATTGATGTATTAAAATACTTCCAAGTATATTGAAATCTTAATTTTTTACATGGATTATGCTCTCATAAAAGTGACAGTGTGCTAAAAACCCAACAGAGTTTAATGGAAGTCAAAGAGGAAAGGTGCTGGAAATGCATAGCACCTGTGTATCTATCATTCGAGGTAGTCGGGTGGCATAGTGGGTAAAGTGCTGGATCTGGATTTGGGAATTCTAATCCTGCCTCAGGCATTGCCTAGCTGTGCAACACCAGGATAATCACATGACCTCTCACTCTTGGCTTCCTCAACTGGAAAATGGAGATATTAATAGCACATACCTCACAGGATCATTGTAAGCATCAGTGAGACAAACGTAGGTAAAGCCCTTTATAAAACATATAGTGCTTTGTAAATGCTAGCTTTTGGTAGTTTCTTATTTCACTGTACTCAGGTATCTGTTTACATTTATAGGTTTATTTGCCTATATTCTCTGTGCTTAAGAAATTTAAGGTAATTAAAAGGGGAAATGGTGTGCCCAGTATGTTCTACAATGTATTAAAGTAAAACTAAATAAGAAAGACTCCAGCACAAATTTACAGCTTACATACCAGCAAAATATTTCTCATCTCAAGGTTGTAAAGTCTGGCATTTCAGTCATCTGCCTGATGAACATATTGACAAACTATCTTCTTCAGCACCCTGGAGAGCCTTTAGCTGGAAAGGTAAGAGATTTATTATCAAATTAAAATCAATTTTGAAATAAATACATGCCTAAAAGTCACAATTATAATGGCATCTCCAGTTCATTGTTCATGCCAGTGTATGGCCTCTATACTGCCAATAATTATTCACCAGTAGCCAGTCACAATACTCTTCCCCTGCCCAAAAAGCAGAAATTTACAAGAAATTTTTCTATAAGTTTTTGCTGTCACTGTCACCCATCTAAACATCATGAAGGTTTGAATTTGAATTGTCTTTTTGCAGACCCTTTTGTCTTGGAAGGTGCTTTTCCACCCAAATGGTCTGTGGACCTGAAATAGTATTACAAGAAAGGAAAAACAGAATGCAAAGGGGATGAAGAAGGGTATATTGGCTAAATGCACCCTTGAACTGACACCTTTAATGGAGCCAGTGTCCTTTCACTGATAGCAAATCATCAATGCAACTGATGGAGCATGACCTGGTACTGGGTGGTCACAAATCCATGTGTGAATTTCTAGCTCTAAGTCAGAACTATTGGTGAAAGAATTTAAACCAAGAACCTTATAATGTGAGGGACATGAGAACATTATATTGTTTTCCTAGAAAACACTGTGAAACAATTATGCACAAAGAGATATGGGTGAGGGGACAAATTAAAAAGTCCTCCAAAGGAATTTTAAATCATTTAAAATTTTTGAGAGCAGATAAGATGAGGACATTTCCCCTGTCAAAGCTTCTATACAGCAGGTGAGTTGTTCCTATTCCCATAAGAAAAAAAAACATGTCTTGGTTGTTTTGTGTTTGCTCTTGGAAAAGGGTAATGGATAGAGGGATCTGCACTTTACAAATTAGGGTCCAAAATGAATTGTCCAAGAACTGGAAAGTCTTTTAAAATGTAATTTTTGCAGTTAAATTCCATCCAACCCCTCAAAGACTCTAAATGGAATCTCCAAAGAGTAAGAATCCTCAGAGGCCATCTGACCTGACTTATACCTGTGTATTTTGTCTATAATGGCTCAAGCAGCCTCCACTTGAAAATCAACGATCAGAAACCCATTTGGTATCCCATTCCACTTTTGGACCGATCTTCCTATTGAGATTTTTCCTGCATTAATCTAAATATTGCCGCTCTCTAACTTTCACCTGTTACTACTAGCTATGCCCTCTGCGGCCAAGAAAAACACATCTAATCCTTCTTTGATATGATAGCCCTTGAAATATTTGAAGACAGTTATCATGCCTTACTGGAGTATTCTTTTCTCTAAATGTTAACCTTGCTAGTTCCTTTCATTGACCTTCATATGAAATCATGTAAAAGTCCCTTCCCATCTAGGTCAGTCTCCTCTGGCTGCTCTCCACTTTCCCTTTACTAAAATTCCCAGAACTGTTTTCAATACTTTAGATATTGACCACAAAGGGACCATCACCCTCACACTCTAGACACTGCTTCTCAAGATAGCCTAAGGTCCCATGAGCTGTTGGAGCAGTATTTTTAAACTCCCAAGCTTGACTAAATTTGTAGTCCACTCAACCCCCCAATCTTTTTCCAATTCTATCCCACAAGCACTGAAGTGGTGATATTGTGCAAGGCACTATGCCTGGTGCTGAAAATGCAAAGAAAACAAAAATAATTCCTGCCCTCAAGGAGCTTACAAACTAAGAGATGAAATGCTGTAGGAGTAGTACATGTAACAATCTGAGAAGAAAGAGAGAACACTAGTGAATGAGAGGATTTCTCATGTGAATCTTTCTAGCTTCTCCTTCTGCTATTTTGAATATACTTTTTTTCCATTTACATTTTCACAATATGGATAGAGGAGTAAATATTGGTTGAGGGAAATATTAATATTTTTGTGTTTTCAAATTATCTATCATCTACTAACTTTAATGTGATTCACACATATTGTAGCAACTAGAAATTTTTATCAACTAATGGATTTGGGACTTATATTCAGTTCAGTCAGTCAATAAACTTTTATTAAGTGCTTATTATGTGCCAAGCATTGTGCTAAGTGTTGGGGATATAAAAGAAGCAAAAGACAGTCCCCGCCCTCTAGATAATCAATATAACGAGGGAGACAACAAGCAAATAATAAGTGCAAGCTGTTTACAAGATATGTTAGTTGGTTGTTGTCCTTTCTCAAAGAGAACTAAAATGGCATTACTATGTTAGAGTCAAGTTGCAGTGTGTCCAGCTCTACATAGGTGAGAAACAAATAGTCCATTTGGGGTGGAGTCTCTAAATTTGTACATCATGGGTTTCTTTTGAGCCACTTCAATTGTGTTTTGCTCATAGATCATAGCACCTTCTCTGATGAGGGCGTATCATGCTGGGCAGTCCTATGCCAATGTCTCCCATGTCATGCAATCAATTCTAAAGTTCTTAAGAGAGACTTTTAGAGTGTCCTTGTATCACTTTTTCTGACCACTATGCAAGTGCTTGCCTTGCGTGAGTTCTCCATAAAATAGTCTTTTAGGCTACCTTATGTTTGGCATTCAAACAATGTGGCCAGCCCATCAGAGTTGTGCTCTCTACAGTAGAGTTTGAACGCTTGGCAGTTTAGTTTGAGAAAGGACCTCAGTGTCTGGTACCTCATCCTACCAGTGGTTTTCAGAGTCTTCCTAGGGTAATTCAAATGGAAGTGATTCAGTTTCCTGGCATGGTGCTGGTAGACTGTCCAGGTTTTACAGGCATACAACGATGAGGTCAGCACAATGGGTCTGTAGACCTTCATTTTGGTAGATACCTCTTCTCTCCCACACTTTCCTGCTGAGCCTCCCAAACACTGAGCTAGTTCTGGCAATTGGTACATCAACCTCATTAACAATGTGTACATCCCTGGAAAGTATACTGTCAAGGTAAATGGACTTATCCTCAGTATTCAAAACTTTCCCATTTGCTGTAACTCATGGTTCCATGTGTGGATGGTGTGGTGCTGGCTGATGGAGCACCTGTGTTTTCTTGGTGTTAATTGTTAGGCCAAAATTAGCACAAGCAGCAGAGAATCGATCCATACTTTGTTGTGTCTCAGCTTCAGAGGCTACATTGTCATCTGCACAATCAACCGCAAACAAAAAATCATGCACTAACACTCCCTCCACTTTAGTCTTGGCTTGTGGCCTTTTCAAGTTGAGTAATTTACCTTTAGTTCGGTAGCTAACCCAGATTCTGAGGGAAGGCATTAGAACTAAAAGGGGTTGGGAAAGGCTTCCTGCAGAAGATGGGATTTTAGTTGGGACTTGAATGAAGCCAAGGAAACCAGGAGGTAGAGAGGAGGAAGGAGAACATTCCAGACACAGGCAACTATCAGAGAAAATTATCAGAGCCAAGAGTTGGGGTGTCTTATTCAGAGAACAGCAAGGAAAATGGGGCCACTGGATCATAGAGTGTGAAGTAGAGAGTAAGGTGTAGGAAGACTTGGAAAGGTAATGGGGCTGGATTATAAAAGGTCTTGAATGTCAATCAATGGGGTTTGTATTTAATCCTGGAGATGACAAGGAGCTATTGGAGTTTATTAAGTAGGGTGAGGGCAGGGGGTGGGGAGGAATTGGGCTGGGGAGAGACTGGAGGTCACAGTGTGGATAGAATAAGGTTTGGTAAGGGACGTCAAAAGGAGAGGAAGAAAGACAATATATTATGATCAGATAAGGAGATTTCAAAATTATTGAACATAGAGCTGGTACATTTACAAGTAGTGGCAAGATTAAGGATATGACCATCCAGGGTGAAGGAGTAGGTCTTGGGAAGTGAGTAGGTTGAGGAACTGAGTGTTTAGGTGTTTGAGGAGGAGTCAGTATGTATACTGAAGTCTCCTAGTATGAGGGCAGGAGTTGGGGAGGAGAGGAAATTTGTGAGCCAGGTACTCAACTCAGACAACTTGGTAAGACATGTAACACACTTCACACTGTCCTTCATTCCATGGATGAGCAAAAGGCCCTTCCTATCAGACTGAACAATCCAGTAGTTCCCACCACATGAAACTCAGAGGACTTTCTTCTTTTTTCTTTCCTTCTCTCTTCAGTGCATGTTCCACATAGGGCAGAGGGCCCTATATGTTTCAAAGGTAGCCTCCAGTTCACATAAATCCTGAAAGTCCCAAAGCCCCAAAGGGCTACTTGAAGGGAATCTATTCATTCAAAATTCATTCATTAAATATTTAATAATGATTTAATAATATGTGTTAGACAGTGAGGCTTCAAAATCAAAATCAGTCCCTATCCTCAAGAAACTTATATTCTACTGGGGAGAAACAATATATAACAAATAAGTTGATGTATGATATTCAAAAGAAATATTTTTAATATCAATGGGTAGGGGAAGGTGTTAACAGTTTGGAGAGGATATAAGAAAAAGCCTCATGTGGGAGACAGGCTCTAAGCTAAGCCTTGAAGGAAGCAAGGAATTATAACAGGCAGAGGAGAAGATGGAGTACATTCCAGATATAGAAGACAAGAGAACTGAGTTAAGCCACTGACTCTGCTGTTAAATACCTACACAACCTTGAACAAGTTATGTAATCCTATGAGTAGCAGGAATAGGAAGGAGAGCAGATTACTCATTGAAGAATTAAAAGCTAATGGTTCTAAAAATTATTTCTATTAAGACCGTACAGCTGAAAAACCTTGAAATAGTATGATATCTTTTTTTCTGGAAATAGCCAGATGAAAACTTGAAACTTCTCATCTTTTGTTCTGTAAAATTCTCTTATACAAAGTAAATGGCTAAAGCAGTTTTAACTATAATAATAAGCTACTTGGTTCTGTCTACCCCTCAATGTTTCTAAGAACATAGAGCTTGGAACTTGCTCTGCAGACTGCTTACAAATAAATTAGAATAATTTTGATAGATCTGATGACAAATTCAGCACACAGTTTGTTTCTCTGATGCTTCTATAAACCTCACTTTCCTCATTTGTAAACTGAGGGAGTTGGATTAGATCAGAGGGGTGTGTGTGAGAGAAACAGACAGACAGACAGACAGAGAGACAGAGAGAGAGACAGACAGAGACAGAGAAAGACAGAGACAGAGGGAGAGAAAGACAGAGACAGAGAGAGAAACAGAGAAAGGGAGGGGGAGAGAAAGAGGGGGAGACAAAGATGGGAAGAGAAAGACAGAGACAGAAAGAGAGAAATGGACACTCTGGCAGTCTGAAAAAGCCTAGGAAATCCTTCTCAGAAACATGGTTTGAAATATATAAAACAAAGTATAGGATATTACAAAGGAAACCATTATACTGAAATACAGTTATCAAAATATGTGTGTGTGTTTTTAAGATCATGGGCCCCAGATTAAGAACTCTTGAGCTCAATAATCTCCAAGGTCCTTTCTAGCTCTACAGAAGATGTGTAAAATCAGTACAAGAGATTAGAAGAAAAAGCAATCACATAGCAAATGATAATTAGAAATAAACTTTGACCATTATGAATCAAATACCCTAATTGGGATTATAATTTTCGGACCTAATTATAAGGTGCTCCATGAATTTATGAAACATAATAACCATTTCCTTAGTATGAAATTAGCCTAATTAAGTAATTTTCCTATAATATTGCCTGAATAGGATATAAACAAAATTGGACAGATTCCAAGGTGACTGAATAGCGGGAAAGCTGTTCTGTATGGTGGAGAGGCCACAGGTGGGCACAGCTGCCACAATCCAATCCCTGGTACTTGTAATTCTGTACATCCACTTTCCAAGTCTTGCCATTCAACCATGGCCTCCCAGTCCTATATCCCAAGCACATATCTATTTTTAAGCTACAATCTTCATTATATGGATTGCTCTGGATGAAACGAATTCTCCTTCTCTTCTCTGTAATTTGTGATGTCATAATTTGGTAGGGGGATTAGGCTTTAGAGCTTCAAAAACCTTCTGAGCTTTAGTACCTCCAAAGAGGGTCTGCTCAAGAAATGCCAGGGTGAAGCTAAAGGCCACATTAGCCTAGAATGTTCTCTCCAGCTCCTAATGCACCTTTATATAGAACCATTCATTGTTCTCTAGTTTCCACACATCTCAAAGATAAGACCATGGATTGAAAAGATTAGACCACTCTTTCACAGCCTATGCATCTACAATTCTATTCAGTGAGAGTTGATATTTCAAAGTAAGTTTCTTTTGCTTTGTCCTAGGAGGCAAAACAAGAACCAAGAGGTAAAAGTTCATCTGTAAAATGAAATTAACATTGTGGATATTCATTTGGAATTATTTAAAAAATGCAAGTACTCTGTGCATACCTTTTGACCTAGGAACCCCAATAGTGTATATCCCAGAGAAGTAAAAAACAAGAGTCCATATAAACCAAAGAATTCCATAATAACAAAATATTCATAAGAATATTTTCTGTTATATCAAAAGACTAGAAACAAAATGGTTATTCATCTCCAGAGGAATGGCTAAGCAAAGTATGGCATCTGCTCTAGTGGAACATTATCATGCAGCAAGAAATGACAGACAGAAAGAATTCAGAAAATATAGGAAGATTTGTATGAGGCAATACTATGCAAAGTTAGCTCACAGATCCGATGAAATAAAAAAGTATTTCATTTGTCCTAGAACTTTTCCTAGATGTTCCTACCATTGTAGATTCCGATTTGCAACATCATATTCAAAAATATAAACATTTGAATCATACACATCATCTTTCCATGTAGGAATGTAAACAAAACAGTTCAACTTTAGTAAGTCCCTTGCAATTTCTGTTTCTTGATTACCTTTTCATGCTTCTCTTGATTCTTGTGTTTGAAAGTAAAATTTTCTATTCAGTTCTGGTCGTTTCACTGAGAAAGCTTGAAAGTCCTCTATTTTATTGAAAATCCATATTTTGCCTTGGAGCATGATACTCAGTTTTGCTGGGTAGGTGATTCTAGGTTTTAATCCTAGCTCCATTGACCTCCGGAATATCGCATTCCAAGCCCTTCGATCTCTTAATGTAGAAGCTGCCAGATCTTGGGTTATTCTGATTGGGTTTCTACAATACTCAAATTGTTTCTTTCTGGCTGGTTGCAGTATTTTCTCCTTGATCTGGGAGCTCTGGAATTTGGCGACAATGTTCCTAGGAGATTTCTTTTTGGGATCTATTTGAGGAGGCGATCGACGGATTCTTTCAATTTCTATTTTGCCCTGGGGCTCTAGAATATCAGGGCAGTTCTCCTTGATAATTTCTTGAAAGATGATATCTAGGCTCTTTTTTTGATCATGGCTTTCAGGTAGTCCAATAATTTTTAAATTATCTCTCCTGGATCTATTTTCCAGGTCAGTGGTTTTTCCACGGAGATAAAAAAAATAAAATAAAATAATGAAACTCCCTATGTTTTTAACCAGTGTCAAATAGCTGTGATGATTACTGCTTTTTAGTATAGTTTTAGTACCACTAAACCTTCTGACTTCCTACTTATTTTCATTATTTCCCTTGAAATTTTTGACTTTTTACTCCTCCAATAAATGTATTATTGCTTTTTCTGGATCTATAAAGAATCCTTGGTTAGTTTGTTTGGTATGACACTGAATAAGTAAAATAATTTAGGTAGCAGTCATTCTATTGCATTGGCTTAGTGTACTCCTTAGCAATTAGTATTTCTCCATTTAAGAAAGCATTATAGATATATTGATAAAATTTCTCTGTGTATCTTGATTACATAGATTCTTAAGTATTTTAAACATTCTCTAGTTACTTTAAATGGAATATATCTTTCTACCTTTTCCTGAAGAATTCATTGGTTACATATAGAGAAACATTGATAACTTATGTGGATTTATTATATCAATTTGATTGACTGATTTCACATCTTGAAATATTGCTAAAGTTATAATTTATTTCCATTACTTTGTTAATTGGCTCTCTAAGGGTCCCTTACATGTAAACCATATATTATCTGCAAAAAGTTATAATTGTTTCTTCTTCGCCTATGCTTATTCCATCAACTTATTTTCCTTATCTTTTTGTAATAGCTAGCATTTCTACTATGATATTAAATAATAGTGGAGACAATGGACATCCTTATTTTACTGCTGATCTGTAGGGCATGAACTTGTTTATTCTCATAACATATAATACTGGCTTTTTACTGTACATAGATAGAACTATGTTAAGAAAAGGTATATTTATTCCTATTTTCTAATGTTTGTAAACAGAAATAAGTATTGCATTTGTGTCAAAGTTTTTTCTACATCTATTGACATAATCGCATATTTTGTTATATTTGTTATTAATATGGTTAATTATGTTTACCATAAAGTACACAATATAGAAGCAAAAAAAATATAAACATTTATTAATCAATCCTAAAGTTTTATTGAGCTCTTATAGGCCAGGTACTTTGCTAATCCCCATTGTGTTAGAAGATGGGAGTACCCCAAAATAATAATAATGATGATGATGATAACACCTGCTCTTTTAACACAAGGCAGGTTGAAATGGGGGCAAGGGGAAGATACAGCCAAAGCAAGATGCGACCATTTGAGTAGGGAGAGCATAGTCACTCATCTGGGGCAACTTTCATTACCTATAATTCAGGGCACTGAAAGTGACAGTTACATAGCTCAAGGAATATGATCAGTATGCATATCATCTTTCACACCTGAGATAAATTTTCTGGAGTCTGTCTTTACTATATGTTGAATGTGTAGTGCATGCAGACACAGTCTGAGTAATCAAAACCAAGTGACTAATTACATCAAAGGAAAGGGGCTACATCCACATTCTGAGATCCCCACTATAAAGGCGAATGATATACATGGTTAAGTAAAGCAATCACAGAGTAACGGAAAGTGATCACACTCACACCCACTTTCACTAAAGGTCCTACAACTATGGGATTTTTTTTCCACTAAAACTTGGGGATCCTGCTTCTCTATGACCAACTCTTTATGCTTCCTCTGTCTTTAGACCGTTTTATTTCACTGGTGGCTAGATGAAACATTGGCCTTGGATGCAGGAAGTCCTGAGTTCATACCCAGTCTCAGACACTGACTAGCTTTATGACCCTGGCCAAGTCACTTAACCAGTTTGTGTTTGAGTTTCCTCTTCTGTAAAATAGAGATAATAATAGCACCCACCTCCCAGGGCTGTTGTGAGAATCCAATGAAAACATGTGTAAAGCCCTTCACAAACTTTAAAGTGCCATACAAATCCTAGTTATTATAATTTCGGTATGATTTTGTCCATTGGTAAGCCAGAACTATATTCATGTAAAGACAATGCCTCCTCTTCTCAATGGTTTATGTCCTGGCAAGATTGGTCCCAGGTATAATTCCAAAACACACTAAATTTATCTACACTATTTGCCGTGGACTTCCTTACTCCCCTATAAACTTTGAAAATAGCTGTCCTTCCCTCCCTCCCTTCTTTCCTCTTCCTCTTCCTCTCTCTCTCTCTCTCTCTCTCTCTCTCTCTCTCTCTCTCTCTCTCTCTCTCTCTCTCTCTCCCCCTCTCCCTCTCTCTTCCTCCTCCTCCTCTCTCTGTGTCTCTCCCTCCCTCCTCCCTCCTTCTCCTCTCTCTCTCTTATTCCCCCCTTCTCTCTCTCTCATTGTCAAAAACCACTCACTGCTGCACTCTAACAAATTATTTTCTGCCCAGAATTTTCCATTTCTTCATCATTGTCATCACAATACTCATATAGTCCTCACTACATGACAGGCACCGTGATAAGTACTTTACAACCTTTTTCTCATCTGATTCTCACAATAACTCAGGGATGAAAGTACTATTATTATCCTCATTTTACAAATGAGGAAACTGAAACAAACAAGAATTAAGTGACTCGTCCAGGACCACACATCTAGTGTGAGGCCAGATTTGAACAGGTCTTCCTCACTTCAGGCTTTGTAATCTATGCCAACAAAATTTACATCCCCTGTGTGCCATACCTCATGTACCCTTGCTTGGGTGAACTACAGTAATTCACACTTAACAGCTTTCTTCCCAGGTGAGAGAGCTATATCTTAACTGTGGCCCTTTGGAAACAATTCCTTAACCCAAAGAAGTAACTAACGGTGGAGGTGATTTCCAGATTCAGGGCAGGAAACCTGCCAAATCACTTTCCAGAATGGCTAGAGCTGACCTCTTTTTTCTTTTTCTTTTTTAATAATCCTTCTCTTGTGAAGTCAGATTTTTTTTGTTTGTTTGGAGCAATAAATCAATTAAAATACTTAAAAAGTTGTCTTTACGCTGCAAAACAATTATTCCCCAAGTGGTTTGAGCAGATGAAAAGAGGGATATCAGATTCATACAAATGGATTGTTGACATTTCCTTTCTGGGATTCAAATGAAATGACTTTTATTAAGTGCCTATATGGGTCAGGTGTGTTGGTAAGCAAAATGGGCTCTTAGCACTTAGTTCAACCAAGTACCCTTGAAGAGTTTGGCTTTTGTTTCCTTTGAGTAATTCAGTGTATTTCATTGAGCCTTACTAGGTGCTAAGCCCCAGGCCCAAACCCCTATTAGGTGTAAAACCTATGTGGGTGTGGATTGGTAACTAAGGTGGGGCTCAAGGTGGGGCTAACTAAGGGGAGGGCCTAGTTTACACATGAGTTTGAGTGACATGTTTGGGACATCAGAAGCTTTTAGACCACGTGGGTTCAAGTCGCCTCTTTGTGATGATTCTAGGTCATGTGGGTGAGTCGCATGTGTGACTCACCCTTGACCCTGAAAAAAGATATGAAACCAGGGGTTGCTTTCTCTCCTTTGGAGCTCTTACCTACAGCAGTGGTGGTAAGAGAGACTCTGGGCCCGCCCTCGTTATGAGCTCCCGGGCTGACCCTAGATGTTGGTAACTATGAATCTGTATTTGGTCTGTCTGTCGATGTTTGTAATTTGTTTAGGGCTCTCACTCGCAGTGGTGCTGATGCGGAGACTCCAGGCAGCTGTAGCTAAGAGCCCTCCAGCTTGTAACCCGGATGCTGAGACTTTGTTAAACTCTGGTAACTATGTATTGGGATTTGAATCAGACAAGGTCTGTCTGTCTATGTTTGTACTTTGTATTTTGCTTGGAAGTTCAGGGTGCTGGTTTTTTCCCCTGAACTAAGTGAATGATATTTGTATACTGAATTAAAGTAAGCTTGTCAACCCCTTAACGTTGCTTTCCTTACTAAATCAGATCGAAAGAACCTTTGCTTTTGCAGTGTGCTGGTGGCATTCTTGTTGTTGGGCTTGTGTTGGTCTTTCACCCCTACAACAGCTGCTAGCTAGATTGTTGAAACACCAGGCTAAATTCTAACTATGCTAACATTTTGAATTCAACAAGCAATTGTTAAAGCCCATACTTGGTTCAAGGGATTATGCTAGATGCTAGGGATAAAAAGGCAAAATACAAAACAATCCCTACCCTCGAAAAGCTCACATACTTTGGGACAAAAACTACACATAGACAAATAAGTAAATGCAAATCTATATAATGCAGTTGGGGTGAGGGGGTTGTTCCAATCATACTATGTAGAGAGACGCCTCAGTGGCCTCTGGCAAGGAATGAATCACAACTTCATTGGTCTCACCTGCGGAGTTCTAGTATTCTCTAGTTTCCCATTCTTCATTAATGGCAAACTTTTTGTTCTGTGGCCAAGTAATTTCTTCCCCTTCCAAAAACTGGAAAACTTTAGAATTCCCATTGGTTCCCTCCTGAAGTCTGACTTTTGTGATTTTTTTTTAAAAATCCTATATACAAATGTTATTCCCCACTACTAGGGATGTGCATCCTGTAGATACCTATGGCTACAGCTCTATGCACAGGAGAATCTATCTGAAATTACAACCCATAGAAAACCAGACTGTAATCCAGTGGAAGATAGGTTTAGGTAAGCATCTTATACCATATACTATAATAAACTGATTAGATAAATGATCTAGATATACAAAAGGTTATATTAAAAGCAGGAGAGATTAGAAGCTTATATCTTTTACAGCTGTGTTAAAAGAGAATAACCAAACAAGAGCCAGATTTTTTTAAAAAATAAAATAAAAAATTATTCATATATGAAACACATGTACATATTCATATATGAAACACATAAATATGTACATAATAAGTAAGTAATAAAAATTACTTACATAAAATTAACAAGCTTTGGACTAAACAAAATCATTATAGCTGGAATAAATGGAAGCTATAAAATAGGGGAAGGAGGTGGGGGAATCTGCATCGAGCAGCTCTATCATCTAAAATCTATAGAGAATTGACCAAAATATAAGACTAAGAGCCATTTGCCAAAAAATAAATTGTCAATGATTATAAATAAATGTTTTCATAAGAAGAGAGGCATCAGCAACCACATGGAAATATCCTGAACTACTAAAGGAAATGAAAATTAATACAATTCTAAAGTATCACCCCAAACATATCAGATTGACAGAGATGATGAAGACTGAAACAGACAATACTGGGAGAATCATGAGAAGGCAAGTACACTAATCTACTTTAAAGGAAATTGTGAACTCTTATAGTTATTCTAGAAAACAATTTGGAATTATGGGGGAAATTTTACCAAACTGTTTGTACTTTTTAATGTAGTGATCCTGATGCTGGACATTTTCCCTAAAGATGTCAAAAGTGGGTCCCATATAAACTAAAATGTTCATAGCTATTTCTGCAGTAACCAAAGAAATTAAAACAAATTAGGTGACTACTGATTGTGAAAATAAATGAAAAAATGGTATATGAATATTGTGGAATAGTATTTACATCATAAGAAACGTGGACTATGACAAATTTAAACAAACATGGGAAAATGTTTCTGCAGGGGTACAAAGAAAGCAGAATTATGAGAATGTATATTGAGTAAATAGTATAAATGACAACAAAATTAAAAGACTTTCAAACTCAAATTAAATGCAATGACCAGTGTTGGAATACATTTCCTCTATTCAGTGCAGAGGTAGTGACCTATGGGTGCAGAGTACCCCACGTTATGTCAGTTGTGATCATTGCATTGATTGGCTTTGCCTATTGGTTGCCTAATTTCTGGCCCATTACCAGCCATACATTAGCCATAAATGCAATAATTTGGAATGAGGGATTCAATTGAAGGGAAGTACTTTAAAGTGGGGGTTGTTCCTCACCTTTCTTCTCCCCTTTCTTTTGCATGAGAGCCAAAGAATCTTGAGCAAAGGAAAAATTCAAGGTGCTTCAGACCCATATAACTTTTGAGGAGGGGGAATTCTCTTTTCCCCTTATTAGACTATAAGCTTCTTGGATGGTTAGGGGGAGGGCCTATATCAGGTTGTATCTTTGCATCAGAAGCACCTGACACTTAATAAAATGAAGTTAAATGAACTGTCTTACCAGCCCTAGTTCACAAGGTCAGGACCAGTGCTCCCCATCACCCTGTAATCTGCAGCCAAAAAAAAGGTGTCCTTACTAAAAGACAGGAGATGGCAAGTGCCAAACTGCTGCCACCACCTCAACCACCATTTCCTCTCAGATCCAAGTAGAGGTAACATAGGACTCTGCATCCTGGAGCCCGAGGACTAGCAATGCTACCCTAGACTCTGTTTCCAGGCTGCCCACCCCCAGCCATCATTAAGGGTCAGGGGCAGGGGGAACCTTGTAAAGACCCAACATCCCCACCAACACCACCAGCCCTTGTCCAACTGCTAGAGATGATCAGTTAAGTTCAAGAACCACGAATAACAGTGCCTCTTAGGCCACAAGCCCTGCTGGCCACCAGTCCTTGCAGTCAGCCTCCAAGAGAGCAACTCTTGTGGAGATATGACTTGGTGACTGTTGTGGCATGGGCTGAATCCCCCATCTTTTCACCTTCCACACTTACCAAAAAGGAAGAAAAAAACCTCCCACCATCAAAGCCTTTGGTACCATCAAATGGCTTAACAGCAGAAACAGATATAGTTTTATCAATAAATATGATGCCAAATAAGACATATTGCCACCTGTTTTGCCACTGTACCCTAAGGCTTTTTTAATCTTCTCGGCAGCTCAAATTTCCTCTATGTATCAGAATTTAAGTTCCTTGAGAGTAAGGACTATCTGCTTGTTGTTTGTTTGTTCTATATGCATCTCCATCACATGGCATAATGCTTTGCATATATGAGGTATTTAACAAGTGATTTCCTTTCGTTCACTTACTCATTCATGCTATAAGCCAATCTGAGTCACCATAGTTCATTTATATATTTTTAAAAGTGAATTTTTAGTGCAGCAACTTAAGTCTGATGCTCAAGGATACTAAAGCATCCCTCATTCCCTAACCAAAAGTCTATACAACCTCCTTTTTGAAGGGATGGATTAGCTATTTTCATATAGGGCTACAATATCACAAACATCTGCAAAAAAAAAAGTAAATTGACATTGATTCATATTTTAATACTCATGGAACAAAGGCTCAGTTTCAAATCCAGCCTTTGCTTTAGAGTGCCAAATGAATTGCTTTGCCACAAATGAATTGTTAATGGAGCCATTGCTAAGGAGGGCTTATATCCTAGAAAGAATGAATTCCCAAAGTCTGAACTTCCAAAAGGAACATTGGAGGCGATGCAAATCAAGTAGAATCATAATTTCTTTTTTTATTTATTTTATTCTGAACTTAAGAAAATAAAAGATACATTTAGATAGTATAGTAGAATAGAAAAAAAGATAATTGCACATGAAATTGCAAATCTATTATGTACAACTTGCTATTCCTTTTAAATATATAATAAAGGTATCATGAAAATTTCTTTTTTCTCTTTCTTTTCTTCCTTCATTACCCCCCTACCCTAGAGATGGCTACTTAGATACAAATGTTTGTAGAGGTGTGTGGATGAGTGTGTGTGTGTGTGTGTGTGTGTGTGTGTGTGTGTGTAAAATCATTCTATATATACCTCTATTTATCAATTCTATCTCTGAATGCAGATAGTGTCTTCCTTCATAGGTCCTTTGCAGTTAATTTGGTTATTTATTTATAAGTCAAAGTTCCTTATTTGCTCAAAGTTGTTCTCAAAACAATATTACTGTTACTATATTCAATATTCTCTTGGTTCTGCTCATTTTGCTCTTCATCATTTTGTGCAAGTCTATCCATGTTTTTTCTAAGATCATCAAACTCATCATTTATTATAGCACAATGGTATTCCTTCACAATTATACACCATAATTTGTTCAGCCATTCCCCAGTTGGCAGGCATCTCCACAATTTCTACTTCTTTGCCACCACAAAGAGAGCTACTATAAATATTTTAGAACATATGGGGTTTTTTTTCCTATTCCCCTCATCAATCTTGGGAAACAGACCTAGTAGTGGTATTGCTGGATGAAAGGGTATAGGCAGTTTAATAACTCTTTGGACATAATTCCAGATTGCTCTCCAAAATGATTGGATTACTTCACAATCCCACTAACAGAATTAGTGTCCCTGTTTTCCCACATCCCTTCCAACATTTGTTACTTTCTCCTTCACTCATTTAAGCCAATCTGATAAGTGTAAAATCATATCTCAGTTTACATTTCTCTAATCAATAATGATTTAGAACATTTTATATGACTTTAAATTGTTTTGGAAAACTGCCTGTTCATATTCTTTTGTCATGTATCAATTGGGGAATGACTCATATTCCTATGGATCTGACAAAGTTCTTTATATATATTTAGATATGAGACCTTTATTTGAGAAACAGCCAATAATTTTTCCCCAATTATCTACTTTCCTTCTGATCTTGGCTACATTTGCTTCATTTGTGCAAAAACTTCTTTAATTTAATGTAATCAGAATTATACATTTTATACCTTATACTGCTCTCTATCTCTTGTTATTCATAAATTATTCATCTATCCATATGTCTTATAGGTAATAATTTTATATTCTTTAAATTTTCTTGTAATATCTCTCTTTATATCTAGGTCATGTATCCATTTTGACCTTATATTGGTAAATGATGTAATATATTGGTCTATGCATAATTTCTGCCAGACTGCTTTCCAGCTTTCCAGCTTTCCCCACAATTTTTACTAAATAATGAATTCTTATCCCAAAAACTTAAGTCTTTACAATTGTTAAACACAAGGTTACTATAGTCATTGGCTGCTATAAATTATATGTCTACTCTGTTCCACTGCTCTATCTTTCTATTTCTTAGCCAGTACCAGATACTTTTCATGATTACTGCATTATATTAAATTTTAAGATCTGGCACAGCTAACCCTCCTTCCTTTACATTTTTTTATTAGTTCCTTTGATATTCTTGATCTTTTGTTCTTCCAAATGAATTATTATTTTTTTCTGAGTAACTTTTTGGTAATTTAATTGAAATGACATTACATATATAAATTAGTTTAGATAAAATTGGATTTTTATTATATTGGCCCTGCCTATCCATGAACAATTAATATTTCTCTAATTATTTAAAACTGATTTTATTTGTATAAATCTTTTTTTAGAATTTTGTTCATATAGTTCCTGGGCTTGTTTTGGCAGGTGTACTCCCAGGTATTTTATGCCTTCTAGAGTTATTTTAAATAAGGCATCTCTTACTATCTCTTCTTGAAGGGTTTTGTTGGTAATATATAGGAAGCTAATGATTTATGTGGATTTACTTTATATCCTGCTATTTTGCTAAAATTATTAATTGTTTCAACTAACTTTTTAATTGAGTCTTTGGGATTTTCCAAGTATACCATCATATCATCTGCAAGAGAGATAATTTTATTACTTCATTTCCAATTCATAATCTTTACAATTTATCATCATCATTTATGAAGTTCTTCACTGTGTTAATATGGTGAGGACAGTGAGGAATTACAGGACATGAAGGCAAAAGAATATAGGCAATGCTTCATTGTTACTGACAGGTGGTTCCCCCTTGAAGATTCTACAATTCACCTAGAACAGTGAGAAAACTACAAAATTCTGTATCGGTAATTCATGCCACTTCTTCTTCCAGGTCATTTAAGAAATCTAAATAATGAGAAGAGGGCTGGCATATTTTAGATCAAAAAAGGCTAGAAAAAGTGAGGACAACATAGAGTGAGCAGAGGAAGCCCAAGAGGGAGAATGGTACAAAAGCCAGGAAAATCCATAAAGCTACTACAATGCCCACGGCTGTAGGTTGCAGATTTTCCTATTCTATGTTGCTCCTATATTTTTCTTTGTGTCATATTTGTGATAAATGGGAGTGTCTTTATCAATAGAAGATCATTGCTTGTGGTGTTCTTATAAGGCAGCTAAGTGGTGCGGTGTCTGGAGCACTGGTCCTAGAGTCAGAAAGACTCAAGTTCAAAACTGGCCTCAGATACTTACTAGCTCTGTGACTCTGGGCAAGCAACCGAAACTTTGCTTGCCTCAATTTCCTCAATTGTAAAATGGGGATAATAATAGTGCCTGATATTGTGAGGATCAAATGAGATAAAATCTGTAAAGAACTCAGCATAGCGCCTGGCACATAGTAGTCACTGTATAAATATTTATTCTATTCCCTTCTCTTCCAGTATTCCAGAACCCACATCTCCTACAAGCATTAGGCAAGTATGTAAATAAATGTAACCTACCTTCCATTGATATAGCTCCTTCCTAAACTACACCCAAGTTTGTCACACTATTGGGAAAATCATCTATTCAAAAGCTAGCTCTGAGCTCACATCACAGTTTCCCCTTTTATCAGACTAAGTCAATGACACATGAATTCAAGGCAAAAGATATTTAGTCAAAATACTAATGCATTGTAAGGAGCAAGGAAATGAATTAAATAGCAAGCATGCCAACTACCTTTTGAATGTGCAAAAAACTGTTTTTAAAAATCTATCCATTTGACAAGAGGTACCAAGGCTAACAAAAAAAAATACCACATTTGCTAGTTATCTTGAAAAGAAGGCAAAAGCTATCTGTTTTCATACCAATAGTTATGATTTCATATAGTTTTGACTTTGGTTTAATACCCCATAAAGGACATCACATTTTTGCTGACTTTTTCCAATTTCACCTTTCTGTGAAAGAAGGAACTGTGTGCTAAGTGAAATGTGAAACTCAAAGCCTGCCACAGAATAGTCATGCCTCTGAGAAAAAATAAAAACACATCAAAAAATACCACTACTGAGAAGTAGGCCAAACAGCCTCAACAACACAGAAATGGAAAGCTTCCATGATGCTGGATTGCTAGACAACTCAATGTCATTCTCTTACAAAACCTGGAAAAGGAGAAAAAAAATACAAATAATTACACAGGATAGCAAGCAAATGTTTATTGATCTCAAGGACAACCCTGCTCCCAAACTGCCACATAAGAATGGTCAGGTTGTGTCCATTTAAGTCAATAGAAATAATGGTATATCCCCAGAGTTTAGCCTAGTACCTGGCAAAGTGTAAGCACTTGATAAATTTTGATTGAATTGAATTCATGTTTGGATCCTCAACAACTGGTTCAGTATTTTCATCTTAGTAGGTGATTAATAAATAGTTGCTTAACAAATTAAGTCAGAGTTCCAGTGAGACTAGGCATTCATAACCAGTGATGCAGAGCCTACCTTTCTTTTGTCTTGCCTCCTGGCCCAAGATGCTGAGTATTTATTAATTACAGAATTATTTAAATCAGTTGGCCAGGAAACATTGATTTATTAAGCACCTTTTCTAGGTACTCTGCTAAGTGTTGGGGTTACAAAGACCTAAATTAAACATTTCCTGCCCTCCAGCAGTTTGCTTTCTCTGTCCTTGGTCCTGATATCCAATACTCTTTTTCTTCCATAATTCCCTCCCCTACCCCCGCTAAACTCGGTCGGGGGGTGGGGGGTGGGGTGGAGTTTCTAAAGCTCAAATATGAGATCAAATGGCTATGCATTGCATTTTCTGCACATTTTGCACAGTAGACTGAAGTGTTTTTATTTTTATGAGAACTCAAATAATGTGCAACTCCATTCTCATTCAAAACTAAAATAGCTATGGGTAGGCGGCAGTTATAGAGGTCAACTGTGATCAAAATATTCAGCAATCAGTTATTAGTTTACCCTGGTCAATGATTTCAAGGTCTCTGATTAGCAGTAATGCCTTTTATTTAGATTAACTATCTGCTGGAGCCCAGTTGTTATTGATCATGAAGCTGACCTTCCTGCTGGGGCTATGATAATCATCTCCCCTTTCATTGTGCCTCCAGTCATTGACAGCCTGAGAGATGAGATCAAACTGATGATTAGGGAGTTAATTACTAAGTTCTCTCATTGGTGAAGATGCTTCAAGCTCTCATATCTGGGAAATGTGTGCACAGGAGAGCATTTATTCTTCCTAAATATTTCTCACAACTTGGGGCTCCACAAAATAGCTTGTAACATTTGAAGGAGGAAAAGGTTCGAAAATACACATCTTGGAAAAAATTTAATTTTGCCAAGGAATGGAAATTAAGAAAGGAATCAGTGTGTTTGGTGTATTATGCTCAAAATCTACATAAATGAGAATAGACTTAGACCACACTTAAATAATCCCCAACCATCTGGATGAGGGGATGCTTTGTCTGTGCAAATCTCAGCCAACCCCTCCAGAGGTTTAGATTCATGCAGCCCAAAACACCAGATTACAGCATGATAAGGGTGTTAAGGCTAAAGAGACATTACAAATCAAAAGACAGAGGGGATTTCAAGCTAAATAAATTTACGGATTAGGAAACTGAGGCCTAGAGAACTCTTGTCCAGTGTTTCCAGTTGGTAAATGTTCTAACCTAGGACAGTGCTCTACCACAGTGATGGTGTCATTACTACTAATAAACAATCATAATTCACATATTATGCAACTTTGCTTCCCACAAAGTGATTAACTCATATGATCATACTACCCACATAGATCTTTTCTTTTTTAGGAGAAGGGGAATCTAGATCTACGATTTTACTGGTGTACGGAACTCCCAATAAGCAAATGTCTTTCACCAAGTAAATCAGCAATTGCTCTGTAGTTTAGTCTTAGTTGTCTGAGTCTACACCCCAAAAGTGATCAAAGACAGAGGGAAAGGATCCATATTACAAATATATACAGCAGCTCTTTTGTGATGGCAAAGAACTAGAAGCTAAAAGGGTGACCATTAGTTGGGAAATGGCTACCCAAATTATGATATATGAATGTAACAAAATACTGTTGTGCTGTAAGAAATAGTGGAAAAAAAATGGTTTCAGAGAAACCTGGGAAGACTTGTATGAACTGATTTAAAATGGAGTAGAACCAATAGAAAAATTAGTACAATAACACTGTGAAGACAAAATAACTTTGAAAAACTTAGAAATTCTGATCAATGCAACGATCAACCACAATTTCAGAGGATTCATTATTAAATTTGCTATCTCCTGACACTACATTCATCATCACAATGAGGGTGTTATTTTTCTTCCTTTTTTAATGAGGGGTGGAGAGTTGGAAGGGAGAAAAGGTGGAATTTTTTTCATTGAAAAAATAATTTTAAGAATGTTGCCTTGGAAACTGAGAGCTTAAGTTACTTGCCTAGAGTCATATAGCCAGTGTGTCTCAAGGGTACTTGAACCCAGGTCTTCCTAACTCATAAAATGGTTCTACCCACAATACTGACTCTCTACTTAGATCATAGCCTCCTGGTAACAGAAACTCACAATAGTGTAACATTTTCTGGTTTACAATGTTCTGTGAGTGTGTAGTATGATAGAACCTTAGAACTAGAGCTGGAAGTGACCTTAGAAGTTATCCAGTCCAATCCTCTTATTTTACATAAAAGGAAACTGAGTCTTCCTTCTTCAACTCAAGACTCCATATGGGGTTGCAAAACTGAATGTGGGGGTTGTGAAAAATTTGGCAACAGTAAAAGGTTTCTGAGCATGCAATGATCAAAAATCAATTCACAATCAAATGGATAGTGAATCCAAGGTGCTTCTGACAATGCTTGCCCATGTTGCATCGCACAACTCCACTGCAACCTCTGTTCCGAACACAGCATTGACAATTATAAAATCAAAATATCGATCAACTCTGAAAAATGTTGAAGATGCTCCATGTCATGCAGTATCAAATATTCTGCCACAATTTAATTCTTTATGCAAAAATAAACAAGCACATCCATCTCAATAGTATGCAAATTTGCCTTCATCTTTAGTAAATGGTAAAGTTTTTAAAAGAAGCTTTTAAAAATAAATTTCTTTATGATTTACTATCAGTAAATGTTTGATTTGTAGACCTACCTTATATACCTACATACCCCAGGTCACATTAAAAATTTCCCAGGTGAAAAGCGTTCATGAGTGGGAAAAGTTTAAGAAGCCCTGCTCAAAAAGACATGTGATTGGGTCCCAGGTAGCCAATGAAAGAGCTGGAATTCGAAATCAGTTTCCATAATTCCAAGGCCAGCACTTTGTTCACTGTGCTATGATGGCTCCGAACTTACATTTATTGTTCTTGCTGTTGTTCAGACACTTTTCAGGCATGTCTTACTCATAACCACGCTCAGGGTTTTCTTGGCACAGATAGTGGACTACTTTGCCGTTTTCTTCTCCAGCTCATTTTACAGATGAGGAAGCTGAGACAAACAGGGCTAAGTGACTAGCCCAAGGTCACCCAGCTAAGAAGTGTCTGAGATTGGTTTTGAACTCCAGAAGATGAATCTTCCTGATTCCAGGCCCAGCCTTCTACCTACTGTGTCATCTAGCTGCCCAGGGACTGTTTATAACTGCTTACATTTATATCTCTAGCAATTATCATTGTACCTGTCACGTGCTTCGTCATTCATTTAGTCATTCAACTGTGTGACCAAAAGTCATTTTCCTTCCCAGGACATTGACATTACTGTTGGGTTTTTTTTTCCTTTTTAAAATGAGAGGTTGCTGAGTTTACTAGATGACCTCCTTCTAGCTCTGGAAGCCTATGAATAGGATAACTATCCAGAGTAATGGACCAATATATATGGAATCGGAAGACCTGGGTTCTAATCTTGACTCTGCTACTTACTAGTCAAGTGGTAAAGACAAGTCACTTATCCTTTTGGATCTTCAACTTTCTCACCTGTAAAAGGAGGATAGCCAATTATCCATTGTTATCTTGTAGCCTCAGGCAGATCACTCTACCTTTATGTGTCTCTGTTTCTTTAACTGGAAAATGGATATATTTTACATTACTTCTCTCAAATGTCGCAAGAATCAAATGAAACAATGGTTGATTGTGATCTGTTAAGTTTAATGTGCTATATAAGTGTAAGCTAGGGCAGCTCAGTGGCTCAGTGAATAGAGTGCTGGATCTGGAGTCAGGAAGAGTCATCTTCAAAAGTGACTGAACAACAAAAAACAGCCCCTGCCCTATAGAAGCTTATATTCTAACGGGGAAAACAACACAAAGGGAAACTAGAAAAGAAGCATGGGAAATATAGAGGCACAGTAATATATTTTGGAAATGACTGGGAAGTGGGGTGGATGGTTGATTTGGGGCAAGATGAGATGAAACCTCACCTACCAGAGCCCAAATATCTGATAGGAGAGGGTTGAGGAAGATGGCCGGAGATGGAATGGTTTAGAAATGTCCCTTCAGTGGAAAAGAACTCACCAAATTGCTTCAGATTTCATCCACATACATTGACATGTCTCTCCTGATAGAAATCTGAGAGTCATATTACAGAGGGAACTTCTGCAATGAGAAGCTAGGAACCATTCTTTAACCAACTAGTTCCCTTCCTTCTATTTGAGGGCATATTTTTAAAACTCCAGTGAATAAAGAGAAAGGATATTTGCACTCATTTTGGAGTGTAAATCGCTCTGGACAACGTCCGAGTAGCATGTATTTTCTTTAAAGAATCCAACACACCAGGAGTACTCAATAGGCATTCAACAATCAAACAATCAATACCGCAAGCTGTCGTCTGCATGAAAGAATACAGTCTGTCAGCTGTTTGGACAGAAGCCTGGATTCTAGAATAAGACCCAGGAGATTCGATCCAGGGAAAAATATGAAAGAAAAGTTTCCATCCATTCTCACCAACTTACCAACACATCAAATGAAGGCACCAATTGCTGAGGAGTTTCTTTCTGCACTTGAGTATAAAGAAAAAAAGTATCCTGTCTACTGAAGTTTTTAGTCTATTTCAAAATAACATAAATCCAAACAATCAGATACAGCTAACCTGAAAATGGATTTTGTGAACTAAAAAGAAAGAAAGAAAATTGCCAGAAAAAAATTTCAGATGACAAGAAGTGCTAGTAAAAAGCAATTATGAGTCTACAGGTAGAAAAGAAGAGCAAATTGAAAAGTCCTAGCTTGTATACATAGGCACAAATCTACTCTCAAATTGGCTTGAATGTATGGATGTGACCTAAGTGATCACTCTTAGTGGTCACAGTATTTGTTTTTAATTCAGAGGGACCATAGAAATCATCTTGTCCAATCCCCTACTTTTATCCTATGGAAAATTAAAACCCAGGAAGTCTAAGTGATTTGCCCATGGTTGCACAGTTAAGTAGGAAAGCCAGCAGTCCCATCTAGGCACTATGAGTTCTATGGGTCAGTCCTATGAGTTCTAGGGGTCTAACTCCTTCAGAGAAGGATGAATGAATGTAAAAACATTTATTGTTTACAATGTGCCAGATACTACACTAGTCACTGGAGATAAAAATACAAAAAATAGGACAGTCCCTGACTTTAAGGTACTTATATTCTAATGGGGGACACAGCACACATAGGGAAGTGATGGCTGGGAAGAGTGTCACAGCTTGGGAAGTTACAGGGATGGAGTGTGGAACCAAAGAGTTGATAGGGCCTTTTTTAAGTTGTACAGATTTGATCACACAGCTTCAGAGCTCGAAAGGGGAGGAGATGGCACAGGTGAGGTGACAGAGCAGATGATAAAAAGATGACCAAGGTTGAAGGTCAAGTATGGCTGGAGCCAACTATATAGAGTCATTCATTCATAAAGAGAATATATCAATGGATGGATTTTCAAAAGGAATGCATATCCATAAATAATGTTCAATTTTTTTGTCAACAAACTACCAGGGTAGAAATTCCTTCTATCCATGCTGATGACAACCTATCTGTGACTTGATACGTGAGTCCTAGAGAATCAACTAAGGCAGAAAGGAATTAAGTAACTTACTGAGAGTCATATAACTTGCAAATGACAGGGGAAGGATTTGAACACAGGTCATTCTGACTCCAGGCCCTAGACTCTATCATGCTGTGCAGCCTACTTCAAATGAGATGAGAGAAATGAAGTGATGAAGTAGCTTTGTAGATCAAGATGATGACATTTTTTATAGCAAAATACGAACCAATATCAGAAAGCATTATGAAGAACATACACTAGCTATTCAGGCATTCATTGCAAAGACAACAAATCTTTTTCTTAATTTAAATATTTAATCTTTTCCCCAGTTACATGTGAAAACAATTTTTAACATTCATCGTTAAGTTTTGAGTTCCAAGTTCTATCCTTCTCTCCCTCCCCTTCCTCTCCCTGAGACAATAAGCAATCTGATATAGGTTATACATGTGTAATCATGTAAAAGATTTCTGTATTAGTCATTGGTGGGGACTAGAACAAAACAAAAAAAGATATAAAGAAAGTGAAAAATAGTATGCTTCAGTCTGTATTCAGACAGCATCAGTTCTTTCTTTGGAGGTAGATAGCATTTTTCATCATGAGTCTTCTGGGACTGCCTTAGATCATTGTCTTGCTGACAATAGCTAAATTATTCACAGTTCTTCATCATACGATATTGCTGTTACTATGTACAATGTTCTTCTGCTTCTGTTCACTTCACTCTGTATCAGTTCATGTAAGTCTTTACAGGTTTTTCTGAAATTATCCTGATTGTCATTTCTTATGGCAAAATAATATCCCATTATAATCCATGACAACTTCTTCAACCATTCCCCAATTGATGGGCATCTCCTCAATTTCCAATTCTACAAAAAGAGCTACTATAAATATTTTTGTGCACATAGTTCTTTTCCTTTTTATGATCTCTTTGGGATACAGACCTAGTAGTAGTATTGCTGGGTCAATGGATATGCCCAGTTTTAGGTCCCTTTGGGCATAGTTTCAAATTGTTCTCCAGAATGATTGAATCAGTTCACAACTCCACCAACAGTATATTAGTGCCCCAGTTTTTCCACATCCCCTCCAATATTTATCATTTTCCTTTTCTGTCATATTAACTAATCTTATAGGTGTGAGGTAGTACCTCAGAGTTGTTTTAATTTGCATTTCTCTAAACAATAGTAATTTAGAGCATTTTTCATATGACTATATACAGCTTCAATTTCTTTGTCTGAAAACTGTCTGTTCATATTCTTTGACAACTTATCAATTGGGAAATGACTTACAGTCATACATTTGACTCAGTTCTCTATATACTTGAGAAATGAGGCATTTATCAAAGATATTTGTTGTAATTTTCCCATTTTCCTGCTTTCCCTCTAATTTTGGTTGCATTGGTTTTGTTTGTACAAAATCTTTTAATTTTATGTAATCAAAATTATCCATCTTACATTCCATAATCAAAGGCAACTAATCTTGACCCAGACTAATGCATAGGTGACTACACCAATCATAAGTAAGTCAAATCTGAATTCACACCTGACTTGGTTAAGTCACAGAGTCACAAAGTTAGAAGAGATTTCAAAGTCTAAACCAACTTGGACTTTCTTGAAAGCCTCTCTCAAAAATCCCCAACAATTTGGTCATCCAGTCTTTTCTTGAAGCCTTCCAAAAGGAAGGAATTCAGTAAGTCCTGAGGTAGCCTATATTTATGTAGCTATTTAAGATTTTCAGAGACAGTGTGGTATAATGGATAGAGAACTGACCCTGGAATCATGAAGACCTGAATTAAAGTCTTGCCTTTGATATATCCTAGCTATGTAACCAGGGGTAAGATGTTTAAAATCTATGGAACATATGCAACTCTGTAAGACTGCAAGTTTAGTGGAAGGAGTTTCTATACCAGCGAAAGAATAAATTTTCACACCCATACACACAGACACACACACACACACACACACACACACACACACACACACGCACACACACATACACGCACACAGTTTGCATAGTGCACTTTATAAACATTTTCTCATCTGATCCTCACAGCAAACCATGAGGTAGATAGTTCAAATCCTTTTATTCCCATGTTACAGACGAGAAAATTAAATCTCTAAGAAATCTAATGACCTGACTGAGGTTACACGGCTAAGAAATGGCAAAGCCAAGAACTCCAACCCAAACCTTCTGGCTCCAAGTCTTGTGCTCTCCCTATTCTACCACACTGAGAACTCAGAATATGCCAATTCACCCAGACTGAAAAAAAGCACCTACTCAGATGGCATCCTTCCTTCCTCTAGCAGAAAAGCATCTATCCTAAAAAGAGGGATGGTAAATGAGCTCAAAGTTTAGCAGAATAGACAACTATGTGTTGATTTCACTAACTAAAACTACCCTCCAGAAATGCAAAAGAAATCAAAGACAAAAACATCAAATGAAACTAACAGTCTTCTCTACTTCCAACCTACTGTTACCCACAAGTGATCCCATTTACTCTCTAAAAACCAGAAAAATTCTTCCAAAAGAAGTCTATTTATTGATGAGGTTTAGAAAGTACACTTTCATCTTAAGTATTCAGAAGGACATAGTGGAAAGTAGGCCTTTCTACAGTTTATCATCTCTGCCCAGGCCTGTTGCGTAATTTAACTTAACAAACTATATAGCCCTACCCACATCTTTCCCTCCTCTCTCTTGTCCTCAATCACCCCTGAAGGCAAATTGAGGCTATGGTTGTTGGGGTTTTTTTTCTAACTTCCTGCACTTTCCTTCCAATCCCATATTCAGTAAAGAAGATTAACAGATGCCAGGTAGGTCATGTGGTGAGAATGGATGACACCAGCAGACTCAAGCAGATGCTGCTGGAGAGAAACAGCAGGAAGAGAAAGGAGCGATTGCGTGTAAGACCCAGGGAATGAATGTTTCAAGGACACTGTGAAAGTGTAACACTGACATCAGTAGCTCCTGTCTAGGATCCTAAAATTATCAATTTGGAGCTATAAGGAGACTCAAAAGCTGTCTAGTCTAGTCCCCTTGTTCTACAGATGGGAAGCTGAGACCCAGAGAGATTCAGTAGCAAAGCTAAGAAAAGAATCATTGACCTGCTAGAACAAGAAATGACCTCAGGGGTCAACTCACTATGGGATTATTATGTCACCATAAGATTTAGAGCTGGAAGGGTCAACCCTCTAAGGCCCAGGGAAACAAAATAATTTGCCAAAGCTTACACAGTGAGCAAGTAGCAGACATGGCATTTGAAGCCAGATGCTCTGACTTCAGACCCAGTATTCTTTCCACGATACATCAACCAGTGAGGCTTGTTAGCTATCAACAATTAGAAACAATTGGCCTTAACTAGGAACGGATTTTTGTCTCCTGTTTCTAAAGATTGCTTCACTTTGTACCAAAAGGTCTACCAGTACCCCAAATTCTAGCAGTCTCCTTTCCCCAAACATTCCCCTTGCTTTCACAGCCTTTGCTATTCCTTCTGTCTAGAATGTTTAGTTTACCTTGTACCATGACTTGCAACGACAATAAATGGAATGCTATGGAACAGCTATGTAATAATGACCTAACTTGCCCCCCCAAAAAAGATAAGAAAATGTACCTCCCTCCTTTCATTAGATATGAGGGGTCTATGGGTGTAGAACTCTGCATATACTATCAGATTCAGTTGATATGTTGGCTATTTTTGTGATTTGCTTTACTATATTTTGGGATATTGTTCCAAGACCAGATAACTGAATAGGAACTATAAAGTGGCATAATCAGAAGGTGATGTAAAACAAAACATAGCAATCATTTTGAGAACAGAAGTAGTAGTAATAGTGGTGGTGCTGGTGGCGGTAGCAGCAGCAGCAGCAGCAGCAGTAGTAGTAGTAGTAGTAGTAATAAATCTTATGGGCCATCCTTTAAAACCCAGATAAATCTGTTCCTAAGTCTTCTAGTCCTTTTAATGGTTCATTATGCAGCAGCGTCTATAGTCCGCTCAACATTCCAGCCACCATCTTCTGGATTGTCAATCTCCTTCCTCAAATGTGGCTAGAAAGGACTTAAAGATCATCTAGTGATAGTCACTGATTTCACAGAGGAGGAAACTGAGACCCAGAGAGGGGCAGTAACCTACCCAGTAACACACAGCTAGTATCAGAGCAAGGATTTGAACTCAACTCTTTTTATTCAAAACCAAGGATTCATTCTACTTTCCCATGTTGCTTCTGGAAATGTGAGTCATTAGCACTGTTTATTATCGTTGCAAAGGTAGGAAAATAAGACAAATACATGTGAAGAGATAATTGGACAACATGGTGCCATTGAAAGCACTGAATGTGGAGCCTAAGGACCTGAATTTGGTCGCCATTCTGCTCCTAACTAGCTTTTTGACCTTGAACAATTCATTTTAACTCTCTCTCCCAATTAAAATGACCATTCCTTCATCTCAGCAAGGTGCTAGTCAGAAAAGAAATAGGTTAGATAAAGCAATTCCTACTCAAAGGTGGGTGAGTGAGAGATAAGGAGCTAGAATTCCAAATAAATCCCTGGTGGTATCAGGTCCTGGTACCCCACCATTTGGGCATCCTTCCCCTCACATACACAGGGATTGGCAATAAACACAGTTGGTAGAATCAGATGGGCAGATCTGGCTATATCTGAAACACTGATATCTGAAATATCGTCCTTACTCAACTCCAACTGCTCCAGTATACCCTGAATCTGGGCTTTTAAGCAACACAAAAAAAATGATGTTACCCCAAAATAAGCAACTGTGAACACCCCACACTCATCACAGGAAACATGATCATGATATCATAGAAATGAGGCTAGAGAGACTTCAGAGGCCACTTAGTCCAAATGCCCCATTTCACAAATGAGGAAACTTGAGTCCTGAGGAAGTTACATCATTCACCCACAATCATACAAATAGTGTGCATCATTGGTAGGATTTGAACCCAGAGCTTCTGAATCCAGAGGTAGGACTCTTTCTATTGCCTTATAATACTTCAAGGGCTTGTGATTTCCACAGGAGGGAGGGGAATTCCTTCTACTTGACCAACAAAGACCAGTGGGGAAGCTTTCCAAACCTTGGTAGACATTTTCCTGAGTTGCTAAAATATACCTCCCTGGGTACTTTAAAGCACACCTACCTATCTTACCTCCTCTCTAAAGTAAGGCTGGCCTTCTGATGACAATTCTCTTACCAGGCACATACTCAAAGCTGTTCTGAGGATAGGATATGCCAAAGATTGTTTCCAATTGTCATAATTTCTGATACCTCAAGGTCATTTCACCACCACCTTGTGACATCAAAATAGGACTTGGAAGGTTCAAAGTGGGGGAAAATCCAGGAGCTCCAATCAGTAATATATGTCACTTAGCAACCCAGCTAATCCCTCTGTCTATACTCTGAACATCCACTCTCCCTACTCACCACCTCCTAGGGAATGACCCATAAAGAACAAGCTCCATTCTCTCTATTGGGACTCCCCTAAAGATAACCTGTCTAGCTGCAGCAGGGGGATTCATGCAAATGCCATCCTGTTTGACCCAATTGTTTCCTCCAGCAGCCTGGTGCTTGGTGGGACATCAGCTGAACACTCTTCCTGTTCCTTGACCTTTAATACTTTATTCTCCCCATTCAAGTGCTAGGATGTCATAGAGAGAGCTGTTTGTCAGGACTAGATCTTCTCTACCTTGTACTGCAGATTAAGTTATCAGTCAATGAGACAATCAGGAGGTCCAGCAGCTAGAAAGCTGGGCTTGAAGTAAGGAAGGCTGGAATTCAGATCTTGTCACACACATTCACTAGCTGTGGGACCCTAAGCAAATTACCCAACCTATCTCATCCTCACCTCCTTCATCTATAACAGGAGCCCAATATAGCACCCTCATCACAGGGGGTTTATGAGATTCAAATGAAATAACATATGAAAGTAAATTGTGAAACTTAAAGCACTATATAAATACTATCAGCTACAACTATTTATTAAATGCCTACTGTGTGCCAGGCACTGTACTGAGGGCTAGGGATGCAAAAACAAGAATGAAACAGCCATCCCCTAAATAAGGCACAAATTTTCAAACTTGGCCAATGTATGTAGGAATGGGTTCTGTCTTGATCCTGCATATGGTACAAGGTCTTTGTCTTTCTCTTTCTTCCTTTTTCAATTGATGTTTGGAGGAAGAGTGGAGCTAGGGATAGGGTAGCAAAAAAGGAAAGAAAGAAAGACATTGAAGCATTTCTTCCAAAATGCATGGGAGAAAGGAAGAAAGGAAACACAGACACACAGAAAGACCTTGAAAGTTATGGGCTGAGTTTGTTATATTTAAGAAGAAAAACAAGCTGGATTTAATAGAGAACCACGATTTTGTGAACAATATTCTTTGCTGTTATATGCATGTGGAAATTCCCATTTTATTTGGTGTTTCTTAAGCTCAGAATAAAAAAAACTTGAAAAACAAATGGAACAAAATACCTACAAAGTTAATATAGGTATTCCCCACCTCTCTTTGGCCATAGGAGGATCTTGCGAGCTTCATAGGGTCCAGAGGATTTCCAATTCCCATTTCTCATCCCACCAAGGCAGAGTCAGCTGGATGCATATTTGCCATGCTTAAGGAGAGCTTTGCAAGAAGCAGGGTCAAAAAGACTTTCAAGAACCAAGAGCTGTGAGTTACCCCCTTGATACATGTGCTTTCTACGGTGAAGCTCACTTTTCCCTAGTCTGTCTGTCTGTCTCTCTCTTTCTGTCTCTGCCTCTCTCTCTCTCTCTCTCTCTCTCTCTCTCTCTCTCTCTCTCTCTCTCTCTCTCTCTCTCTCTCTCTGTATATATATAGTGTGTGTGTATGTATATATAGCAATATACTCTATATATGGTTATCTATATAGGGTATATTACTATATCACACACACACACACACACATGCACACACACACACACACACACACCCCACAGGCTTTTTCTTGGGGAAGGGATGTTTTGTACCAACTATTCTTATGGTAGCACTTTTATAAAAGCTTTTTAAAAATGATCAAATAAATAGAGGGTAATGGGGGAAGGGAGGTTAGCAGCTGGTAGAATCATGACAGTCCTCAGGAAATGGCAATTGGCTCCCTTTCCCCAGTGATGGCGGATAGTATTCAGCTGTGGAGGGCAGAGAGCCATCTATCAAGTCTTTACAGGTTATACCACTCCTTACTACAGTCACCCTGCCAGCTCTCAGTGACACCATTGCTCTTCCCCACACTTACTACCACCTTCATGGCTACCACCTTGTGAACTGAAGTCAAAGAGGGAGATGTCCCCAGTCTGACACAATGTCTAGCCAGTGATCCTTTCATCTGAACCAGAAAATTGGTTTGTCATTGGTGTCCTTTTAGGTTCCTGAGTGGTTTATTTCTTCTTCTATGATCCCACACACAATTATTTTGTACTGGATAAGTTTGTGTGCTTTCCAAGAAGCAGAGCCATTCTCTCAATGTGCAGAAACAAAATAACAAGTAGTTAAAGGATTTTTCAAAGTTGGATGACCTTGGACAAATCCCTTAAATGAAGGGTGTGGACCAGAAAGCCTCTGAGGTTCCTTCCAGCTTCGGATTCAGGATCCCACAATCTCCTGCTCCATCAGAGACAGAACTATGTCATAGCTACAGGATTTGGAGCTGAAAGGGACCATAGAATGCCCCTGATATATTCAGTTGTATCATAGCAGTATTCTGAATTTACCATTATTGTTTGCTGAAAGGGGCAAGAGATCCCCAAACTAGCCCTAATGTTGGAATCAATGGATATGGATTTCAATCCCTGTAAGGCAAGAAACATTAGACATCTTGACAGAGTGGCTAGAGATTGGGCCTTAGAGTCAGAAAAACCTGGGTTCAAGTTTTGCTTCTGACACCCACCTGTCACATGGCCCAAGGTAAGTCACCTAATTCCCAGGAAATTCTCTAAGCTCTAAGTGGCAGAACACTTGATGACCTGCCCTGGTCAAGGAGCTCCCTCAATGGTACTTCCTTACATCAATGAAATAATAATCTGAATCCCCACTCTTTTCCTCTCCCACCCCAAAAATGGAAAATAAATACCAGTTTTACTGTTCTCATTTAATAGGGAGGGAAACTATACACAGAATAGTCAAAGTATTTTTCAAGGTCACATGACCTTGGACAAATCCTTTAAATGAGGCATGTACATTAGATAGCCTCTGGGGTTCCTCCCATTCTAGCTCAATGGCCTCCAACTGTAGTGAGCTATTCTCTCTTTAGCCTTCATACTTAAGGTGTGTGGGGAATCATCCCTGGGCAAGTAGCAGAAAAGATGTAAGATACAGTAGACAGGACTTGGAAGAGAAAAAAGAGAAGACCAAAGTCCAAGCTAGAAACAGAGATCTAGACTCTACATATTCTGAAGGAACTATGGGTGGCAGGTTAATTTTATGGTTCTGGGCCAATTATACTATGCTACTTACTGCCTCCAGGATTTTAGAAAAGTCACTTCACCTCTTGAGGCCTCAGTTTCCTTATATGTTAAACCAGGAGCTGGACTAGATGTCTTCTAAAGTTCTGTGGTTGTTTGTTTTTGAGTCATTTCAGTCATGTCAGACTCTAAGATTCTATTGAGCTCTAAATCTTATGACCAACACCTAGTTCTATTCATTAGATTAAAGGATCATGGATCCAGAGCTGGATAGACCATCTCACCCAAATCCTCCATCTTGCAGATGAGGAAACTGAGGATCAGAGAGGTCAAGTAATTTAGCTAAGGTCACACAGGTAATAAGTGTCAGAGGCAGGATTCTAAGCTAGGTCTGCTGCCCAAAGACAATGCTATTTACCACATTGCCTCCCAAGTCTGTTCTAACCTGAAGACCAACCCATCTTATTTCTAATTTTCCCAACATTCCTCCTGCATTCTCTCACCATTCTCTGCCCTCCTTCCAAAAAAAGAGACTCCCCCCTTCTCCTTCACACTCTGCTACCAAAGGAAGGAACTTTAACTTTCAGGGTTGAAAATCCACTACAAAGAACTTAAAGTCTTTCTGAGCAAAGAACTGGAAAGCAGAGATAAAATTCACAAGTTTCCGAAAGCAAAAGGCTGAAAAGAGCTTCCATGGAGTTCAGCCCCAGCTGCCTACATCAATCCAGCTCCCTGGCTGCTCATTCAAGATGCAGGACCATACAGAAGGGAGTTGTTTCTGATAAGCTACAGCCCCCTGCTGGCTACATTTGCTCATTACAGCCATCTGAAATTTCTCCATCTGTTATCTGGGTCACCCCAAATCACAATGAGCTCCCCCAAACAGCCCAAATTGTTTCAAAGCTAGGGGAAATGTTTGGAAGTGTGCCGTGGCATTTCTTTTTTCTCAAAGAAGAAAGCAGCAGCTTCTGCCAATCCCCCAAAAATCTTCACCCTAATAAAAAATGCAGAAACTATTGTACTCCATCCAGCTTCTTGCTTGAAATATCCCAGTAGAATAAAAAAAAACAATTTCATGACAAATTTGGAACCCACTGGAGCAGCAAGAAAGCTGAAGTTAAATTAATCAGAATCCAGTCCCTAGACAAGACAGTCACTGCAGCTGAGAAAACCTTTAGGGAGGAAGTTTGTCCTTGAAAGATACTTGATAAAGCTGCAATAGGAGTTAGACAAAGTCCCCTCAGAGGAGGCTCTGAAGAGCCCCTTGGTTCAAAGTGATTGGCAAATAAACTGATTCTGTAAAGATCTTCCATTAGCCTTCCCTTTTGTTTGGGGATGGAGGGAAGCTGTTGTTGTTACTCTCTGGCATTGAGAGACCTGAAGTCCTCACATCTCTCAGTGGTCTCCTGCAATAAAGCAGTAGAGTGAAGGCCACAGCAAACAACCTTCATAAAGTATGGTTCTCTCATTCATTCATTCATTCATTCGTTCAACCAAAAAAAATTAACCTCCAATTATGTGCAGAACACTATGCTTCACAATAAATGAGATACAAAGCTTAGATAAGGCAAGATTCCTGCCCTCGTAGAACTTAAAGCTTGTTAAAAGATAAGTCAGTAGCAAGTTTTTAATTATATCAGCTTTGGATCACACACACATATGAATATTAAAAGGGTCTCCCTGATTCCGTGAGTACAGATGATGCAGATCACATCCTGTCCTTGCCTACCCACCCTGTCCAGTTTTTGCCTGGCCCTCCTATAAGTTCACCACAAGCATTCCACTCAGGATGCTAAGGACCATTCTCTGTTTTGGCATGGCAAAGATAGTAATGGGACATGCCGGTTGTCCATTGGTAATCCTTAACTCTTGCCCTATGACTAGGTCTTTTTTTAAAATTTTGTTTTGGAGCCTTCTGATTCACTTTTCAGGGCAGCTGGGTGGCACAGTGCATAGAGTGCCTGTCCTGGAGTCAGGAAAACTCACCTTCCTGAGTTCAAATCCAGACTCAGATACTTACTAGCTGTATGACCCTGGACAAGTCACTTAACCCTATTTGCCTCAGTTGCTCATCTGTAAAATGAGCTGGAAACGGAAAAGGCAAACCATTCTGGTATCTTTGCCAAGAAAACCCACAATGGAGTCACAAAGAATGGGAAATGACTGACAAACAACCAATCATTGCATTGAACAATGAACTTTCCCTGACATTCTCTAGTTATATGTTTCTGCCGTTCCCTAATGACATCCTTGACTCAATTCCCTTTCTTAACTCATAAGACACGAACATAAAACTAAAACATACACAATCTGATAGGATAGATCTATTAGAGGACTTTGAAACAAAGCACAACGTGAGATCCATAGAGGAATGTTATTATTGACAGGGAGATTATAGTGACTGCATGGAGGAGGTAGCTCTAGAAATGGGCAAAAGATTCCTTTTTTATCCAATTGGAAGTGGGCCAGAAAGGAGGGAGGGGAGAGGAAGAGGAGAAGGATGAAATGAGATACGAGGTTACAAAACCATATGCTGTAGCAGATTTTTCATGCTACCTTTGGTAGCAAATTCTGATATGGCAGTGATGACACAGCCTTTAGCAAAGCCCCTGAGAAGCCCCAAAATCAAACTGGATCAGGCCTTTGTCAAAGCTGTGAACACAAAACACCAACACCTTCTGAGCTGCAAACTCTTATCTCAACAGATCCTTGTTAGCTGTCTGCTGGGCCCCGGAACACTGCTGAATTTGCATATGCCTGCCACTGGGGCCAGAACACTGATATTTGTCCCAAGGTCAGTTCGTTCAGCTGCGGGGCATCACACAGCTACTGTTGAGATAAAACAAAGTGGCCATCTCTAGGTCTCCTTACTACCCTTAGAAATCAGATTTTTTTCCACAAAGTTAGATTCAGAATCTGGGATGTCAGGTGAGAATTTCAAACAGAGATTATCTATTTTAAAAGCCTCCACCTGGGAAAGGGTTTAGGAACTTGGACGGCATATACCAAAACAACACCCAACTTTCTTAGACTCTACATCTACCCTTCTCTGCAGATACTCTACACTCATAGCCTCTAGGTTTGGCTGGACAGGTCAAGAGGAAAATCCAATCTTTTTGTAACTTATATAAGTTTTTACACTACAATCATTTGTCAGCAACCCTCTCCTACTGAGCCTTCCATTATGACAAAAAACCAGCTGATACAGTGACCATTTCAACATTAGTATGCAGCATTCTCTACCCATAATCCTCCACTTCTTCACAAAGAGGAGGGTAGTGTCTTTCATCCTCGATTTCTGTATTGATGTTGGTCATTACAATTAATCAGAATTCAGCAAAGAAAGGCTATTCTAAAAACAGTGAGTGAAGCTTTTTTTTTCTTTAGGACTCAAACATTAGGGCACTGAAGATGGAATCCTAACACCTCCGGACCAGGCCCAAATATCTGCCACTCCTTCTAGTACCCTTAGTCTCATTCTCCAACCCACCCTGCTCCACTAATTTGATTCTAGAGCAATCTAGAGCTTAATGCAGAGGGTCCTTATTCTCCACTTTATTGGAGAAGTCCAGGAAGTCATGAAAATGTACATCACTGGCTTTTATTCGGGGAGCAACGAAAAGAAAGTAAGAAAATGATAATGCCACTGCAGTAAAATGCATTGATTGACTAAAGCATCGAGGCAGCCTGTGAATCATAAAAGAGGTGGCATGTGCCAGATAAGTCAAACCACCACCACCTCAAGCACACCCTTTCATATCCTAATGGAAATGGCCCAGGACCCCAAACCCCATGAATAGCAGCATCCCCAGATCATAGGCCCAGGACAATAAACCTCATGAATAGCAGCATCCCCAGATCATAGGCCCAGAACCCTAAACCTCATGAATAGGAGCATCCCTAGACCATAGGCCTTGCTTCTAGACCAGCTTCTGCAGATATCACCTAGGAAGTCAACGTTTGTGGAGTAACTAAGTGACAGGTGCCTCTGCAGATTCCACAGTTCTTGCCAACCCAACCTCCATAGCTCTCAGAGACCTGGAAAAGCAAGGTCTCAGGACTAAAAACCTTGGCACTGGCAATGGTCTGATAAGAAACAGATAAGATTTTATCAATGGAAATGACTTTAAAGAAGATTCGTTGCCATCTGCTTTGCCTCTACACTCTAAGGACCATGGGACTTTTCCATCCAATGTACAGCTGAAACCTCCTATATACATACATACATACATATATATATATATATATATATATATATATATATATGTCATCTCCCCTGAGTAGAATGTCAGCTTTTGGAGAGCCAGACTGTCTTCCCTTCTATTTGTATCTCCAGCACTGAGTACGGTATTTGGCACATAATAGGAGGTTAATAAATTCTTTTTACATGAACTCATTCAGGAGAAGTTTTTTTGCTGAACTGTAATGTTTTATAGATACCCTGTTGCTTTGAAAATGCAGCCATTTCTGGAGCTGGCCTCATCTTGCCTAACACCAACCTGATCACTGGAATTGAACCCTCCCTTGTAGCAAGGAAAAGTAGAAAAGCAAAAAACACCTGATGTAGTAACTGTGGACAATGTTTTGTCCTGGTAATCTCTAACCTCCTTGCTAAGAGGAAAGGGCTGAATTTCATCATCTTTTCTCTGGGATCATAACTGATTTTTCAATTATTCAAAATTTTACTTTTTTAAAAAAATACATTGTTGTAGTCATGCTTATTAGTCTATTTCATTTTGCATTAGTAGTAGAAATCTTTTTGGATGGAGATTTAGGCATGTAGTATCTGGGAATAACTAGGGATGAGAAAGGAGAAATCTGGTTTCTTATTTTAATTTTGTACAAATCAGCCTCCTGGTGAGTTTCTCTTGTTGGAAAGTAAGCCATACTATATTGTTCAGCGTTCACATGATTGGGATTTCTTTCTGCTTCCCTATCCTATTACTTAATGACATGTCCTCATCAAATTCTATTCCATCATTTTCTCCCTTCTCCCCCCCATGTTCCAAAGAAAATGAGCAAACATGAAGATTCTTTGTCTTCCTCTTGCAAACTTATTAGTCCAGTAGATGTAATTATATTAACAGCTCCAATTTGCATACTAATTTATAGTTTTCAGAAGATTTTTATAACTACTATTTCCTTTATATGAGAGAACTCTGACATTATTATTAATTTCTTTTTCTCCCCTAATTTTTTCTAATACTAGGTCTCTCTCTCTCACCCGGCTTGGAAGTGCAGGGGCTGCTCAAGGGCCTGATCCTACTCTGATGAGCACAAGAGCATTTACTTGCTCCATTTATTACTTTTCTTTTGAGCTAGTTTAGCCCTCCTTAGGTATCTGGTAACTACCCCCCCAACACACACACACACACACACACACACACACACACACACACACACACTCTGCATCTTGCTTCGAAAGGCTCACAACGTTAGTGCCAAACTTATTGCAGACACCCAACAGGCATAGCCCACTGCAGCTCAGAACTCCTGAGCTCAAGAGATCCACCCACTTTAGCCTCACTAAGAGCTGGGATTACAGGTGAATGCTTTTTCTCTCCTATTTGCAGAAAGCAGGAATGAGTCTCACCCTGTTCCTCTCATCTTTTTTCCTGTTCTGAGATGTCCTGAACTTTTTAGAAAAAGCCAAAATGCAAATTCAAAAATAGGATGCACCAAGGTATGATTCTCTAAGAGTTTCCATCTCGCTAAGAAAACTGTATCTAAAGCCAAGAGTAGAAACCAAAAATAAAGGCCTTGGGATATGATTCTCTAGACTTTTCCATCTTTCTAAGTAAGAGAGTGATATCCTGGGCCACCAAGACTTCTCAACGAGTTTCACAAAGGATCGGGGGCAAATTCAAAATATTGAACCCTTTTCCCTGAGAAATGTAAGTACACATAACCTGAGGTTTTCCTCCTGCCTCATTTGGTCACATCTCTCCATTAAGGTCCCAGACTACTAGCAGCTCCCACTCCAGCCTTACAAGTTCTTTGGCTCAGCCTACTTCTATTCCCTTCTGACCTGTGCATGTTGGAAAGCAAAAAGCAAATACAAGGAATGAGATCTCCTTTCTGTATCCCACCTTTGGTAATGCCAACTGCATCGATCGTGTGACCTTTACAGAGTCTACAGCCTAGATGGTATGTAACACTGGGGGATTAAAGATGCTGACTTATTTGTTTTCTAAGTCAAATTTAAACTCTGTCCCTCCAGTGTCAAGTCTTGTAGACTGTCTCAAGTCTTCCCATTTCACACCATTCTCTCTGACATTTTGGACACCACTTATTGATTCATTTCCTAGTGACTGTCATTCAGGGACACCCAACTTTTGCAGGCTCAGGGTTGGAATGATAATTTCCCAATAACCTATGGCTCACTGAATCCACACATAAATGTTCACAAGTTTGCCTTAAAAGACTCAGTAAGTTCATGTATTCAATTCATAATTCTGAGCCTATGGAGCATATTATACAGAAATATCATTTTATATAAAATTCACAAAATAGTTATTAACATATGAAGCTTTTTTTCTTAATCAATTTAAAGGGGTCAATGAAGTCACAAAAAGTTGCTAAACACCATTTCCAGGTAACCTTGGACTTTAGGTATAAAATCAGTGGGCCTAATTCTATTTCTGGAACACTTCCAACTGCTGGAAATTTTAATTGGATATTTACACCTGGATGTCTGAAAGGCATCTTAGACTTATTTGTTGCAAACTGAACTCATTATTTTTCCCTCCTCAAACTCACCCCTCTTTGAAACTTCCTTGTTTCTGTCAAGAGCACCACTATCCTTCCAAAACTCAGATTTGCCATTTTGGCATTACGCTTGTATCATTCTCCTCCACTGCACAGAACCAATCAGGTGCCAAATTCTGCCATTTCTACCTTTCCAACATTTCTCACATCCATCTCATCTCTATTCACACAGCCAGAACCCAAGCACAGGCCTTTGTCACCTCAAAAACTCCAATCATTCCCAAAGCCTTATAAGACCAAATTTAATCTCCTCTGTTTGGCTCTTAAAGCCCTACACAAACTGGCCCTAAGCTACCTTTCCAACCTTCTTACATATTACTTCCCTTTTCACACTCTAGTGCCCAGCTGAATTTGCCTTTCTGCGGTCCTCACATGACACATTGCATCCTCTCTCTACATCTTTGCACTGGCTATCATCCTCCACGCCCCAAATCAACTTCAGCTCTTAGATCCCTTGTTACCTTCAAAATTCTTCTTATCTGCTACATTCTACATAAAGCCTTTCCTGTGTATATACATATATGTGCATGTATATTGCATGTATATGTACATGTATACAGGATATCCCACATGTCTTCGTGCAGTCATGTAGTTTCAAACTATTACAGCTTAAAATCTCCCTTAGACTTTTAGGACATCCTGTTTTTCACACACACACACCCATTTATGGATGTGTTTTCTTCCTGCCAGAATATAAGCTTTTTGAGGTCAGAGATTGTTTCATGCCTGTCTATCTATCCCTAGTGGCTAGAACAATATCTGGCACATAGTAGGTGCTTAATAAATGCTTACAGAGCAAACCATAGAACATAAGCTCCTTGAGGGCAGGGATGTTTTATTTTTGGCTTTGTATCACCAAGGCCTAATACAGTCTATGTACAGTAGTACAAACAATATAATAATAAATGCTAGTGAATTAATTGATTCTGACCAAAAGAATCAGAGTTTTACTTTAGGTAGCAATCAGCTTTGTCCACTTCTATTTCAATCGCTCAGTGGCTCTGTGAGCTGAAAGCAATTTATCCATTTCCTTCTTTCTCTTCCCAGTTCCATATGTCCCTATGTCCTATGTCCTTCTCCAAGTCTTACATTGCCTCCTCGTTGTGGAGAGGAGATGCCCCTGCCTCCTCAAAGATTAGCAAATTCTTACCTCCTGCTACCTTTATCTCTGTAATACAGTTGCTATATGCTGAGATCAATCAATGAACAAGCATTTATTATGCACCTACTATATACCTTGTGCTGTGCTAAGTGCTAGTGTTATAATGACAAATTAAAGCCAACCTTGCCAGAGGGAAACAACATCAGCATATAGCCCAACAAAGTCTGAGTATCCCCATCCCAAGTCCCACTCTCATAGATAAGTCTAGTGTCACAGAACAAGGCTGTCCAGACATAAATCTTGTGTCGAGAAATCATTACAATTCAAAAGACTTTCCCTACTTAGTGTAAAGTCTATGGCTGTTTGGTCATTGGTTGAGCTTCTTATCACTTAGCTTAAGTGAGGTGGGATGCCTTGACAGAACAAAACAGCAATCAATCCCAGCCTTGCACTCATGTAAGTAAAGTCAAAATATACACAAAGTAAAAATATAAGATAAGGAGACACTAAGGAGGAGGTAGGGGGTCCAAGAAATGCCTCTTGGAGATGATGTTTAAGCTAAGTTTCAAAAGAAGCTAGGGATTCTAAGAGATGAAGGTGAGGGCATGCATTCTAGGAATGGCAAACAGACAATGCAAAATGTTGGAAACAGAACAGCAGGTAGGCCAGTTTGACCAGACTATGAAAGGTATGAGGGCATAATATGGAATATCTCTGACAAAGATGGCCAAAGCTACATTATGAAGGGCTTTACAGCAGGAGAGTTTGTATTTGATCCTAAAGTACTAGGGAGCCACCGCAGCTTTCTGAAGAGGGCAGTGACATGGTCAGACTTAGCCTGGTCTCTATCATCATCTCTATGTTACCCAGGCCATATCTTCTCCTTCAATGAGCAGCAAATACTTGGTGTTCAGATCACTGAGGAGAAATTGAATTCATTTTTGATCCCAGTCCTTTAGACTCTCCTGAAAAATTGGCTTTTGTTCATCCAGTCCACTGTGCCCTCTATAATTCCAACTTTGGTTAACAAATGGGTCTTCAGCCTAATGTCCTTCCACTTTCTAAATGGCTCCTTGAATAAAACCCTGGATCCCAAGCCATCCTCCCCAGTACTCGTTCCTTTTCTCATGCTCCTAACACTCTAGGACACAAGGCATATTCCTTGCTCCTCACTGCCACTTCCAGGCTAACCCTTAGCCAATATTGTTGTTGTTGTTAAGTTATATTTGACTCTACGTGACCCCATTCAGGATTTTCTTGGCAAAGATACTGGAGTGGTTTGCCATTGCCTTCTCTAGCTCATTTTACAGATGAGAAAACTGAAGCAAACAGGGTTAAGTGACTTGCCCAAGGTCACATGGTTAGTAAGTCTCTGAGGCCACATTTGAACTCAGGTCTTCCTGACACCAGGCCCAGCACTCTATCCACTGCACCATTTAGCCCTTAGCCAATACCACTTAGCAACCTCTCCTCCTGTATGATTTAGTCTTTTGGTCCATATGACCCACATATGTTCCACTGTCACTCTCCCTATTCATCGGGTTTAGTGCCCAATTCAGTATTCATCTCTACCCCAACCTCTGCCCTGATACTCAGAGATAATAATGGAGTCATAAACTTCACAAAATAGTCATAAAATCATAGCTTAGAAGCCAGAAGAAACCTTCCAGGTCCAACTCATCATTTTACATATGAGGAGACAAAGGTTCATAAAGATTTAGTGACTGTCCAGGACAACTCAGCTATATGAGACAGGACGTGAACCCAGATCTTCTTGACTCCAGATCCAGAACTTTAGCCAAGCTGCTTCTCATAGCTGCCTTCTTTTAGAGTATCAGAATACTTTTTGCTGGATATTAACATGATTTTGGATGAAAAAAATGGACTTTTTTCACTGTCAAAAAATAAGCCACTAACCCTCAAAGATGAGTTAGCTAAACATAATTAAATTCAGTTCAAATACTGGTAGCAAATGTTCCATATGCTTAGCTTACTCTTAAACATGGGGACCTGCGCGTTAATTCAAAATGCCACTAAGATTCCGAGAAACAGGAGAAGATTTGTTTGACCTGATGCAGAATGAATAAATAGAATCACGTGAATAATATGTGCAATGACAACAATAACAAATTAAAAGAATGCAACAAAAAAGTTGAATTCTATCGATTCAACTCAATGCAACACAACAGGAAGCTTTGATGACTTCCTAGGGGGCAACCACAACACTACGTACTAAGGATGTACAGTCAAAAATAAAGCCAGTTCTTGCCCTTATGGAGCCACCATTCTACATGGGAAGAAACAATATGTTGCAATTTAATCAAAACAAAATGTAGAAACGGAGCCACTAAACCATACATAAAGATTCCTGCCAGAAAACCACATGTTAATACTGTGTATATTCTATTTTATTTTTATTTTGTTACATATTTCCTAGTTACATTTTAATCTGGTCCAGGCCCTGCCCAGAAGCATTGAGAACCACAGATTTGACACTTCAGCTCTGGACCACATTGCCTCTTAAGAGGACAGAGATATATATCCAAAACAGATTCCTTCGCAGAAAAAGACTGCAACAAATCTTAGGATTATCCATTTAGAGCTGGAAAGGACCTCAGAAGTCATCTCCTGCAACACCCCGATTTCACAGATGTGGAGACTGAGAAAAGAGGTGACTTACCCAAGGTAACAGGCAGGAAGCATCAGAAATAGTTCAGTTCAGTATCTCTGACTTGAAAGCCCATGTTCCCTGAATGCTTCCTCAAATGGTACAAGGTTTGAAATATAAGTGAGGGCAAGTGGTGTGGTATAAGGAGACAGAAGCTCTATCAGAATGTTATGGTATCACCCAGCATACTACTCTCCAGAGATCTGGATGCACGCCTCCAACAGCTCCTGCTGTATCATGGTTTTAAGTCCAGAGGAATGAATGAAGGGACCCTCCTGAGTGAGAGTGTTTTGCAAGGCAATGTCCATTAGATTCTCAAGCTGTTTGGTGGCTGGCTTCAACCTCCACTCATTAGATCACAGCTTATATGCTCCTCCCTTAGGCTAAAAGACTGTTGGCTGCCTTTGGTGAAGCCCATGAACAGTTCCCAGGACTGCCTGCCTATAATTCCATTCTAGAGGTCTGTAGTTAAATCGACAAGAAAGCTGACAAGCTCTCCCACATCACCCCTTCTGGGGTCCCTGGAGTTCTGTTGTTCAAATTGTGCCAGATGCTTGAGTTGGGATGTGTAATTTAGAGAGAGTTTCTTCCCATAACCCAGCTGTTTATGGCTCCTGCAAGCACCAGGCTAACCTCTCTCTCCCTTCCTCTCTACCTGCTTCTCTGGCTCTCTCCATTTTTTCTCTTTTTATTAGAGAGAGAAAGATAGTGCTAGAGAGACATTGAGTGATTCAATGATCAGTAAGATAGATAGATGATAGATAGATATAAAGTCTGAGATAGGTAAGATAAATGACAGATAATCTCTGACTTCCAGTCTTGCATATCCAACTACCTTCAGGACAGCTCAAACTGGATTTCCCATGATCACCTTAAACTCAGCAAGTCTAAAACTGAACTCATTGTCTTCCCTCCAAGACCCTCCTCTCGTCCCAAGTTCCTGATGCCTACTGAGGGCACCGCCATCTTCTCAATCACTCATACTCCCAATTTAGGAGGCATCCCCCAACCTCTTGCTCTCTCACCCCTCCCCATCCAGTCTATTGCCAAGTCCTGTTGATTCTATCTATGCAACATCTTCCACGTTCATCCTCTTTCTCTCCTCAGACATTCTCACACCCTCATCACCTCCTGTTTTGTCTCTGTCTCTAATGTCTCCTCATTCCATTCTGTCCTCCAGTCATCTATCAGAGTGGTCTTCCTCAAGTTCAGGTCTGACCGTGTCACCCCAGCTCTATTCAATCAACTCCAGTGGCTCCCTATTGCCTTCAGGATCCAATAGAATATAAAATCCTTACTGATTTAAAGATCTCCATATCCCATACCCTCCCTACCCCTCTAGTCTTCTTCTACTCCCTCTATATACTTTACCATCCAGTAACAATAACTTTCTGTTGTTCCTCATGCTAACAACCTTCTACCTCCCAATTCTGAGCATTTTCAGTGGTGGTTCCCCATGCCTGGGATGCTCTTCATCCTCATCTCTATCTCTGGGCTCCCTTGGCCTTTTTCAAGTCTCAGCAAAAATCTCACCTTCAGTAAGAAGTCTTTCCAAAGGGCAGCTAGGTGGTACCGTGTGTGTGTGTGTGTGTGTGTGTGTGTGTGTGTGTGTACACATATGGTGTGTGTGTGTCTGTGTGTGTGTATTAGCTTTTGGTATTTCCATCCCCCAAATCTCCCTTCATCTTAGCTTCCCTATTTTTGTCAAATATACCACCAGAATCCTTCCAGTAACCCAGGTTTAAAACTCTAAATCATCCTCAACTCTTCCCTTTCCCTCACTCCCAATATCCTATCAATAGCCAAGTCTTGATGAGTACACCTTCCCTTCTCTTCCATTAGTTTTCCCTCTGACCAACCTGCCACTAACTTCTCTTAATGCCTCTCCCAAACCATTTCAATAGCTCCCTACTTGCTGTCATTGCTTTCAGTTTCTCTTTTCTCTAGTCCATTCTCCATATAGCTGCCATTATAATCTTTACAAGGCATAAGTCTGGAGGTTTTGCTCCCCAGCTAAACCACTTTCAGGGATTCCTAGAGGATAAGATAGAAACTCTTCTATATGACATTTAAAACCTTCTTGATCTGGTTCCAGCCCTTAATTCCAAGCTTCCGGCACATTAATTCCCCATCATGCATTCTATGACCCATCCAAATGGACCTACTTACTAGTCTCTGAACTTGGTATTCCATCTCTCTAATCTGTGCCTTGGTATGGACTCTCTCTCTCTCTCTCTCTCTCTCTCTCTCTCTCTCTCTCTCTCTCTCTCTCTCTCCCTCTCTCTCTCTCTTTCTCCCTATCAGAACCCTCAGCTGCCCTCAAGGCTCAGCTGAGATGCCATGTCCTCCTTTTCTAAAGGGTCTTTCTTTATCCCCTCAGCTGTTGGTACCTTCCCTCCTCCTCAAATTAGCCTGGATAACATGCTTCCCTATTTAAATGTTGGAACCTCCCAGTAGAATATAAGCTCCTTGAGGACTGGGACTGCTTCATTTTATCTCACATCCTCAGCATTGTGAGGTTAATACAATCTGAAGATCTTCTCATCCATTAATAGGCCCATGTGACCTGTCTGAATCACATTGAAGTCTGAGTCACATAAGCCTGTGGTGGGAGGAGCTTGCCAAATGGGTGGAGCAGGAAGGGTGGAGCAGAGCTGAGAGGAAATGAGACAGAACAGTCAGAGCTGGGGGGGGGAGGGGAGAAGGTGGGGGGCAGCCGCTAGTGTGAATAAGAGCCAGGGAGTGATTTTGCTTGAGGGTGTTCATTTGTGGGAAGGCCTTAACAGAGGGAAGGCTTGGGGATGGCAGTGCCCCCTGTATTGATAATGTGTATAGATTTCTTTGTTGCTATGATAGATTTGGCTTTCTGGTGTTTGAATAAATGTTTTGGTTTCACTTTCAATGAAAAGAGTCTGTTGTATTTTGCGATTCAGAACTACGCCAGCATATTCATAGCAGCCATAGCCACTGTGAGTATCACATTGGCACTACAAGCATCTGCACACACTTAGTAAATGTTTCCCATATTTGATTTACAGAGGGCTTTAAACTTTGCCAGATGCTTTGTATGCATTATCTTGGTTAAGATTCACAGTGACCCTTTGAAAGGGAAACTGAAGAAAGTAAGCCTTAGAAAGGTAAGTGACCTGCCGAGAGTCACACAGCTAGTAATAGTGGGGAATAGGATTTGAACCCAGGTCTTCTTAATCCAAGTCCAATACTCTACATTGCCTCTTCTTCTTTTCTCATATCCCTCACCCCTTTCCTTCCATATCTATTCTTCTTCCCCTCTTTTATATCCTCTCTCTCCTCCCTCCCTTTCCCATTCTTTCCCTTTCTCAATCCCTCTCTCTCTCCCCACAGCATATAACCCAGAACACACAAAGCCAGAAACAACAGTCTGCTTACGTTTTTAAGCATCCTGACAACGTGAAACCAGCAAACACTAAACTACCATCTCCCAGATGGAAGATAGCATGAGAGAGCCCCTCCCCCAAACAGAAGTGCCATCTCTTCATATAGACTGGAGGCTGAGGAATTCGAACTGAGGGTGTTGAACAGCTGCTTGGAGATCCCTTTAGGATGATTTTACTTCCAACTTAACGAAGAAATAGTAATAAAGCTCTCTACTTTCTCATCTTGTTGTTCGGTCTTTTCCACTCTAAGGAATAATTTTGAAATTTTAGAAACTGTACCTGGGAGAGATGGGAGAAAGGGAAGTCAGCAAAGAGGAAGTTAGCATTAAGGCAGAAACCCTGGCTAAGGCCCATTTTGGTGGTGGCAAAAAGACAAAAAAAAAAGATGATTTCAGAGGAGAGAAAACCCGAGATGAATAACTTCTAAAAACACCATTTCCCTGTGGCTCATGTAAGGACTCAGGAAGCCATGATATGGTAGAGTCAGAGGACCTGGGTTCAAATCCTGTCTCTGTTTACTACTTGTGTGACCCTGAGCAAATAATTTAACTTCCCTCTGCTTCACCTTCTTCATCTGTAAAATGAAAAGGTTAGACAATGTGGCTTCTGAGGTCACTTCTAGCTCAAAACTATCTTGAGCACAGAGATGTCATTAATGCAGCATCTATTTACATGTTGCACCACTCCCCTAGAGTGTAAGCACCTTGAGGGCAGGGCCTAGGGTCTTCAAGTCTTTGAATCCCTAGCACTTAGCATAGGATCTTGCACATTTCAGCCACTCCATAAATGTTTCTTGAGTTAGTTTGATTCAGAGCCTTTAAATTTTTCAAAGTACTTTACATGTTGTTTAGTTGTTTTCAGTAGTGTCCAACTGTGACCCCATTTGGGGTTTCCTTGACAAAGATATTGGAATGGTTTGCCATTTCCTTCTTTAGTTCATTTTATGGATAAGGAAACTGAGGCAAACAGAGTTCAGTGGCATGCCCAAGGGCTTTATATACACTTGAGCTTCAGAACAACCCTCAGGGAACTAAATGTCCTATTATACCTATTTCACATATAAGAAAAGTGAGACTTACACGTGACTTATTCTGGGTCACGCCACTAGTAAACATTAATAGTATGATTTGGCCCCATCTTCTGTGGGTCCAGTACTCTGTTATGCTGTCTTCCCTTCCATCTCCTTTCTCCTCTCTCACTTTCTCTTTTCCTCTCCTATCTCCCTTCCCCTTTTTCTCCCTCTCCCGCTTTACCTTTCTTTATCTGCTACTTCCAGATTCCTCCAGTCTAGTTGTCTGCCTACATGCTATAACCCAGATTCATTCATTTACTAATGACAATAAGAGCAAAGCACTGCGCTCGATGCTGGAGATGTAAAGGCAAAAATGAAACAATGTCTGCCCTCAAGAAGCTTGAATTCTGTTGGAAGGAAACAATATAAACAGAAAAAATTAGAAAAGATAGACAAAGTAATTAGCAAGGAGAAGGGCACTGACAAATGCAGGCTGGAATGGACTTGGTGAAGAAGGTGAATGTCCTGCTTCATTTTGAAGAAAGTTAGGGAATAGGAAAGGAGTGGATTCCAGGCATGGCAGACACCCCGTGCAAAAGTGGAAAGGCAGGAAATGAGTATATTCCTCAGGAAAGGCAAATTCCTTGAAAGCAAGGCCTGTTTCATTTTCATCGTCGTAGCTCGAATGTCTAGCATGGTCCCTGGCATGTATTAGGCACTAAACTAACATTTGTTCATTTGAAACATCACATTCAGAATCCAAGAACCATTGGATGGCGAATGGTAGGGGTGGGTGAAGTGGGAGTGATGTTCAATCTGCTTCCAGAATGGCTGCTTCAGCAGACAGTAGTACAGCTGTGCCTTCAGCCCCAAGACCCTGGGGACAGCTGTGCCGGCAATGAACTATTGAATACAATAGGAGAGCAGATGCAGTCTATTCAATTACAGTCATCGCTCAGTTTTCTTCCATGTGGACTGTTCACTTTCTGAATCATTGGCAGAAAATTTTTTAAAACCAGTCGGAATTGCCCATCTTTTCTAACATGCTTCTGGGCCATATTGTGCCATACACAGGAAGGCAGCTGCAGGTGACAATGCAAATGCACTGAATTTGGAATCAAAAGGCCTGGTTTGGAATCCTGACTCTGACACTGTGTGATTTTGAGTGATTGCTTCATCTCTCTGGTCCTTACTTTCTTTATACATAAAATAAAGAGGTTAGTTCTCTAAGGCCCTTTCCAGATCTAGGATTCTAATTCTGTTACAAGAATAAATAAAACAAGAAGGTAATTTTATCCTGATCCACCAAAATGTCCTATGGTCCATTCCAGAAACAATCATAAATGATTTTTGATAGCCCACTATAGTGTTCCATTAGCATAGATAATCAAAATTTGGACCATATTTATCTAAGATCCTCAGACTTTTCCACCTTGCCAGAGGTGAACAATTGAGGGTAGGAGTTAATATTATACAATCAGCATTGATGATTCATGGCTTCATGATAGGGCTGCCATTCCTGGAGTTACTCCTCCACATGGCCTTCTTCTTTGCACATTAAAAAAAACCACTAATGTCATCATAAGCACACATACCACCTCTCCCCATCTACTTATCACTCACCAGCCCTTCACCTCTCTTTTGCCTCTAAGGCATACACACAGAATGATACCAGGAGTGAAATGTGAGTAGGTGTGGATATTCTCTGACTTTCCCCTCCAACTTGAACAAAAGTAGTTCTTATGCAAGAGAAAATGTCCACCCTGACTATTAAGATATAACAGCTCATTCATATGGAACAAAAGAATCATTAAGTACTAAGGACTCAGAATCCTGAGTGTTTCTATGTCTCCTTGGCTCTACAACACATTCTCATATGTAAAGGTCCTATGACAAGTGAGATAAACAAGATGGAAAATGGACAAGCAACTGTCCTAGTGGATATGAAGTTGGCTTGTAAGATGGAGTTGGGTTCAATTTCTGCCTTTGACCTATACTGACTATGTAACCCTAGACAACTCCCTAAGACAATTAGTTACAGAATTATTGCTAATCCGCACTGGTAGAGGAAGGCAAAGGAAGGCAAGGGAGGGCAAGGAAGGGCAAGGGAGGGCAAGGGAAGACAACAGAAAGGAAAAGAAGGAAAGGCAAGGAAAGGAAAGGAAACAGCAGGACAGAGGTTAAGTGACTTCTCAAGGTCCCACACCCAGTAAGTGTCTGAGGCTGGATCTAAACTCAGGTCTTCATAAATCCAAGCCCAGCACTTTACCCACCATATTACCTACGTGAGGATTTCAATTTCAAAAAACCAATGTTCTTAGTCTTCCAAAGAGACCAACACAGCCCTCAGAAGAAAATAAATGCTCGAACTATATCAAAGTCTAATCAGCAATCCAAATTTCAAATGAAGTTTCCAGAAGGACCTATTTATTATGACTGTCAACTGTTTCTCAGTTGCAAGTAGGTCAAAGACAATTAGCTGGAGTGGATTTTAATCAATTAAGTGGCTTCCCTTCTTGAATGGGTGATTTTTGTTTCAAGAAAACCAAATCCTGCCAAGAAAATGAGATAAATAAGCAACCTGTAATTGAACAGCTCTTATCTAGGGTTTATGTGAAGTTGGTAGAATTGGACTCATTGGTCACAAACAATTGCTCTGTCTCTTTTTAGCCATGGGGGAAAGAATAGGAGAATTTGCAGCATTTAAAACAGATTTTTCAGCAGCACAGGATAGGAAAGTATGAGTGGACTGCAGTCTGAATCTGTGGAAGAAGTCCCTAACAAAGGATGAGATCATAGACTCGTTGGAGCATCGAAACATTTCATTTTGATCAGTGAGCGTTTTTGCCACCTCCCTTCCTTCTCATACTCTGAAGGCACAAATACCAAAAGACTGAAACAATATAATAAGATTCTAAGATGACAAACAGTGATCATAAGCAAGGAGTTGGAAACAATTTTCGAAGTTCTCCTCCTGATAACAAGATCGATAGATCTAAAGCCACTCCCCATACCTCGTATGACATGTTTTATGACTTTTCTATCAAATGTCAATAAGCTTCACGATTAGATATTTCATTTTCGAGTTAATCCAAGAATTCTAGGTTAATAATTTGAGAATATTTAGTCTATTTGCTAGACTATGAAGTGACAATAATACAAACAAAATATGTCAGCACTATCCTTGGGCTGCCAGCCAGCCAGTGATTGCTACTTCATCGACCTTTGTAGGCAAATTCACAGGACTGATTCCTTTTTTAAATTAGAGAGCTGGTGGGGCAGCTAGGTGGCGCAGTCAGTAGAGCACCGGGCTTGGAGTCAGGAGGACCTGAGTTCAAATCCGGCCTCAGACACTTGACACATGTACTAGCTGTGTGACCTTGGGCAAGTCACTTAACCCCAACTGCCCTGCCAAAAAGCAAAAAAAAAAAAAAAAATTAGAGAGCTGGATTTTTAAATCAACTGAATACAAGAGGGTGAGTTTTTAGTCTCAAGGGAAACATAATTCAGGAAAGCATTAGACAAGTTCTATCCATGCGCTTTGAATCTAATATGAAAAACCTACACCATTAATGGTCGAAGCAGAGATGGCTACAGGCAATGCCCTGCCTCTCGGACTTAATACCTGTGGGACCTTGGGCAAAGCATTTAACTTCTCTAGGACTTTTTTCTTTATCTATTAAATGAAGGGGCTAGAGTCAATATCAGAGACTCTGTGGGTCTATGATCTTTATATATATATGTGTGTGTATAGAGAGAGGGGGGAAGAAGAGGGGAGGGAAGGAGGGAAGGAGAGAGAGTAGGTAAGGAAAATCAGACAAGGAGAGGTTTTAGGCAGCCATTTGGTGCAGCATGGATAGAGTGTAGGGCTTAGACTCAGGAAGGTCTGAGTTCAGATCCTGCCTCAGATACTTAACCGTCTCTGTGAATCCTGAGCAAAGCGCTTCACTTCCCAGCCTCAGTCCCCTCATCTGAAAAATGCATCTACCATATTTCACTACATAATTGTCACCACTGCATAGTTGTTGCACCCTGTTTTGGCTTTTTTAGTCCAAAGATTGGTTTATAACTTTTCATTGTGTAATTGTGGCATAGTATAATTCTGTTCATCATGCTGCTTAAAAGGTAAACAGAGCAGTAATGTACTCCCCCAGTGGCATATGGATATGCATTTATCCTTCACACATGGCAAGCCAAAGCCTAGAATTCTCAGGGCACAGGCATTGTCAGTATTCAATTTTAACATATACTCATGAGTATTCCATGCATCCTAATCTTGCAAAGACAGTTTAGTAATAAGTGATTTTTAAGTAATACTGGCACAATTTTAAAAGCTTCATATAATGGCTGCACCCCACTTTTTCACAAAAAAATTGGCGTAAAATTTGCAATAATTATGCAGTGAGATGTGATACTTCACAGGTTTGTTGTAATGATCAAATAAGGTGGTATATGTAAAGTTTAGCAAACCTTGTAGCACCATGTAAAGTTATCTATTTTTATTATTGTCCACGATCCAGTGAGGGGAGGTTATTTCAGAAATAAAAGTGACTCTGTTGTCCAGGGAGGGGCAGGACACACTAGCCATCACAATAGAAAGATCTAAGCTGGTGGAGTGAGGAGGGGATGGTGGGTTGAACAAGACCTACACTCCCTCCATTTCCACTTCCTAATCCTCCATGGATTTCACTGGCTCTACATACTTCAATCACCTCCTAGCTTACCTGCTCATCAAAATCCTCTGCCTCTTTTAGACACCCTGAAGAACAAACTCAGCCTGGCTCTCCTCCCCACCCAGACTTTCTTCTCTGCTGCAGACCAGGGTTACCGTTCCCACCCCGAATCTTTCTGAACCATTGGCAGGGAAGAGGCAGGATAGCAGTCTCATAATTAGTTTGGGATTTAAAAGAGCTCTTTGGTCAGATTCCCATTTATATGCCTTCCTAGCTCTTCTTCTTGGCCCAGCTCTTTGGAGCAATCTCTCCGTCCTAGCTTCCTCCTGCACACATTTTGTTAATCTTCATCTCTCTTTGATCAGAATCTTCAGCTTCTTTCCTCTCTGCCAAACCACATCCTTCTTTAATTTCAGCTTTCTTCTCAATACCCACTTGCTCCACTTAAATATCTTACCAGAACTAGTCTTACCTGATGGATAGATGCTTAAGCTATCTCCCTTTACCCACCTTGGCTTAGATCTCTGCAGCACAGTTGGAGACTGACTTGGAAATTTTCTGAAGACAGCAAGATCCCAGCTGCAACAAGATCCAATTTTATGGCCCAACAGAGAGCTCTTTGTCTCACTGGGGTATCTGCTGGCATACTGAATGAAAAGGATTCTCTTAGATGACATCTTCAGTCACTATCAATCCTCTGATATAGATAGATAGATATCATTTATTGTAAAAATCACAAATAGTAATAGCCTCCATTTATACAATAATTGAAGGATTAATACAATGGAAATAATACTGGCTTTGGAGTTAGAAAACATATGTCTGTAGGATCTCAAAGGCCTTCAAGTCCAACCTTCTTATTGTACAGATGAGGAAACCAAGGCCTAGGCAGGGGTGGTGAACCTGTAGCCTCAAGGTCACATGTGGCCCTGAAGGTCCTCAAGTCCACCTTTGACAAAGGGTCATACCTCAGGACTTAGAGGGCCACAGGTATCCTGGAGGCCCCAGGTTCCTACCCCTGGACTAGAGAAATTAAGTGATTGTCAAAGGTAACATACCTTGTAAGTACCTGAGAAAGGATTTGAACCCAGGTCATCCCCACTCCAAGTCCTACACCACAGATTCAAATCCTGCCTCTCAAACTTCCTGTGTGTGTGACCTTGGGCATTTTACTAACTACTCTGGGCCTCAGTTTCCTCATTAATAAAATGAGGCAGTTGTACTAAATGAACTCTAGAATTCCAAGTCTGTATCTATGATCCTCTCTAACAATCCATGTTCTTCCCAACAATCCTAAAAGGCAGGTAATGCAAGTATATTAGGGATGGCTGAGAGTTTAATGACTTGCCAAAAGTCACAGAGCCAATATAAATGGCGGGGCTAGGATGCAAATACAAGCTTTCTGACTCCAAGGCCTGGGTTCTTCCCAATATAACACACTCCTATAAATAATTCGCCTCAATTCGATGTTGCACAATGCTTTAACTTTAGGTGTAGAAGATGTAAAAGATGAAGGAGAATTGATATTGGAGAGCTTTGCTGTTGTTTTCATTCCCTGGGTCCCCCCTCTTTTCATGGGACCCTAGAAAGCTCCCTCAGGTTTGAAGCATTCTTTAAATCAGTGCCTATGTCACTTCCTCATCTCTGTCCGTCTTCTTCACAATTTCCCCAACCATCTTGCCTTGTGTGGCTTTTCCTCCTTGCTCTTCCCTTAATGCTGAAAAGATACATCATGAGTGCACCAACTTTGCCATCTCTGCATTCCTACCTAGCCAGTTTTCCCCTTTGGGTGATAGCGCCCACATCTGAATGAGGTAGGTTCTTTTAGGGTAGGGACTCCCCTTGCTTTTATATTTGCACTCCTGAATGCTTAACATAGTACTCCATACATTGTAAGTGCTTAATGAGAGCTTTCTCATTCATTCATCCACATGTTTATTTTCCCACAGCCAGAAGACACATTAGTTCAAAAGAAAACACTTAATCAAACAAAATAGCAAACCAAGCGGTTAGAAAAGGTCCCTTGGTGTACATAAGAGATCCATTCTCCCAAACGTTATCACTCCAGTGGGTAAAGAAAGGCACAGTCCCAGAGAGAATGCACATGACCAGGAAATGAGTATAAAGGATAGGAACAGAGAGGTCATGTGTGATCAGGGATCATGCAAAGAGAGAACATGCATAGGGACCAAAAGTGGTCAGGGAACATGCACGGCCGAGGCACTTTCACCTCCAATACTGCAGAGCTATCCCTGTCTTCAGGCAGTCATTGCACTGTTTTCTGCTGGCCGCTGAGTTTCCATTCTCTGATTTATTGCCTGTGGTTCATTGCGTCTCTTCCCTCTAATGAGCATCTCTATGGTCTCTTGGTCACTGATCTGCCCTCTACAACTATCTGCTTGACTACAGTCTATCAGCTACGGATGACTATCATGTTGTCAACCACCTCAGAGGTGGATCACTTGGTGGGGTGCAGTGGCTAGTATTACTCCACCTGGCAAAAGAGAGCTAATGTTCTTTTAGTTCATAGATTAGACTCTAAAGGTATGAGACAGAATACACAGCTGGCTATTGGCCAAAAGCCTAAAAAACAGGTCTGATATTCATTCAGATTCCGTCCCTCTCCTCTCCTCTCCTCTCTCTCTTAACAACTATCTGACTTGGGCACAGAAATTTTCTTTTACTGTGTGACCCTGGGCAAGTAACTTAACCCCAACTGCCTTGCCTTCCCCCCTCCAAAAAAAAAAAGTACAAAAAGAAATTTTCTTTTAACTTCTCTTAAAACCCAATTATCCATCAATATTGCCATTTAGGGGATCCCACCTAAGCAAACCCAAAGGTAGCTATGTAGCTGCAGTCTCCTTACAGATGTCATGCTTCCTTACTGCTATCCAAATAAACTTGTGCACAAGAAGAAAAATGCCACGTGAAGCCAGAAGAGCTCAGAACCTCCACTATCCACATTCTGGCTCTTTTCAAGCATATCTTCTGATAACAAAATTGCCAGTCCCTGGCTAGCACTCTGGACAGTGCAGAAGGGCTGGTCTCTGCATATTTAATAAGTCCTTACTACGATGGCTTGCTTTGTTGTTTATCCCAAGTGTGTAGAAAGAGACCAGGGTAGTAGAAATAATACTGGCTTAGAATCCAGAGAGAGCTGGGTTCAAATCCAACCTCCGACATTTAACCTCTGTGACCCTCAGTTTCTTCATTTGTAAAATGGAGTTAATATCTGTTGTATCTACTTTGGAGGGTTGTTTCAAGGATCAAGTATGACAATATTTGCATAATAAAGCAAGAACATAAACAACTACAGATATCCTGTGCAATTGAATTCCACCTAGTTGAGATTTTGATAGTCTGGGGTGTGGGGCATGTATGATACTTTGCTAAAAAGAACTAATATATTTACCTGCAAGTGGGGCTGTTTCAACAACCGCTAAAGGAAGTGCAGCTGCATTTCCAAATCCTTTTCCTGCCTAAATCAACAGTAATGTAGGAACTCAAGAGCCTCTCTCCAAAGGTTTTATCAGCTACAGCTAAGGGGCTTGGATAACATCCCAGCTAATCTGTTAGCAGCAGCTGGGGAGAGTGTCAAGAAATTACTTTCTCAATTGTCTTTCCAAGTATCGTCTGCACTTCATCTGTAGTATATCCCCCACTGTTGAACAATAAGAAACAGGGCTTCACTCAAACAAAATGGGCCCTGCAGGGCCCCTAGGGCCCAGCCTCTGGAGGCCAGCTACACAAGAATATTAATTAAGAATCCCACACACCAGGGCAGGCTTTTCTTGGGAGAGCTCCATAAACTCAACAGTGCAGACTGATTTCTCTACTAATCAACACTAATTGTGCTGATTCCCAAATGCTAAAAGGGACCTTTTGGCTGTACCTGAGCTATCCTCCCTATAGCTTTGCTAATCCTTTGTCCAACAAATTTTTCACTTATTATGAATTTTTCACTTCTTCTATTTGAACTCCCTACAGGAGTTCCACGGTTCTCATCATTAGGAGGTAGATCCCAACACTCAACCAGTTTAGTATTTTTTTTTTTGCTTTTCAATTTTATCTCTTTCTTTGTCCCTTGTTTAATTATAAATAATTCCTTTGCCAGTCTATAATCTTTTGTGGAACTAGAAGCATTCATCTTAAATCATTCTGCTATTATCTTCAGACTAAAGCGGGGGAAAGCCTGTGGGGGAGTGGTTCTGACTTCTTGTTTCCTTTCTTGGCTCCCCTTTTTCCTCTGCTCCTAGATGTACCATTCCTACTGGGCTCTGTCCTCAGAGGACCTCTCCTCTCTGCCCACACTCCTCTCCCTAGGTAGTCTCATAAATTCCCACAGTTGTAACTATCACAGATATTCAAATAACTCCCATCTCTCTCTGTCTCTGTCTCTCTGTCTGTGTGTGTGTCTCTTTCTCTCTCTCTCTCTCTCTCTCTCTCTCTCTCTCTCTCTCTCCCTCTCCCTCTCAATCTCTCTCCCATACTTACTTGTCAAATCATCCATCTTCATTCATAATCTGTCCTATCCATCTCTCTGCTCTTACTCCCATAACCACCAACCTAGTTGAGACCCTCATAGGATCACAGATGTAGAGCTAGAAGGGACCTTCAAGACCAACTAGTCCAACCTATTCATTTTCAGCTGATAAAAGTGACCTGCTTAGGTTACACAGGTAAATTACCTCAATCCAACTCTACCACCAAGGAGCAACAGGTTTCATTATTTAGAAATCACAGACCCAAGGGCCCATGAAGAGCTAATGATTTCTGCAAACCTGATATTCATCCATAGCTATTCATGACATGGGATTTTTGCAATACAAATCAGAAATGATAGATTTCAGCATTATTTCACTACCTGTCACTTGGACAATTGCAATAAATCCCTAAGAATATTGTAGTATCATAGAAAGAACATTGGACCTGGAAGCATTGACCCTGATTCAAATGCCAGCTCTGGTACCTATCACCTGCCTGACTTGGACAAGTACTACCATTCCGGTTTTATGTTTTCTTATCTTCAAAATAAAGACATTGGACTGGGGGATTTCTAAGGTTCTTTACATCTATAGTTATTATGTTCAAGGCAATATACAAGGTGCTAGGGTTGCAAAGACAAAAACCAAACTCCTTGGCTTCAGGGAATTTGCATTCTTCCAGACATAAAGATGCCATTACTAGTCCTAAACCTTTGAGTTGTTGCACTAAAGTTGGTAAATTTGAGCTAAGCTATTCACACTTTCTCATACCACTGTCACCAAACATTTGTGTCAGCAAGATAGTTGACTGGGATTAAAGCCATGGAACAGCTCTCTCTGTGCAAAGTTAATTAAGTGGCCCATACAGGGATCCAACCTTGGCCTCATTAGCACTGTCTCCAAGTCAATGGAGTTAACCAGCCATGCACTTCTTCTATATATATGTAAATTTCAGTGTACAAATGGGCAGGCTCTTTTGTATGTGGAACACAGTAGCCTAATGTTCTAGTAACTTTTAGAAACTCAAAAGAACTCTTTCTGGTTTGTGTGATGAATCAGAAATGCACTGATGTCTGCTTTTAGGAAATCATACCCCAGGAGTAGAAGCTAGCAAAGCCTTACGGCATTATAATGACCTCGATTCATCATTATCATCATCATCATTGGCCAGATCCTTCAATGTTCTTCACATCCAAGACTTCAGGCAACTCACAATGTAACCTAGGAGCATAAGATTTCCCTAGGGAAATATAAAACACAAAAGAACTTAGAAACATGGGACCAACAAATAATGACAACTTGCCTATTTTCTTACACTGGAGTATTTATTAACATGAATCATTGGGTATGTGTGTAAGATAATCTTCTCTGAAACTCTAACACAGGGAACTTAAAAACACCACACTCAAGGGTCCCAGGGGTGGGGAACCTTCAGCCTTGAGGCCACACATGGCCTTTTGACTGAATCCAAGTTTTACAGAACAAATCCTTTTGTTAAGGGGATTTGTTCTGTGAAATCTGGATTCAGTCAAAGGGCCACAGTTGAGAACCTAGAAGGCCATGTGTGGCCTTGAAGCTGCAGATTCCCCACCCCTGGACCCTTTCTTCTTTTATCTGCTACTTACAGGCAATTACCAAATGAAAAAGATCCTTATGTCCTAATTCAGGCTATTTGCAGTAGCTGTTGCCTCCCTATCCCTACAGCTTCTGCGCCCTGCCTCCATGATTGTGGGAACAAAACAGTCAAACATAACACAAAGGTTTCAAATTACGAAGACTAGGTGCCTCTGATAGAAATAATGAGGAGAGCAGGATGAGCATATGTGAGGGAAAAGATAAATTCAGTTTTACACATGGTGAGTTTGGGATGCCAATAGAGCAGGCAGGTAAAGACAACCTATCAGTAAGTGAACAGACATCTTGGGCTCAGGAGAGTGGCCTCCATTAGGGATATAGATGTGGGAGCCATAGGTATTGGTGTCATAGCTGAAGCCATGGTAATGAATGAGTGAAACAGCACAGAAAGAAAGAAGAGGGCTGAGGACAGAACACTGGACAACTTTGACCTGACAGGTCAGAAAGAAAACAAATGGCAAGAGATAAACCAGGACATCCTAGGTGCCACAGAAAAGGAGCAGAACCAGAAATGGTGGTGAATAGTGAGAAAATGCCAGAAAAGTTGAGCATGGGGACCAAAAGACCATGAGATTTGGTGTTTTAGGGGTCATTGGTGAATTCTGAGAGTGTGATTTCAGTAAAGAGGTGATCATGGAAGCCAAACTGAAAAGAGTTAAGTAGGAAGTTGATGGGCAGGTAATAAAGAAATAGCAACATTGGGAGCTGAAACTTTTTATAAATGTAGGAAGGAAAAAGATAAAAGAATAAATGCTTTACCACTCAAGGGGTCAGAAAAAGGGGTTCCTTGTTTTGTTTATTTTAGGAAAGGGAGTTTATTTTATGTCTGTCTAAAGTTTTTGCTATGAAACTGTCATCCTGATTTGAAATTGGAGATTTATGAAATTCAAACAAATTTGTAAAATCATAAAACCACAGACATGAGAGTAAGCTGGCTTAGCCTCTTGTTATTATTAACCCTGCTTTTCAGATGAGGTAACTGAGGCACAGAGATTTTAAATGGGTTCTGATTGCTAGCATAAGCTCCAAGTGGTAGTGGGGGCAGGGGAATAGACCCTTAGCTTTAGTTATTTCCGCCATTAATAAGTGTTGTAGTGGATAGAGTATTGGACTTGCATTTAGGAAGACAAGTTCAAATTCAGCTTCAGGCATTTACTAGTTTTATGACCCAGGGCAAGTCACATAATCTCGGTCTGCCTCAGCTCTTTCCTGATTGGAGAGCATCCAAAATTTTGTGATTGGTATCAATCGATATTAGAGTAGTACCTGCTCTCTATATGTAGAGTTAGAGGCCCTTGGTTCAAATCCCTGCTTTGTCACTTACTACCCACAAGACTTTGTCTGACCTACACTTCCTCTCTGTAAAATAGTGGGCCTTGGCTTCAATGACCTCTAAGGTTTTCCAGTGATAAAGTTGTGGTCCTTTGTATGAAACCACCCAGATTTGGAGATCCACTTTAGGTCTTTTAAAATCAAGAAAAATGCCAATAGATATCAAAAGTAAATAGCCTCTGATTTGTGATGGGCACAATAAATGAGATTATAGATCCACTAGGGGTTCTTAACTTTTTTATGCCATGGACAACTTTGGCAGACTGGATACTGAAACCTGTACACCCCTCCTCCAAATAATGTCTTGTTGCCTACATTCCTACTTGAAGGAGATGCTCAATTTTATTTAGAGGTTGATGAAAAAAGATGTAATTTTTCCCATCCAAGTTCATAGGACCCCTTTGGCATTTGTGGACCCCAGGCTAAAGGATAGTATGTGATACAAAAAATAGGATAATTCTGCTTTTCTTCCTATCAGAGGCAACATAAGATGGCAGAATGAACCGCTGCTTAGTTGCTTAGCTTAAATCAAAACAAATAATCCTAATAAAGGGGGATAACCCTAAACATTTCCTGAAATTTTGACAGAGCTAATCTGGCTCTTTGTAGATAGGCAAAGCTATTCATCTGCAAATGGAAAGATTTCTAAATATCATTGGCAATAAGACAGAAAAAGAGAGGCTGCCAATAGCCATTCGCATATGAGATCAGCCTGGTCATTAACCTCCAATGGAACCCTCAGCAAATCATTTAATCTCTCAGCAATTGAAGCACCCTGTCTGAAAAAATATTTTTAACTTATCTCATTAACCTCCCCTGGATTAGATTTTTCCTTCGTATAAGAAATATTTTGGGCTCCTCAATACCAAGTGATATAAAAATTGCAAATAGTGTTATCATCAGTGTCTTCCCAAGGTTCTTTTTTATTTTCAGTGCAGTGGAGGTGTGATACAGTTAAATCCCAGGACCAGTCTAAAGCTAAACTCTGAAAGAAACAACAGCAGGGTGCATGGCTGAATTAGCTAAGTGACTAGAGAGTTATAGGCACCATCCAGTGGAGTTTTCTGAAATTAGATTTATGTTCTTGAGGGCATTAAGAATTTCAAGAGGCCTCTCTGACTGTCGAACTGTTTGACAATTAGTTTACTAGTTTGCTTTAGCCTGAATTTGTTTCTAATAAACATCATTGAAGATAATAAAATTTTTGTTGGATAAAACTTTCTTGGTATCACCAAAATGATACCTCAACTAGTAGTCAAAGGGCTGGTCTTAGAACCAAAAGACCCATAAACATAATCTTCTGACCCAAAAAGCATTGCTTTTACCATTAGTCCAGGCTGGTAACTATCTGACCAGGGCACATCTCTTAACCCCTCTAAGCATCAGGTCTCTCATCTGTAAAATGGGGATAATTCAGTTCCCCTACTCCACAGAGTTCTTGTGAGGAAATCACTTTGTAAGCCTTAAAATGCTCCATAACTGTGAACAATTATAACCATATTGACAAGAATATGAATTCTGATTTGTAAAAATCTGAGCATAACCTATAATCTCATGCTCAGCAAGAGAATGACAATGAAAACAACATGATACAAGGAATGGAATGTCTTCATTTGAATTGAAATAAATGACTTTTCATTTTTTATTGTAAGTACCTATTTTCCCACAGTTTGTATCATAATTTTTTTAGTTTATGGCTATATCCCCAAGACCTCATTTTATAGTTTCAGTCTATACTAGGGGACAACCTATATTTGGACCAATATGATACTAAAATGTTTGCCCCCTTGTCATATTTTAGGACGTTAGAAACAAAATACGAAAAGACCAAGAGAGAATTTGGAATCTGATGGGTATAACTGTTATTTCAGTAGCTACTTCCTATCTGTGAGATACACAGGTTGTAAATATCACAGAAAACATTTTCATGGAAGAAAAATTAGTGATATCTTTGGACGTGGAGTAAAAAAGGAAAGAATAGAAAGGTCAAAAAGGGAGAACAGAGCTCATAGGATTGTAAATTTAGAGCTAGGGGTAGGGGAAGGCTGAGAGGCCATCTAGTCCATTTTACAGATGAGAGAGCTGAGACCCAGAGAAGTTATGTGACTTATTCAATGCCACACCAACTCTGTCCTTCCTTTCCTCTTTTAGTCAACCTCTATTTCTGTCTTGGAGAGATTCTGTGGCATAGAAGATGAAATGCTAAATTCGGAGTCAAGAAGTCTTCCATTCAGGTCATACTTAATAACTGTGTAGACATAACCTTATCAAGCCTCAGTTTCCTCAACTGTAAAATGGGTAGAGGGGCAGCTAGGTGGCACAGTGGATAGAGTGTCAGGCCTGGAGAGAGAAAGACTCATCTTCCTGAGTTCAAATCCAGCCTCAGACATTTACTAGCTGTGCGACCCCGGACAAGTCACTGAATGCTGTTTACCTCAGTTCCTCGTCTATAAAATGGGCTGGAGAAGGAAATGGCAAACCACTTCAGTATCTTTGCCAAGAAAACCTCAGATGGGGTCATGGAGAGTCAGAAACAACTGAAATGACTGAAAAAAAAGACAAAACGGATATAAAAATACCTATGGGACTTAGCTCCCAGGATGATTATGAGGATCAGCTGAGATGAGGCACATAAAGTATTCTTAAAATGTCAGTTACTATTAAATGGTCCAACCTGCAATAAAAGCTTTTAAATGTAATTGGCCAGAAAAGAGCATAATGCTTGTGACATTGCATAGAGCATTGTAACTATTCTTACTACCTGTGCTTTCATTAGCAATGATGCTAGTTGGTATTTACTTGATGTGATCTCATTTGAGCCTCACAAGAGCCTAGTGAGGTAGAAAATGTTTGTTCTATTGAATTGAAGCCATATTTTATGGATGAAAGAAACCGAGCCCAGAGAGCTTAAGGAACTTGTCCAAAGTCAATGAATATTAAACGGCAGAGCCAAGAATCCGACCGAGGTCTTCGGAGTCCAAGGCCAGTGTTCTTTCTCTCTGCGGCACAGGGTTGGTATAAGGAAAGTGCATAGTAACTCTTAAGGGTCTATATAAATGTGAGTTATTATTATAATATTGATGCTGCTTGTTATGCAACATGAACCTTAGGGATAACACAGGATAAGTGCAGGACATCCTTGTTGTCTCCCTTAGGCTTTTCTAAATCAGATATTTTTAATGCCATGGATTTGAAAATGTTATGCCATGCTCTGCTTGGCAAAGCATTGATGATCTCATTTTACCTGCTGAAGGGTCTCTTCTCATACTTGCTTCTCACCTACCCCAACACCCAAAATAAAAACATAAAAAAATTCTGCTCTTCTCATCACTTATTATCACAGTTACTACAGAGAGCACAACTCCGACGGGCTGGCCATGTTGTTCAAATGCCAAACGTACACTTGCCTAAAAGACTATTTTATGAAGAACTCACACAAAGCAAGCATTCACATGGTGGTCAGAAGAAACAATACAAGGACGCTCTCAAGCACTCTCTTAAGAAATTTGGAATTGATTGCATGACATGGGAGACAATGGCACGGGACTGCCCAGCATGTGTGCCCTCATCAGAGAAAGTGCTGTGCTATATGAGCAAAGCAAAATTAAAGTAGCTCAAAAGAATTGGGAGATGCACAAATTTAGAGAATCCACCCCAAATGTTCACATAGACTATTTGTGCATGACACAGGAGCATTCTGAGCTCCTACTGGTCTGATCAGCCACAGTCAGATATACTGTAACTTGACTGTAACATAGTGATGCCATTTTGGTCCTTTTTGAGAATGAACAACAACCAACCAACAGTTAGAACATTTTAGAGCTAGAAGAGTCCTTAAAACTCATTAATTCAACTTACTTATTTGACAGATGAGGGAACTGAGGCTTAGAAAGATGAAGTGGTTTACCCAAGGTTACACTTGCTGTTGCTGTCATTCAGTTGTTTCAGTCATATCCTACTTTCCATGACCTTATTTGGGACTTGGCAAAGATATTGGAGTAATTTGTCATTTCTTTCTCCAGCTCATTTTGTAGATAAGGAAACTGAGGCAAACAGGGTTAAGTGACTTGCCTAGTTAGCAAGTGTCAGAGACCAGATTTGAAACTCAGGTCTTCCTGACGCAAGGCCTAGAACTCTATCCATTGTACCACCAAGCCCTATAGTACATAGAAGTGCCTAATAAATGCCTATTGACTGATGGGCTGACCTATTAACTGACTGCAACCTCCCCCTCCACCATGTATTAACCACTAAAGACACCTTTAGTAGCACTTTTGAGACTCATTTTTAATTCATTCAGTAGTCAGTCTTCATGCATTAAATACTATTATACAGAGAGACAGATGTAGACAGTTTGGCAGAGCATTTATTAAGTACTCACTGTGTGATACTCACTTTCCCAAACACTGAGCGTATAAATATAAGCAGAAAAAATAATCTCTGTCCTCAAGTAGCTTACATTTAATGAAGGAAGACCATACGTAAAGGGACACTGAAAATGGAGGAGAGGGGGAAGAGACAGTACCCTAGTAAGTCCACGGAGAGGAGGCTACAAAGAGTGGTATGGAATTCTGCTTCCCAGAAAGACAAGGCCAAAGGTTCATTTATTAGGGGTAATGAGAAGGTAGAGAACCAAGGTGGGGTCTAAGTTTAGGATGGGATTAAGAATAGGGAAAAAATAAACAATATTAAAAACGCCGAGGTCTACATTCCTGAGAAGCAGGTTTTCTCTACAACCTTAGAAAAAGAATAAGTCCATTATCATCATCTTGACTAGACTACCAAGGTCTAGTCAAGTACAATCAATTCCCCAGAACTAGATGTGTCTGCCTTGACCAATGAAACCATCATGTACTTGTCCCCTACACCACTGGCATCAGGTGACAATTTGTTGTTTCACTGGTTTTTCAACAACAACCCACACAAACTACTTACTAAGGCATAGAGTAATTGGATGCTATCTTGGTGGAGGAAATTGGAAGGAAAAGAAAAGGACAAGGAAAAAGCATTTATTAAATGCCTGCTGTGTGCCAGTCACTGTGCTAAGCACTTTTACAAATCATTTCTCATTTGATCACAGAAATTCCAAATCACTAAACAAAGGGTGGAATCAGCAGTTCTTCTGATGTTTGGCATATTTCTGTTCTGTTTCATGCTCTTCTATTTCTGTTCTTGCCCAAGGCCTCTGAAATCCAAGGATCATATGACTTACCAATTCAAAAATCCTATCTTACAGGGGACTTATTTTGGAGTTGCTATAAAATTGGTAGGATCCCTATGGTAACTAGCAAGTGCTGCTGTGGAGAGCGAAGTTAGCTGGCCAGTCCTTTTTTTCTTTTTGAGGATCCTTCTAGGAAAAGGTAGAGCTAAAGTGTCCCAGACCAGGACTATCTCTGTCCAGGAGCCTCACCTTTGGACAGTGCCTCCCGTTATGGTCATGCCCCTGTTCTCCATGACCCTTTCCACAAAGAGTGGAGACCTTGCCTTAGAAGTCCCCTGGCTTTCTTCCCCTCTATCCTTTATTCTCTCATTCAAGTAGGAACTAAATACTTAATCACACTGTTAAAACAATGTTTGCTAGTCAAGGGCAAAAGAAAAAACCCAGTTTCAGTTTAAAGTTCCACCTATTAGATTTGTCAAATTATTAAGAAGATAGTAACAGTTCCTGGGTACCCAATAATTTTTGATACCTTACTCTTTGCCACGTAGCCTTCATTCCAATGGCACTGGCATCCTGGCTCTTCCACAAACAAACCACTCCCGCTGTTGGCTCCAGGTGTTTTCTCTGGCTGTTCCCCTAGCATGGATTGCTCTTCTTCCTCATCTCTGTTACTGGCTTCCTTTAAGTCCCAACAAAAATCCCATCTTCTACAGTAAGCCTTTTCCAACCCCTCTTGATTCTAATGCTTTCCCTCTTATTTCCTACTTATTCTGTATACAGCCTGTTTGCATATATTTGTGTATACATTGTCTCTCCCCCATTAGCTTGTGAGCTTCTTAAAGACAAGGGCTGTCTTTTGTCTCTTTTTGTATCCCCAGTCCTTAGCACAGTGCCAGGTTTATTGACTGATTCATTTATTTATTCATTGACAGGTAATGGAATCTCTGGCCTATCTTAAATCCTGCATGAATTTCAGCTAGCCCCTCCCATATCCCATTAACTCCCTCTGTACTCCACCAATGAACAAAATATGCATGAGCCAGCTTTCATGGTTAACCATAGATTTTATATAGGAAAAAGACAAAATCAGGATAAAATACAAACTTAAGGAAATGCAAATCATGTAAAAGTGGCTGATAATTACCAAACATAGGGAGAGGAGAGACTCGAAGGAGAAAACCTTTCCTGAGCTTACTTAGTCTCTCTGAGAGAAATAGTTTGGCCACTTTTTTCAAATTTCATTATGATCTATAGCTTAGTCACAGGAACCAGCCTCTCTGACTAGAGGGCCATGTCTATCTTTCTGACATATCACTATCATTGCCTCCCATCCTTCTCCTCAGGTGCCAAGGGTAGCAGACATCACTGCTGCGGTGACTCAGCTCTCAATCGTCTCTCCAGATCAGTTCAAAATCTTCCCCTAACCATACCCCCAACCACTCCGAGTCACATATTGTATCATCTCCTCCTAGGCTAAGAAGATGCCCTAGGGTTCTCAGCAAGGGTCTAAATCATTTTATCTGTAAAGGGTACAGCACTGCCTCCTACCCACAGGAAGAGTCTGAATACCTTGTTACACTTCAAAATCCTACTGTTTTCCTATTTTACAAAAGAGCATGAGTGGAGAAGTATTATAATGTGAATGATGACAGGGAGTATAATAAATGAAGAAAATCCTAGGAGAGGCTAGAGCTGAGGAATAAAATGCCAACTGGGCAGGCCAAGGTGGAAACCTTCCGTTTATTTTGGAGCAATCTGGATTGTTATTCTCATTAGCATAAGGAGCAAATGCAATAATAGAAACATTTACACTTCTCAGCCTTTACCCTGGCTCACAGACACTGAATCTTTATGAAGCCTATTAACAATTTTCTGAGATTGTTACCAACATTCATCCCTCCTTCTTTCTTGCAACTGCCACCCATGACCAAGAATTATTTTAATGTCGCAATCAAATTGCCCAATTATTCTCTGTGGATTACTCAAAGGTCATGCTCGGATAAAACTGTTTGGAGGATAGGGACTTAAAATGTTATACTATAAACCTACAGGGCATTTGGTAAAATTGAAGGCTCATTATCATAGTTTCAGCTCTCAGTTTGGCTTCAATCACTGAATATTTCTATTTCATATCACCAAATCATAGTACATTGTTTCTGACTAACAGATGGAAATGGAGCTAATTAAGACCTAGCTAAAAGAATTAGAGCATCAAATCTAACTTACAGTAGATGCACAGATAAATGTTTCCATAGTTAAATCATCTTCAACGTAGCAAGGGGCTGGGAAAATTTGCAAGGCTTTTATTTTTATTATTATTTCTCAGATTTTTGATTTGTAAATTGTAAGGGCTTAAGGGGGAAATGAGAGAGGGGAAGAAGCTTGTACTTATCAGTCACCATGAAAATTTCTGTTGATTTTTTTCATTGTTAATAAGCAATAATACTCATATACATTCAGTAATGCATATATGATTCAACGGATCTATGATCTCAAAAACATGGGCATTCTTTGCCTTCCACATGTCACAACCCAGATACTCATCTTCATCCTGTCCAGTTCTTATTGGTATTTTCCCATAAAGCCTACTCAAAGGCCTTCCTCTAGGTCATACATTTTGTGGACACCAAAGCAACACTCTGGCTTCCCATCTGTGAAGAAACATAATTATAATAAAAACTCGTATTTCTATGGTGCTTTTAACTTTTATAAAGCATTTTCTTCACAATAACTTTGTGTGTTAGGCAGTACAAATATGAGACAGTGCCAAATGATGGAAATAGAATTAGGCGTTGAGTCAGAGAACCTGGATTCGAATCCCTAATCTCCTGCTTTTTATGATCATTACCTTGAACAATTTAATGCCAGAAGCATTTATTAAACAACTATATTGTGCTAGGAGCTAGTAAAAGAAAGATGAGGTAGGGAAGAGAAGGAACGGGCATTTATTAAGCACCTACCATGTGCTAAGAACCTTGCTAAGCACTTTACAAATATTATCTTATTTGAGATCAAAACAGTCTCTTCCATAAAGAAGCTGACATTCTACTGGAATGATATCACATGAACACAAGTAAATAAATGCAATGTGCGTACAAAGTAATATCAAGGTGTTGAGGGGAAAGTTACTCAAGAAATGTCAAACATAGCACCTAGTAACTGGCCTGTGTTTGGAAAGAAGCTAGGAATTCTATGAGGCAGGGGTGAAGATGGAAATGTGGGCTATTTCAGGCATGAAAGGAGGGAGGAAACACATGTAAAAGCATGGAGGTGAGAGTTGCAATGTTATTTATGGGGAATAAGTTACAACTTCTCCAGTTCCATTTTCCTCAATTTTAAAAAAGTATTTCAGTGTTTCTTAAACACAATAAAATGACTGGTCTTTGTAAAAGTGTTGGGATATAAATTCATCTTCTATAGGCTTATAGAAAGCATCTTTGTAATAACTCCAGTACCAGATAAAATCACAAGGATATGTGCTCTATCCTATTTCTATATAATTGAGATTATTATCTCAGTCTCATATTTTTAATGATGTTTACACAAAATGGTCTTGGGAGAAGTTGCCATTCTTCTTAGTATTCATATTTGATGTTTAATGGTAACCAGTTATCATAAGAATAGATAAAGTAACTGATTTCTTATGATTTGATTTAATTAAATTATTATCATTATGACACTCATCCTGTGTAGACTTATTGAAAACCTTGGAACCATTCCAGTAGCAGAAAGGACCACAGGGATGATATCATATCTCAACTTATTTCCATAAGATTTTTAACTCCTTCATTACTAATAATGATGATGATGATGATGTTGATGGGTAAACAGTGAATATCATAAAAAAATGAAATTGACTATATTTTGACAAATTTATTTGACAGACTACATTTTAACTGGTTCCTGATATAGAAGTTATTTTATGTGGTCAGGCTATTGACTAGTTAGAGCAAATGTGAGACTCAAAATAAAGCAGAAGACAGGGTCAAGAAAAGATGATAATATCCTTTGAAATTCCAATTCCAACCCAATCTATTAAAGGAAGCTGTTGACTCTGAAAAAAATGGAAAATGTATAAAGACATTAACTCTGTTGGTATTTCCTACAGAAAGTTAAACCATGTAAAATGATCACCACAACAGAGACCAAAAGAGCCCAGAAGCACTTGTCCATGAGTCAGAAAATCTGACCTCCTTGCTAAGTGGAAAGACATGGCAGCCAAGGGAAACACCATTTTAAAGTAAAAACTTATTTTAAAATGCTACAGAGAAGGAAGATTAAGAGCCATATCACTTCACAAAATAGCAAAAATGGGTGAGGGGAAAATGGGTTAGCAAAAAGCTTTGCACAAGAACCAACTAAGCTAGATCATGCCAAGTATATTTTAGATGAAACTGGAAAGAAAACAAGAAGAGATGAAAAACAAGGTGGATTTAGCATTTTTAATGATCTGTCCTCATCATTGACTCAGGCTTCAATGAGGAAGTTAAAATGGCATTAAAGAACTTTCTCCTAAAAAGGCCAAGTTAGATTGCATTTGGAAAATCATGCAGTATTTTAATGATCCCACACTGTTCCTATGTGCACACACATGCGTACACACGCATACACACACACACACCATACACATCTCCTTAACACTTACATTTTCCCCATAGCACTATATAGCAACACATCATGGAACAGCCTGATCTCCAAAGAATGAGTTCTCATTCATATTCATTCTCTCTCTCTCTCTCTCTTTCTCTCTCTCTCTCTCTCTCTCTCTCTCTCTCTCTCTCCCTCCCTCCCTCCCTCTCTCTCTTCCCTCCCTCTCTCTCCCTCCTCCCTCCCCCCTCCCCTCCAGGTTATTGAGTATATGCTTATCTGCTTACACGTTGAATTCTTCAATGAAAGCTACTTGAGATCTTTTTTCTTTTTTTTATTTCCAGCACCAAGAACAGTTCCTTGCACAAAATAAAGCTTATCGGCTTAGATTCCACTGGAATCTTAACTGTGGTAACTCAAAATTCATTGGAGAAATGAATGGTGAGTATAAGTGGATTTCAAAATATTAACAATGACTTGTATATAAGTGGAATAAAAGATATCATTAGGAACATATATGATTGTAAAAGGAACTATATCTTTAATGTATTGAGATGTGGAATAATAACAGAAAAGGACTGTGCTATTGTCCATGGTATTTTAAAAGAACTAGAGGAAGGCCTCCAACATGGTGGGGAGTCCCTCTATGGTGGCATTTGGGGGGAGAATATGGATAAGAATCACATACAATGAGAAGGCCCAGATTGTGATGTATATCAGTAAAGGCATAATGCAATAATAAGATCATGGGTCATTCAGAAAATTGGATAAGAGGTCCAACAGATTGGCATAAAAAAATTCAGTGGGGGTGGGGACTGAAAGAGAAAAGGAGGAAGAGGAAGAGAAAAAAGAGAAGAAGGGGGGGAGGAGAAAGTAAGAGACATGGAGAAGAGAATGGAGAAGGAAAGAGGGAAAGAAAAAAGGGAAAGAAAGAGAGGGAAGAGGCATGGAGGAGGAAAGGAAAAACATGATCAATACTGAAATTCAAGGTCCTGAAGAAAATTAGAAGAGATGTATTCAGGTACAGCAGTTAGCTTTGGCAAGAAGAAGGTCTGCCTCATCCTCGGAGTTAGCAGGAAAAATGAGATGTGAGATGACACAGAGACCTTGATGTGTGGAGGAAGAGAGATAAGGGAGTTGAGGTCTGATGGACTTGATCTTCCAGTAAAATTAAAGCTATTTATACTCCATGCTATGTGAAAACTAAAATTTTAGACTCATATTTATGAAGGTAACAAATTTCTTCTTATGAAAACAGTGAATGATTACAACTATTTCTATTTAAACTTCATCTTGTTTTTAAAATGCTTTCCATGGACTAAACCAAAAAATTTATTGGGCTGGATCTGACACACAGACCATTTGTCACCCCAGTTTTATGTTATAAGACCAATAGCCATCCTACATATTCTGTTGGTGTCCTTGAAATGTAACAAGATCTAGAGTCAGAGTCCCAGAATATCAGGAGACCCTCTACAGAGGATTATGAAAAGACATGAGCAAGAATCGTGCAAGATGAGGTAAGAATAGATTATGGCATATTCAGTTAAAGGGAGAATCCAAATTGATGGGATCACAGGTCCATCCAAAAAATCAAGTAATGTTGTTAGCAACAAGTAGGATTCTTTGGCAGGTACTGGTCTGCTCCTGTTTCCTTTCTTAGTGGCTGCCAGTTCCATCTTCCTAATGGAGCAAAAGAGCCATCAATTCATTATAACACTGCTTAATAAGGATATAAATCACTACAAAATTCAAAACACCTACTAGCGAGTAAAAAACCTAAGTTTCATTCTATCCTCTTATTCCCAAGAACCTGATAATCAACTATGCTTTATAAAAACCCAGGGTGACATTAGAGTTTAATTAGGTGTACAGGAACTAGAGATCTTGCATTAATTGAAAGCATCCAAAACTCGTTAGGAAGATTTTAATAGCTCCGATTTCCCAAGTCCAGAGTCACCAAAATTTCATTTCCTTCCATGAAATAGTAAATGAAAAATCACACCTAATAACTTCACAACTTTTCTAGGCCTCAGTTTCCACATCTGTAAAATGTGAGAGCTGAACTAGGTGACTTTGAAGGTGTCTTCTAGATCTAACATTCTAGGATCCCTACTTATGCTAAATGTACAACCTGAGAGTGAGGAAACAAGAGGTCTCTCTACATCGCCCCCATAATGTCTCGGGTTACCTAATACATGGCAGGTGTTTCCCCAATACCTCTACAATGGATGGCGCTACTGTGACTTCAACTGAACATGTGGATGTCAAAGGGGAAACAGTTACATGGTAGCTAGATGAGCTGATCAGCAGGAAAGCTATTAAAAGAGTAGGGTTTGACAAATACCTCATACCAGACTGAATGGAGCTCTTCACTTTTTTTTTAGCAAAACATAACCTGTGTGGGCAAAATCCCAGATCTGCTGAATTACTAAATTGAAACAAGTTCATTATATTAGCCTTCAGGGAAGCATACCAAAGATCTGCAATATCAAGAGTTTTAAATTATTACATGAGAAACACAAATGTGAATCTGACAGATGTTCTCTGGAAAATATAAAACCTTAATGCAAGTTTCCATGTGTTTGTATATGCTATTAAAATTACAAAGAACTATCCACAATTAATGCATTGTAAGCTTGATTTAAAAGGCACAGGTCCATGATTTTGATGGATGTAAGCAGCACAATGGATGTTGATGAAACTATGATGTTGTAATTATGAAAATTAAGTCTGTGGCCAAATCCATATAGTGAGAGGTAATCTCATCGTAGATCAAACCAAATCTGTATATTTTGCTGACTCCAATCTGAATAAATAATATGAATCCTTGCTGTGATACTAATATAATGTGATACTAAAGAAAATTGCAAAGGCAGTGCAGCATAGTGAATAGTGCTGGACTTGGTACCAGGAAAACCTAGGTTCAAATCATACCTCATCCACTAACCGTGTGATGTGTGATCCAGTCACTTAACTTCTCTGGGTCTTGTTCTGTCATCTGTAGAATGAGGGAGATGGTCTAAACAGTCTCCGATGTCCTTTCTACCTCTAAATCCATAATCCTACATCACAGAATCAAAGAATCTCATAACTGAAAGGGACCTCAATGGCCATCTAGCCCAGCCTTTATCCAACTTACCATAACATGCTGAGCCTTTGCTTAAAGACTTCCAATGGAACCCATCACATATCTAGTTTATTTCACTTTTGGATAACTAATAGTTTGGAATTTTTCTTTTCATCAAGCTCAAAAACTGAGACTTAGGAAAGTCAAGTGACTTGCTCAATGTACCCAGCTGGCAAATATTTGAGAGGGTACTCAGACCTGAGTCTTTGTGACAAGACAATCCTTCAAATACTTGAAGATAACTATCAGGTTCTAAATGTTCCATAGGTTAAAAAATAAACCACCACCCATGATTCCTTCAATTGATCTACCCATGGCAAGTTCTCCAGTCCTCCTAAACATCCCAGGCTTTTCCTCTTGGATCCTTCAGCTTGTCTATGCCCTCCCTAATATGCGGCACCCATTACTATACATCGTGGAGAACCAGACAGCTGTGGCCCTCTATTGTAACAGACCGATGGCTATCATGCTATAACCCAGGGCTTTCCACTACAACCGCTTCAGGGCTTCTTAAATTGTGGGTCATGACAACAAGCACCGTGCATCACCTGTGTGCCTGAGCTTTAAACACCATGCATAGGTATGGCTACTTCTTTTGAGTCTAGTGACTTTCTGCTTTGATCCTACTATATCTGGATGTCCTCCAGTACATCTATGTACATCGTAAAATGAAAACAACATTCTACGTATGATCTCTTCAAGGAAGCCAAAATAATCAAGAACACGGCAGAAAAGTTACACAGCGTGTTTTCAAATGAAATTGACAGATTTTTATATTCTCCAAACTCATTTCAAAACAAACTGTACCCTTCACCCCTTGTCTTACTTCAGCTGGGTACAATAACCATTCACTTCTGTGTCCTTTTAAAAATTCTATTAAAATGTACATTAGGCAGATCTAACCTTATTTTTCATAAACACCTGTAGTTGACTCTATCTTTATGTTTCCTGGTCTTCCTTTGTTCATGGCATGAAGGTAGAGGACAGCTCCGAGAGCCATACAGGAGAAAGTGACCTTTACTAGTGACTATCTAGGATCTCAACCCCAGCCCCTCCCTAGGCCCTTGTTAGAGAGATTTTCTCTCTAACTGAAGGTATTATCTGGAGCCATTACATAACTACACTTCCAAAGGCAGGATTACTACAGACTTGGGCCATTTTTCAAAACCTACTTTATCAGACGTGAGTCTACCATAGTGACCAAGGGTTATACTACAAACAGGTAACTGACTCTGTGCTATGCATGAAAACTCTAAGTGTCATTCACCATCAGTTTATGACAACATTCCCTTAGAAGTTTATTTCCCAGAAATCCCTTCTATGCACTGTTTAGTAAAGACAGCCCTGGGCTTAAAGTCAGGAAGACCTAAGTTCAAATGTCACCTGTCATATCCATTAGCTGTGTGAGTCTGGGCATGTTACTCCGTGTCTCTATGAATATAGTACTTAATAGAACTTACCTTATGGAAGTAGTCTGAAGTTCAAATGAGATATTGTGTATTTGCTTTGCAAATTTTAAAGAGACATGTCAGTGATTGCTAATGGAGAAGGAACAAATTAACATAAAAAGAAAGCCTTACTTGAATGGGACACCAAATGGGATGCCATAAAGTATGGTGATTGATTTTATACTCTCCATTGAAATTTGTACATTACAAAGAAAATAAATTAACCCCAGATAGAATTTTCCTCCAATAGCTACCTGTACATATGCATATATAATCATTATCTTGGGAAAATGGAATCTGAAAAATAAATTGAAAGATAGCTGAGATGTCATCAAATGTAGAAAAATGGGGATAGGAACCAGAATTGTAATTTCATTAGTATACAGAACTTCTGAAGAAGTAAAATTCCCTCTACCAATAGAGATTGGCACCATCTCCAAAATACATAGTCTTGGGGAGTTGCCAGAGTAGGGACATCAAAGAAACTGCCCCTCCTGGAACCAAATTAAAATGTAACTGGGAAATATTTAATAAAAGAAATAAAAATGCAATAAAACACAAATAACATTACATTTTAAAACTAAGTCAACATGTGCCCCAGGGATCCTTATGTATAAATTAGTGGCCCTCATTCCTATTTGAGTTTGATACCACTGACCTTCAGTGCTGAAAGTTTAGATGACGTAACAAAGGTCAATAGCCAGTATGCATCAGAAGCGGGTATACAGGGGTAGGCCAGAATGGGAATGTGACCTCCACAGAAAAATGTAAACTTCCTTGAGTGAACATAAACAGCAAAAGAAGCTCCAACTATCCTGTGTACAAACTTGCACACGACTCTGGGTCATCCTGGCACTATGCCTTCTTTGCTCTCTTTCTACATAATACCTGGCCTAGGGTTAGTGTGGGGATCCACTTTTTCCTACTACTGCCCAGGATGACTGATCTCTCATGAGTAAACACCTCCAATTAATCAAATTAACCCTAGTAAAGTCTATTAATAACCAAGCTGGTATGAACCCCTCTTTCTTTGGTACCTCAGTATTCTCTTGGAGGGTATGCTACTCTCCAATTGACATAATTAAGTCAGAACAGTTCTGAGCCTTTACATTTTTCATAGTTGGCAAGATAGTCAGTCTCCTTACAGCAAGATCTAAACTCAGGTCTCCTTGGCTCCAAGTACAGCTTTCTATTTACTATGCCACATTGCTTCTGTTAAAAGTAATAAACAAATATATTGTATGGGAAACCAACCCCTAGGCAGGTAAAGCCCAAGATTACTAACAATTTCCTTTTCTCCTTCTACTCCTACCTCCTTTACAGGTCAGAACTGACCATGCTGTTCCCTAGCTACTCAGGGCTGGGCTCCCAACTCTTTCTGCAGCTGGGGGGAGAGGACTAATGGCCTGTATGTCAAGATCATGGTGTGCAAGGGGCAAGTGGTACTGCATAGCTTAAAGCTGGGCAAGCTCTCCACTCCCAGGACAATGAGAATACCCTGTATGACCACAAAGCCTTACTAGTCAAGAATGAGGACATGAATTTTGAGCAGCTCAGTCACTGGGGTATGAGCTACAGCTCACAAAGGAGCCTGGCAGAATAGGTAGTGATGGAGACAGGAGACAGCTTTGTCACTGCTGAGAAGTTAAAAACCTGGCTCAAACAAGTGAAGAAAATTAAATTCATTGAAATGTGACAAAAGTCTAGAAAAATAATAATCAGAAGAAAGATTATAATATTTTCTGGGAGCAATACAAGCAGGTTACCTACCTATAGCTGCTACCTGGGGACTGCAGAGGACTTTCAAGATGGAACTAATCAGCACACTTTTAAGAAGATACTTTCCCAGATTTGTATCGATTGAGAAATAGCTAAGCAAATTATGGTAAATGAATGTAATGAAATATTACAGTATTGTAAGAAATAATGAACTTGATCAAGACAAAGAAGCATGGAAAACTTACATGAATTGATGTAAAATGAAGAATGAAAAGCCAAGAAAACAATATACACAATAGCAAGAATGTAAATGTAAAGAACAAGCACAAAACAGTAAAAAAAAAAATCCATGCTTCAAAATTACAATGAACAAGTTTGACCCCAAAGAAGAGATATTATAGTGTTGGAGACACTGGGAGAAATCCATAAGAATAAAGATGGATTCATGGACCAGGACAAGTATATTGCAGATATGATTGACCAGGAGAAGAGTGGCCCAGGACCAAGTGGAAAGACACCTAATGAAAACAATTTTAGATTTATAATAGGAAAGTCTTAACAAAGTAGAGATTGGCCAGTGGATTTTTCCTCAAAATTATGACCACAGCCAAGAGGAAGAGAGGCATTAGTATGGATGCCAGTTCAAGGGAAAGATCAAAAGTTAGCCAAAGAGGAGATACTGAAACGTAGTAGTTTACAACCAGATTACCAACTACAGGAAAGGCCTTACCAAAAAAAACTTTCCATAATATCTGAGTTTGGCTCTTTTCTCTGACATAGCTTCCACAGTCTTCTAATTCACACCAGCATCTCCCCTACCAAGTTGTTATATTACCTCAAAGTAGAACGAAAATAGTCTGTTGCTGGGATTTCACCTAAGGAAATTTAGTCTTCTCTGTCATCTTACTTAGACTCCTCTGAAATTCTCTCTTATTCTTTGTTCTCAGTAAACAGCAATGCTGTTTAATGGATACACTTTTAGAACATAGCTCTTATAAAAGGTTTTTTCAAATGATCTTTTAAATGGAGGAAAGCAAAGTTTGGATAGGGCTATAGCATTCCATCAGATCCCTAAATACAGTTGAAGGGCAGAGACTGGGGTAGAGCCAGGAAGCTCATGGGTTTGGAAAACTCAGTAGGCGAGAAAAGACAGGCTCTGGCTAAGGGATGGTGGTCTTCCTGATCATAGGCAGGTCCTCCTGAAAGCAAGCTTCCTTTGGAAAGCCCTCTTTCTTTTCACTTTCTTTTGAATTTGAGAATATGAGCAATTATTGTAAATATTTTCCAGAACATCTGGAGTTTTGTTTTGTATAGACCTATTAATGTACACAACAAACCCTTTTTAATAACACAAGGGCAGTTAGATGATGTGAAGTATAAAGGTAAGGAAAATATAAGTGGCCCTTTGAGCCTCCAAATAAGCCATTTGAATTTTTTGCACCTTACATCTGTGATTTAATCACTGCAGGAAATTCCCAATGTGAAAACTCCATTAATTAATGTAGACTTGGTGATTTTATTGTGATTTAGAGTTTCCTGGTGCACTAAGAGTTTAAGTGACTTGTCCAGAGCCATACAGGAAATAGAAGTAGAAGCAGGCTATGGGCCCAGGTCTTTGGACTCCAGTGCCAACCCTCTGACCACAACCCTATGCCAACTCACAGATATTTGAAAAACAATATAGAAATGAGGATCATTTATCTTTGAAAAACAGAGAGAAATTTTCCCAGGATTCCTTTGAGTTAGATCTGAGTCTTCAAAGAGAATTAAGTCTCAGTTATTCTCCATGCAACTTTTCTGTAATGAGGTTATATAGCCTCTGAGGATAATATCTCTAATCTGGTGTCCCTGCTTTGGTACCAATGCACCACCAGCCAGAGTAACACCATGGAATAAGGAGAAGGTGGTGAACCAGCTCAGCAGGTGAGGACATCTTCACAAGTTTGGAGATACCATCTTGTTCTAATTCAGAAATGAAAACAATAAAGGAGTTCACTGGGGTTGAGAGAGAGAGAGAGAGAGAGACAGAGAGAGAGAGAGAGAGAGAGAGAGATAAGAGAGAGAGAGAGAGAGACAGAGAGAGAGAGGTATGTGTGTATTTGTACATATATATATATATATATATATATATATATACATACACACATAAATTAATTGTGTAAGATAAACAGCTTAGCCTTTTAGAAAGTCATCTATTAATGTATATTAGGGGAAAATGTTTTGGGTTGTTTTTTTCCTACCATATCCATAAAAAAAGGTGTCATGTTTTTGTTCAGGTTCAAAATATGGCTTCAGGTTCTATTACCCACCACTAAATATTTTTATAGTTTGACATTTTTAATTCATTTTTACTAACCAATACTGCTGTCATTTAACTCACCAAAAATATAGCTACTAATGATCTCCAAGCCCATCATACAGTGGTAAGGGATCTGGCTTTAGTATCAAAGGACCACGGTCCATATCTTGCTTCTGACTCAGATATAGATGAACATGGGCAAATCACTACCTTTTGGGCACTCAGGTTATTCATTTATTAAATACAGGAGCTGAACTAAATGCCCTCTGAGTTTCCTTCCAAGTCGTCATCAGCAATTCTGTGATGTTATGGCTTCTAATCTGTGAAACATTCCTTTTCAGGGTCCAATAATAGAAAGCCAATCAGACTGCTTAGATTCCATTCACCTTGGTATTGTTTCTATTGGACAGCTATCTTAACAGAAGTGTTTTCTATGTTTATATCTAATAGCCAGTAGACTTTTTGGAAAGAAGTTCAGAAGGAAATCCAAGAAATGAGTTTTGAGGGATATGTTATATCTCATAATTTGACAGGCTTTAAGAGGATCACTGACAAGTTTTGGTAATTTTTTTGCATTATCATTTCCCAAAAGGTTTTGACCACTTTGTAAAATGAGTTTCATGCAGCAACTTCAACTTGATTCAAATGGCAAAATATTCATCTCTCATTGCATTCCATCTTTGGAGATCTACAAATATCCCTCTCTAACTTGAGATTCACTACATCTTGAAAATTTATTATGTGAGATAATAAAAACCTGCGCCATTTTGAACCTTTGCCTTAACAGCTTTTCCCTCCATCATTAATATGAAAGATTAGCAAGAAATGTTTTTCAGAAACAATTAGTCATTGATAGACATTTTTTGTTTTCTATAATCACATTTCTCCTTTGAAGCCAAAGTTTTTAATGGTGATTTTTTTTAATTTTTAATTGTGATTTTTTCATCTCTGATGTACCAGATAAAGTAGTGCCCTTCTCAAGTCCCCAGAGATATTCCAATAAAAACATCTTCATAATTAAAGATTCTCAAAAGAATTTCATATTTCAAAGAATTTCTAGTGCCTTCCTATAGCAGATTCTATCCTACCTAGAAGCTAAAAGTTCAGGTTGATTTGGGAACAAGTTAAGATCATAAACAAATTCATCTGGGCTTCCTTGAGATAGCAAAATAAGGCTCTGAAGATTGCGAGGTTGTTTCAAATGGGACATCACCACTTTGCTGCTCTCCTATTTTGGCACGTTGATCATCACTGTTATAATTGGAATCATGAAGTTCTATCATATTTGTGCAAAATCCAAGTTTCTGGTGGTTTGTGTATATGCCGTTCTTATGTAAAACAGGCAGGTAGATATGGATTTTGCACATTAACTTTAAATTTGGAGGTAATCCTTCTCATCAAGCAAAAATTGTGATCTGCATATGGGAAAATATAGGAACCAAAAACAGCATGCAATAAGATCTGTGTATATAACCAGTCAATAATCAAACATGAGTGACAGCAACAAAAGATGGGCCGAAGTCTTCTCCTCATCAACTATTTTAAAACTTAGAGTTCATCGGTGGAACGAGTAAAGTCTCATTGCTCAAATTTAAAAGTTAGCTCACTTCAAACATAAAAATTTTCAAATGATTGACACATTTACCAGATAAGCTAAGAATTTAAATAAGGCAAACCAACAGCTACAAAACACAAAACACTGAAGAATATATAAATTTGAAACAATAATCATGTTTACCAAATGACAACAATCTGCTATACATTGAGAGTCTCACTGCATGACTGAATACATAAGAACATGCCCTATCCTGCTCTGCCACACAGCACACAAGTCACAACTTCACATAAAATGTAAAAAGAAGCCAACCAGCAATTTCTCACTACCCTCCATCTCCCAGCCAATCTTCCACCAAACTACACTTTATGATAGCCTTAAACCAAAATTCACCTGTCACTCAGTAATGGAGGGTCATAAAGAACCATTTACATTTTTCAATTCAGCATCAAAAAAAAGTATGAAACACTAAGAAATTTCAAAGCAACAAAATGTGTGTGGAACAATGCAATCAAACTACATTTTTCACAAAATTCCCAGACAGTGATCTATAGAGGAGGCAGAATGGCTAAGCAGCCGAGACAATAGCAGTGATGAGGACTTATCATTGCTCACGTGGTAGGTAGCACCTGCACCAAGTGATCTTGGTCAAATTTCAATCTCAAATTCTTCATTTGAAAAGAATACAATAGGTAAAGTCATATGAATATCAGTCATACCAAAACCAAAAAAAAATTGTAGCTCATTTATATATCACAGAATATCAGCATTGGAGTGGACCTTAGTGACCATCTAATTCAACCCATAACCAAATAAGAATTTTCTCAACAGCATGCCATAGAGGGTCTAGTCTTTGCTTAACGAAGGCCTCAGGTGAGGTGGAACTCCCTCATACCAGCCCATTTCACTGTTAGATAACTAATAGTTTAGAATTTTTTCCCTTATATCAAACCTAAAATGATCTCTTTGCAACTCCTGGTCTGCCCTCTGGGGCCATCCAAAACACATCGAATTCCTCTTTAAGATGACTTAAAGAAGCTCTTCTCTTCTTCAAGACAAATATTCCCAATTCCTTGAAGACTCACTGTCATGTAAGACCTCCTCTGGGGCAACTCTTTTAACCTAACACTTGCATTGGTAAGCTGAGTCCTTTGAGGGCAATTATTACTCTCAGAATCTTAGGAGTAACTATGGTGGGCTGTATTTCTAATAGTGTTGCTCATAAGCCCATGTGCTTCCACAAACAATAAGCAAGACTCAATTAGCAAGCATTATTCACTAAGAAGATATAGTTCAAAATAGTTGATATAAAATATTCCTTCCAATACTGGGGATATACTCACAGGGTCCCTAAGGAGAGGAGGAGCAACTTATTGTACAAATTTAATAATGTACACTTGTAGAGAAAAAAATGTGGCAAAGTAGGGGGACTCACAACTCTTAGTTACTAGAAGTCTTTATCTCCCTTTGTAAAGTCCTCATGAAGCTGGCTTCCACAGGTCAGTGCCCTTGTAAAATCCATAGTCAGGCCTCCTCTCCATCATCAGGGGTCACATTCCCTGGAGCTACCTTTCTTCATTGCTCCCACCTAGATGTGCTATCTTTCATTGGATTGAAATCTTTGATTAGAGCTGAATGTCCTAACAACTGAGAGGCCTCTGTATGTTCATAGGTGTAACAAGTAAAGTCGCATTGCTTAAATGGCCAATGAGGGAGAAGGGTGGTTGAGGAAGGAGAAGAGAGAGTAAGACATTTTCATCTCCTCCCACCAAAAGCAATTGCCTCTTATCAGCTTGGCTCCAGCTCTTGAACTGGAATCTTCCAAACTGGAACCCTTCCATCACTAGATTTGTCCACTACTCAACCAACCATTTCCAAACTGGCTTGGGGATTTTGTACAAAACCCAAGAGATGTGATTTATTCTTAAGCTCTTACAAGCTCTTTTATGGCAACAGTTGCCTTTCATCCAATCACCAAAACCCTATAACCTTCTTAAATTGATTAAAATTTATTTATACTTTTGAATGATTCATTTGAGGTGTCTAGAACTTCTGTGATATCATTAATTGGGAGTGGGGTAGAACCTTACCTTTATACACATGTGGCATGAACTCTATGTCTTTCACTATGCTAGTAGTCCTTCACTGAATGCTCTCTAGCTTATCAATACCGTTGCTAAAATAGGCACCCAGAACTAAACACAATAGTTTAGTTATGTTCTGATCCCAGAAAGTACAGTGGGGCTATCATTTCCTTATTCTTAGAAGCTATGCTTCTTTCAAGGCAATCAAAGGTTATATTAACTTTCTTAGTTTCTGTATCTTACTGTTGCCTCTTATTGAAAGGAAGGAATAGGGAAAGCAATAAGCATTTACATGGTATGGCCTTATGCCATTTTATTTGATCCTTATGACAATCCTGTGAAGTAAATGCTATTATCGTCCCCCATTTTATATTTGAGGAAACTGAGGCAGAGGTTAAATGGTATTTATTATTTTTATTTATTAATATTATTTGTTATTAATAATTAGCAAGGGTCACACATGTAGTAATTGTCTGAAGTCAAATCATAACTCAGATCTTCCTAAGACCAGGCCTAGCATTCTATCCACTGTGCTGCCTGCTGTTTCAATTGAGATTAAGATTGCCACCCACTAAACCCCAATATCTTTTTCCTGAGAGTTGTTATATATCCATGGCTCCCCTACCTTAGACTTATGGAGTTGATTTTTTGAACCAAGTATAAGATTTAATATTAAATTTCATCTTAAATCAACTCAGTGTTCTAACCTATAAAGATCTATTTAGAGCCTGAGTTCACCATCCACTGGGTTAGAGATCTCTTCCAGCTGTGTAGCATCTACAAAGTGCTTGCCTCACTACAGTCCTCAGAGGCAAGTAATAAAGGTACAATTTTTCCCATTTTTCCAGAGGAGGAAAACTAGAGCCCAAAAGGCTTAAGTAGTTTGTCCTAGGTAGCACAACTAGTAAATGGCAGAACCAGGCCTCAAACTTTTTCTTGAGAATCAATGGTCATCCATTTCAATGTCAGTCTACAGTACCAAAGATGTAGCTCTAATACTGATGCAAAGACAGATGGTGTGAGATGGATCAGGTACCAAACCCAGATATTGACCTCAAACTTGAGTTTTCAAAAAAGTACCTAATGTTAGTTTGCTTTTTAGCCATTGGCCTTCTCCTGCAGATAAGGGGATGCATACACAGGTGTCAAATGTCCAAATCTCCTGTTTTCAAATTCAGTGTCCTTCCAATTACATCTTCTGTGTGTGTCTCTGAGTATATCCAGTTCTTTTTAATTGAAACTGCCTCTATCTCTATAGTTCAAAGTATATTTTTTAAGCTTGAATTACACAGTTTGTCTATGTAGATTAACCAAATTAATTATGTAATTACTGGATTTCCACATCCTTTTGGTGCTTTGTAAACAGCAATTAAGCTGCAAATGTAGTTTTGCTGAATTCTCATTAGCATCTCTTTCTCTCTGTTCTTTGCTCTGTCTTTCTTCTCACTCTCTCTCTCTCTCTCTCTCTCTCTCTCTCTCTCTCTCTCTCTCTCTCTCTCTCCTGTTTCTGTATCATTGTGTGTGTCTTTCTCCTCCTCCTTCTTTTTTGGCTAGGATATCAATATACAGAACTCTTAGTTAAGGATATTGACATGACCAGCATTATCAAAGGCAGGGTTCGAAGTTGTATGTCCCTGACTCAGTTCACCATCCCCTATGCCACACTGTTTCTCTAATACCATATTGTGGTATGAAAAAGTTATGACATTTTTATTTCAGGCATCCTCCCTACTTTTCTATTTCAAGCCTGGAGGATGTAAGCTATGTCATGAGCTTCCCCCAAATTATTTCTTTGAAAATAGCAAAGTGAATTGGGGTTTCATTTTTCTTCAGTACTGAATATTGCTATTAGTCACTCAGAATTAATTCTAAAAGTAGCTGAGAGTAAAATTAGAAAATTACTAAGCACGAAAATAGTATAAAATGAAAACAGCAGTTGTAATAATGAATAACAGTATTCAAATATAATAGTATGTGATTTTTTAAAATGATATTGTCAGGTAAAGATCCAAAGTGTGAAGGCAAAACTTTAAAAGTGTTAGTTTCAGAGGGAACATTGCTTATCTCTTTGATCCCATCATTTAACATAAAATAATAGGAAAAGAGACGTGCTAATATTTGTAACTCTAGTTATGTGCTAGGTATAACAGACCCATAAATAATATTATATTGATGAAAATTATGATCAAAATAAAAATATAAATTCAGTACATGGGATAAAGAGTTCTAAATAAACTGATTCTTCTAGACCAGGAGAAGGAGGTGATACAGTAGATAGAGTTTGGGACTTGAGAGTCAGAAAACAAGTTCAAATCCTGGCTCAAACACTTAGCAGCCATGTGATCCTGGGCAAGTGGCTTCAGGCTCAGTTTGTTCATTTGTAAAATGTAAATAGCAATAATAGCCCTTTCCTCTCAGGTTTTTGCAAGGATCAAGTGAGATAACATTTGTAAGGTGCTTTGTAAATTGTAAAGAGCTGCGTAAATGTAAATTCAACCCCTGATGTCAAACATCGTCTTTAAAACCACTTTGGATGGTAGTCTCCCTAAAAACTAGGATGCATTTTTCCCTAACCACTAAAGCAGAGGAATACCAAACATCAGTTAACTTTTGTCTAGAGAACAAATGGCCATCCATTTCAATGTCAGTCTACCATACTATAGTTGTCGTTCTAGCTAGCGGTGTAAATACAGATGGTGTGAAATGGAAGAGGTACCATGCCCAGATGTTGACCTCAAACTTGGGTTCCTAAAAAGGTCCCTAATGTTAATTTCCTTTTTAGCCCTTGGCCTTCTCCTACACGTAAAAGGAAGCATGAACAGGTATCAAATATTCAAGACAATATAAGTGCCTTTCTGAAAAACGTACCGCAGAAACAAAGATGCAATCAGTTTTCTTCCAGGAATTTATCTCACTATCCTGAAGATTCAACAAGCATTTGAAGGGCCTGATTCATGCAAAGCACTGTGCTAGGTGCTGAAAAACTTCTGTGCTTTCTAACCATGTCCTCCAGCTCATTCATAACATTCCAAATATTCTTATTTCTACAATATTTACACTGTGCATCAGAGGGAAATCCTTGTCATCTTGTACCTTCTCTTCGGTTTCAAGAATTGTGTATCAAATAAGAGAAAATGAAGAGTAGCTCTGGCCATGTCATGAATTTGCAATGTGGTATTTTTAAGTTTACAAATTCTCCAATATGATCAGAACCAACAGGCCTACAAACATAATGCTCAGAATTTTTTCTAGGATCTTCTAAATATTTGACTTTTTATAAAATGCTAGTCATTGGCTACATTTAAAATCACATCTCTCATGTGATAAAATGTTTGGAATATGTACATGATAGACCAATAGTCTCATGAAATTTATCCCCACCAAATTCATCTCCTGCCAAATAACAACCTAAAACCTAGGCTAAAAGCAGTAGGAAACAGCAGCAGACTGGGCAATCCTAAAAATATTATGACCACCTATTGATAGACAATGTGGCATAGATGATGGAGAGCTCTAGAGCTGGAGTTAGGAAGATCTGAATTCAAATCCCACCTTTGATACTTACAAGGTCCAAGTCACACCACAATCCTGAGTCTCAGTTTCCTCTGGAAAATGGCAATAATTAAGTACCTACACCATAGAGGATCAAATTAGGTCACAGATATGAGGAGCTTTGCAAACTTAAAAGCACAGGCTACATGTTAATTATTATATCATTACCTCTGCAAGGAAACTTGTATATAAATTTCAGTTATTATCCAATTCATTCTTCTTGTCTTTCATTTAGTGGAGTAAAAATAGGAATAGTGCTGGGAAAAGTCCCTTTCCTACAACTAACACTTTGTGTTTAATGTTCAGGCAACTATAGCACATGTGGATTAAATGATTGCTTTTTAAAAATAGAATAGGTAGGTAAGTTCATCTATAGATTCATTGAAAGCATATTCAAGACAAGTCCAATAGTGGACAGGATGATACAACAGACATGCACTTTATCTTGTTCTCATATTTTTTTTAAATTTCCTCCACTAGTTTCTACATTTTGAGGGCTTTTCATTCTATTTTGGGTGGGGGATGATTATGAGAATTTAAAATGGTGCCATCTACTAAGGCAACCATCAGTGGAGAGAGCACCAGATCTAGACTGAGGAAGATCTGAATTCAAATCCAACCTCAGACAGACATCACCTTGTGAATCTGGGTAGGTCATTTTAGCTCTTTCTGGCTCAGTGTCCTCATCTGTAAAATGGGGGTATTAATTGTGCCTACATCCCAGGATTATCGTGAGGAGCAAATAGATAGATATTTGTAAAGTGCTTTGCAAACCACAAAGTACTACATAAATGGTAGCTATCATTAGGAACATTGTCTTTAAATTTTAATGGGTCAGTGTTATATCAATGCAATTGTGATCAACAGTTCTAAATCTTAGGCTTGTTCTCACTTCAAGGAGAATTCCACAATGGTCTAGCAATTAAATAACTTTGATATCCAATGCATGGAATTGAGCCTATATCTGGAGCACCAAAATAATCTTTCATTGAATATGCAAAAAAGACAATAGAAATAAATTTGTTTACTGCACTTTGTAAGCAACACGAAAATAATTGCAATAAAGAAGACCATATAAAGTGCTAGGAAGAAATTCAAGATCAAAGCTTGGCAGGAAGAGATAGAGAAAGGAAATTCCACACAAACTAATGACCAAATGGATAAAATATTTGGGAGTCAAACTACCAAGACGCACTTTGGAGTTACATGACTACAAATGCAAATCATCAACTATATAAAGGAAGGCAAATAAAAAATGGAGAGAAATTGTCTCACTGCAGTGAGATCATTCCTTTACAATAAAAAATGATAATGCTACTTAGGTTAATTTCTAATTTAGTACTGTGCCAAACTACCAAAGATTTACTTTTATAACAAAAGTGGTAACAAAATCCATCTTGAGAAAGAAAATGCCATGAATCTCAAGGAAAGCTGGGGGAAAAGTGAAAGGGGCCTAACATTACCAGACTTCAAAATATACTATAAAGTAATGATAATCAGAACTATATGTTGCTAGTTAATAAGTGAAACGTTGATCAATGAAATAGAATATGTGAATAAAATCCAGAAGTAATCAAACCTAGTAGCATAATGTTCAATAAACCCAAGGAAAGCAATAACTGGGATAAGACCTCCCTATCTGAAAAAACTACTGGGAAACTGGGCATAGATGGTACAGTGGATAGAGAGATGGGCTCAGAATCAGGAAGATTTATCTTTCTGAGTTCAAATCTGGCCTCAGACACTTACTAACTGTATCACCTTGGGCAAATTACTTAACCCTGTTTGCCTCAGTTTCCTCAACTGTAAAATGAGCTGGAGATGGAAATGGCAAGCATACCAGTATCTTTGTGAAGAAAACCCCAAGGTTTGCAACACATTTTACAACAACTCTTCAAAGTAAGTACTGTTATTATGCCTGTTTACAGATGAGGAAACTGAGGCTGGGAGAAGCAAATGAATTGTCCAGAATCATACAACTAGTAAGTTTTGGAAGCAGACATAAATCCAAATCTTCTTTACTCTAGTGCTCTACTAGGCTGCTTGGCTACCAGAAAGTTATCTTCACCCACTTTGCTTCTAGGTTTAAATGCTGTGATCTCTTATATAAAGTCAAGTATCCATTTGGATTTTATTGCATTATGGGGTGTAAGATGCCGGCCTACACATATATTTTTGACAAATTGATTTTCAGATACTTATTAAATGTTAGAAAGGGAAGTATTGTACCAAGTAGGAAGTGGGATCCCACTAAAATTTATTGTAGTTTGGACTGATTCCATTTGAAAATATTCTCCAACATAAATGTTTCAAGTAAAAATTATCCCCTTTGACCTGTCTTCCTTACAACTGCATCAGAAAATCAAGTAACAAGAGTGGAACAGTTTTATAATGCAGATCATTTTACCAACCCAAAGATACAGTAGGAAAGATTGTCATTTTTATATTAACATCTCAATTATTTGGAAGTGAAACATTTGGCAACTTCAGCCACCTGGGAGCATGAGAAATAGGAAGGAAAAGACTAGGGAGAAGGGAGTGAAGGAAGGAGCAAAAAAAACCCTGAATTAAAATAGTTGAGAAGATCCTATGAGTCAAAGATGACCTTATGTTAAGATGATCACAGATAGGGCTAGAAGAAACCTTTTAAGTCAACCAGTCCATCTCTCTTAATTTATAGATGAGGAACCTGAAGCCCAAAAAGGTTAAGCAACTGGCCTGAAATTAGAGAGGTAGCAAAATGTAGGTACAAATTCAGGGCTGCTGACTCTAAATTCAGTGTTCTTTTCATTGCACCATGCTGCCTCCCATCTATCAGAGCTGATTACCATGACTGATCAGTTTCTACAAGAGAAAGAAAAAGATATTACTAGTATGACTGCTGCTGCTGCTGCTACTGCTTCTACCACCACCAGGACTATTGCTTTCACTGATGCTACCACTCTACTACTGCTGCTGCTGCTGCTTCTGCTACTACTGTTACTACCACCACCATTATTACTGTTGCTGCTACTACTACCAACTCAACTGCTACTGCTACTATCACAAATCACTACTAATAATAATCAGCTGACATTTAAGATTTATAAAATGCATTACTAATATTATCTCATTTAATCATGTCGATCCCTATAAAAGTATCAAGATCATAGATTTAGAGCTTGAGAGCTTCGAGGTTATGTTATCTAAATCCCTTTATTTAATAGATGAGGAAACAGAGGTTTACAGAGGTCAAATTTCTTCTCCCGTGTCTTGCTGGTATTGAGTAGCAGAGCCAGCTATCCAATTAGAGCCCTTAGATTACAAATCTAGTGTCCCTTCTAATGTTCCAAAGGCAGGCCATCTCTGATTCTTGCAGTGGAAAATTATTTCTCTTTTGTTTAAATTTCTTTAAAATCCTCCAATCAAAGTTACGAAAGGTATGTTCTTCTGAAAAAGAGTTGAAAAAATGTATCTCCCTCACTTATTCGCAGTGTTGGGGGAACTATCAGTGAGACTATTTCATATACTATCAAACTGTTGGTATGTGGGTGAGTTTTGCTGAACGGCTCTTTTTTTCTATTTCTTTTTCAGTCTTTGTTACAATGCTCACTGAGTAGAAGAGGAGGAGAATATGTTCTGAAATGAATGTGGCATAACAAAAGGCATCAGTTAAAAAAACTTAATAAAAATAAAACATACAATGATTATGTGCAGTTTCTTTTGATAATAATAAAACCCTAACTGTACCTTACTATTTGTGAGTCTGTCAAATAAAGCACCCCAATATTCAACAAACAATGTCAGAATTAAGTTTTATTGACTGATAGACGAGTTATGACGTAACCACCATGACTGGAAAGAGATTTTCCCCATTCTCTTAGGGGAATATGGCAAACCAAGGAGGAAATTGGTGACAGCTAAAGAACAAAATCAAGAAAGGGCAAGATATGAAACTGTCAGCCAACATCAACCAAAGAATCTCTGTCATCTACAACTGCTCTGTCAAGATGTGTATTCAATTCAACAAACATTAATTAAGTATGCATTATATGCAGTACATTATATTAGAGGAAATTATCTGCTGGGCACTTAAATCGTGGTGGGTAGATTAAAGTAACCAGAAGTAGGCAAAAGAGAATAGAGAACAGCTGTACTTTTTTTTTCCTCATAGCTTCTTTCATCTTTCTCTTTTCCACATGACTGAATAAGCTTTTTTTAGCCTATTATAATGTAACTGATGCTGATAGCAGTAGAACGTGGAGGATTCCAGAAACAGAAATCATCTCATATGCTAACATTGTGTATTAATCACCAAAATGACTCGTGTATTATTCATCTTCTAGGTCCCTGGAGATTGATTGATTAATCGATTGTCTGGAAGTGCCAATACAGATGTGCAAGTTAGTTAAACTTTGTATAGGAAAATCTGATTTGAAATAAATTTAACAAGTATGTATTTACCACAAACTAGGGAAAATGCTTGGTGCTGAATTTACATACAAACAAAAGTCAATCTCTTTTCAAAAGGGACTCATAATGGATTGTTTTAAATAACAATCCCCCCTATTAAATTTAAACAATTAATGGTATGGAATTGACCAGATTTGGAGTCAGAGGATATGGATTTTAATTTTGATTGAGCCATTTCGGACCTGTGTAACCTTAGGTAAGTCACTTCATCTTTCCAGACCTGTTTCTTCATCTATAAAATAAAGGATTTGGACTAGATGGTCTCTAAGATCCCTTTCTACTGGAAATCTGTGAACCTTTCCTTTCCATGTAGCCTCAGCTCAGCACAATCAAGGGCAGTTTCTTTCAACTTTTGTTTTTGGACCCAGTCTTGCACCTACTAGGTGCATAATAAGTGCTTTTTAAATTGAACTGACTTGAATTGAATTATTACATTCAGTTAAAGGGAATAAGCACACTAGGTACATGGTACCATATTAGGTGCCGGGAGTACATGTAAATAACAACAATGATGATGACAACTATGATGAAGACCACTATGACGACCATGATGATGATGCTAGGTAGTAATATAGTTTCACAGTTTATAATTTTTTGCATATGTTTTCTAATTTGAACCTCACAGAAAACCCTACAAGATAAATGTTTTGATCATTATTTTACAAATTAGGAAACCAAGACTCAGAAAATTTAAGCAAAATGTCCAGGGTCACAAACTAATATGTATAAGGGGCAGAATTTTAACTCAAGCATTTCTTGACTTCAAGCTATATAAGATATACACCCAAATTACTATAATACAATGAAAGAAAATAAGAATAGCTAGCATTTATGAAACTTATAAATAATATATAACGGAATGAATATTTATAAAACATGATATATTAAGTAAATTATATATAAATATGATATATAACATGTAATTATGTACATATCACATATTTTATACAATATATGAAATAAATATATCATACATAAGACTTTTTTCTGTTGTATTATAGTATTATGTTGTATATATATTTATAATGTATATAAAATATATAGTATGTAAATATAGAATATGAATATTGTATATTTATATTATATTACATTTTATATATTTATTTTATATTCTATGTTATAGATTTATGGTTGCAAAGAACTTTTTGTTATCTCACTTGCTCTTCACAACAAATCCATAAGGTAAGTGCTATTGTGTTCCTAATTTTACAGCTGAGGACACTGAGGCAGAGAGAAGTTAGGAGGCTTGCCCAGTGCTACACGGACAATAAGTGTTTGAGACAGGAATTCAATCCAGATCTGTTGACTCCAAGACCAACATCCTATCCATGGCATTCTGGACATAGGTCCTGCAGACACAGAGACATTATAGCCAAGGGCTTAAAGGCACATGAATAAGGATAGTGGAAAATAAAGCTAGAAACATGAGCTGGGACCAGATCTAGGAGGACCATGAATGTTAAGCTAGTGAAGAATTGGGGTCACAGAGGCCTGAGCAGAAGCTCATTCACATTCCTGACCTACAAAGGCGATGGTATCCCAATGGTATTTGCAATGATACCAAGAGTTTACTTTTAAAAGGTATTGTTGGACACATGTTCTCACAAGAGGAAAGGGGAAAACTCATCAGTTTGATCCTTAAAGCTCTTTGTAGTCTCACTCCAGCTTCCCTTTCTATGTTTCTTTTACATGATTCCATTTCATGAACTCTGTTCCAAAGAAATGGGAGTGGACTATATGACTATCAGGCATCATCATTGCCATCCTCATCATTATTTATATGCGCCCACTCCAGGACCTAACACGGCACCATGTAACTAGTGGATGCTCAGTATGTGCTTATTCACTTTAACTGAATGCAGTAATTCAATTCAAATCTGTTCAATTTAATAAGCACTTATCATGTACCTAGTAGGAACAAGACTAGGTTCTGGGAACACAAAGACAAAAATTGAAAGAAACTGCCCTCATTTTGCTGGGCTTAAGTTATGTGGAAATGAAAGGTTCACATATTTTCAGTGCAAAGGGGCCTTAGAGACCATCTAGTCCCACTGCCCATAATTGCCATTGTTCCTCCCATGTCTATATCTCTGCATAGACTGTCCCCTCTATGTAGTATACACTCCCTCTTCTCCACCTCTTAAAGTCCTTCTTGTTCTTCAGTCATATCTGACTCTTCATGACTCCATTTGGGGCTTTTTTGGCAAAGATACTAGAGTAGTTTGCCATTCCTTCTCCAGCTCATTTTACAGATGGAAGAACTGAGGCAAAGAGAGTGAAGTGACTTGCTGAGGGTCACGCAGTTAGTGGCCAAGGCCAGATTTGAAGTCAAGAAGACAAGTCCAGGGCTCTATCCACTGCACCGCCTAGATGCCTATAAATCCTTAGCTTCCTTGAAAACATAACTCCTGCAGGAAGCATTTCCTAAACCCCCTAGTTGTTGATACTGTTTCCCTGTTTGTATCCCCCACCACAGGTCATGAAAACTTATCTCCATAGTATGGTAGATAGGGTGTTGGTCTTGAAGTCAAGAGACCCAAATTTCAATCTTGTCTCAAATATTTATCTGTGTAGTACTGGACAAGGCAACTATTAGCTCCTTGAGGAGTTAGACCATTTTATGGTTTTTACTTAGCATATCCCAGTGTTTTGTACATGGTAAGGGCTTAATAAATACTTGTAAAGCAAATGGATGGCAAGGAGGAATAGGGGTCTTTCATTCTTGGGACTGATGCATAAACTCTTCCAGAAGACTAGAGGGAGGACACCAAGGAGGAGATAGCCAGAAAGATCACAGGGGTGGAGAATCAGCAACGGACAGGCAAAGATAACCTGAGCATGAACTGAGGCAGTGATAGGCACGTACACTAGGAACATTACAGGGGCAATCAAAGAGCCCCAGCCCTGTTAGAGGACTATACCTAGGATTATGCTAATGAATGCAAATAATATTATAATTAGGGTAAGCATCCAGTGTTGATGTTTGCATGGAATTGTTGGGCAGAAGAAGGAGCAAGCCTGTATTTAGGACAGTGAAATATGGCTTACTGAATATAAGGTGCAGTATCTAGAGGAGACATTGAACTTGGTGTATTCATAAGCAACAGACTCATATCTTCTCACTAGAGCTATGTAGACTCAAGTACTTAGATAATCCTAGATATCTTCCACATTATTTATGACCTTTCCTCTATAGGTCTGAGTGGAGAGGAGGATCCGGAGGCACCAAAGGAAGGTACAGAAGCCAAAGATGCTATGGGCATGGGCATGGCTAGACTTGGTGAGCCATTGGATACAGGCAGCAAAAGAAAGAGTCAAAGATGATTCCAAAGATTCCAGACTAGGTAACTGGGAGGATAGTGGTGCTATTGAGAGAAATAAGGAAATCAAGTAGAAGTGCAGATCTTGGGAGAAGGTAAAGAATGAATGAATGAATGAGCAGTAAATGCTTGATATGTGTCAAGCATAGTGCTAAGTGCTAGAAATACCAGTAGAAAAATCAAGACAGCCCCTGTTCTCAGTGAATTCAAACTCTCGTCATAGGAGACAATAAATAAAAAAGTACAGCTGCAGAGGGGATGGAAAGACCTGGAAGTCCAGAGGATGTAGGAAAACTATAGATGGCAAAGCCTGGATGTCCCTATGTTACCTCAATCGGGCAGATGACAGTGCTGGGGTCCTGGCAAGTATAAAGCCTAGCAAATGCTAAGGACTAGAGAATTTCAGAAGAAGGCAAGGACAGGGCAAATAGTAGGGCCTGGTCCTTCACCATCTCACCAAAAGTAATAGACTTGGTGATGTCCATGTCATCTAAACCAGCTGAGCAGTCAAGTAGTCTAGATGGGTTCTGGGTAACTAGGGGCCAGAGGTAGAGGTGACTGAGAAGGCAGGAGAGGAGAATGTCCCTGTTGGTGGGAGTTTCTCTGAGTATTAGGTGGCTAGAGCTGCAGGAGGGAGGGAGAGAAAGGGAAAGTCAGTGACTAGGTATTAAGCATGATGCATTTGAGTAACTAGCAGGACATCGAGGTAGAGATAGCCATAAAGCACAAAGAAGTGTTGTTCAGTCATTTCAATCATGTCCAACTCCGTGACCCCATTTGGGGTTTTCTTGGCAAGGATACTGGAGTGGTTTGCCATCTCCTTCTCTAGTTCATTTTACAGATAAGGAAACTGAGGCAAACAGAGAGAGGTGACTTGCCCAGGGTCACACAGCTAGTAAGTGTCTGAGGTGGAAATCGAACTCAGGAAGATAAGTCTTTCCAACTCCAGGCCTGGCATTCTGTCCACTGCTCTATCTAGCTGCCCCAAATACATAAAAGTAGAGACATGTAGCTCAGGGAAAGCAGCCATCTAAATATATAAATTTGGGAGTCATCCACACAGATGAAAGAGTTGAAGTTATAGGAAAAGATGCAATCAAATACTAAAAGAGAGAGTTTACAATTAGGATATTAATGTATAATGTATAGAAGTTATCATATTCTAATATTAATAATAGTATTATTAGAATAATAAGAGTAAAGAGCCAGGGACCAAACTTTGGGAACTGCTGACATTTAAGCAGTAGGAGGAGCAAAGTGAAATAACATAAAAATAGCAAATCAGACTCCTAAAGGGAGAAGCCAATAAATCAGCCTCTTACTATCTGTCAGGCACTGTGCTAAGGTCTGGGGATACAAAGAAGACAAAAAAAAAACCAGTCCCTGCCCTCAAGGAGTTCACATTCCAACAGGGGAGAAAACAGACTATTATGTACGTACACAAGATATATACAATGTAAATGAAAAGTCATTTCAAAGGAAGACATTAGCCCTGAAAGCACTAGAAATGGTTCTTCCAGGAGGTAGGATTTGAGCTAAAAAAACAGAATATAACAACATATACCAAGGAAAAGAGGATTTCAAAGAGGGAAACATGTTTAAATTTATGTAGGGTCCATCTGAATGTGCATAGCTTTTGAAGCTACTGTTCCACTTTATTTCAAATATACACGTTATAAAATCACTTGCCTTGTCAGTTCTCAATTCTGAATGATCCTTTGTTGAGATTTTCTTTTGTGTTGATACAAACCATGATCTAACTCATTTGGGGCACTCCCAATATTTATCCCATATAATAGCATGCTTAATTTTATTTTTGCATTCCACAGTTCTTGATAATAGCAAACTCATTTCTATAACTCCATTTGATGAAAATACACTGATGAAACTCATATTTCACTTCATTGACCATAATGAGCTATTTTATCAAACTGTCCTTATGACACTATTATAGAGAAAATGATAAATTTACTAATTTATTCGCTTGAAATTCCATTTGAAATTTTTAAAAGAAAAGATCAATGAAGTCAAGTATATTAGGCTTTCACCAAGTGGTTTGTCAGCATGTCCAGAAAACAGGAGCATTGCCTTTTGCTGCTGTACTGAATGAAAAACTGTTAACTATGGGTTGATTAATTAGTAATTTTGTTCAGGTTCAGGAGAACAAATAAATAATAAGGAAAATTTCTGAGTACCTATACGGAGTTTACTACAAACCCGTATAATTACTGCATGGCTGTATTCCATGTGGTCTTTTTTCTCATTTGTTTATTGACCTTGGTGAAATCTTTCGTTTTTACTGGGCTTGTTCATTTCTGTAACACCAACAAATAGCAGGGGGAATTCATTTGCTTCACTAGGCATTTTTCTGAGACTGAATACCCCAGTTTTGCCCTGGAGATGTAGCACAGACCCCCAACCTGATCCCGCAGCTGATTGGCATGGGAGTTTTAACCCACTCTTTTCTGACAAGGGTCAGCACTTCCTGTTCTGGGGGCTCATTAAATTGGTCCTCTACTTAACCTGCTGCAGATCAGAACTCTAACTCAAACCATCCACCAGTCTCAGCCTTCCCAGGAGCAGGGATTATAGGCATGCACAGTCAGCCTACATTCCTCATTTTAAGAGCAATTTTTTTGGAGTGATAATAGTAATAAATAGCTCACATTTCTATGGCATTTGACAGTTGTCAACTAATGAATCAACAATCATTTACTAAGGGTCTACTGTGTGCTAGGAGCCAGTAGACATGTCTATCACTCAGTCAATAAGCATTTATTGAGCACCTACTGTGTGTCAAACACTACCATTTGCTAGGGATACAAACAAAAGCAAAATATGTTCATGCCCTCACACAGTTCTCCATCTAATGGAGTTATATGAATATATAAAAATATTCATATGTACAAACATAAAAAGTAAGTATAAAGTAATTGTTTGTAAAGTAGATAGAAGGAACTAGTAACTGGGGTGGGAATCAGGAAAGGCTTCACTTAGAAGCTGGCATATAGGCTTGGTTTTGAAAAAATACATATTAGAAAGAGGTAAAAAGGAAATGCATTCTAGCCATGGAAGATAGCCAGGTCAAAAGCATGGAGCCAGGAGATGGAATGCCACATTTAAGCCAAAAGGCCATTTTGGTTGGGTGTTAGAATATAGAAAAGCAAGTCAATAAAGAAAGGTTGGAGCCAAGTCATCAGCACTTTTAAATGCCAAACATAAGAGTTCATATTTTATCTTAGAAGTAATAGGCAGCCACTGAGGTTTATGGGAGCGAGATGATCAGATCTGTGCTTTGGTAAAATCACAGCTGCAAGCTCTGGCAAAGAGGGCCTACAGGAGGAGAGGCTTGAGGCAGGAAGAACAATTAGAAGGCTATTGCAACAGTAAGGATGAGAAGTGATGAGGTAGATGTATGAGTAGCAAGAAGGCATCAGTGCAAGTGATTCTGGGGAGGTGGAATTCACAAGACTTCTTTCATGACTGATGGGATGTGTGGGGTGAACACAAGTGAGGAGCCAAGGATACTTCTGAAGTGGTGGACCTGATGGACAGGAATCTTATTTCTTTTCTCAGCCCACTATTTTCTTTCTTGCTCCAATTCTTGTTTCACATTCTTGGACTGTTACCTAGTCGTTCTTTTAAATGAAGACTGTCTTGAAGTGGGCTTCCATTTATTTTATCCTCACTGTCTGGATAGTCATCATATTCAGACTCCCGTTCTGTTCTTTCACCAGATGTCCCTCCTCCTCCACTCCCATAACTCCCTTCTCCTCAGCTTTCCTCTCCTGTGCTTGCTGATGCATCATATTCCACTGCCACCCAGTATTCTTACAATCAATTTCTTCCTTACTTGCTCCTCTTGCTCCATTGGCCAAGCATTTTCTTTGATTTCTGAATCACTTTCTCCCACTGCCTCAGGGGTCACTAGTTTCTACTGCTCCTGCGCCAACCTCTCTTTGACACCTTTTTTGGTGTGATTCTGCAAACATCAAAAAAAAAAGTGGTCCCTAGGTGACTCACCTTCCTTTTAGTCAGGCTCCCCATCTTGTTCTTTAACTTTCTTGATGAGCTGAAATTCATTCTCTTCATCTGAGGACTCCATGGACAAACAGCCTAGCCTCTTCCTCAATACGTAAAATTTCACCCCCACTTTCTCCAGTGAAATCTTCTCCTTTCTCATTGTAAATGAATGAATGGAGGAGAGGGTTCTCACAAATGACCCGACAGTGATAGCAGAGGTAGAAGCAACATACTGTCCAACCTGAGAGACACCAAACAATCAACATAGACAATATAATTGACTTACCCTTTGCTCTTTCAATTGTTGTAGCCCCTCAACTGTAATAGAGACATTTCAAAAATGGTTGGGTCCAGGAGAGAAAGATTATGAATTTTCACTTAGACTTATTAAACTGAAGATACTTACAAAGCAACCAGTTTGAAACATCCAGTTGGCATTTGGTGATGTGGGATTGGAACTTGGGAGACAGCCTGGTGCTAGAAATGTAGAACTGAGAGTCATCTACAGAGCTGGTAAGTCGACAAGCATTTATTAAGCACTTCTTTTGCATCAGGCACCATGCTAAGCATGGGAAGACAAAGAAAAAGACAACAGGATTTTTCTAATGGGGGAGGCAGCGTGTCAATAACCGTGTGCATACAAGATATATACAGAGGAGATGAAATGTAACTTCAGAGGGAAAGGGTGGAGGAATTGGACTAGGAAGGGGCTCTTGAAGAAAATCGGATGCTAGCTAAGTCCTAAAGGAAGCCAGGAAAAGTAAGAAGCAAGGATAAGGAGGAAGAGATGTTAAAGGCATGGAGGACAGCTAGTCAAAGTCATATAGATGGGAGGTGATGTTACATGTGAGGAATAGCCACTAGACAGGAATGGGGAACCTTCAGCCTCAAGGCCACGTGCAGACTCAAGGCTGCAGGCTCCCCATCCCTGTACTACGCCAATGGATCTGGATTATAGAGTGCATAGAAGCAAGTCAAGTGTACAATGACCAAGAGCTTTAAATGCCAAACAAAAGACTCTATAGGTGATCCTATAGATAATAGAGAGACACTGGAGTTTATTTAGGGGGAAGAGTCGACTTGATCAGCCTTGTGCTTTAGGGGAAATCACTTTAGCATCTGAGTAGATTATAAAGTGGGGAGGCACTTGAGGCAGGGAGACTTAAATGAAGGTTTTTGCAATAATCTTTTGAGGAGTGATGAAGACTTAAGGTACCAGCTATGTAAGTGAGAAAAAAGGAGACATGTACTAAGAGATGTAAAGATAGAAATGTCAGTACTTGACAAGAGACTGGATACATGGAGTGAGTAAAAATGAAGAGTGGAGGATGACACTGAAGCTGATAATTAAGCCCATGGGAGCTAATGAGATCACCACAAAAAAAGTGTTATGAAAGAAGTGCTTCACAAAGTACTGTGTCTATTTTAATTCATTTGATATTCCCAACAAAGCCACTAGACAGGTAGTGCTAGTAGATTATCTTCATTTGACTAATGAGGAGATGGAATCTCAGAAAAAATTGAACTGGCTTGTCCAAGGTCATACTCTCAGGAAATGGAGGAGCTTTGATTTCATTCCAGAACATAAGCTCTAGGACTGAGAGTGACCTTGGAGAACATGTGAGGCATCATGGAATGAATACTGACACCAACAGCTGTTCAATGATGATGATGAAGATGATAATCATGAGCATTTAACTTCTATGTAATGTCAAGATAATATTACACCACCTATGGGCATTGTTCAGAAGAAATCACTCTAAAAATGTCTTGATTCCTTCAAAATTCTCCTCAAGTGACACCTTCTACATGAAGCTAATCCCCGATTCTTCCAGTAGCTAGTACCTACCCTCACCAAAAATTTTGTCTTGCATTTATTCTATATATATTTGGCAAGCACTTATATGTGTAAATATCTCCCTAAAGAGACAATGAGTTCCTTGAGGATGAGAATGTTTTCACTTATCTTTCTACTCCCCAGTAGCTAGCACAAAATCTGACACCTAGAAGGCACTTAACAGATGCTTATTCATTGACCAATTGACTGACAAAATGGGAGGTATTATCACCTAGTCCAATCCTCTCACTTTCTAGATAATGAAATTAAAGTCAGGAAAGTGGCATTATTTTCCTAGGTTTCACTGGCAATAGATAGCCGAGCCAGGAATCAAAAATCAGTTCCCTGACTCCAGATACAATATTTGTACCCCTCTACCATGGCTTTATGACTCCAAGTCTACTGCATTTTCAACTATATTATCTATTCACAAAATTAGCATAACATTATTTCTTCCCATGATTATAAATAAGGAACCATTAGATGGTGAAACACACAAGCTAGAATGACCAAGATATTTCATTTTTTAATTTTTCTTGATATGAAAATTTTTGCATATTCCATCTACTCTATCAGCAATAACTGAGCAACCGCCTCTAATCCTCTATACTGCCAAATTCTTAACTTCTTTGTCCTACTATAGACATTTTCCAGCTGTTTCCCATGCCTATAAAGGCAGAATCATGGGTAATTTCAAAATGTACTTGTTTTCCTTTTAAAAACATTATTGGTTGATTGAATTCATTAAGCACCTACTGTTTGCCAGTCGCTGTGCGAGGCACCGGGAATATAAAGACAAATATGAAATGATTCCTACCCTCAAGGAGCTTCATATCTCTGCTTTTGACAAATGTTCAGAGACAACAGCCTTTTTTCTGCTTTTGGTAAGTATTCAGAGACAATAGCCCTTTTTCCCCCATAGCTTTTCACCTGTTCCAGTGGTCTCTGTCTACCTTCATTGAAACTGTCACTTTCCTCTCTATCCCAAATAAGAAATTCTTCAAAAGATCCTCAGGGAATAATGAATTCTAATGCAGCAGTTAAGATTAGAAGAGCATGACATTCTTAATGGGAAATGATCCAAAGAGAGTGAAAAAATAATTAAGGAAATTAAAGCCTTCCAATAAATACAGAGCAGAAATACAATGGCTCCCTTTTATACCGCTGGTACTATAGGCTAATACCATCACATATGTCAGGGTCTATTTTACATAAAGCTTTTATCACACACCTTTTTAAGTTTCAAGGAAGATATTTTGACTCACGGTATAAAGAAGACCATTTGGAAATGAAGAACACTAGAGTAAAATTGGAAAACAACTCTCATATTTTAAGAATTATTAGTTTAATATTTTCCATATATTTTATAATTGAGAGGTAGTGTGGCATGACAGAGAGGCAGACTTGAAGCCAAGAAGATATGAGTTCAAGTCTCACCTCTGACACATACTGGCTTTGTGACCTTGGGCAAGTCACTGAATCTCTCAGAGGCTCTCTAAAATTGTCAGTTGCAGAGAAGGTGCTGAATACCTCCGGTAGAGGAACAAGTTCTCCATACCAATGATACATTTGATTTCTACTGGGAAAGAAACAGGAAACTGAGTCCATGAGGCTGATCACTCTGCCGTAATTAGAAAGGGGTGCACAACTAGGTTTATATTTATCTACTCCTCTAAATATTTATGACATTTAAAAGTTTGAGAGACATAATTTCTGGGTAATTAGTAATTTTATTAATAATGCCAGCATTTTAATAAAAGAGGTCAGTGGCACTCTCCAATGCCAAATATAATCATGGGGGCAGGCTTACATGCCCTTAAAAAGCCAGTGTTCCAGAGGGGTGGCAATTGACTCTGAATGGTTAACAAGTAATGGGAAAGAATGAATATTACAATGAGGAGCTGGACCTACTCTAATGAACTTTGATTACCATTTACTTCTAAATTACCCCCCCCCAGCCTTGGGCAATCTAATCTAAGACTTTATCCCCACCCAAACCTGAGTAGAACACAATGGGCAGTAACTCGACTTAGATTAGACTCCTTATGGGGGCTATATCTTGCCACTGGACCCAAATGGCTCTGGAGGAGAAAAAGAGGCTGGTAACTTTGCACAGCCTTCCCTCACTTAAATCAAATTCAATTGCAAGTGATGGCACCATCTTCCTGATGTCATGGTCTTCTTTGAGAACCAACCAAAAGACGAACAACAACAACAAACTCCTTGTAAAGTTTGGTGGAGTTGGACCACAATTAAGGAGAAAGTTAGTTCAGCCTTCAGAGACTGAGCTGTTAAAATGAAGATTTTTTTGAAAAGCGGGGAACTTTGATCTTCATAAATCATTGGTTATTAATAATCATTTTTCTCGTATCGTTAGACTAGGGGAATAATTTTTAGGGTCAAACTATGCTCCTAATTGCTATTTCTTTCTTTTTTTTTGATGGCTATTTTTAATAGAGAAGTGTTACAAGCTATATATCCAAACCTTGACTCCCTTCCTACCACACACATAGTGAATAGCAAATAAACCCATTCATGCAAGGCAATAGTATGTAGAAATCATAGAAATAATACAGATGAGACCATACCAAACAATACACAGAGTAAATGAGCTCACTCACTGTGAATGAAATACCTCAGCTCAACAATATACAAAATGAGCATATTCAGCCATTACTTAAAGACCTCCAATGCTGGGGAAACTCACCACCCGTCTAGGATGCCCATTTGACTCTAACTGGCCTCTCTGCAAATTCTACCCCTTGCTCCTAATTGCCCTCAGGATTTGAGAAAAAACAAATCCAATCTATCTTCCATAGGACAGTCTCTCTTTAAGAATATTAGTACAGACATTTTCAGCTTACCTGTGTCTTCAATTCATACAAACTACAAACCAGAACTGTGGGAATCAATGAATTTGTAAATGAATATGGGTGATTCTACATTTCAAATTAAAAGATTTGAAAGGGCACATCAAAATCCAATATATCTTTCTAAATGTTGAAAGTTTATTCTGATTTCTAAAGTTTTTTGTTGTTCTGAGACCCGATTCCATAATTCAGAAAGAATGAAAAATGAGAAATGATTTATTTTCATGACATAAATAAATACAGCCCATAATTATCTCTCTAAAGCATCATCAATAACCACCAAGCTGATGATAAAGCTTTCAGTCCCTTTCCTTCAGCTCTATGCAATTCAAGTTAGCTAATACTGTATTTGCAGAACAACACAGACAAGGTGAATTTCAAGGTTACCTTTTATGGCATAAGCTATTCTTACTCCTTCATCCTACAGCAAAATGTCTTCTACCCCTGTCATACTATCTGCATTTTTACTTTCAGGTTTATTTTATAGGTGACATCAAAAAAAGTCCCTAATGAAAAAAACTCATAAAATCATTTATTTAAGGACATCCTGTCTCTGTTTAGGGAATGTTCAATTCATTTCTAGGTGAAGGTACTTTTTTTAATATTCTTTAGAAGTGCTGGACCTATTCACTGGGGGCCATTCCTACCCATCTGTTTTAGATATGATGACCTCATGTGACCACAGTCTAACTCTAGTGGTTGCTACATTAGGCTCATGGTCTGATGAGTCACATTCAAAGGCTCAGGTTCGTAATTATTCTGCCCTTGAAACTGTAGTTACAAAATGTATAAATATCTCCTGACTACACCCCCACTTAGAGAACAAAACTTTCTAATGGACTCAGGGCTGGAACCCCAACCCCAGCCTAGGACAAGGCACTTTCCATGGGTGGTGCAGTAGATAGAGCGATGGGTCTGGAGTCAGAAAGACCCAAATTCAAATCTAGCCTTAAACACGTAGTAGCTATGTGACCTTGGCCAAGTCACTTAACCCTATTTGCCTCAGTTTCCTCATCTGTAAAATGAGCTGGAGAAAGAAATAGCAAACCACTCCAGTATCTTTGCCAAGAAAACCCCAAATGGGGTCATGAAGAGTCAGACATGACTGAAAATGACTGAACAGCAACAGTTCCAAACCAGGCAAAGTTTCTTTGCCTCAAGAGATGAGGGGGAAAAAACACCTCACCAAACCCAAGAAGTCTATGCAGGTCCAGGTCATGCTTACGCACTCCAGGGGCACCTCTAATACTACCCCAAACAGGAGAAGAGTTCACCTGCAGTCCTAAGACCTCCTCCTTGCCTAGTCCCACACCCAACAGGCAGCACAAAACTTGAAAGAAACAAACCTCTGTCCTGGCAGCCCTGGAGCTCACCTTTGGGCCTTGTCTGCTCACAAGGATGACTTCTGTTGACTTTAAAAACCTGGATCTTCCCTGTCAGTGTCCTTTTGCTTTAACTAGCTGGCTTCATCAGACTTCATCTCTGGTCCACTTAGACCTATAGTATGCAACTATTCTGAACTGTTGTAGATTTCCTTCAATCAAGCCAATGTAACTGAGCTGCTGGGCTGGACTGTGGGAGATCCAAGTTCAAATGCAGTCTCTGATATTTACTGGTTGTGTGGCCATAAGCATGTTACCTTTAATTTTACCTAAATTTCCTCCTTTGTAAAATGGGCATAAAGTACCCTGTAGTACTTATTTCATGGAATTGTTGGGAAGCTCAAATGAGATAATGTATTAAGGTACTTTGGAAACTAGGAACTTGGAAATATCTGTGGGGTGGGGGAGGGGAAGAAACCTGTGGCCTTGAGGCCACATATGACCCTCTAGGTCCTCAAGTGCAGCCTTTTGACTAAATCAAAACTTCCCAGAACAAATCACCTTAATGAAAGGATTTATTCTGTAAAACTTGGACTCAGTGAAAAGGACGCACCTGAGGAAGTATGCAGGTTCCCTACCCCTGGTAAGCCATGCTTGCCTAGACCTCTGGGAACTATCGGTCTTTGTATCCCAAGCCAGACTCCTGGTCCCAGTTCTTCGTCAAAAGGTTGCTCTTTCTCCCTGCCACCTAAAGCCCAAGTCACATTAAGAATGCTTCTTTGTTAGCAACCTGATATCATGTCAGTCTCTCAATGTGTCAGTCAAGAAGCAAAATTAAGCACCTAACATGTGCCCATCACTGTGCTAAGCACTGGGGATACTGAGAAAGGCAAACCTCCATCCATGCCCTCAAGAAGGCATTAGTATCTGGGAGACTAGGAAAGGCCTCCAGCAGAAGGTGGGATTGGAGTTGAGTCTTAAAGGAAACCTGAGAGGTGGTGAGATACAGGAGAGGAGGATTAGAACCCAGGTTTTCTTATTTCTAGCCCTCCCACTCTCTACTACTCTGTGAGCTAATAATCAACTCAGAGCAGTACCAAATATTTTTTCTTGACTGTCTATTCCATGAAAAAATATTTAGTTAGGCATTTCCATGCATTCAAAGACTTGAACTGAACTATATATACCCACATGAAGTAAACTCATTATAAATCAAAACTGGATTCACACATATTGAGGTCTGAAACTACGACAAGATGCAGAGGCCTTATTTAGAAGCTATTATCTCTGAGATATTTCAAGGACTCTCATAATGTGAAGCTCTAAAAGTATGCTTACTGAGTTGGAGCTTGAGTGTGGCATTATTTTGTTGTTTTTAGTCATTTTTTCAGTTGAGTCCTACTCTTTGTGACCTCATTTGGGGTTTTCTTGGCAAAGACATTGGAGCAGTTTACCATTTCTTTCTGCAGCTCATTTTACAGATGAGGAAAATGAGGCAGATAGGGTAAAGTGATTTGCCAAGGTCACACATTCATTAAGTGTCTGAGGTCATATTTGAACTCAGGAAGATGAATCTTTCTAATTCCAGGCCCAGCACTCTGTGCATTGTAGTGACACCTAGTGGCCCCGAAATTATTAAGCACATGACTATACTTTGTTCCTGCATAGGGGAATTTCCTTTCAATATAGTGTAGTAGAAAGCAGGAAAGATTTGGAGTCTAAGAACCTGGATTTAAATCTCTGTTTTGCTACTTATTAACTGTGTGACATCGGACAAGTCACTTAACCTCCCTATGCTTTGATTTCTTCATCTGTAAAATGAAGGGGTTGGATTGGATGGCCTCAGATGTCCCTCAAGCCATACATCTATGATTCTAAGTCACTTAATAGCTCTGTGCCTCACTTTCTCCATTTGTAAAATGAAGAGATTGGGCTAGATGGCTTTTCAGTACCTTCCAGCATTTGATCTTATGAAATTTAGATCCTATGAAACAGTGGGAGAATTGGATTACTAACACTGGAAAAGTTCTTCACACTTTGTTTTATGCAAGTGATTTTGTTACCTAATTATCAACTACTGTAATAGTATAACTCTTTAAGAAAGAGCTCCAAACATTCCAAAAAAAACCGCAAGGTCTGCAGTGACTTTTTAATTTATGCCCTGAAGATATGACCTTAAGAGCCGATGAAGTGCCATTGGATTCAGCGGACTGGGGAGTATGGAAAGCAAGTCCTCCCCTTTCAGCACTGTTTGACAATAGGCACTTAGAGACCTGAGTAAGCCCCAGGAGATTAATGAGGTACTACAAGGCTCTAATGAATAATGGAATATTTTGAAATTTATTTTGTGTTTTATTCATTTAACTCCAATCCATTTAACAGCTGAAGTTCTCACTCCAAAGCTTTGGGATGAAAAGAGTTTATTAATGTATGAAGTTTTATTTCATCTATCATTTATTAATTTATTTACAAAAGGTGGTTTCAACCTATACTAGCAAAGTGAAAATTGAATGTTTTGGAGGGTTTGTAGTCAACAAATTTTTTCTTCAACAGGTTAAACAGGGACATTTGAACTCTGACCAAGAAAATCTTTGCTACCAAAGTGCTTTCTCTTCACAGAAAAATAGGATCAGGAGGTGGAGCCAAGATGGCTGCTAGAAAGCAGGGACATCTGGAAGGTCCCCCCCTCCAGATCCCTCCAAAAACCTATAAAAATGGCTCTGAACAAATTCTGGAGCTGCAGAACCCACAGAATAGCAGAGGGAAGCAGGGCTCCAGCCCAGGATAGCCTGGATGGTCACTGGGTAAGGTCTATCCCACAGAGCTGGGAGCAGAGCAGAGCCCAGCGTGGGCTGCACCTGGACCAACCAGACTGGGAGTCAGGTGGAACAGGCCCTAGTTCCCTAAATCAGTGAGCTGTGGCACTTACCAGACTTCTCAACCCACAAACACCAAAGACAACAGAGAAGGTTAGTGGGAAAAGCTGTGGAGACAGAGTGAAAGGAGTTCCCCATTCAGCCACTGCCCCAGGGGAAGCAGAGGTGGTGCAGCTCTGAGGACAGAACTACAGCTGCAGTTACTTCCAGCCCCAGGCCTATCTGGTGGGAGGAATTAAGGGGTGGATCAGAGCAGGAGTGCAAAACCTGCTTAAGATCTGAGTCATGGTCTGGATTGGTGGTTCTTGGGGGAGAAGGAGTTCTCTTGTGGCAGAGCTTGCTGTGTAGAAATAGCTTTGAAAACAACAGCGCAACCCTTCAAGCTTGGGACAAAGTACTCTCTACTCTACAAGCAGTCATACCCCAACAAAAAACTCAAGGGTCAAGTAGTTGGCTGGGAACATGGCCAGGCAGCGAACACAGACTCAGATTCAGACTCAGACTTTGGAGTCTTTCTTTGGTGAAAAAGAAGACCAAAACATACAGCCAGAAGAAGGCAACAAAGTCAAAAAGCCTTCATCAAAAGCCTCCAATAAAAACATGAACTGGTCTCTGGCCATGGAAGAGCTCAAAAAGCATTTCGAAAAGCAAGTTAGAGAAGGGGAGGAAAAATTGGGAAGAGAAATGAGAGTGATGTGAGAAAACCATGAAAAACAAGTCCAGAACTTGCTAAAGGAGACCCAAAAAAATACTGAAGAAAACAACACCTTAAAAAATAGACTAGGTCAAATGGCAAAAGAGCTCCAAAAAGCCAATGAGGAGAAGAATGCCTTGAAAGGCAGAATTAGCCAAATGGAAAAGGAGATCCAAAGGACCACTGAAGAAATTACTACCTTAAAAATTAGACTGGAGCAAGTGGAAGCTAGTGACTTGATGAGAAATCAAATATTATAAAACAGAACCAAAGGAATGAAAAATGGAAGATGATGTGAAATATCTCATTGGAAAAACCACTGACCTAGAAAATAGATTCAGGAGAGATAATTTACAAATTGTTGGACTACCTGAAAGCTATGATCAAAAAAAGAGCCTAGATATCATCTTTCAAGAAATTATCAAGGAGAACTGCCCTGATATTCTAGAGCCAGAGGGTAAAATAGAAATTGAAAGAATCCACCAATCACCTCCTGAAAAAGATCCCAAAAAGAAAACCCCTAGGAATACTGTTGCCAAATTCCAGAGCTCCCAGATCAAGGAGAGAATACTGCAAGCAGCCAGAAAGAAACAATTTGAGTATTGTGAAAATACAATCAGGATAACACAAGATCTAGCAGCTTCTACATTAAGGGATAAAAGGGCTTGGAATATGACATTCTGCAGGTCAATGGAGCTAGGATTAAAACCAAGAATCACCTACCCAGCAAAACTGAGTATCATGCTCCAAGGCAAAATATGGATTTTCAATAAAATAGAGGACTTTCAAGCTTTTCAGTGAAAAGACCAGAGCTGAATAGAAAATTTGACTTTCAAACACAAGAATCAAGAGAAACATGAAATGGTAATCAAGAAAGAAAAGTCATAAGGGACTTACTAAAGTTGAACTGTTTTGTTTACATTCCTACATGGAAAGATGATGTGTATAATTCATGAGTCCTCAGTATTAGGGTAGCTGAAGGGAATATATATATATATATATATATATATATATATATATATATATATGTATGTATATGTGTGTGTATGTGTGTGTGTGTATATATATATATAGACAGAGGGAACAGGGTGAGTTGAATATGAAGGGATGATATCTAAAAAAAATAAAATCAAACTAAGGGATGAGAGAGGAATATATTGAGAGAGGGAGAAAGGGAGAGATAGAATGGGGTAAATTATCTCACATAAAAGTGGCAAGAAAAAGCAGTTCTGTTTGGGAGGAAAGAGGGGGCAGGTGAGGGGGAATGAGTGAATCTTGCTCTCATTGGATTTGATCTGAGGAAGGAGTAACATACACACTCAATTGGGTATCTTACCCCACAGGAAAGAAGGAGGAAGGAGATAAAACAGGGGGAACGATAGAATGGAGGGCATATAGAGGGAGGAGGTAATCAAAAGCAAACACTTTTGAAAAGGGACAGGGTCAAGGGAGAAAATTGGATAAAGGGGGATATGATAGGAAGGAGCAAAATATAGTTAGTCTTTCACAACATGAGTATTGTGGAAGGGTTTTACATAATGATACACATGTGGCCTATGTTGAATTGCTTGCCTTCTTAGGGAAGGTGGGTGGGGAGGGAAGAGGAGAGAGAATTTGGAACTCAAAGTTTTAAAAGCAGATGTTAAACAGAAGTTTTTGTTTAGGAAATAAGATATACAGGTAATGGGGCATAGAAATCTATCTTGCCCTATAAGAAAGTAAGGGAAAAGGGGATGGGGGGAGTGGGGTGACAGAAGGGAGGGCTGACTGGGCAACAAGGCAATCAGAATATATGCCATCTTGGATTTGGGGGCAGGGTAGAAATGGGGAGAAAATTTGTAATTCCAACTCTTGTGAAAATTAATGCTGAAAACTACAAGTATTAAATAAATAATGATTTTTTAAAAAGAAAACAAAAATAAGAAAAATTTTTTTAAAAAATAGGATCAAAGAGTGGGATACTGGTACAAAATGGAGCATGCTTTTGTTGGGTTTGCTGTACTGGTTTTGTCTGTTAGAAAGGAAGACTTGTTCTAGGGTGGTGGGGGAAAGTCATATCCGCAAATGACTCTGCTGTAAGAACAGAAGGCATCTTTCTGCAGTGCCCCGAAAAGGGTTCCATGCAGTGTTGTTCTTGGTTTCTGTTGTAACTGTAAAGGAAAACTTTCACAATGTCCAGAGCCTTGGATGTCTTGCAAATGAAGGGAGAGGATGTCCTCAGATTCCTTCCTGTAGGAAACTGGTGGCACCAATTTGGACTTCCAGATGGAATGGTATATCTACAAAAGAAAGAGCGATGGCATCTACATCATTAACTTGAAGAGAACTTGGAAAAAGCTTTTGCTGGCAGCTCATGCCATTGAAAACTCAGCTGATGTTAGTGTCAGCTCATCCAGGAACACTGGCCAGCGGGCTGTTCAGAAATTTGCTGCTGCCACTGGTGCCACACCTATTGCTGGACATTTCACACTGGGCAGCTTCACTAACCAGATCCAGGCAGGTTTCAAGGATTCTCACCCCTCTGGGGCACATCACCAGCCTCTGACTGAAGTATCGTATGTTAACCTCCCAACCACTGCACTGCGCAACACAGACTCTCCACTTCGCTATGTGGATATTGCCATTCCATGCAACAACAAGGGGGCTCATTCAGTGGGTGTGATGTGGTGGATGCTGGCCCGTGAAATCCTACATATACCTGGTACCTGGTACCATCTCTCATGAACACCTGTGGGAGGTTATGCCTGATCTTTACTTCTACAGGGATCCAGAGGAGATTGGAAAGGAAGCACAGGCCGCAGCTGAGAAGGCAGTGACAAAGGAAGAGTTTCAGGGTGAATGGACTGCACCTGCCCCAGAATTCACTGCTACTCAACCAGAAGTGGTAGATGGGTCTGAGGGAGTACAGGTGTAGTCTGTGCCCATTCAGCAGTTCTCCATGAAAGATTGGAGTGCTCAGCCAGCTACTGAGGGCTGGTCTGCGGCTTCTACTGCTCAGGCCACTGAGTGGGTAGGAACTACCACAGAGTGGTCTTAAGTTTTGCCCCAGGTGCTCTAATAGTGTTGGAAAAATGCTGATGGAAAATAAACATTGGTTTCTTACCAAAAAAAGAACAGAAGTCATTAAAAAATGTTTGAAAATATTTAATTGAATGAAAAGAACCTACTGAAGGGCTGGGGGTGGGTGCTGGCCCATCCTTCTTAGCAGGGCCGGCCATATTCAAATTTATGAAATCACGTCTGCCTCTCTGCGCCTTCCTCCCTTCACTTCCCTCCCAGCATTCAGATGTTCAGTTTCCTCTTGCCGTCTTTACCCACTCACCTATCAAAAAAAAAGCCCTTATTAATGACTTATTCTGTACTGTTTGTTGCCTCCCCTAGGGATAGTTGCATTTTAGAGCGTGGCAAAGTTGTAAGCTAACAGCATGGTGTTGGACCACTGGAATGAAAAGCCGTAATAGTAGTCATAGAGGCATAGTACACAAGAGGGGAGACACGGAACCTTCCTGGTGCTGATGAATGACGTCACACAGGCAGAGGGCCACCTGTTCTACTGTCTCTTCAGCTAAGATAAAGGAGCTAAGTCTCTTTGATGTTGTACTATGTTGGTCTTCTCCTGGCTTGTCCATTTAAGCCAGGGCTGACAAAAGATGCTGTGTTCTTTATCTACCCAGCATCAAGAGTCTTAATGTTAGGTCTTTTAAGGGGAAGAAAAATGTCTCCTTTTCCCCCACAATTCTGACTCCCATACCACCTGCCTCAGAAACAAAACTTGGCCCATCAGTCTTCCCTGTGCCTAGATCCCTCTAATTTTAGCAGTATTCCACAGGTGTCTAAACCAAATCTGGCCCTAATTAATTGGTATATAAGTACTTCTGGTTTGGTTAATGGAATTGGGGGTAAGGGGAAGATTGAAGAAAGAACAGGAGGGCTATTAAGAGTGAAAGGGATAATGATAAGTAAATGGAAGAAAGAAAGAACTACTGAACTTTGCTTCTATTTCTTAGCACTCTGTCTTGAGCCCTCTTCTCTTCTCCCTCTATACCAAGGGTTTTTAAAGCTTTTTTGTTGTCATAGAAGCCTTTGGAAGTCTGTTGAAGTCTATAGATGCCCTTTTCAGACTAATGTTTTAAATGCGTAAAATACCTAGGGTCACAAAGGACCAAATGATGGAAATGTAGTTATCAAAATGTTTTCAAAATAAGTTCATAGTCCCCAAGTTGACTCCCTCTTCTTCATTTTTCTCTTGGTGCTCTTATCGCATCCCATGGGTTCAACCATCATCTTTATGGAAATGACTCTCAGATCTACATATCTAACCCCCATCTCTCCCCTGAACTCTAGTCTGGCATCACTGACTGGCTATTGGACATTTCCAACTTTGTGTTCCAGGCACATCTCAGACACCATGTGTGCAAAATAGAAGTGATCATATTTCTCCCCCACCAAAAGCCTGCCCCTTCCTAACTTCCCTATTTCAGTTGAGGATATACCTTCCTTCCAGTCACTTAAATGTCATCCTTAGAGTCATATTCAACTCTGTCTTCTCTCTCACCCTCCATATAAAAGCACTTCCCAAGTCTCATCAATTCGACCTCTTCAACATTACTCGCATGCATTCCATTTTCTCTGCTTACACTGCCGCCACCTTAGCTCAGGCCTTTGTCACCTCTTACCTGGCTTATTCTAATAGCCCCCTTATTGTTCTTTCCTCCTTCCAATGTCACCCCTCTCATATCCACACTTTACTCAGATGCCAAACTGATAATTGTGCTTCCTGAAGCACAGTTCTAACTGCCCTGTCACACCCCAGCTCAAGAAGCTCTAGTGATTCCCTCTTGCCCTTGGGGTAAAATAGAAACCCCACCTACTAGACTTTTATAGCCCTTTACGTTTTGGTACCAGGTTTTTGTATGTTATTCTCTTCTCCTTCATAAACTATATGTCCTAGACGAACAAGTCTATTTTCTGTTCCCCTCACATGACAGTACCATAGTTATCTCCTGCTTGCATTTCAACAAAGTATTTGACAACATCTCTTGTTGTGAACCATGCAGAGATAAACAGGATTATTGTATAGTTCTGGTGAATTTGAATTGATTGAATGGTCCAAGTCAAGTGGACAAAAGCTTGTTAAGTGCCTACTATTCGTTAAGCACTTTGCTAAGCACTGGGGATTTTTAGAAAGCAAAAAAATAAATAAAATAAAATAAAAACCCGTAAAAGTCCCCATTCTCAAGGAGCTCACATTCTAATGGAAGAGACAACAGGCCAACAACTGTTCGCAAATGACACGTGCAGGATAAATTATCATGGGGCGAAGGCACTGGTGTGGAGGAAGACTGGAAAAAAGCTTCATGTAGAAGGGGAGATTTTAACTGGAACTTGAGGGAAGCCAAGAAAGCCAAGAAGCAGAAATGAGAGGCCAAGCATGGAGAATAACCAATGAAAATGCATGGAGTCAGGAGACAGATTGTCACATGTTCAAGGAATAGCAACACCAGTGCAGCTAGACTATAGAACACTTAGGGAGAAATAAGATATGAGATGACTAGAAAGGTAGAAAGGGACCAGGATGTAAGGTGCTTTGAAAACCAAACAGAAGATTTTATATTTGATCCAGAAGGTATGAATCATGTTATTGTTCAGTCATGATAGCTATGTCCCACTCTCCAGGACCCTATTTGGGGTTTTCTTGGCAAAAATTGTGGAGTAGTTTGCCATTTCCTTCTCCAGCTCATTTTATAGATGAGGAAACTAAGGCAAACAGGATTAAGTGATTTGCCCAGGGTCTCATAGTGTCTGAGGCCAGATTTGAACTCAGGAAGATGAAGTCTTCCTAACTGTGCCACCTCAACTCCCTCTACTTTGGTGAACTGAGTACAACTCTCTCCATCTTATGTTAAGCATTGACTCACCAATTAGAAGCCCTCCTTGCCAGGCTCCCCACCCCAATGGCCCTTCCACAAAAACATCCTGTTGTGACATCTTCTGTTCTGGGAGCCTATGAAGGTTCCCTGATTCTAGAAAGCAGCTAGATCACTTAGGTCACCACCTTATCTAATCAAGCAGCTTTTGTAATATACTCTCCTCTTTTGCCTGAAACCTTTCCCCTTCTTTGTGGTTTAAGCGTATATAAGTCCCCTGTAAACTCAATTTGGAAAGTCCCTGCCTGTGCAGGTAGGGCTCCTTTGCTGATAAACTCATTAAACCCCAAGATAGGTTTGATGTTGTTTGGAACCTCATTATTCCTGCATAACCCACAGAGGTAATAGGGAGCCACTGGAATTTATTGGGTAGAGGTAATGTAGTCAGACCTGTACTTCAAGAAGGTCAATTTTATAGCTGAGTAGAAGACAGAGTGGAGGCAGTAATTAATATCAACCTGAAAGGAGGTCTTTGGGGATCATTGCAAGTCTTGACTTGTCCATATTCTGTTCAAAATTTTACTAAAGTCTTAGATGAAGGCTATGATGGCACGGATATCAGATATGAAGTTGACACAAAACTGTGGAAGGATAACTAACACTTTCTATGCCAGGATCAGAATACAAAACTATTCCAGTCTGGAATGATCTGCCAAATATTGTAAGATATCATTTCCTAGTGATAAATATAAAGTCCTACATTTCAAATGAATGCATAAATTTCAAAAGTACAGGATGGGGAAGGAATAGCGAATCAATGGTGAATTTCAAGGTCAACATTAGTGTGACAAAGTAAACACAAAAGCTAAACTAGACTTAAGCAGAATTCACAGAAACAGGGCATCTGGGGTTAGACAAGCAAAAGAACTGCCATGTCTGGCTCTGGGCAGACCACACATGTGTGCGGTTCTAGGTCTCATGTTTTAGGAAGTCCCTGTATCTACTGAGGTGCATTTAGAATAGGTCAACTGGTAGAGCAAGGAAATGCAAAAACATGCCATATGCAAAAAAAGATTTAGGGAGATGTAACAGCAGTCTTTAAGTATTTAAAGACAAATACTGGTGGCTGATGGGTTGGTTATTGTTCTTTGTTCTCCAAGAGGATCAAAATGACATCACTACTTGGGGGTCAGCATACAGTATGACCACCTATGGTTGATCAGATCAATACGAGCTTGGAGGTTCTACAACAGGTTGGGCACAAATAGTCCATATGAACATTTGGAGTGGAGATGGCTCCAAATCTGTATATCTCATGTTTCTTTTGAGCTACTGCAATTCTGCTTTGTTCATAGAGCACAGCTTCTTCTTTGATGCAGGCATGCCATGCTGCATAATCCTGTACCAGTGCTTCCCATGTTTCACAATCAATTCCAAAGTTCTTCAGAGAAACCTAGAGAGTGTCCTTGTATTGCTTCATCTGACCTCCATGTGAATGCTAGTTGGACACAGAAGGAAGAACCAGAAACAATGAGAAGCAGCTTCCAAAAGGCAGATTTCAGGTCAATGTAAGTAAAAACTTCCTAATAAGTAGAGTTGTCCAAAAGAGCAGAGGGATGATTCACTCGATAATGAGTTCAGTTCATCATTATTATCACCTCATGTTCACTACTGTTAGGTCTTAAAGTAGAAATTGGGTGACCACTTTTCAATCATTTTGTAGAGACAGCAATTCAAGTATGCTTCCAACCAAATAGCCACCAAGGTCCCTTCCAACATTAAGATTCTATCATTCAATGACATTCTCATTGAATCTTATGTCAATCCTTCACAGTTCTAGTTAGTAGTCTGCAACACTGGGTGAATACCTATTCACTACAGGATGCTTTACTAGACAATCTGGAAAGTTACCAAGAGAATATTTTTAAGCTGTTTTCAGTCTGATTCGAAAAACAAAATATAGATAACTAAATTATATTTAATGATATAATACAATCAAATCAAATTCATAGAGTAACTTTCATATCTGTGATGAAGAAATGCAAAAAAAAAATAGTGATTCAGAGCCCCAAGCAGTATTTTTGCACCTAGGAAAATCTATGAAATCCCTTCTCAAATCAACTGTTAAGGACGAATTTCATTTTGTCGAATAGTAAGAGACAATAAGACACTGCACCCCATGGATAGATATCCTAAGACCTAAAGATGGGAAGTGGAGAATGTACCTGGGATATGGCACTATGGGGAAAGCAGTTTATTACATGACAGCTTACTATTTTAACTAATTATTTTTGGTGACTAAGTGTTCAGCTAAGCTGTTTCCAGCTCCTGAAGCATAAGTACTGTCAGGACCCTCTCAATTTCAGCACCTTGGGACAAAGCTCAGGATACCCTGTCCTAGTTATGTCCTAGTTATGAGCATTTTCATTTTCACTTCTCTCTCACGCCCATTGTTTGACTGAAAACTAAAAATGTTCAAGCAAACATTTATGTCCAATGTGAATTCTTCTCACAGAACCTGAAAACTGTGGCTTTGGCACTGATAAAAATGTTGTGTCCTGATTAATGCAGAAGGGGAGATGTGAGCTTTACTAGCAAAGTTTTTCAATCTTTATGTCAAAAAGGCACAAAGCAATCTTTGTATTGGAGAGATTTCGAGGGTATCTAACTTTGTAGCTCAGACTCTCCTGCACTCTCTTACTAGGCAGGTAAGGATTTCACAGATGCTTCATAAGATGAAAGAAAGACTCTTCCTGAACTATGCAGCAGCCCACATGACACATTCAGGACCCATGCTGGGCTCAATTACCATTGGCTCTTCTCCATTTGACAATACAGACAACTTATCACAATGAAGAGCTGAATCTCCAAAGAGGATGTAAGGGAACTGGGAAATGAATGAAAAGCTTTTATTTGTTTGAAAGCTCAATGATTTACCATTTCTTTTATGTATCTCCCAGCACAACTACTTACTACAGAGCATTTTGTATTTTTAAAGTCCACACATCAAAAATGGAGTGCAGGCAATTTTGATCTCCATTTTTTTCAGAGGCAACTGAAACAAAAAGAGTAAGGTAGTACTTCAACAACCATTCCTTATAGGGTCCTTCTGTCAAACCCTGAGGTCACAGTTCTTGGTGTTTCTCTTTTTCAGCAGGCACAAAAGCATATTATCTTCAGAATCCAGAATTGGACTGTCAGGATTCAAATACGGCAGCAAGAGCCACATCTGAAAAGAAGTGTTCATGATTATGCAGGAATCATGGCATAATTCCTCCCGCTATACTCAGCATTTGCCAGCCCCATAGTAGAGCCTGGTTCAGTTCACCATAACAGAAAAGGGACGGAGAGAGCTAGCACTGAAAGTCAGTATAGCATAATGGATAGAGCGACATACTCAGAACCAGAACAGAACAGAATCTAAAACCTGCTTCTGACATTTACTAGCTAGGTGACCCTGAGCTTCTCAGCCTCAGTTTCCTCATCTGTAAAGTTGAGATAAAAATGCCTGCCTTAGAGGATTATTGTAAGGTTCAAATGATTTAATATATCTATAATGACCTGATGCACAAATAAAGCTACATCTGCAATGTTTTGTTCAGTTTTGGACATACAGTTTAGGGAGAAAATTGATATTTGAAATGGAAGTGATACAAAAACTAAGATCAATTTTTTAAAGGAAGTACATGGATAAACTAGAGAATAACCAGAGGAGAACAACCAGGACAGTGAAGGGCTACAAACCTAAATGCAAATGTTTAGCCTAGAGAAGAGAAGGCTCATGAAAGACATAGTAGCTGTGTCCAAGGACTCCAAAAAGAAGCTGTGCTTGTTCTATTTGGCACCAGAAGTTACAACTAGGAGCAAAGGGCGGGAGATGCAAAGAGGGAAATTTTGGCTTGATGGCAAGAAACATTACTTAACAATTAGAGCTATACCAAAGTGTAACAGGATTCCTTGGGAGGTATGGGTTCCCTGGCTAACCTTAATGATTTGCTGATTTTCTTTTTGAGGTAATCAGGGTTAAGTGACTTTCCCAGGGTCACACAGCTAGTAAGTGTCTGAGGCCAGATTTGAACTCAGGTCCTCCTGACTCCAGGGCTGGTGCTTTATCCACTGTACCACCCAGCTACCCCTGTCACTAATGTTTTTAAGCAAAGGATTGGATGACCATTCGTTAAGTAGGTCATCATTTCCCATCTATCTACTCATGTGGACTTCAACATGTCTCTAGAAACTTATCTTCCTGCAAAATTAAATTAGCTGTGAAGCTCACAACTCCTCAGTACCCCCTTGCCTCTGATTAGAGACGGTAGATGATGGACACTGGAGAGCTCCTCCCACATCCTCTATTTAAAGAGGGCCCCCAGGTAGACACCTCATGTTTTTGCACCTGGCTGGAGGACTTCATCATGCCCTACACCCGAGCAGGGTACCCTCCTCCCTGCCTTCCCTTTTCTTTTTTCATGTTGTCTTCCCCATTAGAAAATGAATTCCTGGTGGAGCAAAGATGGCGGCTGGAAAGCAGGGACTTGCATGAGCTCCCCCCCAGGTCCCTCCAAAAACCTATAAAAAATGGCTCTGAACAAGTTCTAGAGCTGCAGAACCCACAGAATAGCAGAGGGAAGCAGGGCTCCAGCCCAAGACAGCCTGGATGGTCTCTGGGTAAGGTCTATCCCATGGAGCTGGGAGTGGAGAGGAGCAGAGCCCAGCGTGGGCTGCACAGAACCGGCCCTAGCACCCTGAATCAGTGAGCTGTGGCACTTACCAGACTTCTCAAACCACAAATACCGAAGACAACAGAGAAGGTTAGTGGGAAAAACTGCAGGGGACAGAGTGAAAGGAGTTTGCAGTTCGGCCACTGCCCCAGGGTCAGCAGAGGTGGTGCAGCTACAGAACTACAGCTGCAGTTGCTTCCAGCCCCAGTCCCACGGTGGGGTGGGGGGTACTAAGTGGCATATCAGAGCGGGAGTGCAGAGCCTGCTTAAGATCTGACTCGAGGTCTGGGTTGGCAGTTCTTGGGAGAGAAGGAGCACTGGTGTGGCAGACTTGCTGTGTAGAAATAGCTCTGAAAACAACACTGCAGCCCCTCAAGCTTGGGACAAAGTACTCTTTACTCTACAAGCAATCATACCCCAACAAAAAACTGAAGGGTCAAGTAGTTGGCTGGAAACATGGCCAGGCAGCAAAAACAGACTCAGATTCAGACTCAGACTTTGGAATCTTTCTTTGGTGACAAAGAAGACCAAAGATACAACCAGAAGAAGTCAACAAAGTCAAAGAGTCTACACCAAAAGTCTCCACGAAAAACATGAAGTGGTCTCAGGGCACAGAACAGCTCAAAAAGGATTTAGAAAAGCAAGTTAGAGAAGTAGAGGAAAAATTGAGAAGAGAAATGAGAGTGATGTGAGAAAATCATGAAAAAGAAGTCAATGACTTGCTAAAGGAGACCCAAAAAAATACTGAAGAAAACAACACCTTAAAAAATAGACTAAGTCAAATGGCAAAAGAGCTCCAAAAAGCCAATGAGGAGAAGAATGCCTTGAAAGGCAGAATTAGCCAAATGGAAAAGGAGGTCCAAAAGACCACTGAAGAAAATACTACCTTAAAAATTAGATTGGAGCAAGTGGGAGCTAGTGACTTGATGAGAAATCAAATATTATAAAACAGAACCAAAGGAATGAAAAATGGAAGACGATGTGAAATATCTCATTGGAAAAACCACTGACCTGGAAAATAGATTCAGGAGAGATAATTTACAAATTGTTGGACTACCTGAAAGCTATGATCAAAAAAAGAGCCTAGATATCATCTTTCAAGAAATTATCAAGGAGAACTGCCCTGATATTCTAGAGCCAGAGGGTAAAATAGAAATTGAAAGAATCCACCAATCACCTCCTGAAAAAGATCCCAAAATGAAAACCCCTAGGAATACTGTTGCCAAATTCCAGAGCTCCCAGATCAAGGAGAGAATACTGCAAGCAGCCAGAAAGAAACAATTTGAGTATTGTGGAAACACAATCAGGATAATACAAGATCTAGAAGCTTCTACATTAAGGGATAAAAGGGCTTGGAATACGATATTCTGCAGGTCAATGGAGCTAGGATTAAAACCAAGAATCACCTACCCAGCAAAACTGAGTATCATGCTCCAAGGCAAAATATGGATTTTCAATAAAATAGAGGACTTTCAAGCTTTTCAGTGAAAAGACCAGAGCTGAATAGAAAATTTGACTTTCAAACACAAGAATCAAGAGAAACATGAAATGGTAATCAAGAAAGAAAAGTCATAAGGGACTTACTAAAGTTGAACTGTTTTGTTTACATTCCTACATGGAAAGATGATGTGTACAATTCATGAGACCTCAGTATTAGGGTAGCTGAAGGGAATATACATATGTGTGTATATATATATATATATATATATATATATATATATATATAGACAGAGGGCACAGAGTGAGTTGAATATGAAGGGATGATATCTAAAAAAATCAAATTAAGGGATGAGAGAGGAATATATTGAGAGAAGGAGAAAGGGAGAGATAGAATGGGGTAAATTATCTCACATAAAAGTGGCAAGAAAAAGCAGTTCTGTTGGGAGGAAAGAGGGGGCAGGTGAGGGGGAATGAGTGAATCTTGCTCTCATTGGATTTGACCTGAGGAGGGAATAACATACACACCCAATTGTGTATCTTACCCTGCAGGAAAGAAGGAGGAAGGAGATACAAAAGGGGCAACGATAGAAGGGAGGGCAGATAGGGGGAGGAGGTAATCAAAAGCAAACACTTTTGAAAAGGGACAGGGTCAAGAGAGACAATTGGATAAAGGGCGACTGGATAGGGGGGAGCAAAATATAGTTAGTCTTTCACAGCATGAGTACTGTGGAAGGGTTTTGCATAATGGTATGCAAGTGGCCTATGTTGAATTGCTTGCCTTCTTAGGGAGGGTGGGTGGGGAGGGAAGAGGGGAGAGAATTTGGAGCTCAAAGTTTTAAAAGCAGATGTTCAAAAAAAAAGTTTTGCATGCAACTAGGAAATAAGCTATACAGGCAATGGGGCATAAAAATCTATCTTGCCCTACAAGAAAGTAAGGGAAAAAGGGATGGGTGGGAGTGGGGTAACAGAAGGGAGGGTTGACTGCGGAATGGGGAAATGAACATATGCCATCTTGGAGTGGGGGGAGAGCAGAAATGGTGAGAAAATTTGTAACTCAAAATCTTGTGGAAATCAATGTTGAAAACTAAAATATTAAATAATAAAATATGAGAATAAATTTTAAAAATAGGAACCTAATAAAAAACCTAATAGAAATCTAATTTGAATAAATAATAATAAATTCATTAAAAATAAGAGTAGCTCACTAAACACACCAATAATCATTTGTTAAATGAATATTCATTGAATGCTTTCTACATACAAGGCATCAGAGAGCCTATATCTAAATGGGTATTATCCTTCAAAGTACTCAATGATGTTAATATTTCTTTAAAAATTTGTGAACTGTGCTTTTGAAATTATATTCAGGGACTGTTCACTAGTAATGCAAGCAAAGCATTCTTGGAGACTAATATAATGTGGTAGGAGTCGTGATTTGATCAAACCATTCTGGAAAACAATCTCAGACTGTGCAAGAAATCACTAACCTACTCATGGCTGTTTAGCATACAATCCTACCACTTGCCTCATACTCCAAGGAGGTGAAAAACATAAAGCCTTCCTATAGACCAAAATATCCATAGCAGCCCTTTTTTGTGGTGGCAAAAAAAAAGGAAACAAGTTGGTGCCTATCAATCGGGGAAGAGCTGAACAAATTGTAGCAAGTGTATGTAACAGAATACTATTGTTCCATAAAAGACGGTGAATATAAGAAATTCAGAGAAGCATGGAAAATCTTAAATGAACTATTGCAGAAGTAAGCAGAACCAAAAAAATACCATCCAATGTACACATCAACTACAGCAACACAAAAGGAAAGAACACTGAAAAGCAGCCACTTAGAAAAATTATGAAAGATTAATCTTGCCTCTAGAGAAAGTTGATAAATCTTTGCAGGGCTTAACTCCTGACTCTCTAGACTTCTTTCTCCACCACACCCTGCTTCCTTCTCACCCTGGAACATTAATTATTCTGCCCTTGTGGCCCCTTCGGGTCAGTCCTTCCCAGAGCTCCCATTTTAAGGAAAATGCCCAGGCCAGCCATTTTTGCTCTTTCATTCTTCTCTGGGATCCACTCTTACCATACCCCTGCAACCTCATCCTAATGATCACTACACCCTAGTAGCCCCTTCAGGTCAGTTTCTTCTAGTACTTCCATTTTAAAGAAAGCCATATTCATACCTTCATGTCTTTTGGGGCTCCACTCTTGACTCTCCAGTCTTCTTTCTCCACCATGCCCCAATGTGGGTACCTTCTCACCCCCACCTCCCCACCTCATCCCTTTGAAGCTCCCTTAAGTGTTACCCTTCACAGCCAGCTAGGTGGCCCAGTGGATAGCGTATTGGGCCTGGATTCAGGAAGACTTGAATCCAAATCTGGTCTGAGGCTTAGCTGTGTGACCTTGAGCAAATCACTTAATCTTACTTTCCTCAACTGTGAAATAGAGGTAATAATAGGATGCATGTCCCAGGCCTATTGTTAAGATCTGTGTTAGCTCAGTGCCTGACACATAGTGGATATTATATAAATGCCAACTTTTTTCACTATTAGAATATAAGCTACTTTAGGGCAGGGGAGGTCTTTCTTGCTTATGTTTCTATTCTGGGTTCTTAGCACAATTCCTTGCTAACACATAGTGTTTCATAAATATTTGTTGACTTGATTTGTCTCCATAGAGAAGTGGCAGACTTTGAGTAAAGAATATTATCAATGATATTAGATATGGTTGCTGAATTACTGAGGGCTGGGGGCGGCATTCTACATTACAAAGAAGAGTTCAGGAGAGGGAAATATATCAGGAATATTAATAAAACTTTATAGAAGAAGAGGTAAGCCTCATCATTTTACAGTCACTGCATGTTTTTACTAAAAGAACATTCCAAGTGATCACCCATCTTACTCATCAACCTTCGTGCTAAATGATGTTTAGCTGTTTGCAAAAATGAGATCCACCCTCAAAAGATGAAAATTTGCCACTTATTTAGGATAGTCAAAATCACATGCTGCAGATTTTGAAGGCAACTCCACAAAAATTCTCTGAAGAGAAGAGCCACAGATGTTTGGAGCAATGAAAGCAATGTATGGAGGAACGAATTGAGCACAGAACCTGCCACAGGGCTTATTTTGAAAGGGAAAGAGTCTATTTGGATAGACAATGGTACCGCCTAATGAGTCTCCAGGGAGCAAAGTCAGCCAGAAAAGGATAGTGTTGGGAGAAATTCTAGTTATCCCTGGGCCAGGAGCAACCACAACTAAGGAGGAGGTGGTGGTAGTTGTGCTTTCTCAGGAATAAATCTGGATGAGAAGGAAGCCATTGTCCAAGGCCTTCTTCTCTTGCTAGGAGTAGGGAACTTAGTTATTATGTTCTAGCCATGTGCATCTTCTGAATCACTGTGGAGAGAAACATCCCAAACAAAGTAGGAATGCCCTACACATGGGCAAAAAGGGCCCAGCAGCTCCTTCAGTTGGAAGCAAAGGAGAGGGGGAAGTATATCACGAATATGGGGCAGATCCATAAAGTATGACCCAATGCCACCTAGGCAACTGCTATCTCTGGTACCATTAGAAAATCAGTCTTTTTACTATGGTACAGGTTGCATGATGCTTGCCTCCAATGGGTATAGACCTAGGGAGAGATATCATTACCACCATTGAGAAGAGAAGGACTGACCCTGGCAGAAAAAGTTGTAACAAAAGAAGTAGAAGACAGTGATGGTGGAAGAAGGGAAGAGAGTGCCTGCTACCACTTGGCAACAATTGCCTACAAAAGCAATGAGGGACAACTGTGGCGGGAATCATTCTGCTGTGGTCAATTCAGGGGCAATGGGAGAACAGGGCCTACCTCATAATACACACGCACCCACAAAATTCTGAGTGCAGCAAATTGAGACCAGTTTGCTAAGCTTAGCCCACTACCCTGTATTTTGCAATCAAACCCTGTAACCCAACCCAGACCTCACATTTCACTGGCTCCCCGCATACCCAATAATGTGGATCTTGGTTTTGCATGACCCAGTTATCAACCTTAGCTCAGTTGGGCAACTCTTTGGTCATCTACTTGCATGGTCACTTCCTGGCTGTGACTATCTCCTGATCCCCCAAACCAAAAGTGGTTTAATCAGGGCAATGGAACCCAGTCTGCCCACAGTGCAAGCATGATGGGTCCCAAAGAACACAAGAGGAAAATGCCAGAGAAACAATGTAAGTAGATAAGATGTGAAAGCAATGAAGAATTAAAGATAGACATGAGTAAGTAATCCATTCTCATCCTTGTGATTTACAAATTCCCCTTGAGCTAGACCAAACAGCCGTAACAATAAAATTGTATCCTAATGCCAACATAAAGGAAAAAGGAGGCCATTGAGATTCAGCTCACTTTTAGGTTCTCTCATTATACATATCTAGGCTGGAGTCTTCTTGCTCTATTCTCTATCTAAACACTCATTGAATATGATTTAATAAGGTACAGAGAGGGGAATGAAACTGAAAAATACAGCTGCTACAAAGATTGTGTGACTATGTGGTATCTGGCAGGCTGATTACAGAGGGAACATCAGCTGCATTATTGAATTCTGCCCATAATCTGGCCATAGATTCTTAGAGGAATTGTTTGACCATAATTTGTCTGCTATTTTCACTTTGCTAGAATTCTACTCATTGCTGCTGCAATGCCAGTATCTTGATTTAGATATTTCTTCCTGCTTTGAAGACAGCTGAATAACCTTCCGAATAAGAGTTCTATAAATTCCTTTCGGGAGGGTATATTTTAAGTGAGCATTTGGCCTTCAGCAGCAATTACAATCAATCATGCCTGAGAAAATACACACTCATCATTTATTTTAGGCACAATCCTCTATTACTTTTTCACTTAAAGTGTATTTTAAAATTGATAGTGTTAAAAGAAGGCCCTTTCCTAAACACGCACTTTAATAAAGGAACGAGCATCTTTGCTTGCTCATTACATCAATTTCCACATCTTAAAAAAATATTCAAATATGTAGGTAATTGATTTATGTTTCATTTTATAAGAAATTTTCAAAATAAAACTCATTTTGCTAAAGCATCAAACATGTTTAATGAAAGTTCAGTAAATTGAAAATACTCTTATAGCCATGCCCCTCACCCAATAATATAAGAAAAGAATTGGCCAAAAAAATTATTCTCTCTACAATACAAAAATAAAATGAAATGCCCAAATAGCAGAATTTTCAAGCACTTTTTGTTCACTAAAAGTTTTAAAAGTACAACAGTACATGAACCTCAGAAGGAAAAAAATCTCCTTGGAACTAATTACAATAATTAAGTAACTGTTCTATTATTCAGTGGAGTCGATGACACTCAAAATAAAAGCATTTTGCCAAAATTATTTATCATTTTTTGTGTTTAACAGAATCTAATACCAAGAATAAATAGACATTCTTTTAAAGGGAATAGATTTGATTACACTCATCTAATTGCAGAGACCAGTATTGCTATGTGAGACTGCATTGCCTGAAAATTAGTCCTGAGATGTCTGAAATCTTAATAAAAATTGCAGAAAGCCTGGGTAGTCTCTGGGGAAACGTATACTTCTTGTTTCCATACCTCTGCTACACCTCCCACCAAAAAACTCTGCCATTTTCTAAATCATCATCAAGACCACCATTCTTAAAAAAGTATCCACATGATGCTCCATGAAGACCAAAGTACGGCTGGATTTGGCTTCTCTTACTTTGTCCAACTTGTCCTCTTTACTGAAGGCAGAGCTGACTAGATGCAGGAGAAGAAATCTGCCCTTGACCTCAGAGTTCTAAGATAGATTTTCTATTGGCTCTCACTTTCAGGCATGACTGATTCTTTGCATTCATATACTAAAAACCTCTCTCTTCCTGCACCTTATGTTGTGATAGTCCAACTAGCCGATAAGCAGGGCAAAGGCAGGCAGTAGAGAAGAGAACTGAGAATTCCAAGGCAAGATTTTGTTGGGGAATATAACTTAAAATGGTGCCAAGGAAAGGGTAGACCTAGGAACATTCAGCAATTCTAAGACAAAAGTTTTCACTGAGAAATCTGTGAAAGGAAAATGGGCAGGGAAATTGGTTGGGAGGTACCGAGAAAAAATTCTACTGGGACAATTAGCCAGTTAGTCAAATGAGGATCCAAAAAATGAAGATTCACAAGATTTCAGATGGATCCTAAAGAACATGGAAGCAGAGAGATTTGCAGAAGCCATAGGATCTCATTTCATTCTGTATACAATGCCCTTAACGTTGCCTTTTTGCTGCTCCTTAAATATGTCTTCATTGGTAATAGACTATACCATGTGTCTTTTTTCCACTTTTTATTGATGCCTGTTGATTTTTTTGTCTTTTTGACATCACAGACATTTTCCAACAATACTCCCTCTCTTCCCATTGAAAGATCTCTTACAAGCATGTAAAGGATTAAGAAAAACTAGCCAATCAAGCAATCACATCAGACAACATTTGCAACATTTTGCCCTTATAGGTTGCTACCTCTCTTCCAGGAGTGGGGATGTCACTTCAGGCGTCTTTGCTTTTTGGGTTATGTGAAAATTTTATTTCTCTGAAGACTATAGATATATGATTCACAGATGTAGAACCACCAAAAGAATGCTGGTGTTGAAAAGATGGTCTTTTGTATTAATAAGCCATTTGGAATCATTAAACATTTCCCAAATGTAATGCAGCCCAACTTCCTCCTACTACTCAATACTATGTCCAACCTTTTCTTCAGCCTATCCAAAATAATTCTTGAGCAACGAATTCCAGTTTTTTGTTATTGGTGTTCAATTGTTTGTCACTCATGTCCAGCTCTTTGTAACCCCTTTTAGAGTTTTCTTGGCCAAGAGACAAGAGTGGTTTGCCATTTCCTTCTCCAGCTCATTTTCCGGTTGAGCAAACTGAGGGAAACAGGGTTAAGTGACTTGCCCAGGGTCATACAGCTAGTGTGTGAGGCCAGATTTGAATTCAGGTCCTCCTGACTCCAAGTCCAGCAATTTATCAATTGTACCACCTAGTTACCCCAAATTCCAATTAGAAGGCCTTTTGTTGTCATTTCTACTTCATTCTCGAAGAGGACCATGACATCAGGAAAGTGATGCCATGACTTGCAAGTGAATTGGATTTAAGTGACGGAGGGGTGTGCCAAGTCACCAGCCTCCCTTTCTCCTCCAGAACCACCTAGGTCCAATGACAACATATAGATCAGGATGACTGGAGATGGCTCCAGATGCAGTGCTCCCACTTTGATCTTTTTAAGCTAAGGTCTTTCCCAGGTCTCAGTCTGACTGAAGTAACACTCATTTAGTGATTAAGCCTAGGTAAGAAATGAGGCAAAGATAGCCTCTTTTACCTAGTCAAAAAATCAACCTGGAAGGGGAAGAACCTCAGAGTTTTAGGACAAAACAGAAACAATTTCTGTTTACATTCACTCTGAGCCATCAGGGCCCAAACAATGACCCAGTGGGGCTTGGGCTAGGACCTATTGTTGACCAATTGATGAGAGCCAGAGTGATTTGGGTTTAAGGCATGTTCCTTCATAGAAATCTAGCCCAAAAAAACCAAGATAGCTTGCAAGGTTTCAGCCCTCAAAATTAATATTCCTTTGGGCAAAACACCCATAGGTGAGGGTGTGAATCCCTATGTGGACAGAGGAAGAGGAGGGAAAAGAGGGAAAGAGAAGAGGGGAGGAGGAGGAAGGAAGGAAGGAAGGAAGGAGGAAAGAGGAAGGGAGGGAGGGAGGAAGGCAGGAAGGAAGGATGAAAGGAAGGAAGGAAGGAAGAAAGGAAGGAAGGAAGGAAGGAAGGAAGGAAGGAAGGAAGGAAGGAAGGTAGAAAGGAAGGAAGGAAAGAAGGAAGGAAGGAAGGAAGGAAGGAAGGAAGGAAGGAAGGTAGGAAGGAAGGAAGGAAAGAAGGAAGGAAGGAAGGAAGGAAGGAAGGAAGGAAGGAAGGCAGGAAGGAAGGAAGGAAGGAAGGAGCTGCATTGCCGAACTGGAACTGCTCAGTTGGGTCCTCAGTGGGTCAGCTACTACTACTCACAGATTGCTATTTGTCCTCTCCTCCCTCCTCTTCCCCTGCCCACATAGGGCATCATACCCTTACCTGCAAATACTTTGTCCAAAGGAATGTAAATTTTCATCACTGAAACCTCACAAGATATCCTGGGGCTTATCAGCTAGATTTCTTTCTTAAGGACCATGACTCAAACCCAATTCACTCTGGCTCTCATTGATTAGAAGGCCTTTTAGCCTTAGTCTGAGACCGATTCATGATTGATTGTTCTTGTTAACTAGTTTAGGTAGCAAAGTTAAAATAGGATGGGGTATTTTCAGCCCCTGCCTTTCAATAGCAACTGGAAAGTTGATATAATTAGGTTCCTTATATTAGTCTATTCATCTTTTTCTCCCACATTCTTAAACAAAGTATGAGGTTTTCCGCCTCCCTATTCACAAATGAATTTGCACAAGGAGCATTTCTGAGCAGCCCCAAATTCACTTTATTGTCTTCTAAAGAGTCTGATGAATCATGGTCTAAACATTTGCTACCAAGTCTTTTCTATGTTTGCTATTGGTAATTAATGAAATATATATACAACCTGACAAGACTTGGGTATATTCAGGTCATGTGGGTTTCCAGTAGGAGTTTTCATTTAGTAATGAGGGCAGTGATAAATTTACCCGACTCAGAATTATCTTTACCTTTCCCTGTCGCAACCACTTACATATTCTAATCAACACTGCTGCCTCTCCAGAAATCCTAATCTAAGTAGAGTCAATCCTCAACATTTGTACATTTAACTTTCACTATTTCAAGCATTCACATGATTTTGTTAATACATTATGTGAAGCTGGTGACATATGGGAGAGAGCACTGGACCTGAAGTCAGGAACATCCAAGTTCCAATTCAGCCTCAGACTTCCTGGCCAAGTCACTTAACTTCTGTTTGCTTCAGTTTCTTCAACTGTAAAATCAATAATATTAGCTCCTGCCTCGCAGGGTTGTGAGGATCAAATGAAATAATATTTGTTTTAAAAAACAGTACAACGCAGCAGGGGCTCTATAAGTCACATTCCCCATCCCCCCACCCTCACCCCATTTCACTTAGTGTGATATTGGGCCTGAGTTGGGCAGAATTCTGAGCTGATTCTCAAAGCTTCACCTTCCACCATACAAAGGTAGATAAAAGAATTGCAGAGGGCTGGCTTATGACAGACAGACAGGAATTATAATTAGTATTCTCTTTACCTTTGGCCGTTTTAAAAGAACTACAAAGAGAAGTAATAATCACAATGTACTGCATGCAATGGTGAGATCACACATGCAGATTTAGTTTCAGATCTGGCACCATTTTGGAGAGGGATTTTGTTTGGGGGGGACGGTTTGTTGTCGGTGTTGTTTTAATTTTTTAATTGTTTCTCAATTACATGTAGAAATAATTTTTAACATTTTTTTAAATTCTGAGTTCCAAATTCTCTCTCTCCCTTCCCTCCACAGTCCTTGAGAAAGCAAGTAATTTGATATAGAGTGTACATGTGCAATCATGCAAAACACATTTCCATATTAGCCATGTTGCAAAAGAAAACAGGCAAAGAAAAAGAAAGCTTCAAACATATGCTTTGATCTGCATTCAGACTCCATCAGTTTATTCTCTGGAGGTGGATAGCATTTTTCCTCATAAGTCTTTCAGAATGGTCTCAGATCACTATATTGCCCAGAATAGCTGTGATTCACGGTTGATCATCATACAGTATTACTATTACTGTGTATAGTATTCTCCTGGTTCTACTCATTTCCCTTTGCATCAGTTCATATAGGTCTTCCCAGGTTTTTCTGAAGGCATCATGCTCATCATTTGTTATAACACAGTAATACTCAATCACAATCACATACCATGACTTGTTCAGCCATTCCCCAATTTCCAGTTCTTGGCCACCACAAAAAGAGCTGCTATAAATATTTTTGTACATGTGGGTCCTTTGCCCATTTTTACAATCTCTTTAGGATACAAACCTAGTAGTGGTATTGGTGGGTCAAAAGATATACACAGGTTTATAGCCCTTTGGGCATAAGTTGGAAAGGGTTGAGTATGATCACAGGAGATGAACTATAGGAGAGCAACCAGCTCCCTGGGGGAAGACTGCTTTTTTTTTTATTTTGGGGTTCCTTCAAGTCCAAGGCACGGGGCCTTGAACATAGTAGGCACTTAGGATATGATTGTTGAGTTAGGTTAAGTGAATAGTACCAGGATTTTAGGAAATTAGAAACCATATCATGTAAGGAATTGTGGAAGGAATTAGGGATATTTAGCGTAGAGAAAAGGAGGCAACTAGGTGGCTCAGCGGAAAGAGCTCTGGGCCTAGAGTCAGAAAGACCTGAGTTCAAATCCAGCCTCAGACTCTTACTAGCTGTGCTACCCTGAGCAAGTCATTTTATTTCTATTTCCCTTAATCCACTGAAGAAAAAAAATTGGCAAATCACTCCACTATCTTTGCCAGGAAAACCCCATGAACAGTATGGTCCACAGGGTCACGGAGTCCGATATGACTGAACAACAACAGTAGAGGCTGGAGAAGAAAACACTCAAAAAGACTGATGCTGTTGTCACTGTTCAGTTATCTAGTCACGTCAAACACTTTGTGATCCCATGGACCACTGCACCCCAATGCTATCTGTGGAGTTTTCTTAGCAAAGATACTGAAATGGTTTGCCATTTCCTCCTCCAGTGGAAAAAATTGGATAGCTGTCATCAAATATTGAAAGAGTTATTATCTTAGTAAAGAGGTTACACTTATCCTCTCTTAAGGCGGATAGTTGCTTGGGGCACTGAGAAATTAAGTGACTTATGGAGAGTCACAGAGCCAGGATGTGTCAGAGGGGATGATCGAGCCCACGATGTCCTGACTTTGAGGCAGGTTCAGTATCTATGATGCCCCTCTGCCCCTTGTGCCAGTTGATCCTTACAATAACCCTGTGAGGTAGATGATATTGCCATTCCCCATTTTACAGATGAGGAACTGAGGGTACGTGACTTGCTCATGATCACACAACTAGCAAGTGTTGGAGGCACTATTTGGAACCAGGTCTTCCTCACTCCATACCATCCATAAGGAAGAAAGACTCCAAGTCATGGAGTGGTTCCTATAGTTGGAAGTATTTAAACAAAGGTAGACAGTACTATTGTCGATGGGTTAGGACTGGATGAGGTAAGATATTGAGCTAGATGAGATTTTGACTAAAGATTTTATTATTCTAATGAGCCCAAACAAATACTCTTTGGAGCCAAAATGGCTGTGAAATGAATCACATTGACCAAGGTGGCCGGGGGGGCATCAGTGACTATCTTCTCAGGGGTCAGTCATCTGCCCCCCAGACACATTTCCCCCAAGATTCAGGAACCCTATCTGCAAAGCAGCACTCCTAGCCCACCCAACTCTAACCCCATCTCCATTGAGGTTTTCCATGAGGGTTTTTCCCCCTGCCTAATGCACAGTACTCATTTCTTCCATGAGCTCAGAGGGAGTAATTCAAGCTTTGAGGTGAGCAGATCAGTTTTAAAAAGTATATTTAGTTTCTTAGAAGAAAGGTGCCCTAGGAAAAAAATGAATAATGTTAAGACTCTACTCAAATTTTGAGGAGTCTAAGATTAGAACCAGGATAGAACTCTTCTGGGATTTGAGTTCTACGTAAGTGCTGGAAAAATGCAAATTGGAATTTCAAAAAGAAGGCAGCCTTTGAAAGGCTTATAAAAGGGTTCTAAAATCTTCTTGAGTAATCAGTCGTTCTGACAAATCAGGCTTGAATTGAGTATTTGTGGAACAGTTACATGATTAATTTTACTTGGAAACACACACGACTCCAAAATTGAGAAAGAGAGTGAACTGACAAAACAGTTTTCTGAAAGTCAAAATGTTTGATAAGGAATCAAAACATAGGCTGACAATTTGTTGTCCCACAAGGGACCATGAAATAGCCTGTCACATTTCATTCTGACTTAAGCCGCAGCAAAATGTGCTGAGATAATGGCACGTCCTCTCTTCTGAGGAGGATCGTCAGGTACATAGCCATAGCTGCGGTCCCCCAACCCAACTTTCTCCACATTGCTCCCAAACGTTCAGCTCCCCAAACATTCTAGAGCCCCTAGAGTGCTTGGAGCTCAAGAACACAGCGGAGTCAGTCTGGATGTCCACACTTGATCTAAAACCATCATGGAAGATTTTGAGTCCTGAGTGAAAATAGCCTTAAGATCCTTGGATATGGTCCAGGATTTTAGTTCCACAGTTGCCTGAGACTCTGATCTGCTTGAGGAACATCCAAGGAGATCCTCATTTGATCTTCTGATCTCTAAAACATACAAACTCCCTCAGAATCTTGTGTTCTACAATTCAGAGGATTGCCCACAAGAATTTCAGAGCTAAGCCATAGACTGAGATCATGGAGGGAAAGATTAACTTGAAACAATACACAATAGTATACTCTAGCTAGAGCACAAGATATTTCAGAGTGCCCCTTTATCCTCAGCTATTTGGTTCCCTAATGAGCAGCAATAGATTTCTGTCCAATCGACTTAAAACATTATCAATAATAATAAGAAACTACCATTTATATAAAGTAGATGTATTATTTCTCATTTACTAATAGAACCTAGCTTTATATGGCTAAAAGATTGTCTAACCCAAAAAACTTGCTGAAGGGATCAGGTTAACCTCAGAGATGCTCCCAGGTCATTGTAAGAAATGCCTAGATCCCATCCTGTGGGTCTTGTTTTTGTCCACCCAAAGTTTGTGTTTTGGGTTCCCCAGAAGAGATGAACTTATCTGCTGCTATACATCTCGAACTGCCCTTTTCTTGGAGACTACCTACCACCTACATGAGGCCAATCAGACAAATGTCCTTGTGCCCTTGTTTGAACTTTATATAATATAACCTCATAAAGACCTGAAGAGGGAGCTACCCCTTCTTTCTGGTTCTCTCCCTCCCCCTCTCCCTCTCCCTCCCTCTCTCTCTCTCTCTTTCTCTCTCTCTCTCTCTCTCTCTCTCTCTCTCTGTCTCTCTCTCTCTTCTCTCTCTCTCTCTTTCTCTCTCTCTCTTTCTCTCTCTCTCTCTCTTTCTCTCTCTCTCTTTCTCTCTGTCTCTCTCTTTCTCTCTCCCTCCCTCCCCACCCCCCCCCACAAATGACCTAACAAATTTCTTTCTAAAACAATTTCAGATTTAGGAAACAACAATAGCACTTTAAGGTTCCTAAAGTGCTTTACAAATATTATTTTATCCTGACAACTTTAAGAGATATTGTTATACCATTTTACAGATGAGGAAACTGAGGCGGATGGAGGATAAATGATTTTGTTCAGGGTCACACAGCTACGAAGTGTCTAAGGTTGGATTTGAACTCAAGTCATCTTGACTACAGGCCCAACAATCTAAGTGGCAGCCATTTAGCTGCCAAGTTTCTTCCATTTGCTTCTAGATTGCTTCCTTAGAGTTTATATTTCATGGTAGACTACTTTTATGTGGTTACAGTTCCCTTAGTTTGCTAGCTGACTTCAACCTGCCCCAAACTCATCTTTTCCAAACAGTTTGGCAACTTTATCTTCATTTACACAAGAAACCCTTCAGTTGAGAATTCCTCGTTATTTCTCTCTGCCCCCAGACTCTTTTGACTCCTTCCTCTATCTCACACTAACTGTTCACTTTTTAGCTGTCCATAATGCCTAGTAGATGAGTTCAATAGATGTCAACTAACTGGCATGTTTCTTCAAGCTAACTTAGCAGTTTTTATTATTGAATTCCATCCACAGCCATGTTTCATAGATTTTTACAGGCATTGCCAAAGCTATAATTCAACTGCCATCTTCAGTTTGCTAGAACGCTCTTGAGTTCAGCTCTGTTGCCACATCTAATATATCTTCAATGTCTAGTTCAGTGTCTGAAATGCCCTTAGAATCTTCCTCTACTCCCATATAAATGTACTTAATGTCGTATGGATCCCATGTGACTCTGGCACCCCTTCCTAGCTCTAGCTCCTGTGGGGGATATTGGGAGCAATGCAGGAGAAGGTCTCATCAACAGACTATAGGAAGCATAAATCAAAAAGCAAAGCATTTAATTGGGGCAGTATAGCAAAGTAAATAACAAAAAATAGGTTAAGGAATTGTATCATTCTCAGACCTCAATACATATAGAGATATAATACCCCCAAACTCCCACGATTATGGAGAAGAGAACACCCTCTAGAAAGCTCACATCCTGAGGGGAAGAAGTGCTTCCTGGTGTTCCAATCTACCTCAAAATGTGTAATTTGCTGCTTCTTCAATAAGCTGCTATTTCTATCTGCTATTTCTATCTACCTGTCATCCACTGTCTCTCCCCAGAGCTATTGCCCATATGCTGCTGTTTTTTCTTTTTCTTGTGAATAATGATTGTCAGGGAGAGAATGTTATTGCTCTTTTGTGAGACTGCCCCAGGTCAACATGGCCCTGGAAGGGCTAATCAACACATTTTCAGAGGTTTTTTTTGGGCTTTACTTCATCTTATAGACAGACAAAAAAAGTCACGTTAAGACCTTTTTTTTTTTCTTGACTCAGCCTGGGCTCAGAAAATTCTCCATCCTTTATTCCTATCCGGATTAAGGGAAATATATTCCTTTCCATTCCCATCATGCCCCTGGCAACTAGCATTCATTCCATGTAAATTACCTTGAAACTTCACTAAAGCTCAAGGAAGCACTAAGCAAGCAACACTGGAGGAGAGAAGGGTATCATTGCCCTACATTTCTGCCACAGCAACAGAAGCTCTAGTCCTTATAGTTAAGGCCCCTCTTTGTGTTGAGGGGGGAGGAGGGAAGGAGGAGGGAGAAAGAGAGAGAGAGAGAGAGAGAGAGAGAGAGAGAGAGAGAGAGAGAGAGAGAGAGAGATGGAGATGGTTTCAGGAGTTCCTTTTGGCCTTCATAGTTTAGTACACTCACTTATAGCAAACACTTCATCAGAATGCAATAAAAATAAGCTTATCTTTATCTGGAGATAAAATCCATTATAAAAGTACAGATAGCGAATAAAAAAGAACTTAAGGATTCATGCAGTAGCTAAGAAAAGAAGATAAAAGATGGGGATATGGGATAAATTCATCCAGTCCCTAGATGGGTACAAATTCTGTCCAGGCAGGTGTCTATTTTATCAAGTCACTGAGCTCTACCTTCTTATGATTATATTCAATTTGGGGCAGCAACATCCTTTTCTCACAATAGTCTAGATGATGTCTCTGACTAATCCTGACTCCTCTATTGTCTCCAAGGATCTACAAAGTTCCCTGGCTTCCGCCATCTCATATAGCTTCCAATTCTCATGAACTTTTAGTCCATCTTTCCAGCTGAAAAAAAATTATACTTCCCAGCAGACTCCTTAATGATAAGGTGCTACACCTTCATATAAATATACTATTCTGCAATAGCACACAAATCTCATTTTTCATATGGTCTTGCTATACAATTTAAGCATAAGCAGTTTAAACTCAGTAAACACATAAGGGGATAACTTTAAGTAATCCATGATCTTATCTAAATTATTTTTATATCTACATGCTTCCTTCTATAGGTGAACAAGTTAATAAATATAGAATGTTGTTTCAAATGAGTAAAAAATCTCCATGGATGCCACACTACAATTCTTCACAGTGGTTTGGAGATCCTCTTGGTCTTTCAAAGGCTATCCCAGTGGCGCATGAGCTCTGGTAGGTCAAGGCATGTAGATAGTGAAGGAATAGAGTGCTGGCTTGAGAGTGAAAGAGACAAACTTGGTTCCAACCTCAGACTGTTGTTGTTCATCCTTCATTCTCAAAGAGAACCAATGACATCGGGAGGATGATGTCTTGACTTGCAAGTGAATTGGATTTAAGCGAGGCAGGGCTGTGCAAAGCCATCAGCCCCATTCTCAGAGTCATCTGAGTCCAGGGTAAGACATAAGTCAGGATGACTGATGATGGCCTCAAATGCATGGGTGACCCTGGACTTTTTAGCTAAAGTCTTTCCCAGATCTCAATTTGTCTGCCTGCCTCAGACACCTACTAGCTGTATGACCTTGAACAAGTCACTTAACATCTCTCAACCTTAGTTTATTCATCTTCAAAGTGGGGATAATGATAATACTTACTTCACAGGGTTGTCATGAATATAAAATAAGATAAGATACATGTCACTTTGAAAACCTTAAAATGGTATGTGAGTGATTACTATTACTACTATTACTAAAATGCTATGTGAGTGATTTCTATTATTATGCTGACAGGTCTTACCAACTATAGCCCTGCTGACAGACTGTGTCTTTCCTTTTAGGATCAGCCTGAGTAGTAGAGTCATTGTGGTAAAGCAAAAGAGTTGGAGGCCTTAAGTTTAAATCTCAGCTCTTCCATATCTACTGTGTGATGCTGGCCAACTCATTTAACCTCATTTGGCCTTGAGATTGCTTCTCAGGTCCCTTCCAGCACCAAATTCACCATCCAGTGATGATCACCAAATGGGTTTCATGAAGACTGATGGAGCTCTTGGTCATGTTTTCTCTCAAAGACCATCTACTAAGGTTTAGAGGAGATTCCAATCTGCAGTGATGGAAAAATGTCCCAAAGGACTAAAATCAGGCTTTCAAAGAAATGAATAACTAAAAATAACACCAAAGAATGGCCAAAGTGAGCACCTGAATTTTTCTTCTCTAATCGTGTCCCAATTCAAGAAACTTTTATTGAATGTCTGAAATATGCAAAAGACTATGGTAGGTGGTGAGGGGAATACAAAGCCAGACAAAATGTCCTACCTAAAATCATAAACTGAGCATGATAGCCAAATCCTTTCACAATCACTCCTTATCTCTATCCCCAGAAAAATTCTTATTTTCAAAAGCTGCTCTGGAAATACTTATTTATGTAAGGCATGTGCTTTGGGCTATGAGCTGTAATACCACCAAGTAATATTTGTTTACTTTTCCTGTCTCCATAGGGTTTGAACAAGGAAAAGAGTTTGTGAAAGGAGGCCAAGTACCATCAGCATTATTTCAAGTGCAAACTGTTACTACTCAATTTTAGCTGCATTAAATCAATAAATTCTTGTGTGAAAGCCCCCTTTATGGTTCTTTGTAGGGCTTCATCTATTTTTAATTCATTCAACTGCTGCACATTGGATAAAAGAACAGTTGTTTTGGCATTTGGAGATAATGCAATGGAGCAGGCCCCAAGAGGTGATCAGCCTGCAGCATCCAAATACCACCTAAGATGGATGGTTTTTTGAAACTCTTACAAATTCTCCACATAAGGAGGTTCCTAAAACTCTCTCAGATGATCATTCTGATTTATGACAGCCTTGAATACACTCAGGAAATTTGGCTTTAGCTTTAAATAACCAAATTCCATTCAAGTTCATTCTTCTCTGCTCAATCCTTGAACAAAAAAAAAAATGGCCTTTTGTGACATATTCTGACTCCCTTTACTAATTCGTTAACCATTTATTTAAAATATTGTGATCACTCAGTCTTTTTTTCTCCAAGCTAAAAAAATTGTATATTCCATTAGTTGTCCCATGGTAGTTTATTTCCTCTGCCTCCTAGAATTCCTTCAAAGTATATCCCACGACCCAAATTTTACACAAGTCCTTTCCATGCATTTGCATATATCCCAAACCTGGATGCTCTCCTTACCTCCTGATCTCCATCTCTTGGAACCTTTACCTTCCTTCCATGCTCAGCTTGAGTCGCCTTTCTCAAGAAGGTTTTCCTAATTCCCCAAGTTGGTAGGGCTCCCCCATCCAATTAACAAATACTTATTTTGTATATACTCATCAGTGAACATGTTGTATCTCCTAGTAGACTCTGAGCTTCTTGAGGGCACTGTCTCATATGCGTATCCACTTCTGTCCATTCTGTCTAGCATAGTGCCTGGAACACAACAGGCACTGAATACAAAAGTATGTCAAAGTGGATTGAATTGAGTAGAATAGAATTGAACTGAATATAGCAAGAATACAATAAATATTTGTTGAATGAATGCAAATGAATGAACAAATGAGTGAATGAAAGATTCAAGTGAGATTGTGTACATCAAGCACTTTGAAAACCTCAAAGGCTATATAATAATGACCTCTTATAATTTCCCACCTCTTGGTTCAAGTCAAGTCACCAACCATTTATTAAGCACCTACTATATACTGGGTACGATATTTAATTCTTGGGATAAAAAAGAGAGTTAAAAAGCATTCTTATCTTCAAAGAGCTCAGAAATGAAACCCCAAGCTACACTCATGTCACAGACCAGCTGTGTTCATTAGCATCTAGTTAATGTAGATAGTCTTAGATTCCCCTCATGCATTGTTGATGGAGTTGTGAGCAATTTGGAACTAGGCCCAAAGGGTTGTAAAACTGTGTATACCCTTTGATCCAACAATACCACTATTAGGTCTATATCCCAAAGAGATCATAAAAAGGAAAAGGACCCACACGTACAAAAATATTTATAGCAGCTCTTTTTTTGGTGGAAAAGAATTGGAAACTGAGGGGATGCCCATCAATTGGGGAGTGGCAGAACAAGTTGTGGTACATGAATGCAATGTAGTACTATTATGCTATAAGAAATGGGGAGCAGATAGACTTCAGAAAAACCTGGAAAGACTTATAGGAACTGGTATTGAGTGAAGTAAGCAGAATCAAGAGAACATTGTACACAGTAACAGCAACACTGTGCAATGATCGACTGTGATAGACTTAGCTCTTCTCAGCAATACAATGATCCAAGACAATTCCAAAAGACTTGTTGTGGAAAAAAAATGCCATCCACATCCAGAGAAAAAATTCTGGAGTTTGGATGCAAATCAAAACATACTATTTTCACCTTTTTCTTTTTTTCTTTCTTGGTGGTTTTTCCCTTTTGTTCTGATTCTTCTTTCACAACACGACTAATGCGGAAATATGTTTAGCATGATTGTCCATGTATAATCTATACCAGATTGCTTACTATCTTGAGGAAGGGGCAGTGAGGGGAGAGAGGGAGAAAACTTTGGAACTCAAAATCTCACAAAAATGAATGTTGAAAACTATCTTTACATGTAATTGGAAAAAATACTATTAATAGCAAAAAAAAACCCAAGAATTTAGAATTCTAAAATAAGGAAAGTCCTGGGTTCTATCTTTTGGTAGTCTCATGCAGAGAAAAACAGATCTGGTTGATCTTCATCCTTGACACTGGCCAGTCTTTTATAGGAACATGTTACTTGCTACAAAAGCATTTAATATTCATTGCTACCACTTATATTTTGCTTTGTGTTCATTACTCACTTTGAATTTCAAGACAAGTTTAGGAGCAAGTATTGCAGATATCAACTTCATTTCATAGATGAAAAGGAAGAGGGAAAAAGATGTGCTGTGACTTGTCCCTAGCCAATAGCTGGGAAGCATCAGAGACAGTGTTCCGACTACATTCTTGCTCACTCCAGGCCCAATCATCTATCCTCTGAACCATGTTGTCCCAATTATCAAGACTGAAAAACTATTTGAAGTACATTTCCTAGGGAGTCAGCATCTCTACCTCTTAGATGAAAATGCTGGGCACCCATTTGCTGCCTGAAATGTCCCCTCATTTCTTTCCTTTCTGACACTATCGATGTGTCTTGTACATATACAAAGCAAAAATCAAATCTGGGATATGTACCTTTTGCATGTTCTCAGGCTGTATGTGATATATTTTTTCAGAAGGGTCAGATTCCTTGACCACTCCCGGATAACAGATGGCCACAATCACTTTTGACCTCAGTGCCATAAGTTCCACATCAAACACCCTTATACTTATGGCAGGATGGAGACACACACTTATAAACGCTGTAGCCAAGTTCCCTACCCTGGATGGCTGTCTTCCCTGCAGCCACACCATACCAAGCATGCATCTGGCCAACAAAAGGTCCAGCAGCCGGACTGAGAGATGTTTCAAGCATTCCCTTCTAACAACTCCAGCCAAAATCCAAGGAGCTGTGGTTCTGTATATGTCCAATGGCAATGCATCACCTCTAACAGCTATGGTCTGTACCCAGAAACCCCTTTATATTTAGAAACCTGTAAAAAAAGACATCCTGTAGCAGAAAAAGAAATGGTTTTGAGGTTAATGCTGACCCCTGATGGTGAATTGTGGCCATTCATCCTTATTGTTTTTATCCCCAAATGTACTTTTAAAAAAATAATCATGCTTTGTTTTTCTTGCCTTCTCAATGGTTTGGGGAAGGGGAGGGAGAGGGAGAGAAAGTAAAAATAGAATTAGAAGTAGAAATAGAATTTTTAAAAATAATCCTGTAATGAGGAGGGGGTGGGGCATGGTCAATGCAGAAATAGTTTTGCTTGACTATACATGTTTGCAACAGGGGTTTTATTTTCCTTCCATTGAAAAAAATGTTGGGGAGAGGGAGGAAAGGAGAGAAAATAAAAATAAATTAAAATTTTTAAATAATCATGAAGGGATTGTTTTATTCATTGGATTTGTTATCGGCAGAGCTGAGCACAGTACCTGGCAAACAGTGGGTGATTAATATATATTTGCTGATTTATCAACTCGATTTTCTTTTGAGCTGTAAAAGGTATGGGATGATTTAGCAATAAGGTCTGTGCTTGCATTGAACATCCATATTACCATTTCCAAGGACAGGATACTGCCTTCATTAACTTTGGCTTCCTCTTTCATTTTGGGTTTTCCTTCTCCACCACCCCCCCATCCAGGAACCCTCTTTTGGAGAAGAAAAGCAAGTACATATTCAATTTCTGTCCATTATTATCTGACATTTCTTTTCATTATTCAATCTGTTACCCATTTGTAGCATTTCTAAACTCTGTTACAAAATATATATATATATATATATAATGCTATGTTGTAATATTTTGCATATTTTATAATTGTTTCCCCTTTTCTATCTCTTCATATCTATATCAATATTGATATACTATATAATGTACATATCATATATGTACCATGCTTTTCAACAAACCTAATCATGTGTTATTTCTAGAACTACTTACTATCCAACTAAAATATATTCAGTTCTCATATTTGTATTTTCGGAGGATTTTAAAAAATTATTATTTTAGTTATTCCTTATGAATTCTGGAAAAGTGGGTCACTGCTTTAAGCTTCACTTTACAAAACAGGATACTGAGGCAACCAGGGATTAAATTATTTGCCAGGGGTCATACATATGTAGTTAGAGGCAGAGTTGGCATCAAAACCCTGTCTTACTGAATCACAAATACCCCATCTATTCCTAATCCACCAAGCAGAAGAGCTGCCCAAATGTTTAAATAAACAGGAAAGCCAGGTATTCATCAGCAGAGGTAGATTTTTCTCACTATATTATCTCTCCTATTTTGAATTTGAAACTCCACTAATAACCCTGGTTTGCAGTAGGAGTTCTGTCTCAACATATACGCATGTTATATACAAAATATTTTAAATGAGATAAACTAGATTGTAGAATAATGTTTTATTTCTAATACATGTAAGACATAGAGAGAGATAGACTTATAAAGTGCTTTGCAACCCATAAAGCACTATATGAATGCTAAGTACTATTAACTATACTAAGGCTTCAATGAGTAGAGAAAAGTGATATGTAGGATAGGAAGGAAAAAATAGGTTATTTATAGGAATAAAATCCATTCTTCTTTATAAAGGTCAAGGTTTGATTTGTGGTATAAAGAAGGAGCATAATGAGAAAAGGGAGCTTACTTCATAGGAATATACTTTAAATGATGTATATATAAATTGTGTATATAAATTTGATGGCCCCTAGAAGAAGTCCCCCCAAAGTACAGAGGATTATAAAATGTAGCCTACCAAATTCAAGTTCTCCATGAGAGTATAAACTCTGAGGGCAGGTTTGTTTTTTCTCTTGACTTTGTATGGTCAACACTTTGCACAGTGCCTTATACACACAGCTGGGAGTAGGGACCAGACCTATGATTTCACTGGTACAGAGAACTCCAACGTATGGAAAGCCCCTCTTCCAGTGCTGGCAACTGCCTTGACTGTGCATCTGAGAGTCAGAGAACTCCCTAGAGTCACGCGGACAGTAAAAATCAGAGGCCAGAAATTAAACTCAGATCTTCCCGACTTTCATTGGACATTTAATAAATGCTAATTGAGTTTCATTGAATTCATTTCATGATAAAGTCTGAATTCTATTCGAAAGCCAAATGACAAAGAGCTTACACTCTTGGTAAGCTACAAAGCTATGAATCAATACCAAGAGTCTATGTTCTTATGGACTCCTTCCTGGATAAGGCTCTAGGGGAGAACTTCTACCTTCCTACAGCAGGAATTCAACCAGGGTCTTTGCCACCATCCTAACCCAGATGACACAATAGAGGCTTAGCTTACATAGAATGAAGGTTCTGCCTTCAAACGGAAGCTCTACTCATCCATCTTGTGCTGCTGAAAGAGAAGCTTAGCCATGACAGCGATGTCAGGTATTTTTATCCTGTGCCAGAGCAAGCTTCCATGAGCAATTATAATCCAGTTATAGTCATTAATGTTTATTCCCCTGGGAAATATGTAGTTATTCACAGGCAGCAGAGTTTTTCATGTCTTCCTACCCTCGGCATAATTGAATCTCTGTTTCACACTTCCAAGAATATCAGAAAGTTATTTCCCAACCCTCTTAAAAGAGGGAAGTAGCCTATGGCAGCATTTTCAATACAGCTATTTGCAGTTCAATTGAATAAAACATGAATAATGTCTTTATTAAAAGTATCAGGATTGGAGTTGCAACTTTCTTGGTTGTGCTGTGTTATAATTCCTGGTTGATACAAAGAACTTTATAATAGAGATTATAGCTTGTCCTTTAAATCTATCATATCTGCATATATCTTTCTGGCTTTGAAATCCTCATTTGTAGTTTGGGCTGCTATTAAATGAAAATATGATGTAAATACAGTATATATTTTGCTTGGGATATTGTATTAGGCCAAATGAGTAACTATACCAGCTCTGAGTTTTGATCAGATAACTTCAGGATACTCCTAACATCTAGAACTCCATTTTAGTAAGTGAAGAGTAAATGCTGAGCCAGACCCTCTGTGACTAGGTTTCAGAGTGTTATAGTTGCTAACAAGAGAGAAATTCATTTTGCCTAGTAGTCTGTGCTTCTAGGGCAGGGGTTCATTATAATGTTTTATGTCTTGGATCCTTTTGCAATCTGGCAAAGCCTATGGATCCCTCCTCAGAATCGTGTTTTTAAATGCATAAAATGATAGATAGATGGATGGATAGATGGATGGATGGATGCATAGATGATAGGTGGATAGATGGCTAGCTAAATAATGATAGATGGAGGAATAGATAGATGAATGGATAGATATATAAGCGGGATAGATGGATGGATAGATAATGATAGATGAATAGATAAAAGGATAAATAGTTGGATGGATGGATAGATAGATAATGATCAATGAATAGATAGATGAATGGATGGATGGGCAGATAGATAGGTAATGACAGATAGACAAAAGAGCTTTATTCAACAGATAAATAATCAAAAATAAGAAACGGGCTTTTTTCAAAAGAAGAAATGCAATCAACCAAGAAAAATGCTTGATTTCTTGCTACAGTACCATTCCACTCTGGACTGGTCTTCTCCTTTATCCTATTCCCTAAGCATAGCGTACAATCCTTGTTTTAGATGTTTAAATGTTATTACTAAAGAGTATTGGATGTGGATCTAGGAAGACCTGAGTTCAAATCCAGCCTCAGACTCTTGCTAGCTATGTGACTTTGGGCAAATCCTTTAACTTCTATTCGCCTCAGTTTCCTCGTCTCTAAAATGAGAATAATAATAGCTGCTACCTCACAGGGGTGTTGTGGGAATCAAATGAGATGTTTGTAAAGCATGTAGTACACCCTCTGGCACATAGTAGGCACTTTACAAATGTTAGCTATTATTATTACTAATATAAAGGGTCATATATATGATCATCCAGAACGTCTCTGGTCTGAGGACCAGACGAGTTAAGTTCAGAGAGATGCAACATCTTCTTGACCATAAGGTGATAAATTGTAAGACCCTGAACCCCTCAAGGATTGGACCACATGAATCACAGAGGGCTAGTTGTGATTTGCGTGGAGTAAAAGGAGGCTCCACACCTGATAGAGGGCCACAAAGGACTAAGGTAGAAAGCACAGGTTATTAAAAGTAAATACATATAAATACAGTAAGACTTGTGGTATCAGCAGAGTCATTAGTCATTCAAATCTAAACTGAATGTCCAGCCATGCCCCGCCCTACTTTGCTCCCCTCGGTCATCAACCTTTTCTTCATCAGCTGGATAAGCAGGAAAAAAATTTTGAGAACAGCTCTTAGATGAATGTCCAGTAAAGGAGAATTCGCAATCACAACTGTATGAAAAGATCGCCAGTCTTTCTTTGTGTCACCAACCCAAACCACATCTTCATTTTTCCCCCGGTTTTTTTTTTTAATCAAGCCCCACCAGTTCTTAGCACAGTGTTTGGTACTAGGTGGGTGTTTAATAATTGATTGAAAACAGGGATATTTAATTAGCAGGAATATCTTCTGTGAAATATTCAAGCATCTGATTGAATTCAGCCTCAGTTCCTCCTACCAACATATCAGGGACAAGAATTTATTATTTGACAAGCTATACTTTTTAAAGTGAAAAGTGGTGATGTATTTTGACCATGATAAACTACAGGGGCAGACAGCATAAAGGAGGGCAATAAATCAAAAAGACGTGAAAGCTGACTTGTACATTTAATTCATCTGAGAAAAGAGGTGTGACCTACCTTATTACTGGAAGCCAACAAGTGACACCTAACATGAAGAAAGAGATCTCAAAATCCACATAGGAATGTTAATTCCCAGGTTTGTTAGAGAGTGAATTATTTTCAAGAATATTTTTACTCAAACTTGTCATCCCTTAGCCGATGAGGGAATGCTCAGTGGCTGCCACCCTGAGGAGGGAGCGTGATGATTTAACAAGATAGGATATGTCTTGATAGACTGTAATATATAATTTGAATGGGTCAATTACTCAATCAAAAGAATTATTCAGAGTATATTAGGTACTGGACAGCTAGATGGCACTGTAGTGCACAGAGAGCCAGACCTGGAGTTGGGAAGATTCATCTTCCTGAGTTCAAATCTGGCCTCTCATACATACTAGCGTTGTGACCTTGGGCAAGTCACTTATTTGCCTCAGTTTCCTCATCTGGAAAGTGAGCTGGAGAAGGAAATGGAAAACCACTCCACTATCTTTGCCAACAAAACCTCAAAGGAGGTCACCAAGAGTTGGATGAATGGACAATAACAACAAATATTATGTACCAGGAGTTGTGCTAAGCATTGGGGAAATAAAGGAATGTCAAAACTGTCCTATTCAATGCATTCTTACATTCTACTGGGGGAGACAACATGTCAATGACTAGATACACACATGTGTATGTATGCAAGTGTGCATATATACACATGTACATGAATGCACACATATATACACATGTGTGTATATACATATATACATAAATTTATACATACCTATGTACATATACATATACATTATATACATCTGCATATGCATATGCATATATAATGGATATCACCTAAGAGGAGAAGGCATCAGTTACTGGAAGAACTAAGAAAGACCTCCTGCAGAAGGTGAAATTTGAGCTGAAATTTGATGGAAATCAGAGAAAACTAGGCAGCCAATTGAAAAGAGAGGGCATTCCAAGTGTGAGCAACAGCCTGTTATGTACAAAGTTACACACACACACACACACACACACACACACACACACAGGAGATTGGCTCTCCCTGTTCTCCCGTTTGTTTGCCTCTAGGGCCAATGTAAAGAAAACCTTTCTGATTGAAAAGGCAGGATCTTTGTTACTCCACATCAACTCCTGAAGCTGTCATGACAGTTATAAAGCCAACACAAATTTTAAAATCTTAAAGAAATTGATCAGCACTTTTAGTAGTAGCGTATTTGATGCTATGGTAAATAGGCTATCATAATTTTTCTAAGACCTCTCAATATCAATATATTAAGCCTTTTTTAGCATATACTTCTCAGTGCCCTGAGGCAACTTTCTAGGACACTTAAGTTGCAGAGAACATGCCAACCTGCATCAGTAGTGGGAATTTCCTAATCTGGGTGTCCCTTATGTCAATGAAATCCAAAGTCCATTCCTTAACCCTATTTTGTGTATCATGCTCTGAGATGTCTCCCATATTATCCTGGATTCAAGACCTATTCTGATGCCTCATTGTTGCATGGAGGTAATACTGGGTTTTTGAAGAGGTGTTTTCTAATTTTTTTCTAGTTTCTAATGTCCTAACCCTAAATTAGTTTGTCTTTATTTTGTACAAGGAAAAGAGAAAGGCTGTCTCATTTTCAAGAGGCTGCAGGAAAGGAGAAGACGGTGAGAGATGGTGTAAAGGAATTTTGAGATGAAAAGAACAGAAGAAGAGGAAACTCACATTAGAGAGGTGATGTGTGGAAAGTGCTTTGTCAACTAGAAAATATGTTATTTTAGCCACAGAAACTCATGAATAGTATCTTCCAAGCAAAGAAGGTGCTTGTATTATGGGCCAGTAAAGGCAGTTTCACAAATATTTTGATTGATGGAAGTATAAATTCATCTAGAAGGGAGTTTTAAAAAAATGTTGAGAGCTATCTTTTCTCAAGAATGAATTTTTCTTGTGCAAAGATCCCATGATAAGAATTTTTATCTAAATAAAAAATGTCTTTTCTACAAAAAAAAAACAATTAATTATTGCCTAGTGTTCCTTAGATCAAGTAACTCTAAAACCCTCTTGGAGGTCCTGGTAGAGTTGTAAAAATCTAAGGCTCATGGGTTTAGAACTCAAATTTAACTTGCAGTTCATTAAGACCTTCAGATATTTTTTTCAGACAAGGCCTCCCCCAACTGACATTTGTGAAGGGATCTAAAAGGCTATCTAGTCCAACTCCCTAATTTTATACATGACTAAGCCAAAGCCTTGGGATCAGACAGATTGTTATTATTTGTCTTTTGTTGCTAAGAGGATCGATGACATTACAAGTGATGTTTTGACTCCTTCATGAACTGGATTTAAGTGAGGCAGAGTTACACAAAATCATCAGCCTCCCTCTTCCTGAGTCATTAAAGTCTAGTGGCAAGAAAAAAGTCAGGACAACTGGTAATGGCCCAGGATGCAGTGGCTGGCCTTAGCTCTATGTGCTCCAGAGCCTGCTTTAGCTACCTTCATGGCCATTGTTTTCATCTGCCCGTTCTGGGGTGGGGGGATGTCTTCCCATGCTTGGAATAGACATCCCCCTAACTCACCAATGGTTTTAAGGCCCATAGGGTACCTTGAACCTGGGTTTAGCCTGTCTGTCAAGATGGTTTTACTGGGGTGTGGCTACTGCCCTTGCTATAGCTTTTTGGGGTCACGTCACAGATGAGATAATGATTGGCAGAACTTGTATTCACTCTTGGGCCCTGTGGCTCTAAATTCAGCAATCTGTTCACATATTGCTTCTAGGTGAATGGGACTTGACACGGTGACCACTCGCCAAAGTTTTGAATCAGGCTGGAAATGGGTCAAACCTCTATGGTTCCCAAAAGTCTTTCCGAGTCTGGAATAAGTCAGTGAGAATATATTGTATGATTGCTGTAGGCAGAATAGTAGAATTATCCCTTCCACGTAGTGGGTGTTAGGGGCACAGCACGGTACCCCTGCAACCTGGAAAATCCTCATAAAATTTTCTGGCCCTCCCTTTATACCAAAGAAGAAGTCTAAATTATTATGATTCCAAGAGATAAAATATGTTGATATTATATAAAACCATAGATATATCTTATGCATTTCTCAGTTTCTAAACTTTTTCTGGGTCATCTGCTGGACTTTGCTTGTCTTCTGCGGCTTCCTCAAAACTCTCAAAAAATTCCCATTTAATTTCTTATGCTGACCCATGATATATATCAAAACCACAATAGGGAAAGTCACCATGTGGAAGAGATGACTGTATACAAAAGCTTTATCCTCAGCTGTAGGGTGTAAACAATTTCCAAAGGTGGGAAGAGGGGTGGGGCTGTCATGTAATGTTGCAAGGCATGTTCCACGTTCCATAGCATGTTGCAACCAAGGCCCTGGTCGAAGCCCTCAGTTCAGGGGGAAGGGGGAAAGTTCTAGCTTAGAAGTTCCTGCAAGAAATTACAAAATCATAGGATTTCTACTTGAGGGATCCTTAACATTCATCTAGTCTGAAAAGACCCCAGCCACCAGTGGTCTGGCTATCCAGCCTCTGCTTAAAAGCCTCCAATGAGGGGAAAGCCACTGCCTCTAAAAACAGTCCATTCCACTTTGGACAGTTCCCACAGTTGAAGAGTTATCTCTGACAATGGGAGTCTTTGAAACTTCCACCTATTGCTCTGTGGCCAAGTAGAACAAACGTCTTCACTGGCTGCCCCTCATGCCCAGAGTTCTCTCCCTCCTTGTGTAAGGATCATAATAGCTAGCATTTATACAGCACCTACTCTGTGCCAAGCACTCTGCTAAGTGCTTTACAAATATTATCTCATTTGATCTTCACAACCACCCCAGGAAGTAGGTGCTATTCTTATCTCTATTTTACAATTGAAGAAACTGAGGCAAAGTGACTTGCCCAAAGTCACAGCTAGTACCAGAGGCCAGATTTGAATTCAGGTCTACTGTCTCTGACTCTGAGTTTCCCCGACTACCTTTACATCTCAGCTAAAATCCTACTTTCTGCCAGAAGCTTTTCTCAGTCCTTCTTAATCTTTGCAATTTCCCTCCAAAACTACCCCCCCAATTGATCTTGTATATATCTGATTGTAATTAGTTGTTTGTATGTCGTTTCCCCCATGAGACTGAAATTCTTGAGCGTGGGAATTCATTTTGCTTTGTTGGGGTGATTTGTGGTGTGGTTTTGGTTTTTGCCTTTCTTGTTATCCCTGGTCTGGCACATGGTAGGTACTTAATGAATGCCAATTGACTGACTAACTGACAGAAGTCTAAACCATCTTCCCCACAATAGCATCCACATGTTTTAACACAACTATCATGGCTTCCTTGAGTCTTCTGTTCTCCAGGCCCAGCATGTCCAGTTCCTTCAAACTATCCCCATGACATAAAACCAAGGTCCTTTACCATCCTGGATGCCCTCCTCTGAATGCTCCAACATGTCAATGTCCTTCTCACCAGAACTCAATTAAACTACTCCAGATGGTGTAACCAGATCAGAGAACAGTAGCACCACCATTTCATTGGTTCTTGAAACTAGGTCTCTTAAATCAGCCCAAGACCACATTAGCTTTTTTGCCTATCATATCACATTGCTCACTCATATTAAACTCTCAGTCCACTAAGATCCCCAGATCTTTTTTGAATTACTGTCTAACCATGCCTCCTCCATCCGATATTTGTGAAGTTAATTTTTTTAAAACCCCAGTGGAAGATTTCATATTTGTCTCTATTGGATTTCAGCATATTCAATTCTTTAATGCTGTAACACAAGGTATTGTAACTTATTGGGGTTTTTTTTTATTATTTTGGTAATGATTTCACTATAATTGGTCTTCTTCATAATCTTATGCATTCCATTTTATGCATTAAAAAAGCTATTCTGAGAAGAGGTCCACGGGCTTCATCAGACTGCCAAAGGGGTCCATCACCCAAAAAGGGTTGAGAACCCCTAGTCTAGCTTATCAAGATGTTTTACAATTTGGATTATCCTTTCATGTGTTACCTATCCCACCCAGATTTGTGTCAGCTACAAATTTAATAGGGCAGCTGGGTGGCACAGTGAATAGAGTGCCAGGCCTGGAGTCAGAAAGGCTCATCTCTTCCTGAGTTCAAATCTGGCCTCAGACACATACTAGATGTGTGACCTGGAGCATGTCACTCTGCCTCAGTTTCTTCAATTGTAAAATAGAGATGATAATAATGGCACCTACCTCCAAGAGTGGTTGTAAGGATCAAATGAGATAACATTTGTAGAGTACTTAACACAGTGCCTGGCACAGAGTAAAAAAGTCATGAAGACAAAGGCAGAAGTCACTCTCTGGAGGACAAGAAGATGGAGGGTTGACACCCCCATAGGAAATGGGTATGAGCTTAGGAAAGTGTTATCTTAATTTGTGGCACACGGCATTAGGCAGACAGATGTGTGTTCCCACACCCAGTCACATATAGCTCACTCTGCTCCATAGCTTTCTCTGATTTGTCTCAGCCGGACAGTCCTTCCTGCCTTTCCCACTCTCACTGCTTGCCATGGCAACAGCTCTCTCTAAAGGAGAGTGGACAAGGGCCACCTAATACCTACCTCTGTTTTACTGCGTTGACACAGCAAATGAAGAGCAGTGGCCATTAGGTATTCCCTGGAGGATGCTAAAATGTCACTGTACAGGTAAGTAATATGTCATTTAGATTTTGCTCTTGGAGAATATGACTTAGAATGTTGAATTATCTAAGACGAAAAGCCCACATTTCCCCCACGCCAACTAGCAAATAATCTTTAAACTCGGTAGAAGAGGCTTTTCCTTCTATTCGGGCAAAATAATAAAGAGAGATATAAAAATGGATTCCCCAAAGAATATGTGCCTCCCCAAACCTAGGCACTTTAAGGATGTTATTTATATATCCTGCCTCTAAGTCCCTTTTCTGCAATTTGCAGGGGAAGTACATTAGATGTGTAGAGTGTTCCAGCTCCCCCAAGTGATAGCTTTATACTTTTCTGTCCTGATCCTTCCAATACACTCATTTGATTCATTCTGAACAGAATAATTATAAAACAATACATCTGCCAACACACATCTAGCCAGCCCATTCAAAAAGATTTTTTTAAACTATTGTTTCTAGTTCTGAAAGGAAATAATTCAATTGAATTTTTTTAAATCTCATTGTGAGAAATTCTAAAAAATGATTTAGTAATGGGATTTTTTTAAATCCAGCCTATCCAGCCTATCTTGGTGAAAAAGTATGCATTCCAACTCCATTAGAGCTGACTTGGTCTTTCATTTTTCATAGGTATGCCTCATTAGGATCATGTCTAGAACTGCAGAGGTTCTCAGCTGGACTCATTTCCTTATTGTGAAGATGGAAAAACTGAGTCCCAGGGCAGTTCAATGACTCATTCAAGATCAAAGACGTAATAAACATCAGCAGCAGGATTTGAATCCTGCTCTTCTACAAAGCAAAGGTTCATTCTACAGTAATACATTGTATAGCCATTAAAGGGTCTAATTTAATTAGGAATAGAGGTTTCCCCCAGGCCAAAATTACAATTAGATAGACTTCAGAAAAGCTGAGAATCGTAATTTTGAAACTATATTGAAAGCTTGTGTTTTGTCTTGGGGTAGAAGGAAAATTAGGGCAGCTATGTGATGAAGTAGATAAAGCACTGGGCTGGGAATCAGGACCTCATTTAATGAGTTCAAATCTGGCCTCAGACACTTCCTAGCTGTGTGACCTTGGACAAGTCACTTAACCCTGTTTGCTTCAGTTTCTCATCTGTAAAAATGAGCTGGAGAAGGAAATGGCAAATCACTCTACTACCTTTGCCCAGAAAACCACAAATGGGGTCCTGAAGAGTTGGAAATGACTGATACAACTGAACAACAATAACAAAGAAGGAGAACTGGATTAGAAAACCCTAGAGAACTGGGTTTGAATCCTACCTCTAACACCTACTAGATGGGTTATCTCAGTTTCCTTATCTGGAAAATGGGGATAATAATGCTTCTAGTCCTTACTTCGTGAGGTGGTTGTGAGGCTTAAAGGAGAAAATGTATGTAAATGCTTATATAAATGTCAGCTGTGGTTATTTCATTCCCAACCCAGGGCCATGCAGCTCAAGGTCGTGTTCAAGAGAGGCTATTCCATGAACAAGACACCCCACTCCAGGCATTTTCTCTACCTGTCCCCTATGTCTGGAATGATCTTTCTCTTCCTGTCTGACTACTGACATCCTTGGCATCCTTTAGTCCCAACTAAAATTGCACCTTCTACTGGAAGCCTTCCTTAACCTCTCTTAATTCGGGTGCCTCCCCTCTCAATTATTTTCTATTATCCTGTAGCTTGCTTTGCATATTTATTTGCATGTTGTCTCCCCTATTAGATTGCAAGCTCTTTGAGGACAGGCACTGTCTTTTGCCTCTTTTTGTACCCTCCAATGCTTAGCAAAGGGTCTAACACAAAGAAGGTACTTAATAAATGTTTACTGATTGATTGATTATTAGTTTGAAAACTGAGGAGGAAATGAGATATTATGGTCATTTAAAGCTCAAAAATTGAAATCATATTAACAATGCCCCACCCAATGCCAGACCCACTGGTCTGTAGTTGTTGTTCTAAGGCCATCTTTAGCATATCCTGGGCAGGTTAATCCTTTTTCTCTCTTTCCTTCCCCCCTCTGTTTTCTACCTCTAGCTCTAAAAGAAATAAATATCAAATGACTACATACTACCATTCCCCAAAAGAAGGTATCAGTCAATTTTCCTGTGACTCTCATCACCATCTCTGTGACTTTGTGACCAAAACACTCCTCCTCATAGTCATGACATAGAGGTCATGACTCCTCTATGGGTGTTATATTCCCATTTCATATGGGATATCCCTGCTGGAGGGCAAAACCTTTCTAGCTTTTTGTACCTGTATCCATCCTTAGCACAGAGCCTGGCGCATAGAAAGCACTTAAATGTTTTTTTTTAATTCATTCACAGTTCTAAACTTGTCACGATTCAAAATACAATTCTTTGAGTTATTTCTGAACATTAACATAAAGTCCCCTGGGCAACCCAAGTTGAAAGAGAGTTGTGTACGAAAGGCAGAAAGAGTCCGCAGGTTCTTATAACTGGTCATTATTTTCATGATATAGTATATAAAGGACTGACCTTGAAACCAGGAAGACTTGGCAAGTCTTTAACCTCCTAGCACTCTAGGCAATCTTCTAAGATGCTAAGCAGAGCAAGTTCTGACTTGCTTTGGTAGAAGGACATTATCTGGGAGTTCCCCACATCCATGAAATCATAAACTATAATGTCCTCATAAATGGCAAGCTAACAATACCATTAATAACAATGGCCAACCATGAGCCCAGAAGACTGATCATGAATCATCCTTCCCATCTCTTAGAAGACAAGTCACATTCTAAATGCAGAAAACAGATTGTTTTGCTTAACCACAGAATTGCATAACTGAGATTTGGAAGGAACCCCACTGGTCATCTAGCCCATCCTATACACGAAAAGAATCATTGCTGTAATAAACATAGCAAGTGGATATCTGGCTTCTGCTGGAAAATATGACTTAGAATGTTGAATTATCTAAGATGAAAAACTCACATTTCTGTCATGACAACTAGCAAATAATCTTTAAACTTGGTAGAATAGGCTTTTCCTTCTACTCACGCAAATAATAAAGAGAGATGTAAAAATGGATTCCCCAAAGAATATGTGCCTCCCCAAACCTAGGCACTTTAAGGATGTTATTTATAACCTCTGACCATGGTGTGAAAGAGATAATGGACCATTACCCCTTGAGTCAGCTCTAATTGTTTTTCCTGACATCCAGCCAAAATGAGTGTCTTTTGTAACTTCTACTCATTGCTCTTTGCCTGGTCTTTTGGGTCCAAATAGATCAAGTCAAGTCACTTCTTCACATGCCAGCTCTTCAAATACTTGAACACAGAAACCATGTGCCCCTTAAGTCTTCTACAGACCAAACATCTCCAATTCCTTCAATCCATTCTTATGTATAATAAGGACTAAGGGCTTTTCACCATCCTGGTCACCAGTTTATCAATATCTTTCTTAAACCATGGTACCCAGCATGGAATACAAAACTCCAGATGAGGAATGATGAAAGCAGCTGACAATGGAACTATCACCTCCCTATTCCTCAAAGTTATTCCCCTCTTAACACAGGCCAAGATTTCACTAGGCTTTTTGGCTGCCACTTCATATTATTGCCTCATATGGAACTTGCGAAGGCCACTAAAACCCTCAGATCTTTTTCAGAAGAACTGTTGTCTATCCATGCCCCATTCATTTTATAACTCTGAAATCAATTTGTTATACCCAAGTACAAGACTGTATATGTATTCCTATTGGGTTTCATACTATTAAAGTTAGCCTAATTCACAAGTCTTTCGAGCTCCTTCGGGATCCTGACAATCAACCACTGTGTCCATCCAAGCTTTTCATCATCCAAAAATGTGATGAACATTCCACTTCTGCCTTTTTCTAAATCACTGATCCCTGGGGTACTCCACTGGATGCCTCCAGCCAAGTTGAAATGGAACTGATAACAGCCACTCTTCAAATCTAGACTTTCAATATTTTCTCCTTGACCTGAGAACTCTGGAATTTGCCTACAATGCTGCTAGGAGTTTGCCTTTTGGGATCTCTTTCAAGAGGTGATCAGTGGATTCTTTCAGTTTCTATTTTATCCTCTGGTTCTCGAATATCAAGGAAGTTTTCCTTGATAATTTCTTGAGAGACAATGTCTAGGCTCTTTTTTTGATCATGGCTTTCAGGTAGTCCAATAATTTTTAAATTCTCTCTCTTGGATCTATTTTCCAGGTCAATGTTTTTTTTCCAATGAAATATTTCACATTGTCTTCTATTTTTCATTGTTTTTGGCTTTGTTTTATAATTTCTTGATTTCTCATAAAGTCATTAGCTTCTATTTGCTTCATTCTAATTTTCAAGGAATTATTTTCTTCAGTGAGGCTTTGGACCTCCTTTTCCATTTGGTCAATTCTGCTTTTAATGCATTCTTCTCCTCATTGGCTTTTTGGACCAATTTTGCCATTTGGGTTAGTCTATTTTTAAGGTGTTATTTTCTTCCATATTTTTGGGTCCCCTTTAGCCAGCTGTTGACTTGTTTTTCATGATTTTCTTGCATCACTCTCATTTCTCTTCCCAATTTTTGCTCTTCTTCTCTTACTTGGTTTTCAAAGTCATTTTTGAGCTCTTCCATGGCCTGAGACCAATTCATACTTTTTCTTGGAGGCTTTGGATGTAAGAGCTTTGACTTTGTTGTCTTCTTCTGGTTGTATGTTTTGATCTTCCTTGTCACCAAAGTAAGATTCTATAGTCTGATTTTTCCCCCACTGTTTGCTCATTTTCCCAGCCAATTACTTGACTTTTGAGCTCTTTTTTAAGTTAGGACTCTGCTTTCAGAGGGGTGAGTGACACGTCCCAAGCTGGAGGAGTTGTGTGCAGCTATTTTCAGAGATACTTCTAGGGACCTATAAATGTTCAGTTCTTCCAAGGTTCTGTGATCAAAGGAGAGGTGTTTACTCCTCTCCTGGCCTGTGTTCTGGTCTGTGAGTGATCACAAGCACTCTTTTCTGCCTTGAAACTGTGAGGAGGATTCCCTCTCCACCACCACCAAAAGCTCTACCATGCCAGCAATCTTCCTCACCCCAAGACCAAGACTGAGACCCAGATCCAAGCACAGGCAAAGCAAAAAATTCCTGCCTCAGTGCCAGCAAAAAGATTCCTGCAATCCCCCTCTGATCAGCTGCTCGATCCCCCCACCATCTGTGGGCCTAGAGCTCCAGAAGCAGCTGCTGCCTCCACCAATGCCTCCCTGTGGCTGGGGCCAGACCTTGCTCCTCTCTCACCCATATCTGACAGATCTTTCCTACTGACCTTTGAAGTTGTCTTTGGTGTTTGTGGGTTGAGAAGTCTGGAAACCACCACAACCGCCAGTGATTCAGTCCCCTGAGGCCTGCTCCAAATTTGCTGCAGCCTGGTCTATGTGGGCGCAGACAGCATTGGTCTGTGCTCCTCTCCTAGCCTAGTGCAATAGACCCTTCCTGCCGACCTTTCAGGTTGTCTTGGACTGGAAATTTGTTTCACTCTGTCATTTTGTGGGTTCTGCTGCTCTAGAATTTGTTTAGACATTTTTACAGGTATTTGGAGGGGTTTGGGGGAGAGCTCAAGCAAGTCCCAGGTTTTATTCCACCATCTTGGCTCCACCCCCCAGCATATCTTTTTAATATATAATTCTACCTCACCCTACCTTTTATTTATCCAGTTTCTTTTTAATAAAGTATACCCATTCAATGCCATAGTGCAGTTAGAGGTTTCATCCCAAGTTTCAATGATAACTGTGAAGTCAAATCTGCCTCCTTCCATCAGAACCTCTATTTCTTCTAATTTGTTGCTGAAACTTTGGGAATTTGTGTATAGGCATCTAAATCTATGAGTTGCGAATTTTAGTTTTTGTGAATTTCTGAATATCTCAGCTGCTATTCTTCTTCCTTCTTTGTAGCTATTCTCAATAGTATCTAACTTAGGACATATACATAAACATTTTTCTCCTTCCCAAATCCTTTTTAGCTTAAGGCTCTTTTGATTAGATATGCAAGATATCTGGCAAATACATTCTTTGGTGGACTCCATATCTGGCCAGGAATCTGTCAATGCTATATTGTAAGCAGTGATCCAGAAATCTAAATCCCATTCTAACACATCACCTTTTAGCCATTTTCCAAATATTCATTTCCCAAATAACTTTTCCCTTTTCCATCCTTAGCCTTCAGTGGGCAAAAGTGAAGAAAACATGGTCTTCAGCTTTTCCCCATTGGAATAATTATAATTGCTATTATTATTATGTTAACATTTATGTGGCACCCTCTATGTGCTAGGCACTGTCCTAAGCACTTGACAAATATTATCTCATTTGATCTTCACAACAACCCTGGGAGGTAGCTCCTATAATAAAAAAAATATCCATTTTATAGATCTGATACTGAGACAAAAAGAAAAAAAAAAGGTTAAGTGACTCACCCAGGATCACATAGCTAGGAAGCATCTGTGGCTAGATTTGAACTGAAGTCTTCCTGACTCCAGGCTCAGTGCACTATCTACTGTACCATCTACTGGCTCCTCAAGAACAGAGACTTTTTTTTCTTTTTATTTTCAGTGCTTAGCACAGTCCCAGGCACAGAATAGGCATTTGATAAATGTTTAATGGCTGATCAGCTTGCCCAAGGCAGCATAATCATTGACAACATTTTATGGTTCTTTCTAGAAATGGCATTTTGCCCACTACAAACAGGTGGTCACCATCCATTTGGAAAAGTTTGGGAGTTTATAAAAGTGAATGTTGAAAATTATCTTTACATGTAATTAGAAAAAACAAAATACTATTAAGTGGGGGGAAATAGAAAAGTATTGGGAGTTTCTTTGTTCCATGTTTGACACATGCTCCAGGAGACAAATATTATTGTTATCAGTTCAACAAATAGCTGCCTTAGTACCCCTGAGCAGGGAATCACCAATTACTTCCACTCTTTTCTTCTTCCTCTGCCCCTTATTCAGTGTTTTCTCATCCATATTACTCTTGGGAAGAGACGCAGCTTCTTCTACCTCAGTGCATCCAGCTCTTTCTTCTTTTTTTTGGTGTAAGTTTCTTTCTTTTTTTTCATTAGTATAATGATTTGTTTTTATTTGATATTTTTTAGTTTTCAGCATTGATTTCCACAAGATTTTGAGTTACAAATTTTCTCTCCATTTCTACCCTCCCTCACACTCCAAGATGGCATATATTCTGATTGCTCCATTCCCCAGTCAGCCCTCCCTTCTATCACTGCACTCCCCCTCCCCCCCATCCCTTTTCCCCTTACTTTCTTGTAGGGCAAGATAGATTTCTATGCCCCATTGCCTGTATATCTTATTTCCCTGTTGCATGCAAAAACAACTTTTCTTTGAGCATCTGCTTTTAAAACTTGAGTTCCAAATTCTCTCCCCTCTTCCCGCCCCATCCACTTTCCCTAAGAAGGCAAACAATTCAACATAGGCCACACATGTATCATTATGTAAAGCACTCCCATAAATAGTCATGTTGTGAAAGACTAACTATATTTCCCTCCCTCCTATCCTGTCCCCTTTTATTCAATTTTCTCCCTTGACCCTGTCTCTTTCCAAAAGTGTTTGCTTTTGATTACTTCTTCCCTCTATTTGCCCTCCCTTCTATCATCCCCCCTTTTTTATCCCCTTGCCCCTACTTTCATGTGGGGTAAGATACCCAATTGAGTGTGTATGTTATGCCCTCCTCAAGTCAAATCCGATGAGAGCAAGATTCACTCATTCCCCCTCACCTGCCCCCTCTTCCCTTCCAATGAACTGCTTTTTTTTGGCTACTTTTATGTGAGATAATTTACCCCATTCTATCTCTCCCTGTCTCCCTCTCTCAATATATTCCTCTCTCATCCCTTAATTTGATTTTATGTTTTTAGATAGCATCCTTACATATTCACCTCATCCTGTGCCCTCTGTCTATGCATATGTATATTCCCTTCAACTACCCTAATACTGAGAAAGGTCTTATGAATTGCACACATCATCTTCCCATGTAGGAATGTAAGCAAAACAGTTCAACTTTAGTAAGTCCCTTATGATTTGTCTTTCTTATTTATCTTTTCATGCTTCTCTTGATTCTTGTGTTTGAAAGTCAAATTTTCTATTCAGCTCTGGCCTTTTCACTGAAAAAGTTTGAAAGTCCTCTATTTTATTGAAAATCCATATTTTGCCTTGGAGCATGATACTCAGTTTTGCTGGGTAGGTGATTCTTGGTTTTAGTCATAACTCCTTTGACCTCTGGAATACCATATTCAAAGCCCTTTGATCCCTTAATGTGGAAGCTGTTAGATCTTGTATTATTCTGATTGTGTTTCCACAATACTCAAATTGTTTCTTTCTGGCTGCTTGCAGTACTTTCTCCTTGACCTGGGAATTCTGGAATTTGGCAACAATATTCCTAGGAGTTTTCTTTTTGGGATTTTTTTCAAGAGGTGATCGGTGGATTCTTTCAATTTCTATTTTACCCTTTGGCTCTAGAATATGAGGGCAATTTTCCTTGATAATTTCTTGAAAGGTGGTGTCTAGGCTCTTTTTTTGATCAAGGCTTTCAGGTAGTCCAATAATTTTTAAATTTTCTCTCCTGGATCTACTTTCCAGGTCAGTGGTTTTTCCAATGAGATATTTCACATTGTCTTCCATTTTTTCATTCCTTTGTTTCTGTCGTATAATATCTTGATTTCTCATAAAGTCACTAGTTTTCACTTGCTCCAGTCTAATTTTTAAGGTAGTATTTTCTTCAGTGGTCTTTTGGATCTCCTTTTCCATTTGGCTAATTCTGCTTTTCAAGGCATTCTTCTCCTCATTGGCTTTTTGGAGCTCTTTTGCCATTTGAGTTAGTCTTTGGTATTTTTGGGGGTCTCCTTTAGCAAATAATTGACTTGTTTTTCATGATTTTCCTGCATCACTCTCATTTCTCTTCCCAATTTTTCCTCTACTTCTCTTACCTGTTTTTCTAAATCCTTTTTGAGCTCTTCCATGGCCTGAGACCAATTCATGTTTTTCTTGGATGCTTTTGATCTTTACTTGGCTCTTTGACTTTGTTGACTTCTTCTGGCTGTATGTTTTGCTCTTCTTTGTCACCAAAAAAAGATTCCAAAGTTTGAATCTGAATCTGGGTCCATTTTCCCTGCTTGGCCATGTTCCCAGCCAACTACTTGACCCTTGAGCTTTTTATCAGCATATGACTGTTTGTAGAGAGTACTTTGTCCCAAGCTTTAGGGGTTGCACTGCTATTTTCAGAGCTACTTCTACGAAGCAAGCTCTGCCACATCAGTGCTTCTCCTCCCCCAAGAACCGCCAACCTAGACCGAGACCCAGATCCAAGCAGACTCTGTACTCCTGCTCTGATCCGCCCTTTAATTCCTCCCACCTAGTGGGCCTGGAGCCAGAAGCAACTGCAGCTGGGGCTCTGGAAGAAGCCCCAGAGCTGCACCACTTCTGCATCCCTGGGGCTGGGGCCAACCGCACACTCTTTTCACTCTGTTCCAGCAGTATTTCCCACTAACCTTCTCTGTTGTCTTTGGCGTTTGTGGGTTGAGAAGTCTGGTAACTGCCACAGCTCAATGATTCAGGGCACTACAGCCTGTTCCACCCAGCTCCCTGTCTGGTTGGCCCTGGTGCAGCCCACACTGGGCTGTGCTCCACTCCGCTCCCAGCTCCATGTAATAGATCCTTCCCAGCGACCATCCAGGCTTTCCTGGGCTGGAGCTCTGCTTACCTCTGTTATTTCGTGGGTTCTGCAGCTCTAGAATTTGTTCAGAGCCATTTTTTACAGGTGTTTGGAGGCACCTGGGGGAGAGCTTAAGCAAGTCCCTGCTTTCCAGCTGCCATCTTGGCCCCAGCTCTTTCTTCTTCAAGTAGACTTTCAAATATATTATTTAGTTTGAATTATTATCTAGGTGTCCTTTTCCATCTCTTTCTCCTCTGTGTAACACTCTTCCTTCTCTCTCATCAAAATAAGGGTTGTCTCCCCTCCTCCCTCACAGGACCCTTTTTCTTTCCATTGGATTATTGCTTCTGTTTCCTTTATCCTCCCTAATGGCCTGCAGCATGGACAGGTATGCCTCAAGTCTCTTCACCTTCTTCTCTAGGAGGAAGTCAAGTCTATACTTGAAATGCAGATAATGGTTACTCAACTGGAGCAGAAATACAGACATCATTTGCATAAGGCAAGACACTGCACAATTTCTTCTACTCTCCACAATGGTTGACATTTTCAGCCTTGTTTCTTGAAAATGCTTATGAGTACTTATACCAACTCTAAGCAAGGTGCTCTTTCTACTACGGTGACAGAGAGTATATATAATGTTGTGGGTGGTGAGCCACTCCTTTCTCTGATGCTATTTCTGTTAAGAACACAAAACTAGGGCATGGATCTAATTCCCAAAGACCCACTGACTCATCACCAGCATGCAGTTGTATAGGCAAATGGTTTATTCATGGATACAATATTATACCCTTTCCATTTAATGAGTGACAAACACAGTATGAGTCCTAGTTTTCATTGGAGAAACTGAGGCAGAGAAAGTGACCAGTTTTGACTTTTGTTATATTTGGGGAATTTTTGAGGGGATGATGGAACTTTCTAACATTAAGGGAGGTCATAGATGTAAGGTCTCTCTACCAGCTCTCTTCCCATGAAAGGCATTCCATCAGGTACAAAGTGCTTTCCATTGAGATTCACTGAAGATTCCTTTAGGATTTGTTGATGAGGTATTTCTCAAGTTCGGTGATGAAGAATGGCAATTTATAACTGTGTGACATTCTAAAAATGTTCCAACTTTCTGCATAGATAATCACATTTCCTAGGGCCTTTCTTAGATTTTTTTGCTACCATTTGAATTAGTGATGAATGACTTGGCATATTTCTTCTGATTACAGTTAATATCAAATCTTCCTACTTCCAATGTTTTCTTCCTTGGTTTTTCACCTAATTATAGGAATCAGCAACTACTTCCTTAGTAAGAATACTAATATCTGACCTTACCTTTCACAAAAACTATTATGTAATTTCTGTACTCCTATGACAAGCCTACCAAGCACTTCTTCCAACTTTTCAAATACACAATTTTCCATAAATATCTCTGCATGTGTTGTCTCAATTACCATTTCATATTTTATTTCATTCTGTATTTGTACCTTTCCATCATTAACATGACTTCCCTGAAATCTATTCAGAATTATCTAGAGGGTTTTGAAAGGATAAGTAGAAAATAAGATGACATTAAAACAGAATGACTTAGCCAGCAGGTAATATGGTCAAAAATGAAGATAATGGAATGGGGCAAGATAGGGGAGAAATAAATTATAGGGAGAAAAACATATATGTGTGTAGAAATAAAAATTACTGATAATACAGAAATAGTAGGTTTGTCTCTTTCTTCAGGACATTTAACCATCCAAAATCTTGTTCCACATTCAGCTGACATTATAGTTGGAGTCCTATTTTCACTAGTCACCTTGCTTCTCAGAACATTCACCACTGACAGTTTTCATTCATCCCTTCAAAAGGATGATGTGGACTTTGAAAAGGTTCATTCCCAAAAAGAGGAAAATGGAAAGGTTCATTCCTTTGTTTGAAAATCTCCTTAAAAATGTGGGGCAAGTCACCTTCCTTTGACTTCATTTTCGTCTCTTCTAGTTGGAAGGTTCTTAATTCTCACCAGCTCATCCGGAGAGCCAAAGGTATAATTTAGAAAAACATGAATGCCAAATGATAACAATGAGAAATTCAGTAGGACCATTCTCACTGTCTGAGTTCTGTGTCCTGGTGTCTGCACTGTCATTTGAAAGGAGGGGAGGAGGGAATGGAAGGAAGAAGGGAAAGGAAAAAGCTAAAGGTACATTCATAATGTGCAATTCTGGACAGCATACAAGTGAGAAAAACTGCAACCTGAGAACAAAGAAAAGAGACAAGGCAGAATAAGCATCTCACTATTTCTGTTCAATCTGTAGAAATCACTGGAAGGAAGCATCTTGTCGTGGATAGAGAGCCAGCTTTGGAGTCAGGAAGACCTGGTTTCAAGTCCTGCCTCTAACTTCTATGTACAACTTTCACCAAGTTATTTAAGCTCTCAGTACCCCACCCCTTAGGAAGGAAACTCTCTAAGAATCTAAATTGCAGACAAACTACTTATCTGCACTAAGGGAAGGAGCTATTACCCAAAAGGATGATCCAGGTCAATAAAGAGTGAGAAAGACAGAGACCAAGAGAGGGAGACAAAGACACAGAGAGATGGAGAGACAGAGAGGGAGAGGCAGAGAGACAGAGAGAGATACATATATGTATATATTGTTAAGAATATTTGCTCTGTTCTCTTATAGCAGACAAAACCAAGTGATAATGTAGAAATCACAATTACGTAAATGATGCCTCTGCCTTATCATGACCTTGGCCAAAGAACTTTCATGGAAGTACTTAAAATTATTATCATGCAACACTAAGAAAAGCTTCAATTTTCCAATTTCTCTCCCACCCCTCTGTACCCTCAAAGCTGGCTGAGTTCAAGGTATCCTGAGAGTTGGTCAGCAGTAATTCACAACCATATATCCCAATCCACTCCTCCCCACCCCAAAAATGGTACCTTATACTTTACTTACCAATCCATTTATTGGTCTGAATTATGTCCTTGAGAGAGCTAATTGGCTCAGTTGTTAAAATACTGGACCTGGAGCCAGGAAAACCTGATTTTAAATCCAGTCTTAGATACTTACTAGATATGTAACCCTAGGCAAGTCATTTAACCTCTGTTTGCCTTAATCCACTGGAGAAGGATGGCAGCTAGGTGGCACAGTAGATAGAATGTGAGCCTCGTGTCAGAAAGATTCCTCTTCCTTAGTTCAAATCTGGCCTCAGGTACTTCCAAGCTGCGTAACCCTGAGCAAGTCATTTAACCCTGTTTGCCTCTGTTCATCTCCAGTATTTTTGCCAAAAATATGACCCCAAATGGGGTCACAAAGAGTGAGACATGATTAAAAAATGATTCAACAACAATTGGAGAAGGAAACAGCAAACCACTCCAGCCAGGAAAACCCCACGCGCAGTACGGCTCACGGGGTCACAGAGAGTCAGACATGGCTGAACCACTGAACAACAAGAACAAATTATGTCATTGGAAGAAATATAAAGCATTCTAAACATTCGAAGACAACCATCAAGTTTCCCATTTGTCTGCTCTTTTCCAGCATAAACATCCTTAGTCCTTTTTTTCTTCTTCACATGAGATGCTTTCCAAAACATCTTCCACCCTTGTTACTCTCTTGGAGTCAACGGACCTTGACTTAAGCCTCAAGTCTGCCACTTACTTCTTATGTAACCTTAGCTGATTCGATTCAATAAGCATATGCAAGGAACTGGGCTAGACGCTGGGGTTAAGAAGACAAAAATGGAAAACCAACCTTATATTTTACAATAAAACAATTCATATAATATCTCTGGTCCTCTTATGGAAATTGAGTAGGTTGGGATAGATAATTTAAATACAGTTCTTTAAATGAATGCAGCCTTAAACTGAATTAGTTTGTTTTTCATTGTTTTTGCTTTTTGCAATTGCATTACACTAAATGGTTCATTTAAAGTTTGTGGTTAACTGAAACCCCCAGGTATTTTTCTTTTTTTTTTTTTTTTTTGTTTTGCAATACCTTTATTTAAAGGTTCTGTCAAATATTCCTGCTACTTTGATTAGTCTTTTGAGGGAAGGGAAGGTGGTAAGCAAAAAAAGCTCATTTGTCTGCAGAAATTACATCTGTGCTCTTTACATATTCATTCACTTAAATGATATATTTGAAGCTGAAAGTGCTGTCACAGGACAGGCGTTTTCCTTTGCATCTCCCACACAAATCCTGACGATGAGGTCTTTTGGGATCAACATGACGAAGTTTCACTGGGCAGGAGCATCTTGTCTGTTTACAACTTTGACAAGCAATATCCTCCACTCGGTATGGGTTGTAAGACTTCTGACAAGTTCTGCAAAACTGCTTGAAGTAGACCTTATTGGTACCCTGCACGCACCACACATATGCACTTTCCCAACGAATGTTGCAGTCTTTGCAGTGATAATAGCCATATTTCTGCTCTAAGAACTGGAAGCGCAGCCGCGCCTTGTTCTGCCCCGGGCTCTGCGGCTGCGGGCCCTCGGCCTCCTCCTTCTCCGGCTCCGCGGGCTCCTCGACGGGGTCTCCGTCCTTCAGGCCGTAGGGCCGGGGCGGCTGATCCTCCCAGGTAGCTCGTACTGTGGCCTGGGCCTGGCCTCCGCCGCCCTCCTGAGGCTCGGGCCTCGGCGCGTCCGCCGCACCCTCCCCGCGCTCGGGCTCTTGGTCCGGCCTCGCCGCTGCCTCGGGCGCCTCCCTGGCGGGGGCCTGCGTCTCGTGCCCGGCGGCCTCCCCCGCCGGGCCTCCGGCCTCGGCCTCCTCCACCTCCTCCACGAAGGTGGCGAGGAGGCGCGAGGCCACGGGAGAGTAGACGGCGACGGTCCGCGGGAAGCGTGGGGGTCGCGGGGCTCCGGCCCCGGGGCTGCCCTGCGCGGGAGGCCGAGGCGGCGGTGGCGGGGATGCGGCCCTGGTCGGTGCGAGGTCTCCCGGCTCCCGGCCTCGGCGGACCAGGGTGCGGCGGCCGAGAGAGCACTGCACCGAGGCGTCCTGGCGCGGGTTCACCTGCACCGCCACGTCGCGGGTGTTGGCCCTGCGGAGCCGCGGGACGAGGCCCGGGTTCACCTGAGACAGGATGGCCATGAGCTGCGCCCGCTGGCAGCTATCGAAGTACTCGGCCGCCGTCAGCTGCCCGTAGCCGGACAGGGCGGACGCCGCCCCCGGCACGGCCCGGGGCCGCCAGCCTCCGCCGCCCCCCGAGCCTTTGCCCTTGGGGCCCGGCGCGTAGGGGAAAGAGTAAGGGCCGTAGGGCGGGTACATGTAGGCGTCCAGCGCGTCATCCCCCAGGGCCGCCATGTGCGCACAGCCCGCCCCCAGGTATTTTTCACATAAACTATTGCAAAATCAGGTTTTCCATCCTCCGATACATTTTCCTATTTTCCATTTTTCAAAAATTATTGACAATGGTTCTGGGATAGTATCTGCAGTTTCCTTCCACAGGGAATTGAAATGTGTGCCAGGAGATGCATTCATTAAATGGATTCTGTCTCTTCCCTCATTTTTAGGTTGCATCTCTCTTTGCACGAATGGATCTGGTCATTTCCCTCTGAAACAATTTGCCATGCCTTACACACAGTAGGTGTTTAATAAATGTTTGTTGAATTTTTTTGAATGTGATTTTCCTTTTTGGAAAAGAAGCAAAAAAAATTGAAAAACATGTTTTTGGTCTCTCATTTGTTAACATTATGCTATCTTTCCCAAGTACAATCCCATCCTCAATTTGTTCTTGCTTCAACATAAGTAAATTAACCAAACAAGATGCTCTTCAAAATTTTGCAAGAGTTTTAGTTTATTCAGCCTCAGGCCTGCCTAACAATACAGATCTCTAGACATTGAAAGCAATGGAGAACAGTTTTATAATCTTCCACCTAATGGTGACAATAGTAGTGATGGCGCCATCTTGTGGCATTCCTTCCATGCTACCTTTACAGAAGAAAAGTCTGCATATTTATAAGACTTAACATCCTTCCTTTGGATTCATTTGTAACTTTCAGCCTAAAATATTTTACATTCCTACCATTCACTGAGAATAGAAAACTGCTTCTCCTTCCACATGTCTGAATCTTGAGATACAAAAGGACAGCTGTCTCAGAGGAAGAATATTTTGATGTCATTTAATCCAGTGGCCCCAATTCTCAAGGGGACTGTCACATATCTATTAGGAAGATGATGTTGCTGAGTACTATTTTTTTTACATTTGAAATTAACTAGCCAAGAGAAAAGAAAAACACATGTGGTTCAAGGAACTCTTCAGGAGTTTCCCATCTAAAGACTGTGCCATGGACTTCATTCACCCATGGGCATTTATCAAAAAAGGGTTTATCTAGGTTTGGTCAAACTAAACTCCTTTGAGACCTCTCCCTCACAGCACGTGCTGAAAATAGGAAAGTTAATAAATTTTCCAATAAGCTCAATGACAATGTAGGAGGAGGGGAACAGGCAGGGAGGGAACTACACATTTTTTATGTCATCAATTCACATAATAGTTTTTCCGTCTGCAGAATAGTAACAGAAGCTCGTGATTTATCTCTAAAATTGCTTTTTCCTCGTGAGAATTTAGATGGATATGAAACAAAGTTAGCCAGGACACATTTCACAGGAATGTACCACATAATTTTTCTGATCTTGGAGGTGTGAAGGGTTCAAGTGTGGAAGTGGGAAATACCATTCCTTCTTTGGAGGAAGTAAGACAAAATTCAAAGTTTTTAATTTGGCAGCAAAAGGATTCATGGACTTACATTGAATAAGTATTTAAACTACTTTCACATAGCTAGAAATGCATTTGATCTCATTTCAAAAAAGATTTTATTCTCTCCCTATACCATCTTTTGTCCCCCCACCCCCAACACTGACACACACACACACACATTCATAAAAAGTGACTTGCCAAACAAATTTGCTAAGAATGCATATGACTTGAACTGAAAGATAATGCTAAAGTTTTCTCCTTGCCCCCACTTTAAGGAATGAAAACTATGAAGAAGTCAGAGAAGGATGAGAATAGACACAAAGGTACAACTGGAGCAACTGAAAACTACTGTCCAGTAGCTATGGCATTGATTGAGCTGTTGGACAGTCTGAAGGCACTTTAGGCTCTTTTATCCTTAGAGCAGATTTAGAGGATACCATATGTCGCTCAAAATGATGCCTCCATGGTTCAAATATGTCTTCGAAAGGAGCTGCTCTTTCTCCCAGATTGAACTTATTCTATGTATCAATCAACTTGTACAATAAATGTATACAAAGTGTATACAAAAAAATTGTTTCTGCTGGGGGAAGGGGTAATCAGAATGCATGCCATCTTGGGGTGGGGAGAGAGATGGGGAGAAAATTTGGAATTCAAAATCTTATGGAAATGAATGTTGAAAACTAAAAATAAATTAATTAATTTTTAAAAATTGTTTCTGCACATGAGGGCATATCAAGATATGGGATGAGGTGAACCAGTTCTTCAGGTCACTAAGTACTCCCTCCAATGCTGGTATCTACCACTGTATCTTTGCTATTTCAGCAGATTAGCCAGAAGCACCACCAAGACAGAGAACTTCAGGGTAAAATATCACAAGCATTCTAAGAAATTGAAGAACCAATGCAAATCTTCCCAGAGACAAGTGTCACCCACTGGCATATGCTCTCCACCTTGTGTGGCCCTTGATGGGATTACTACCTCATCATATAATGCAAGAAATACATCTGCTCCTTCTCACTTTGGCTTACTGGGCATATTATTGCCCCCTCACAGTTGGCCCATAAGATATTCACCAAATTGGACCTCCAAAAGTAGTGAGGAACATACAACTTGATCTGGATACCAAGGCACAGTGGATGGAAAAAAAAATGTCCTTTTAGACCTACTAAAAAAAAGTAGGGAGCAAAGGCTCCACCATAGTTTTCAATGCCTTGAAAGCCTCCACCATCTAGGACCATGCCTGATACTGACTCCTGATGGTAATAGCTTTCAGGATACCATAGTCATGGCAAATCTCTAAGACTATGATTTACAGAGCAGATACCAATCTGCATTGCTAGAGGAAATTTTCTCATCTGGAGTTCCATAAACCAAAGGAATCATAGGTCCAGTTTGAAAATAGTCACAGGAGTAGCTTAGCTCTCTACTTTTCTTAAAACCAAAGCACCAAGACTCAGATTGGGGAAGGAGTGAATGGGCTAGATCAAGGGTTCTTAAACTGGAGTCTATGAGCTTTTTAAAAATATTTTGATGATTGCATTTCTATATAGTTGGTTTTATTTATTATCCTATGTATTTTATTTTATGTATTTAAAGACATCATTCTGAGAAGGAGTCCTTAGGCTTCCCCAGACTGCCAAAAAGGATCCATGACACAAATGTAGATTAAGAACCCCTGGGCTAAATAAAGCCATTATTATGGTTTTTATCCAAGAGCTCTCATAAAGCAGCCTTCTCTGGCTAGGTCAGGGAATAGGCCTGACTGCCTAGGACCAAGCTGAGTGTCCTATTTGGCACCAATTCCTCCACTTCAGCTATATGAAACAGAGCTCAATAATCCTAGTACCAGAGAGGTAGTTAGAGATTATGGGTCACCATTGGCATCCAACCCCTCTAGGGAATTTTTGTGATGGTACAAAGAGTTAAAGGGGACCTTCCCCAATCCCATGCAATGGCTGGATTATGCAGGACCACTCAATTGATCCTCAGTACTACTGTGACGAAGAGAAATTGGTAAGATTTAGCCAAGTGCTTCATGTTTCCCCAAAGGACATGTTCTCCTGGGTTTTTCACAGCTGTGGAATGAAGTGGGCAACAATTTTTTCAGCTGCCACTGGGTAACATCAGATCTCAGGAATCCTAATTCTTTCTGGGCCGGCACTATGTATGATAATTTCACAGGGGTTCTAATAGGTCACCATTCACGCAATATTGAATCACCTGAAGCTTGATCCTGAGAATCAGAAATAAGTGATTTGTGAGGCAGAACATGAGGAGTGTTTGATCTAGGAATAGTTAGAGGGAGGGACTTCTCACCACCCTCTTAAGCAAAGTAGCAGAGTAGACAGTCCACTGCCTATTGAGGAGAATCTCTTTGTCTAGATTTCAGGAATGGGCCAAACACAGTACAGCATCTCTCCTCTCCCCAAAATGAACCAGCTTCACCCAGTCAGGCAGCTGGCTTCTGTTGGATGACTGTAAAATGTTACATGACTCACCACAACTCTACACATGATCAAAGGTAGAATTAGATGTGTGGGCACATTACCATATAAGTGAAAACAAATCTCTTGCTAGATCTGCCCTTGGCTGGTTCATTTACCTCATATTATCAAAAGTTATGCAAAATGCAAAGCAATTATCAAAACATGAACCTGCTAAGGTTACAAATGGTTACATTCATTAATGCGATTCAATGAAAATTATTTAAAATATATGCAGAATTTCTTTTGGACTATTTTCAAGCAGAAATGGATATTTGCTCCTCCAATATTTTTTCACCTCAAAAGGTATTATTATTCATTTGTCCCGTATTAAAACCAATCACAAAATTTCAAAAGGAATATTATATTCTCAAAGCTTAAGTTCATGAACCTTCCTTCTACCATGTATTACTGAAAACATTCCCACTTACAAGATAAAATGTAATGAACAGAACAAAGAAAGGGCACAGATCCATTGCAGGGAGGGTGAGCATGCCCCCTAAGACTCAGTATTCTAGCAATGTCATAGGTCAGTAGTCCATTTATGTCTAAGAGTGACTAGATTTAATTTGCTTTCATCCTAAGCGTTTTTAGCTTTATCCTTGAAATTAGATGTATATTGTCCTAAAATAACCCATAAGCTATTTTGACAGTTGACCTGATATATGTCTTTTTCATCACAGAAAAAACAATAACACAGCTCTTTTAAAAATTGCATCCAAAAGCTGTTCCTTTGAATGAATGAAAAAAGCATTTATTAAATATCTGCTATGTGCAAAGCACCACGCTAAGTGCTGGGGATATAATAGAAAAGTTAGACAGTCTCTCTTCTCAAGGAGCTCCTATTTTAAAGGAGAAGCCAACAATATGAAAGGTTTCAGCTGCCACTTAGATATAACGGTCCCACGATCCTTAGACAACAAAGACAAAGTGGATGGTAAGATCGCTTCTTTAATATCTAGAAAGTTTACCAAGAGATAAAAACTTTTAATATAGCCCAGGTAATGGAGTTCATATTGGTTCTCCATGTGCTAAACTCTTAGGTTTCCTTCAGCTTTAAAATCCTTTGGGTATACTCAGCACAACCAGATGGAAGCAAGGACTTTTTCATGGGAAGTGACCAGGAAGCTCTGGTCCAGAATCCATATTTATTTTGTAGAACATCCCAGGGAAATAGACTTGTTTGGATGTGGTAGACCCCTTTTCAAAATGTCTGGGAGTACTTAGTTCCATCTCAAGCTTCTTTCCCAACCATCCTAGCTCAGCATTGACCTGCCACGAACTACTGTGTCACCTGGGTGGTACCCATCATACTTCACTACTTTCAAGCAAATGATTAAGCTGAAGATGACGTAGAGCTGAGTAATAAATGTGCCATGAAGCAGATCATAGGAACCAACTTGCCAACAAGACTTCCTGGGTTTCTCAGCAGCTAAGCCATCTTCCACATTGAACACTAGGGGTCTGTTTTGCTAAGTTTCTCATGGATCAGTACTTCCAGACTTTCTCTGAACAGTTATCTAGACATTTGGAAGACATAAGGCAAATAAAAATTCTTTCTTGATGTTTTTCTAATGTGCTGATTCCATGCTTGTTTTTACCAAAAAACAAAGAGTTTCCTCCAAGACTCAAAATTAACAAGAATATTACTAACAATAATAGAGATGGACATGACATCATAATTAAGTCTTTCATTCACTCAGTCAACAAACATTTATTAAGCATTTACCATGTGTGAAACAATATGATTGCAATAGTCTAGGTGAGGGGGAAGGTTGTATATGAGTGGAGAGGAGATAGATGCCAAGGTATTGTGGAGATAGAAATAACAAGATTTACTTATTGATTATGGTGCTTGAGGGGAAGCAGAATCAAAGATAATCCTAAGGTTGCAAACCTCAGGATGCACAAGAGGGTGGCAGCATCCTCAACATAAATAAGGTAGTTAGGAAAAGATGTGGGGCTAGGGGATAAGATAATTGAGGCCACAAGGTTATACCATAAAAGTTCCAGAGTATGAATGGGCCAATATGGCACCATCATCTTCATCCAGCTGGCATAGTGGATAAAATATTGGACTTGGAACGTCCAAATCCTCCCTCAGATACTTGCTGGCCATGAAACCCTGGGTAAGTCCCCTCAGCCTCAGTTCCCCCATTCCCTATTAAGATAGGGAAAATAATATCACCTAACTCACTTGGTCATGGTGAGAAAATAGCATATGTAAAGTGCTTTGTAAATTGTAAAACACTATATAACCACTGGCTGTTATTATTATGTACTCACAAGACCTTCCTCCAAAAGCAAACGTTAGAACAGTGGTTCAGAAAGGATGTGTTTATGTACATTCCCCAGCAGTTTAATGCCTTTTTTCCTGGCTTGGACTCACAATAGTGCCCCCCCACCTTCATTTTCTCCCCCACTGAAAGACCTGGGCTAAGAGAGGATCAGAGAGTAGGAGAGGTGAATGAGAGTTGAGTCCAAAGGTGAATCTAGAGGCCTAATTGCCGGGAGAGCCCTATTTTCAATGTGCCACAATTCTTCATGGAAAGAATATTATGCTTTGAGCAAAAAAAAAGTTTGAGAGCCACTGCATTATAGGTATCCCTCCTAGAGTCATCTAGCGGGAATAAAATTTTGGCTACTTGTCCTGAGGAGTCACTAGAGCCGTAAAACGAAGGACACAATAAGCCTTCTCTGCCTCTAACTCTAAATGACGTGAAATGACTAATATTTCTATACTTTCTATATTTCTAATAAAGGAGAGAGAGCCTGGCCAGCTGGACATGGTGATGAGCCTGGAGGGAGGAAGACAAGCTCAAATCCCACCATTGACACATTTAAGTCTAGGACCAGAAGGAAATTATTGAGCCTCAAACAAACTGTAGGATTTTTCTACTAACTTATAGACCACTGAGATCTCAGGGGAGAACACTGCCTTATGCACAAGCACAGAAAATCCAAGAGCCTTAAGACAACCTGGCAACATGTGGCAGCTGTGGCATAATGAATAGAGAGCAGGCCTTGGAGTCGAGGAGGCCTAGATTCAAATCCTATCTCTGCCATATGTTGCCGGGCAAGGGTGGGGTTTGGGGACTGGGCAAACGAATTTCCTTCTGCCACAAGTGACTCTCTAAGAGTGTAATTTACAGAGTAGGTGCTGATCTGCATTAGAAGAGGGCATTTCCTACCTGGGAGTTCCCAATACTAATGAAATCATAGGAGAGAAGAGGTAACAGAGGGAGGGGAGGGGAGGGGAGGGGAGGGAGGGGAAGGGGAGGGGAGGGGAGGGAGGGAGGGAAGGGGAGGGGAAGGGAGGAAGGGAAGGAGGAGGGAAGGGAAGGAAGGGAAGGGAAGGAAGGAAGGGAAGGGAAGGAAGGGAAGGAAGGGAAGGGAAGGGAAGGGAAGGGAAAGGAGGGAAGGAAGGAGGGAAGGAGGGAAGGAAGGAGGGAAGGAGGGAAGGAAGGAAGGAAGGAAGGAAGGAAGGAAGGAAGGAAGGAAGGAAGGAAGGAAGAAAGAAAGAAAGAAAGAAAGAAAGAAAGAAAGAAAGAAAGAAAGAAAGAAAGAAAGAAAGAAAGAAAGAAAGATCTTACAACCCCTTGCTGGTTAAAAGATTGTTTTAGTTGGGGAGTGAGTGAGAATGGACTGTCAGTCCTTTGATTCATTACAAATACTTAATAGTGTTATGTCATTGTATTCCCTTAGTTCTTTGTTGTTGTTCAGTCATTTCAGTAGTTTCCAATTCTTTGTGTTGGACCCATTAGGGGGTTTTCTTGGCAAAGAAACTGGAGTGGTTTGCCATTTCCTTCTCTAGCTCATTTTACAGATGAGAAAACTGAGGCAAATGTGGTTAAGTGACTTGCCCAGGGCCCCACAAGTAGCAAGTGTCTGAGACCAGATTTGAACTCAGGAAGACGAACCTTTCTGGCTCCAGACCCAGCATTCTATCCACTGAGCCACCTAGCTGCCCTCCCTTAGTTCTATGTTATAGCAACCTCCACTGAAGAGTTTTACACCCAGGTCTCAATAAAAAAACGATCACTTGAAAGGTTACTGATCCCTTGCCTGATGGCCAATATCTGATGCAATCCTTTATAAGCAGTCTAAAGTATTTTTCAAGGCTAGAGCACAGAAGAAACGCATAGATGTTGAAGGCATTCTCCCCTTTCTATGGGGGAATATGTCCTTAAAGTACCACTAAATCCCTTCCCCTTTCGCTAATGTTAATATGCATTAATCTCCCGTGTAAAGGTTTTCATCATGCTCAGGAAAGCATAGAATTGCCTATTAACAGTTGTATAAAGTTTTTTAACGGTTTTAACATAGCAAATATGAAGTGTATTGTGCAGAATAGCTTTTGAGTAGAAATTTTCCAGAGGTAGTTAGATAATGTGTGCTTTCTTTTTCTTACCCCCTCATTACACGTGAAGCATAAAAGATTCCAGCCATGCAAACACTTTTTAAAAGTTAACAAGGCACCTCAAATTTTGTCTGCCTGCTGTATTTGCACCAGCTCTTCCCCCGCTTACCTGTGACATAATGATGATTCATTAGATGGAAATTAGAACCCATTGCCTCTACATAGTACCATGTTGGGGATTGTATTCTGAATTAATATTAATATTATTACCAATGTGAAGCCCATTTTTCTCCCCCAGACTAATTTCTTTCAGGTAGTAGACCTGGGTTACTATCCTAATTTGCATGACTCTTCCACTGTATCGTTACCCCTTGTGGAAATAAAAGTCAAAGGATATTGACCATCAATTCAGGCAATAAAATTAAAAGTAGCAATCTCCATGAGTTCTCTCTTTAAATAGTGATTATCAATATTGGTTCTCTGAAAGGCAAGCAGATGGGACCCATGTATTTCAGTGCTAACCAAAACAGCATGCCCCCAACCTAAAGTCATAATTACAAGAATAATTCCCACTTTTATTTATTGCTGCCTAGCTAAAATAGTACTATGTTGTGACCTGTAAGGATTTGGAGAGTTAAAATAATCCTTTTGACTTGCACCTGGGTTGAAATCTTGAGCTCTCCGTGGGACGTTCGGAAAGTTACATTGCCTCCTTGGGCCACTGTTTTCTCCCTTGTAAAACTTTCAGTTGTCATCCAGTCATTTTTCAGTCCTGTCTGACTCTTCATGACCCCATTTGGGAGTTTTCTTGGGAAAGAGACTGGAAGGCTTTGCCATTTCCTTCTCCAGCTCATTTTATAGATGAGGAAACTGAGGCAAACGGGGTTAAGTGACTTGCCCAGGGTCACATGGCTAGGAAGTGTCTGAGGCCAGATTCGAACTCAGCAAAATGAGTCTTCCTGACTTCTTGACTGGCAGTCTATCCACTGTGCAACCTAGCTGCCTTTTTATAAACCTAAATGACCACACAAGTCACTTCTAACTCTAAATCCTACAATCTTATGATCTATTAAAAAAAACACCAAAACCACCAAAACTCTTCACTACATATATGTATGTATGTAATCCATGCATATGTGTATATGTACATGTGTATATCATGTAGATGTATACATATATCATTACATCATTATAGATCATATAGATCATTATATCATCATAGTATGTATCATTATCATAGCCAGCATCCTACACTGCTTTAAGTTTTGTAAAGCACTCTGCAAATATTATTTCATATTATCTTCCCAACAACCCTCAGAGATATGTGATATTATTACCCCCATTTATATATGCACAGATTGAGGCAGACAGATGTTAAATGACTTGCCCAGGGTCTCAATGACCAGTAAGTGTCTGAGATCAGATTTGAACTCAGGTCCTACAGACTCCAGGTCTAGCATTCTATCTACTATGCCACCTAGCTACTTTCAGCGTAGGCATACATATGCACATGCATACGTACATATACATATATTATGACCATCAGATATATATGCAATGGGCATGATATGTTACATATGCATATTCTATGATAAGCATGATAACACTAAGACATAAGAGTGCTAGGTAGCAGATAACCTGGTTTTCCTTTTGAGAAGGAAAAGGATTTCAAGATTATATTTAGCACTAGACAGCAAATAATCTCAGGGGCAGCTAGGTAGCGCACTCTGCTTGCAATCAGAAAGACTCATCTTCCTGAGTTCAAATCCAACCCCAGATACTTAGCTGTGTGATGACCACTTAATGCTGTTTGCCTCAGTTTCCTCATCTGTAACATGAGCCAGAAAAGGAAATGGCTAAACCAGTACAGTATCTTTGTCAAGAAAATCCAAATGGGTCATGAAAAGTCAGACATGACTGAAGCAACCCAACAACAGCAGCAGATAATCTTTTATTCCTTGACTCAGCCATAGTGAAATCAACAGACTTTGATTATTCATACAACTATTATCATGGATCATCTCCGAAATATCTGGTTTTGGGCAATGCTTTTGTCCCTACAGATAAACAGGAAAATCTTGGGCATTGGAGACCCCTAAAATGGAGCAAAAACATGGGAATTCCTTGCCCAGGAAGCCAACTGTCCACTGTCCTCATTTTCTCTCCTGCTCCCCACTCCAAAGTTGCTGCTACTTCTGGTTAGCGTGTTAAGGAAGAATTTGTATGCACTCAGTAGGCTCCACAGTGGTCCCACTTTCCTACCTTCAGGTTCTCACGACCTAAAATTATAGATTCAGACCTGGAAAGGACCTTTGAAACCATATAATGCAATTCTCTCATTTTGTAGGTAAAGAAGCTGAGTTCAACAGCTTGCACAAAGTTATAGCTTTTGGGTCAAAGTAGTACCCAGGTCCTCTGATGGCACAGTCAATACTCTATCTACCATACTATGCTTCCTCAACCTCTTGCCTGGACTATTGCAAAACCTACCTAGTTGTTCTCCCTGCACCCAGCCTCTCCCTTCTCCAATCCAGTCAATCGATCACTAAACATTCATCCTCCACAGAGCTGCCAAAGTGGTATTCCTAAAGCACAAATCTGACTGTCACTACCCAGCTCAAGGAGCCCCAATGGCTCCCTATTGCCACTATGATAAAATAGAGACTCTTCAGTTTGGCTTTGAAAGCCCTTCACAGAAAGGCTCCAGCCTGCTTTTCCAGGCTTATTTCATATTTCTAACCTCGTCACACTCTGCTTACCAGCCAGACCTGCTTATTCATTGTTCCCAAACATCACATTCCATCTATTCCTGTGTATAGGCTGTCTCCTATACCTGGAATGCACCCCAGCTTCTCCACCAGCTGTCCCATAGATAGAATCCTTCAAAGCTTAGCTCAAGAACTGCCTCTTATAAGAGCTTATTAAGACCCACTCTCCACCCAGTGGTTTCATATATTTACTTCATATATTTCATATCTTTAAATTTTCTAATTACATTTTAACCTCCAATAGAATCCAAGCTCCTATTGGTGAAGGACTGCCCGATTTAGGGTCTGGGTATCCTAGTACCTAGCATAGTTCTGACACACTAACAGCTCAAGAAAGACTTTGTTATGTAAATTAAGCATCCCATTAAGCAGACATAGTGGCATCAATAAAAATTTGAAAGCAAAATTTGCCAAAGATAATCCACAATTTGAATACATGAAAATTAACCATTTTCTATCAATTAGAATTTAACATTTTTCTGATTTTTATTTCTGTTCAAAACTTTTAATTTTTAATGAACATTTAATGTTATACTTAATGTAATTGGAAGCAAAGGGGCAGGAACAAGCAGTACAGGTGTCTATGAACTGAAAGATGACTTGATTTTTTTTTCACTTTATACCTGTAGTTTTATTGGCAAGGGAAACCCCAAGCATGATCGGGAAACCAATAATACCGATTTTTTTTTTCAGTTCAGACCTACTATTTCTTCATTGTGTGGGAACTCCCAGTGTAGTTGGGTAACCAAGAATTTTTAATTCTTTAAATTTAGAAAAAAAGAAAAAATTCCTTAAATTTAAATTTTAAATTAAGATGACTTAATACCACTTTTTTTTTCTCAGTCCAGACCTATGATTTCCAGTATGGAAACATGCTTCAAGGATTGAGATAAGCAATTATCTATTATTTAGAGTCTTAGAGAGTTGCCTAGGGCCACTGGGAGGCAAAGTCATTTGTTTATGGTTACATAGCTTAAATGTAGGAGAGGTAAGATTTGAACCCAGCATCTCACTGACTCCAAAGTCAGACTTCTTGGATTTATAATCTCAATCTCTGTTTTTCTCTAGGGAGCAAGGTGGCAGAAGATAGATAACTGGGCATGGAGTCAGGAAGACCTGAATTCTAATCCAGCCTCAAACTCTTACTGACAGTGCGAGTCTGAGTAAGTCACTTCTATCTGCCTCACTTTCTTCAACTATAAAAATAATGAGGATTCTAATAGCACCTCCCTCATAAGGTTGTTGTGAGGATCAAATGAGATAATATTTATAAAGCACTTAGCACATAAGGTACTTAATAAATGCTTATTCTCCCCCCTTTTCTGGACCCCAATATTATTAGTTGAAGATCAACACATAGGGATAAAATCAATAGATAATTGAAGAACAGTCAGGTGAGGCTTTCATACATGTTATTGCTACATGCTCCTGTATTAGCTCATTAGTGAGCAGACTATCAAGGTTACCCATAAGGAAACATATAATAGTGAATCTATTTTAATAACATCAAGGGTTTTCTAACCCTTTAGAGGCTTAGGGGGAAAAAAAGCTCATTAAAATACAACGAAAATTATTTTAAATGAGTCCAGGGCTAGGGTTTAAAAAAACCTAAGAGGATAGGGTTTTTTTAATTGTATATAGGTCAATGTTTATATAAGGATAATAAAATTTTATCAGTGTATGAGACTAGATTTGTACTAGATTTGCAACCCTGCGAGATTCACTTTGTATTTAAATCCTAGAAGAAGAGCAGTTAACATAGGAATCAACCTATCCCTTTTAAAATATCTAGGTTCTGCCCTCCTTTGCCCTGCCCTCTACAATTATTCTTAATTAGTTCTTAATTAAGTTCACTCTAGCCCACAGTAATTTCTACCTCCTCTGAATTAAGAGCATTGTCTATATGACTCCTTTTGTAATTAATCATGGATTGCCACGTGGCATCTCTTATATCCTTCCTTGTCTCTAATAGTTATTTAACTAGTGTACTGTTTAACATGTATGTGTTTGTGCATGGTGAACTCGCCTAGAATGGGCACCTCATTTTATATTCTTTCAGATACCTGACAATGCCTAGTAAAGTGAATCATTTACTGTATGTACTCAATGATTTAAATAATAAAAGTTGGAAATCTTTGGGAGAGAATATACAGTCTTGAAAAATACAATCGTGAAAAGGATTTCTATCATTTTCAAAATGAATAATTACAATCCATTGATCAACACACTTGCATACTTAAAGGACTTGCCTAAAGTGACACAGTCAATAGGAGAGGTGGAATTTGAACTCAGGTCCTCTGACTCCAAATAGAGCATTGTTTCTACTGCATTAAGTCCAGCTGTCTCATTTTGCTGGGATTTCATTGGTGTGGGTGCTCCCTCAACCCACAAAAAAGCCAACTGCCTCAAGGATTTCACATTCTCTTCTGGGGTTGCTATGGCTAAAAAATTCATCAGTCTGTCTGATATTTGGTCATTAGCTATAGCGTCTGTCATCCGGGCACTTCCTAGGTTTTAAGTGTCTGTGTGACCTTGGCAATTCATTGCACCTGGGCCTGAATATCTTCATCTTCAAAATGAGACCACTGGATATGATCCGGTAGAAACAATGCTCTAGCATTGGAGTCAGATGACCTGAGTTCAAATCCCACTTCTCCTACTGACTGTGTCACCTTAGGCAAGTCCTTAACCTCACGGGGCCTCAAGTTCCTCATCCCTAAAATTAGTCGATTGGACTAAATGGTCTCTCAGGTCTCTTCCCATTCTAAATCCATTGTCTGCGACCCTTCCAATTCTAGTATTCTGTCATTCTATCAAGCTTTAAAATTTTGAAAATAGATCTGACAAAATTTTTATGAACAAGAGCAAACAACATTTTTATATGAAAAGGTAAGGATTACTAAAATTATTTCTTAAGTTTTCAAAGCAAATAGCCGCTAAACTCTGTTCTGCTCAGCTTACATATTTTAAGCACCTATGAGCTGGGGACTGAGCTGAGCAGATGTTGTATGACCAAGGCAGAGTGTGGTTGACGTCCCACCTCCTAGTCCCCAGGACGCTGTGGCTCTCTTAATACAACCTCAAGTATTCATTATATGTTAATTATGTAATAATTTAAATAATTACATGTAAGTATTAATTACATTTCAAGGATATGTTAACTTTGTTTACTGCTACATCTCATTGCTCGTTCACTTAAGCTTGCAGTTCACTGAAATCCCCAAATCTTTTTAAGACAAGATGCTTCCATTAATTGTCTTATAGTCAGGAAATTGACTTTTGGAACTCAAGTCAAAGACTTTACATTTGTTCACTTTCTTCTTCTTAGAAACTTCAGTCTCTTGGCTGGTATGCTAGCTAAACCTCCTAGCTTTGTGTCAACCACATATTTGATAAGCTTGCCATCAATGGCTTTGCATGAACCATTAACAAAAATGATCCTATGATCTTTTGTTAAATAGCACAGGACCAAGCATATACCCCAGTGATAATCCATTATAAACTTCCTTCCAAAGTGATATTTATCCATTAAGGATCACTCTCTGGCCAGTCAACCAGTTCTCAATCCACATAACTGGACCATCGCATATCTTGCTAGTATCTTTCCATCTTTTCCAAAGAATAACAATGAGAAACTTTGTCAAACAGTTGGCTAAAATTCAGTTACACTGTATCTATTACAATCCTCTAATCTACCAGCATAGGGGTCCTTTCAAAAAAGGATATTAAGTTTGCCCTAAGCTATTTCTGGTGAAGTCATGTTGGCTCTTTGCGATATTGTGATTTGTGAGATTCATCAACCATCTGTTTAATAACATGTTCTATAATTTTGCCAGGAATTAAAATCAAGCTCTCTGCCCTATACTTTCCAGGTTTCATTCTCCCTATCTTTTTTTGAAAATTAGAACAACCTTTGTCTTTCACCAATCCTATGGCACCTCCAAAGTCCTTAATCTTTTTAAAGAGTACTCTGAATGGTTCAACAGTCACATCTCCCAGTTCTTTCAGAAATGGAACGTAGTTCTTCTGGTCCAGATGCCTTGAAATTATTAAAAGCAGACAGATATTCTCCTACAATCTCCATGCGTACATCACAAGTTCTCAACTTCCTGTTGGACATTTTTGTTCTGATATTTCTATCCAAAAATAGTTCTCCATGCCCAGCAGTGTGCTGATAAAATTTTAATAATCAGCTCTCTAGGAAAGAAAATACGCATGACCCACTTTTAAATTTAACCTGTATTATTTACATTTTCTACATCATTTTCCTAAGCCTAGACAATCATCAAAACAATAAATCAAGCCATGATTGAAATATAACACTTTGATTCACCTGAGCCAATATAGCCCTATCCACGGCTGAGAAAACAGAAGCGATGTATGAGTTGAGCAGCTCTGATTTCTCTCTATCATTAGTTACCGTCACCCTATGCACACCCAAAAGTATTTCTACCTCTTCTTTGACTCTCTTTTTTTTCCCAATATAACTTTTCTTTAATCTGTTTTTTGTATTTGTTTTTTTTTTGTTTGTTTGTTTTTGGTGATTCTTATCTGTCTTCTCCAGCTCCAAATCATTCTGAGCTTTAGCTCTCCTGGCATTCTCATAGGACCATGCTCTGCTTTTGTATTCATCCTCTGTGTCCTATCTTTGTTTCCATTTTCTACTCATCTTTTTTTTTAGTTCATTAAGTTGCCTGGTGGATTCCCTTAGTATTCATTTTGGTCTTTTTATACAACTTTCCTTTTTCTTGCTCATTGGAATTGTTTCCTGTTGTGTCTTTGGACTTTCATTCTTTAGAGTTTTCTATCAGACTCAGACTAACTTCTCCAACATAATTTTAGTCCATGGGACCCAAGATAACTTTTCTCAGAACTCTTTAAAACATGGCCTCCTGAAATCTAGTGACAAGTTAGATCATTCTGGGCTTTCCTCTCCTCCATCACAAATCCTAAAATGGAATAGTCCCTTCCTCCTATGGTTTTCCACAATAATGAGTTCCTCCTTAATGATGAGAATCAAGTCCAGAATATAGTTTCCTTGTATTGGTTCCTTAACCTTTCAGAAGATGAAATTATCAGTAAGGCAGCTGAAGATGTTATTAGCTGTTCTGTTTTCAGCACAGAGAGAACTTCAGCAGACATCTGGTATAACTGAGGCCTGTATCTTTACTCTAGAGTCTCTGTTTCCTGAGTTCCTCCTCAATTTCCTCTTTCTACCTAGGTCTTCTGTAATGTACCCCAAGGACAATATTGCTTCTGTTTCTTCCTCCATTAATCTTCATCAACATGCTTTCTACCATGTACTCCCCTCCCTTTCACCCTCTCACTCTTTTCCTCCCTCTCCCCCTACCTTCCTGTATTTCCTCACATGACTATATCTTCTTAATATAAAATACTACTCCCATCCAAATTTTACCTTTATTGATTCTTTTGAATAAAGTATATAATTCCAGAGCCATATTCCAAACATGGAATATCTTCAAGAAGTTTCAGTGATAACCATGAGGTCAAATTTGCCTTGCTGTGTTAGGACCTCAGGATCACCTTGCTTTTTGTCACCCATACTTTGTACATTTGTGTACAGACTTTGGAGGCTATAGGTTTTATCACTGCCTCTTTTGGATTTCAAATGATGTGCATTTCTAGGTATCCCTACTGCTATTCTGCCAATATCACTACTACTTTTTATTACACCTAGCTCAGGGGATATACATATTTAATTTTCTTCCCCCTCCATACCTTTTCAGTTTAATGTCTTATTAATTAGATTTGGAAGATTTAAGCAAATGCAATCTTGCCAACCTTTATTAGGTATACTCTATCCCTGGTCAGATGTCTGTCATTTCTTTATTCTAAACTATACTCCAGAAACACATGTCCTATTCTCAGCTGTCTTCTTCTTCTTGACTAACTGGCCATTCCCTAAACCGCCTTTATCTTCTGAAGCCCTTGTCATCTGTGGAACGCAGTGAAAAAAGTGCTGATTCTCCTAAGGGTTTTTTGTTTGTTTGTTTTTTACCTAACACTTTCAATCAATCAATCAACAAGGATTTATTAGTGCCTACTGTGTGCCGGATGCTGTGCTAAATTCTGAGGATACAAATACAAAAGGGAGACAATCATGTCCCCTAAGGATTTCCTCCACAGAGACAAGATGTACAGAGGTGAGTAAAATAATGATTATATAAAAAATAAATGTAATGATGGGGGTGGGGAGAGGGAAAACAGGGGAGGAAAGAGCATTTTCCAGAGACAGGAGACAACCTATATAAAGACTCAAAGGTGGAGTATGCCATGTCTGGTAAAAAGAAACACCAAGTAAACCAGTTTGACTGGAGAGTAGAATGCTTGATGGGGAGAAACACATAATCATCCTGGAAAGACAGGCTGGAGCTGGATGAAGAGTAAACTGAAATGCCAAACAAAGGAGTTTGTATTTTATCCTAAATGAAGCGGGGATCCACTGAATCTTCTGAAGCCGGGAAGTGATCTGTATGTTAGAAACATCACTTTGGCAGCTACCTAGAGAACAGTTTGGAAAGAGGAGAGACAGAATTCAGAGTGACTCTTGTAATCGTGAGTTATGCTTTCTATGATCTTCTGGCAGTATCATCTATCTGTACCCACATGAATCACCATCAGTGGGCGGTAGCTATCCAGTTTGACAAGTCTTGGGAGATCTTCTGCCACGTCTGGGATACACACCCCAAGTAAACAGCAGACTTCTCAGTTGGTGTTATTAGGTCAGCAGATGACTGCCTCTGCAGAGGGTCGCCGACCACTGAGTTTCATCTCTTCTTTATCTGATCCTTCCTAAGTGATCTCCTACCTGACTGATGAGGAGGTCCCAGAGTTCATCTGACAAGTTAAGGTTAAACATGCAAAATGTGAATCATCTCCATGGGGGCAATGGTTGAAGATATGAGAGTGAATGCCAGGGGAGATGATGTCAAAGGGTGGAAAAAGAGACAGAAATTGGACAATAGTCACCTGAGAGGGTGGAAAGCATCTAAGAACCTAGAAAAGGAAATAAAGGAATAAGAGAAATTTGGATTAAACTCTACAACAGCCTTTTCCTATTCCATGACTCTCCTTGAAAAGCAAATCATGATTCTCTTTACTGCAAATTGTTATAGCAATTAAACAAGTAATTGCTTCATCCCTACATTTGGTAGCATACTGTAATTCCTGAAGGACAAGAAAAGAAAAATGCCAAGTTATAAAATGTAAATGCTAATTTTTTTCCTAATAGAAGAATTTTCTTCCCATAATCCAAAAGAAAAAAGAAACTTGATAAAGGAGAAACCACAAAATAATGTTCTAAGGATACAAGGCTAATTATAACGTGGTTGTATAACATGACTATTTTCAGGAGTTTTCATTAATAATTTAAATATGTTGCAACAAAATGAGAGGATGAAAAGCTAATCATCTAACTTTGTCAGAAGAGCTATTTTCTTCACACTTCTGATTAAACAGTCCACAGGCGAAGCTGGAGGAAGAAACAGTGGCTCCCCACACCCAGAGGTGTCAAGACAGTCCCTCCCTTCCTGCCTACATGGGCCATCAGAGAACCCGAGCGACTACAAAGGGAGATTAGTTGTTCTCCGTATCATAGGCATATGTGTGAAGTGGAAGGAGAAAGGGCCTTCTAGGAACAGGAACCATGAGGAAGACAGATGGGTTTTCTAGGGTATGGCAGCAAAGAACAATATCATTGAAACTTCACCAACTGGGGGTGAGAATTTTTGGTTTTGCAAGACTGTGGTTGACCTTCTTAGTGAGGAAGCAGAAAAATGAAACACACCTGAAGGTAGATATAACAATTACTTTGCTAAAAGAGTTAGGATGCTAGTTTCTTTGGTCTTCTCATGCATTTTAATAAGTCTTTTCCATGTTCCTTGCCTTGTTTTTATCCATGGAAGTAATCATAAAGAAGAGGCATTACCTTCTGCTTTGCTGCTGCTCCCTAAGGACCATGGGATCTTTCCATCTGCCCAGCAACTGAAACCTTCCACGTGTGTTGTCGCCTCCATTAAAGGATGAGCTAATTGTGGAAAGGGACTGTCTGACTTTCCTGTTTATATCCCCAGCACTTAGCACAGTGCTGTGCACATAGTAAGCCCATAATAAATGCTTTTTTTTTTAATCATTCATTCACTGTTAGTTTGATACAGGAGAACTGAATACAGCCATAAGAAAGCTAGAAGTGACTCAGATTTAGATGTTCTTATAAGAGGAAGAGGGGACTCTGTACCCACATGAATCACCAGCAGTGAGTGAACTCTGCACTTCTAGCCTGGAATAGTTAGGGAAACTTAGTCTCAACAAATAATAATAATAATGTCTTTATTCAGACCTATGAAAATAACATTATTTTCATAGTCAATAATCCATTACTTTAAACCTTCATTATTCCAACAAGTGTCAAAATGATTATTTTTTGTTCATCTTTGTAGGCAGGCTGGAATTGGAATCAGGAAGACCTGTGTTCAAGTTTTATCTCTGACCATCACTAGTTGTTTGAATCTAAGCAAAACACAACTCCTAAATGCCTTGGGCAAATCCTTAGGAATTATCTATTAAATCATTGTTACAGATTGCAGTAAGTTTCACTGAAGGTAGTTCTCAAGCCAAGAATTTCCATGAGGATGAAATCATAGGTTTCACATAGCATTGCATCAGCATACCCTCCCATATTACATCATTGATTGCAAAGTAGGCATGGAGTTCTGATTTCACCTTTGTCTGTTTGTATTCTCTTTAAAAAAAATGTGTAATAATGAGTGTAGTAGTATCCATCAACCAGTCAGTAAGAATTAAGTACCTACTATGGCCCAGACATAAAGCCAGGCGCTGGAGACACAAGTACAAAGAATAAAACAATCCCTACTTATCGGACAGGGAACTCCCAGGGAAGAAATTCTGACTACCAATGTTAATCAGCACCTGTTCTAGGACTATAACCTTAAAGAGTTGCTTTTTTGGGGAGGTGGGAGGGTTGTCACTAAGAGGTAGGTGACTTGGCCAAGGTCACACAGCCAGCATATACCAGAAGTAAAACAGACCCAGGTCTTCCTAACTTCAAGGTCAACTTTCTATCCCCCATGTCATGCTGCCTCTTAGTAGTTAGGACTCATGAAATACCATTTAAAAAAACAGAAAAGCAAACAAAAACCTCGGGCTACTGAAAAGAAGAAATATCAGGGAAATAGAATAACAGGCTGTGTCTATTCCTGAGCTTATTAAAAAAATAAATAACCAGGCAGCCCCGAGTCCTACTCTGATGGTTCACTGTGGTATGGAGGTGACACTGGACTCTTGAATGCTGGGTCAACAGGACACACACTCCAGCTGTTGCTATGCTAAATTGGAAGAGGTCCATCCCAAGGTTCACCATAGGATGATAAATCTTCTGGTCCTAGCAAGTCTAAATACTAAGCGTTTTCTACTCAGTGTCAAAGGATCAAAGGAATAACTAGGACTTTTAATACCAGGGTCAGGTACCACAAATTATGCCCAGAATAGCAGCAGGAAGCCCACCCTCAGTTGGGGGGATTGGGGATTGGGAGATGATAGATACCCTCCTGCCATGGCAGAAGGAGAGAGACTCTGGCAGATATATGGAGATGGGGGGGACAAGATGGAGGGATGGGGGGAGAGCAGGACAGGCAAGAAGGACTCATTACAGCCCAGGTTCCTCAAAGCTTCAAATCTAATTTTCACTAATTATTTTCTCTAACTAGGCCTCTAACTGCCCTATGCCCTGGAGCAAAGGTCTTTCCCACTGACCTTCTACTTTGTCTTAGGCAGTTGTGAGTTGAGAAGTCTGGAAGTGAGTGGGTGCCCTAAGGCCTGCTCTGCTGGGTCTGTGCCACCATGGCCCACGCTGGGCTGCAGTCCCTTCCCATTGGCCCTCAAGATTGTCTTGGGCTGGAAATCTGTTTCGCTATCATTTTGTGGGTTCTGCTGCTCTAGAATTTGTTTAGAGTCATTTTTTACAGGTATAGAGGGGTTTGGGGGAGAGCTCAAGCAGGTCCCTGCTTTTACTCTGCTGTCTTGGCTCTGCCCCCTTATGAAGCTTTTTCTTATTCCCAGAACCATCAGCAACTCTACCCTTCTAAAAAAAATTTACCCTTTATCAACTTTGCACATGCCTTGGATACATACTTGTGTATAAATATGTGGTCTCTTGCTAGAGGAATGTGTGCTCCCTGAGGGCAGGCACTATTTTCCTTATATCTTTGTGTGCCTAGCACTTAATAAATACTTGTTGACGGATTGACCAAATAAGATGACAGAAAGTACAAGACATAATATGCTGTAAATATGCTATGTAAAAGGTGCAATACAGCCCTTGGGCACAGGCCTGTCCAGAAGAGCTTGGCTTGATTTAAAAGAAAGATGCCAACTCTTCAGGCTTCTATTTAAAGCCCTCGACTATATGATTCCCTCCTACCTTTCCTTTTCTTTTTTTTTCCACTGTCCACCTTTTCTATTAGTCTCCCTCACATATTTGCTATTCCAGTCAAACCACCCTGCTGGTACACCCCATTAAAACACTCTATATCTCCTCTTCCATGGACCCCGAATGTGGAATGTCCTTCCCCCTCTCCGTGCCCCTTAAAGAACCCCAAGCTTCCTTCAAAGTATCGCCCAGGTGTCACTGCCCACATAAGATTTTTCCTGATCCCCTCAATTATTAAATACTATCATATATGGTATTTGTAAATTGTTAGCACAGTGCCTGGCACAGAGTAGACACTTAATAAATGCTTCTTCCCTTCCCTTTCCTCTGTTGGAAGAAAAATCTTGGTTAGGGCCTCACCCTTATGAATCAGGCAAACACAGGAAATTGAGGTAGAGAAAAAGGAGGTTATTATAACATATGAGGGATGCGTGTTGTATGGGCTGGGCCCAAGCTGAAGACGCAATGATGCTTCTAAAGACAAATTTTCATAACAGGAGAAGACAATCCTGATTGTCACACTTCCAAAAGGGCATCAAAACACCTACCTGCTCTATTCTATGCTGGGATGGACCCATCCTGCAGCTCCTCTTAGGAGAAGGCCATCACCTACAGCTGTGTGCCCCCCTTCCCAGAGGGTCATCACCTACAGCTGGGCAGACCCCTTCCCAGAGGGCCATCACCTACAGCTGTGGGGGGAGAGGGGGGGGCCTTCCCAGAGAGCTAACTCCTTTACCTGTGCAGCCCCCCACACAAGAGGGCTGGCACTTACACTTGTTAAGGGGGATGAAACATTATGAATTAACCTGGCCTTACACAATACATTCAGTAACTCCTTACCCTTCTCTCTCTATTGCAATGACTCGGTATATACTTTGCATTTATTCATGTGTATGCGTATTGTTTTCCCCTGGTAGGCTGGAAGCTCCTTGAGGGTAAAGATTTGCTTTCATTTTTGCCCTTGCACCCCAATAGCTGAGATGGTCATCTTCAAGAATTTAAATCAGGAAGATCTGAATTTGAATCCTGCTTCAGACTCTAGCTGAGTGAACCCTTTGGAATCATTTCATCTCTTTCAGCCTTGGGTTCTCCAGAACTGGATCAATAACAGTAACAGCCAGCATTCAAGGTTTGCAAAGCGCTTCACAAATACCATTTGATCCTCACAACAACCCTGGGACCTGCTTGACATTATCATATGTTTTACATCGGAGGAAGCTGAGCCAGGCGTTGGGCAAGTGACTTGCACGGGTCTACACAGCCAGCAAACTTCTGAGGTCGAATTTGAACTCAGATCTTCCTGACACCATCTTATCCACTGAAGCATCTACCTGCCTACCCCAGAGGGCTGTGAGAGGCACCTGAGAAAGCATATGTATGTAGGCGACTTTGCCAGCTGCAAAGCTCAGCAGCAAGACCGGCCATCACGCTGACAAACCAGCGGGCTCCCGACAACCACCTGCTGAATTGGATTGAAAAGCCAACCAAGGCACGGCCACCCAGTCTGTGGAAACGGACCGGGGAGATGCCCTCTGAGAGCTGTGCCAACTCGGACCCCCTCATCCCTCCCAGCCTCTGCCTTGTCAAATTCCTCAGGTCAGGCGCCCCCTCTGCAAGAAGCCTTCCCCACACCCTGCTAATTAATTGGAAACACACAGACACCCGTGGGCCCCCAGATCCAGGGCTCTTTGCACGCGGCTTCCACGACGGCTCAAATGTCTACAGATTTAGAAAAAAAGCAGATTTTAAAACGTAGAAGGGGGAGGTGACGCATTTGCAAGCGTTATTTTACATTTGACAGAAAGAGAAACTGAGGCTCAGAAGGCGAAGCCGCTAGATCGAGGTCGCACAGCTGTTAAGGGCAGAAGCTCCATGCAGCTCGGCTGCTTTGTTTTGGGTTGGGGCTGTTATTTAGTCAATCTGCTAAACAGAGGCTGGTTTTTTGTTCGAATCAAGCTGCGCGCAGGAGCGGGAGCCAGAAAGGATGGAAGCGTCGTTCCCCTCCTCCACCACCAGAGGGCGTTGCGGGGCGACCGAAAGTAACCCCGCCCAAAGCTCTTGGAAGCCCCCCACCTCACCCCGACGCAGCAGGGCGTCGGAGGTGGAGCCAGTCGTTTCCTTCCTCGCAGGGAGAAAACGGGGTACCCGGATGCAAAAAGAGCAGCGGGTTGCAGACGAGCAGGGGGAGTGGATTCTGGAGGAACGAGGCCGGAGTAGGCGTCACGTGATGTAGACAAGTGGGCGGGGGAGGGGCGTACGTACCCACGCACGCCCCTCATCTCTGGTCTCCCCAGCGACGGCGGCGCCCCTTCGGCCGCCTCACGTGATGCGGCGCCGTCCGCCAATGGGGAAGCGCAGCGGAGAATTTCGAACGAGGCTCCGGAAGCCGACGAGCAAACGGAACCAACGGACCCGGCCGGAGCCGGAGCCGGCGCCGCTGGCTGGGGTCGCCGGAGCTCGTAGGTCGAAGCGCGCAGCCGGGCGGCGGGAGGGCAGCCGGGCGGGAGACGGGAGGACGGGTCGACCCGCGAGGGGAGGCCCCGGGGATGCAGAGGCCGTCCGTCCCGGGGGAGGCCTCACGCAGGCCCAGATGAGGGCCCGGATCGTCTATTGTTCATCGCCCCTTGGCGCCGGACGGATCCGCGAGACGGTGTCCAGCCTGTGAGCCTTCGCCCAGGCCCTTCCCCCGCCCCTTCCGTCCTCACCTCCGACTCTGGTTAGGTCCTCCAACGCCTTCTCCCTGAAACTGACACTTCCTTCCCAGAGGCGGAGGCGAAGAAGGAGGCGAACGGCAGGCCTGGGTTGGGCAAGGCCAGGCGGACGGAGCTGTAGCCTCTGTTTCCTCGTGTGTAAAATGGAGACAGTGATAACAGCGTGTATAATATATATGATAAGAGCTTTGTGGGGAGCGGATGAGCAGATCTTGGCAGGGCTCTCGGTAAACCTTAAAGCGCTTTGCACACACTGGCTGTCGTTATAAATGACCACGGGGGAGTTTGTGTTGAAAGCGCTTTACGAACGTGAAAATGCTGTGTAAACGCAACTATCACCGATATTATTTTATCGTCAAAGTGATCGGGAACCCCAGAAGGTTCTTAGCCGAGGGAGAGTGATCTGGTCGGAACTGTGCCTTAGGAGGTGTTTTGGTAGCCGCAGGATGGACTTGGAAAGGGGAGAGACTAGAACGAGGGGGAAAGATCATCATTAGGGGTTGTCCGGGCACCGGGTGATGAGGGTCTGGACCGGGGTGTGGGTTGTGTGAGTGGACACAAGGGAGGGGGTGCCACAGGCTGTGGAGGTCGGGACCTGATTGGATACGTGGGAGGAAGGACGCTGGAAAGTTAAGATGACCCCCGAGCACGTTGTCCGGCAGGCTTTGCCTTCCAGCCGCTGACCCCCATCCTGGAAGGAGACCCTGTTGTCCGAGGGACCCAGCAGAAGGCGGCTTGCCCGGGGAGACTTGGGGGGTGCAGCCTTCCACCTGCCCGACCAAGCAGGGTAGCGCTGGCCATTGGTTCTCCCTCCCTTGGGTCTTTCCTCCTCCGAAGTGGAGCCGGTTTCCTCGTCCTCTCAGAGGGGCTCTTGTGAGGGTGATTAGTAAAGTGAAAGTGTACGATTGCTTGTGAGCTCCGGAAAGAAAAGCACCCGACTATCCAATCCTACAGGCCAGTGGTCTTAACTTAAATAGGCATGGGAGAGGCTTTTTTGGAGGAGAGGTTTTCAGGCAGCACTTTGCCGTCTTAAATTTAAAATAAAAATTATATAGTGAACAAACAGTCAACAGTAAGATATTCTGTTCTTTCTAAGCCTTTCTTAGATTGCTCATCTGTAATTGAGGGGATTGGACTAGATGGTCCCTTCCAGCTCAAAATCAATGATCCTCCAAACCAGGACTTCTTAATCTTTTCTGTGTGTTATGGATACGTTCTCAAAATAATGTGTTTATTTGTTTTAATAATTAAAGGAAATGCTAAATTTCAGAGGTTAGTAAAACTAAAGGTGTAGATTTTTTCCTGTTTAAGTTCACATCCTGAAATCTGTCTGCTGACCCCTGATTAAGAACCTCTGCTCCAAACCTTTGTCCATTTTGTGACAGTAAAGATGTAGTCTTGTAGAATTTTCTTTTAAAAAGGCTTCCTCTTGCTTTTTCATGTTTCTCTGAAGGATGTCCTCTTTAACTGTATAGATCATTCTCCTGAAGATTTTGTAGAGCTAACAATGTATATGGATTATCATACAAAATTCCTGGACAGATGCAACAACAGAGATGACTCATGTTTTGATTCGTGTCTCCCAAAGAAGAGTATGTTACTCTCATAGACTCTTATTTGTATAGACTCTAAAATGAAATAACAGTAGACAGCACTTGGATAGGGCTCTGACACTGTTCTGATCACGTCAGTGGCTGGAATCGTGCAGAGCCACCTAAAATGAGGTTCACAGTCAAGAGCTTGACCTGACTTATTCAGACACACACCTTCTGCCATCACTTACCCATAGCCTGATCATAACTGATATGTGTTAAGTTGAGACTATGTAAACAGTTTTGGATGAAACTGACACATGCAAAATAAGACATGGTAGTTTCCCCATTATGAAATGTGTTTCCTTGGTAATTACTATTTTGATGACATTAATAAAAGCTTTCATAAGCGTGTTTACAGACAAGTGTTTGATCTTTGATCTGTGACCTCAGTTTGCATGTTCACTGTATTTAAGAACTGGAGTGAACCTCAGGAGCAATATATAGTTCAATATACAAAAGGAATCCTTGCTATAATCTACCTAATAAGTCTTGGCCATCCTCTGGATAATCACTCTTATTTGGTCTAGACCTTCCATTTTTAATTTTTATAAGCAACTATGGCCAGATAATTTATCATCCATTGGCCAGCCTGCCAGCGATTAGCCTCTCCACTTAGCCAAGTTGGTATGTCCAAGAGCTGGCAGAATACAGCCTCTATTCATACTACTAGAGCTTGCACCCTGCAGGCACAGCCTGTGCAGATCCAAGATTACCAATTCATGCTTCTGTATCTGAGTATTACTTTCATCTATTTTTAATACCTTTAAGAGTCCAAATAAGTGCTTCCCATGTGCAAAGCCTATTGCCCAAGCAGATAAATCCTATATAAGACATAGTAGACTGGGCAAGTCACAGCTGGTCCCTAGGCAGCAACTCTAAGACTACAACTGTGGAGTTGACCTGCATTGATACCAAATAAATCACAGATTCCATCCCTGAGGAGTAATCTAACAGTAAATGTTTCCATTTGTAGCTTTTCAGTTTTATATTTTTAACGTAGCCAGTTATTTTGCTTGTGCCCCTCCTGATAAGGGTTTGTTTTCTTTTTCTTAGTAAGAAGTATTCCTTAAAAATGAATCTTCCAAAATAGCTTAAAATGTTACTGTTTATTATATATTACAAGGCCTAATCTGACAAGAAGTACAATAACCAAGACCTAGAGATACTTCTTCATAAAGATTACTGTTGGTGTAGTTGTAGCAAAAGCCAGAAGGACTGGAGAAAATGGATTAAGGTTCTGAGAAGGGAGCTGTAAAGGAAAGAATTGGATTAGGAATGTTGAGGCAAAGAAATGTGTTATAAGGCATAGTGAAGAAGAAACGTGGGTTTTAAAGCCAAGAGGCTGTGGCATCATAAAAAGGAATGGAGGTTCTAGAATCTGCTTAGCAGAAGTCATTCCCCTCTTCAGAATCTTTTCAGTCAATGGTTCTGCATTGACCATAGAATGAAAGTCCAGTGTTGTTAGCTTTACATTGAAGGTCCCACATGATACGGCCCCCAGACTTGCTTTAAACCTCATCTCCTACCATTCCCTAACCTTCAATTCAATATTTGCCCTATGATCATAAATTTGGAGCTAGAGGAGACCTTAGAGACCATCAGGTCCAACACCTTCATTTACAGGTGAGGAAACTGAAGCATATTTCTACATGCCAGATACTGTGCTAAGCTGAGATACGTAAATGAAAAATGACAGCGCCTTCACTCAAATTTAAAAACAAAGAGAGAGGACAGGTTAAAGATGTTTGTTTCTAGAATTAGAAAATGAATAACTACGTAGAAGAAAAAGCCAAAATAGTCTGGGAGGTCCAAGGCGGGACAAGCCCTCCCAACTGGAGAGGTCAGGAAAGGCATCCTTTGGGTTGGCGGAATCTGAGTTAAACCTTAAAAGGAAATAATTAAGTTGGGGGTGGTCTGTGCCAGATATGAGAACAAATATGTACAATTGTGGACAGATGTGAAAAGAACATAGGCTAGCCTAGGTTTTTCTAGTTAGTAGCACACACAAAGGAAAAATATCACGAAGTAAGACTGAAAAGGTAATGTTGGAGCCAGATCATAAAGTGTCTTGAATGCCAGGTTCAAGAGTTTATTTTATTTAACAGGCCATCTAAGCTGAACTACTCAGTGTTCGCCATATCTATGCACACACATCCTTTCCTTTAGATATTAAACTCCTGAGTGCAGCCCTAACCAAATTAAAATGTAATTGGGAAATGTTTAATAAGGTAAATAAAAATACAGTATAACAGAAACAATGAGTTTGACACGTGTGCTTCAGGCCTTAGCTTGTGCTCTGATCGTTGTTAGACATGCCTTCCCCAGTATCCTCACCATCTCTAAAGGACCAGCTCAAGAGCTGCCTTTTCCACGAAACATTTCCTCATTCCCTCAAACCAGACATGATCTCTTCCTCTAAAACCCCAAAGAATTTTTGTACCTTTATTATTAATAGTAGCTAACACTTATATGATACTTTGGGATTTGAGAAGTCTTTAATATCTCTTGTACAGTAGTTTTTTGCTTACCCAGATTCCCACATAACCCTGCCCCATCCCCCACTGCAGATACACACTTAGCCTAATAAACCCCTTGGAAGCAGGAAATGTGACTTATCACCTTTGTGTCTGTCCCTCCTTCACCCTCTCCCTTTCCGACTCCAGGCTTTGACTTCAATAAAAAATGTCTGATGGATAGAACTAAATCGAAAGTTTGCTTTTTAAGTTGAATACATTTGATCATCGACATTTGTTTTAATACAGGTACAGCATACTAAGCAATTTTGTTTTTATATTTAGCACAAAATATTTGTCACTCTTTTTTCCATTAAAGTCCTACATACTCTGCTGTCTCATCATGCCATAGAGATGACCCTAGTTCTTCAAGGTTATGCCAGCACACTTTAAGCTTTGGCAGTTCTTAACATTGGCCCTAGCATACACTCAGTCTGTAATCCAAGAATCAGCCAGTTTAGAGCAGAATTCATCACCAGATTGGCCACAGGTTGATAATTTTTTTTTCTTTGTCTACAGCAACTCTTAAAGAACTACTACCTCTTCGAGAAGTTGCCATCTGTGTCTGGAAGGAGTACGCACACTGATAAAATCACAAGTTGAAGAATTTGTACAAAAAAGTATTTATCACTCTTAATTTAGAATTTGCCCTCAAGCATGTACAGTAGTACTTTTATAACAAAAATATTCTCCTTTACTGAAATTGAGTGCTACTTGTGAGTTTTAAAATATATGTATGTATGTATGTACACATATTTATTTAAAGATCTGTTTTGCATGCATCATAATAATTTACTAGTAGTCAGGGCACCTAGGTCTTCTCTTGGTTCTGTCTACTAAGTAGCTGTATGATCTTGGATTTCTCTGGCCCTTAGTTTTATATATAAAATGAGTTGTCCTATATATTCTATAAATATCCTAAAGACTTTTAAGATTATATATTTCTACTTGTGCTTATTGTTAACTATATATGATGTTACAGTGGGACTGTAACTTTGAATTTATCCCTTTTTTATGTATTTTGGATATTAAAGTCGATGAGTATAGAAAAGCCTGAAATTTAAATTTAAATTGATATTGCTATGCCAGGTTAAAGGAAATTCATTGTGATCTCTTTAAAGAACCGTGTAAAATATCCATCCAGCTGGACAACTGAATGATATAGGAAGTTGGAGAGGGAAAAAAAACCAAAATATATAAATGCCTCTGTCCTGATGCCAGAAACCTGAAAAATCAAGCTGGAATGATTGACCAAAAATTAGAACCTTGGTTATTTCTATGTAATCATGTTTTTCATATTTTGGTGTCACTGGCTTCAAGGGTATACTAGGTGAAAGTGTAACCATTGAGTCCTAGCAGCCTTCAGATTTAGTAATCTAGGGACTAGCAGGTAGATAGAAATATAATGTGAATGAATGAGTGAATGAGCATTTATTAATAACTTCCTATGTGCTAGGCACTGCTCAGTGCTAGGGATACAAATGAAAAAGAAGAGCCCCTGCCTTCAAGGAGCTAACATTTTTATAGGGGAAGATACCAGATAAGAGAATGAATGGCTCCCTGATAGGGGTGTTTTGATCTGTGAAATAACAGGGATGGTGAATAGTCATGGGAAATGACTGGCATTTTTTTACATGCAATAGTATTCACTATTCACAGAGTAAAAGGCAGACATTGAGAACAGGAGACATGCACATGCGTGCCCACACATACACATATGCTCGTGCACATGCACGTGCGCGTGGCATCATGGCAGGTCCTGGAGTGTCTAGATTTGGTGTCTCCTCACAGTCAGTAGTGCAGGGCTTCAGGAAGGCAGGTGGAATTGAATAGCAGCATGGTAGTGACATGGCAGAAACGTGGTGTGCTGGATATAAGAGTGCCTAGTTATGGTGGACTGCCCAATCAGGAGTACAGGGCCCCAGGGAAGAAGCTGGAATTCCAGGGAAGGGAGGATGAGGAGGGTAGAATGTAGCCATGTTAATGATAGATAACATCCATAGCAGAAGCTTAAACATGTTATCAGACAAGGAAAGTGCTTTAAGAATCTTTAAGTGGAAAATCCATCTTTTAGAAACGCCTTCAGTATTTAAACTTATTCCATAGGTCACCTGACCATGATGACAGTAGAAAATGGTAAGTGAAATTGGGAGAGGTGCAAAATCAGACTTTGTCTAAACCTATGTACATTGATTGGATAATCATATACAGGTAATTGCCACATCTCCAGATACAGCCTATGTTCTTATGTTTCAGTTACATAGTTTATTTCATAACAAATGGATTATTGCTTGGAATGATTCACTTAAATAATTTTTCCCCTTGTGAAATCTCTAGGTAGAAGATGTCTAAGGAAAAATGCCTTAAGAAAACCTTTCAGGATAGTCTGGAAAATATAAAGGAACGGATGAAAGAGAAAAGAAACAAGAGATTGGCACAAATTGGCAAACCCAAGCCCATCCTGGCTGCAAAGTGCAAGATACTCCGTAAGAAGCTTTCATATTTATCTTCTTTTGACATCATTTGCTAAATTTGCATTTAATAATTAATAAGCTATTGAATATTTCTTTTAGCCAACCCATCTACGCAGTTGAAAAGTTACCAGGACAACAACAGAGCTCTAGCTTTAGCTTTAGAAAATGAAAGATCCAGGGTGAGAGATGCCCAAGACACCATCCTAAATCTGAAGAAAGAATGCCAATACCTAAACCTTCAGCTATTTGTATTAAAAAGACAGCTGGCTTCACAGCAAACAGAAGATTCTACTCAGGTATTTTCATTACAAAAAAAGTTGTTTTTCCCAAAAGAAAATTTTAAGAGCCTTGAATTAATTATTTTAACCTATTACTAATCGAGCCCAATTTTAGTTTTAAAATTTAATAGAAATTAGCCTTTTCCTATTGATTACCTTAGTCTAAACCTCCAGTACAATTTCAGCCCTAACCATGCCCTATACATGAAGATTCACATATAGGCTTGATGCTTGTGCTTTTCTAATTGGTCTGCTTTCAAGGCTGTCTGCTCCAGGAAGCGTCCCTTGATCACACCTCCTTATTCATTATTCCTGTTCTCTCCCTTCTCACTTTTCCTTGCACTTGTTTGTATCTGTTACGCTCCTCCAATAAAATGTAAACTTCCTGAGGGCAGGGGCTGATTTTTGTTTTTGTCTCTTTCTCCAGTGCCTTGCACATAGACTGGATGAGCTTGGTACCTGTTTGTTTTTAAAGCAAATAGCAAATTGAACACTTGGCTTTATGCATTGCTGATCATTTAGCAGATTGAACTGAGTGATAGAGATAAGTCACTAAGCTGAGAGAGTAATTATATTTAAGCTGGTTCTAAAGACAACAGGTAAATTATACTAGGTCAAAAGACTCAATCACCTTTCTGTTCATTTTGCCGCAGGAATTTATAAGCATTGCTCTCATGGTTCAAGTTATCAAAGCAATCTTTTAAACCATCCTGACTCAATTCTTTTGTCTGATTCTGTTTCATATGATTGTACGAACATGATGGGAATCAGTACTCTGAGTTTCAGTAGATTGATTTGGGAAAAGGTTTGACCCAACAGGTGGTCTTGTGGTATTAACAGCCAATATTTTTTCAGCATTTTGATTATCACTATTTTATGGGGATCAAGTTTATTGACATTTTGTTTATTTAAATCTAACTGCATTTATTTCTACAAACCTGGTATGTAATTTAATGTAAGCCAGATCTAGAAACAGCAGGTTATATTAGTTAAGACCAAGAGGTTTCACTTTTTCATGTATATATTATCTTTCTACTGCATATTTAAAATCCCATATTGGCTCTTCTGCCTTTCTTTGATGTAGCACCCTTCTGGGCAGTTTTCATATGCCTTTTCTTGTTAGTCAAGACAAACCTATTGAAAAGTACAGTGCACTGCAGAGCCAAATGGAAATGACTTGGTGACTATCCACATAGATCTACTCATGTCACTTCTCTGCTCAAAAATTGTCTGTGGCTCCCCGTTGCTTGCCAGTAGAGTCAAACTTTTGCCCATTTTCCAATGCCCTCCCCAGTTTGGGGACACTTGACCTTCTAGCCTAATTTCATGTTGTTCCATTTCATACTCTCCATTCCAACTAAAGTGGGCTACTCTGTCCCCAAAATATGCCCTGAGCTTTCCTGCTCCTGTGTCTCTTATGTCATTTCCTGTGTCTGAAATGTCCTCCTTCTCTTTATCCATGGAATTCCTCCACAGCACTTCAAACACCACCGGCTTGATCTTTTCAATCTTTAACAACCTTCCATTTTGCAGTTCCCTTATCTGCACTTCTTTGTTTCTGCTTCTCTGGTGCACTTGATATTGTGTATTATAGTTATTTGGGTTTAGTTCTTCTCCCTTGGTTGTTCCCCACCCCTATCCCCCATCCGTTACATTAATTAAGCTCCGTAAGGACAGGGCCCATGTCACATAGAAATAATTTGGTTTGACTCTCTGTGCCTAGTGTCTTACTGATAACACTTTTGTCCCTACCCCTCTCCCAATATACTTTTAGTAATTGACAATATTTGGGAATTCATTATAACATAATGTAAACATTTTTCTCTTTTCTTCAATCAGGCTAAATTGTCAACTTTGAGAGGCATTATTTGTAAGGTCACTCAAAAATTGCTAGAGACAGCTGACCTTCTTAGCCCAGCTCAAGCTTTGTGTTCTACAGCTCTTGTAAGTTCATTCAATTGTCTTTCTTTTTTTCTTTTAAGACATTTATTTCAATTGCTGTTTATTGAACCACCTGCAAGGTACATATAATATTGTTTCTGAGGTGCTGGTGCTTCTTTTTTTATTATGTATTAATAAAGGTACTCAGAAAAGGAAATACTTCAACAGATACTCTGAACCTTCTCAAGCCCCTCTTAGCCTCTCCCATCTCCTCTCGCTCTCTCTCAGCAGAGGATTTTGCTTCCTACTTTCCTGAGTTCCTCTTTTCCCCTTTTCCATATCTCAAGCCCATATATATCTTCCCTTATCCTCTCCTTTGAGTCATTTGCCAAAGAAGAAGAGTCCCTTCTTATCAGGTTCTAACCCTTCTGATGTTAATTCCATTTCCTCCAGAAACTCTGGAAAGTTGCCTAACTGATGAACTGGAGAAGGGAAGGGAAGGGAACCTTTCAAATAGAAACTACAAGGATAGTAGAAAAATGACCTTTTCAAAAAACTTGACTTTAAACAGTTGGAAAATAGAGACCATATGTGCCTGTGGTGTTGTCCAACACAATGAGTTTATCATCTTCAGTGTTCCTGTGATACCATTTTGATCTGAATATGGGCTAGCTTGCTAAAATAACGTTTCTTTGAAGAAAAATACATAGGTACAAGAAAAATTGCTATTTCCTTCCACTCCAGTTTTGGAGACCAGAGTGTTTAGACCTCCAGAACTTGAGTAGAGGAAGCCCACGTAAACGGGTCACACTTATCTGCCTTCTCTTACGTAGTTGAACTTGTTTCTATTTGAATATTTCCGTGTTAATGAGTGTTTTTCATGTATATTAACAGAACCAGAGAATGTGTACCTCAGAAGCAGAGGAATACTACAATGAAGATATCTCCAGTGACTCAGCAGTAAATTATTTACCGTTAGTATAAAAGTTTTTCAAAATTGTTGGTAAACGCACCTTTCAGAAAAACAGTTCTCGTCTGCCGACAAAAAGTTCTGCAAGATAGTTTGCTATTTATGGGGTCTGAATGTTCTTTTGAAATGAGATTTGTTGGAATCACTAAGCCAAGAAACAAATACCTTAGCTTTGTTACATTTTTAATTGTGTTCTTGGTTGGGTCTTTTCCCCAAAATCATGCTCTTTAAATACTTTCCAGACTGAGAGCTGTATTGAAGGGATTATTCCGATGATGTTTCTTCTTACGGCATAAATTGTCCAGTTTATAGAAGAAATATTACGTTGAAGTTTAGTTCTTGAATAACCATATAATGCGTGCTATGTATTTTTGAGCTGGACAAGTTATTTTTTAAAATAGATTGCCATCACCTGTCTGTTTTCTGCCATCCTCTCTCCTTCATGTATCGTTTTAAAGCACTTTATCCTAAGATCAACAAAGCCTGCATTGTGAATGTAAAGAATGGAGTTGAGTTAGGTTTATATTTCTGAGATGGCTATTATTTGATTAACATAAAACTACCCTTGTGGGTGATCAAAATCCATATTTAAATATTGGTTTTTATGGGTAAAAATAGTATACTAAAATTACAATTAACTTTAAATTACAAATATTAGTGGTTGGATATGATGAAGAAAATCACATTTTGTGGATCAAAGAAATTTAAATCCTGCATTCATTTTGAAATGAAATGTGTTCTGTTTTGATATGCTGAATATACAGTATAATTCAGACTGAACTAATTCGGAATTTGATCATTTGATTATGTACAAGTTTTATCCTTGAACCAACTATAAAGAGTTTATTGAGAAAAGTATAAGTTAAATAGGGATAAATTAAAACATAAATTCAACGCCAGAAGGGACCTCAGGTTATATAGTCCAACTATATCATTTTAAAGATGAGGAAAATAAGGCCCCAAGAGGTCACACAAGTAGGCCGGAGGATTTTGAGCTCTCATCCTCTGTCTCCTAATCCAGGGCACTTTCATCCTTCTCCTGGTTTAAAAAAGAAATGAATCTATGTGCTCTGCCAGATCAGGGACCATTCTCTCCGGACTCTTCCAAGCTGCAATGAGATCTTCAGTCACACAGCCTAATCCCCTTCACAATCCATACAGGAAAACTCAGGCTGACAGCTGACTGCCCTGAGCTCACATAGACAGGAAGCAGTAGAGTGGAGATTCAAGCTCAGGTCCTCTCCGGCCAAATCATACATCCATTCCAGCGTACTGCCTCTCACAAAAAAAGGATAGATCTTCTCAGGCAAAGCAATTCAGACTAGGCCCTGTTCATTGACACACCCACACACACCACCCCATACACAAAAATTTGAAGAATCGCGTGTGCTAATAATGAGAAATGAGCCTCAAGGTGATTACTATAAAAACAAGTTTGTAGATAGTCTTTCACCAAAGAACTTTTGTTTGGGGTTGGGAAATGGTACCTAAAAAAAAATCCCACAGAAATTAGGAAAATGTTGAAATTATTATTACAGTAGGATTCTTTATTTTTTTTTTTGGAGGGGGAAGGCAGGGCAGTTGGGGTTAAGTGACTTGCCCCAGTTCACACAGCTAGTAAGTGTGTCAAGTGTCTGAGGCTGGATTTGAACTCGGGTCCTCCTGACTCCAGGGCTGGTGCTCTACTCACTGCACCACCTAGCTGCCCCTACAGTAAGATTAATGAATAAATTGCAGTTGTTATTCGTAGGCAACTTCCAAGGTGTGAACCTGTTCTGGATGCTGACCTTCCAGGAAAAGCTGATTCATTTCGAATAGAAGGTAATTGCCACCTCTCCAGCACCCACTCTGCTCACACACCATCAATAGCTTCCCATTACTTTTAGTATAAAGTCTAAACTCCTTAGCTTAGCATTCAAGGCCATTCACAGTTTGGGCCCAGTCCATGTTTCCATCCTTAACTTTGTATTCCTTAAGGCAAATCCAGACCTGGCTCATCCATGCTTTTTCATCTTTGCTCATATGATCCTTGCCTCAAATGTCTTCCTTACTCCCTGCCATCTACCCAGATTTTATCCAGGTTCTGTTGTCCTCAGTGACCTCTCCCTCCTTTGAATTTCTGTAGCATTTAATGCCTGTCCTCCTAATTTGATATTTAAATAAAAATTCTGGGTAGCATACCATCAGTTTCTCACATGCCTTTTCAGTAAAATTGTATGTTCCCAAAAAAGGTCAGTCGTATTGTTACTTTTTGTGTTTCTTATGGCTGCTTTTACAGTGTTTTGCCCAGATGTTGCTTAATTTTTTGTTGGTTGATTTATTAACTAGTTCAACTAGATTCATTTCTTTAAGTCAGAGGATTATAATAGATCTTTGGAGAGTTTTTTCCAAAGACCAAACAAAATCTTTTCACATGTCAGATTCATATAACTAAGAAACCTAATGATAATGTCAAGTTTTCCAAGATTATTTCTAAAACATATTTCTACAACCTATCTTTAGTGTAGAAAACAACTTTCTGGTTCTGTCATATCTAAGGAACAACCCATTAGGTAGGGGGGTGGGGAGAAAGGAAAACCTTTTAAATTAATTAATCTATTAAATCCTTAGGAGAAAGCTCTCCTGTTTGTCAAGATACACTGGGGATTAATATTGAGACTTCTTCTCCAAATGAAGAGGAGAAGCTACCCAATAATGTCTTACCAAGAAGCGTATCCGTTCGGAGGTACAGTGTACGGAAAATGCATTCTGATATATGTCACGTTGAAACCTTAGATCATTTAGAAATTAGTAATTTGGCAGAGGAATTTTGCAAACCAGACAGTCCTGAATTTGGGGAAAACCTAATAAACAATCTTGTCACTGAAAATCTAGACCAAAATATCTGTCAGTGGAACAAGAATCAAATGAATTTATCCCCAGGACTGATTGAGCCAGAAGCTCTTACTGAAACAGAATGCGTGGTGGCGGAACCTGAAGTGAAACAAACTGAAATGAAAAATAAATATTCACAAAGAGGAAAAAGAGAACAGAAAGGAAAATCCAGTGGGACGAGGAAATCTAAGCGTGCATCGAAAGGTAGGAAGAGCAGGAGTGGAAGTAATAAAACTCCTTCCAAGGAGAAATTAGATGAGTCTATTGACTCCATTGATGCCTATGATTTTAATTGTGAAGAACGTGTTCACATCACTCCTTTCCGGCAAAAGAAAGTGAATGATGATTGTGAGCAAAAAGAAATCAGCATTCAGTCTGAGATGAACAGCTCCGAGTCAAGTATTTCAGAACGGGATTCTGGTGAACTCTATGTACCTTTTAAACAAAAATCCAAATACATGCAAAGTCTGGGCTCTCTTCTAAGCCCGGTCCAAATGAGACCCCGATCCAAAAGGATGCTTTTAGAGCAGAAGAAGCATACAGCCGAAACCACTCCGGAGAGCTTGGTGAGAGCAGACGCCAGCCACTACAACAGTAAGTGAATCGTTTGTTTGTCTGCAGTTTTGATGTTGATGGTAGATGATAGCTTGGTACTGACATACTCACCATATGTTTCTCTGGGGGAGGTTACAGAATCACCATCTGTCGGGGTTGGGGGGGGGGAGTGGTGTTCACGGTGATAACATAGTGAAGCCATTCCTGTCTTTCTCTGGCCCACTTCAGGCTGGTTTTTAAACATAACTCCAGGCATATTGCAGACAGCCTATTAGTGAAGATCACAAAAGCAAAAATAAAAAAAAAAGTTTGGCGAAAAGATAAAGTTGAGCCAAAATCAAAGGATCTGCGTATATTGTATGGTTTACAAACGTAATTTAGCTTATCGAATTGATGATATGTATAAACATTTATGCTTCATCATGTCAAGTGACTTGATAATCTTTACGAATCAACCATCTACTCTCATGTTCTCTATTCTGCCTTATTAACAACTTCTCTTGCCTCAATCCCCAACTCTGCTGATTATAATTTTCAGAAAATAGTTTCAGTTTCTACTTTGTTAAGAAGATGAAATTCATCTCCCAGGAAGTCCCTCAGTTTGTTCCTGACCCCAAAATGGGAGTCTTGGAAATAGAAAGAAACTCAGTAGAGTCCTCTAATCTGAATTATGACCGCCCCTCTACTACCCTTGGCGGGTGATTAGTCCAGCCTTTCCTCAAAGAAGCTGATGACAGGAAGTGTGGAACAGCACCTCTTGGCAGCCCATCCCAGCTAGAGGATGTTCTGTTCAGATGTTCTTTTTTAATGGCCACCCCTTGGTCTTAGGTCTGTCCCTGGCAAAACCTGGAAGTAGTCATGGCCTCTCTAGTCTCCCCCTCTCAAGCTCACCCACTCACCTTCAACCAGGTAATATAATGTAGTCATTTCCTCCCTCTCCATTCCCATTGTCTTCTCTGTGGCTCTTCCAGTTTTTTAGTGTCTATCTCTAAGCAGAGCATTCAGAATTAAGTAGTCATTAAAAATTTATTAGGCACCTACTATGGACCAGACAACGTATTCAGGGCTGGGAATACAAAAGGCACAATATTCCATGTTTGGCCTAATGAGGAAAGAGTATGACAGACAGGTGGCCACCATCTTTCTGGACATGAGATGCCTCCTACAGACCCATTAAGCTTCTATAATTGTGACAGAATTGACTTCTTTGGAACTTTCAAGTCCCCTGAAGCCTCTCTAACTCTAATGCAAACCCCTCCAGACCTTTTTCACATGGACAGCTATCTAACCATCTCTCCAGTCCTGTGCTTGTGGAGTTGGGTTTTTTTTTTCATTACATAACTGTCATTTATCCCTCCCATATTTCATTTTATCACTTCAGATATGTCAGAATCTCTCCTGAATGTTAACTCTGCCATCCAGTGGATTAGGTGTCCTTCCTGGATTTGTTTCATGTGGATGTATGATAAGCATCCATCTATACCTAGATCCAGGTCATTAAGCAGAACAGAGCCATGGATAAGTTCCTAGGACACTCCCAAGACCTCCTCTCTACTTGATTTTGTTCTTTCAATCCAATTGTGGCTCCACCCTGTCCTGACTTCTGATCTCCCTGATTGTACTACAACTAATCTGTATCTGCCCATCGTGCCTACAAGCATTCATTGAGTGACTTTGTCCCGTGGTGGCACACTGAAAGTGGGAGTGCTGGCCACTCCAGACTTGTAAATGAGGTTAGTCTGACAGGACCCAATCTTGATGGTCTTCCTCAGTGTAATTCCTGGGTCCCTTTCTCAGTGTTCACAAATCATCCTGTTCATGCTACCTTCTGGAACCAGGCCAGGAGTGGAAGGCACACCTATGAGTCTGTAGTGGTGGAATAGACCCGCTTTTCCTTTTTGAAGACTGGGGGGATTGCTTTTCTCCAGGCAGGTATGGCCTGCGCCAGGCTCCACCTGAGACATCATCCAGCTTAACCCACGTATTTGTACAGATAATGTAACTGAGACCCTGATGAATTAGGTGAATTGTTCAAGATCGCAAGATAACATGACCAGGGGTTCGAATCCAGACTACCCCATGTACTCTGGAGCCTCAGCCTGTCTGTGCCAGTGTCTGTCACCACATGACATCACATTGTATTCGCTTATTGTTACGTGTGATACTGGCTATGCTATACACCTGTCATCATCATGTTGTGACCTTGTTTCCTGTTGTGCACCTGTCCATATCACTATAGGACCTTTTTTTTTTCCCCAAAGCTTCAAGAGGTAGTAACATGAACTCCGAGTGCTGCTGATTTCCCATCTTACCATCTCTTCATTTATCTTGCCTATCAATTCTCCATTAATTACATTTAATTGGTCCTTTATATTCTGAAGATCTTCTTCTTTGGTTGAAAAAACAAAAGTGAATAATTCTGCCTTCTCACTGTCAAATTCAACATTAAGAATCTCCTGTATGTAAGTCATTGTACTGTAGGATATCTGACCTCCGCTGGAGGAAGGCCTACAATATATCCACAGAGAAATCTAATTTAAGGTAGTGAAGGGAGGGGGGTACAAAAGACACATCAAAGTGCTCCAGAAATTTATTATCCTGGTGAAGTCTTTTTTTTCTTTTAATTTGAACCGGAGATTTTATCAGCCCAAGGAATCCTGGTAAGGAAACACCCTCCATTGACACAAATTGATTACTCACCTCTAGCTGATAGCCTCAGGGAGCTACCTGCCTGGGGCGCCGAGAGATTGAGTGAATCACCTTAACCCCAGGTCTTTCTCACTCCAAGGCTGCCCTGCTCTTTGCCATGTCAAGCTGCCCCTCAGCCTGTTTATGTCTTTCTTAAAATGGGATGTCTAAAAGTAAATATAGTCCTTTTGGTGTGACTGCCAACCAGGGCCAAAGATAGTAGGAATGTTATTTGCTTTGTGTGGATGCTATAGCTGACATCTTCACTGTTTCAAGCTTTATAAAATGTTTGACTTAAGTTATCTCATTTGAACCTCATAGCAGCCCTGTGAGGCATTTAGTGGAGGTATTGTATATCATCCCCATTTTTCAGATGAGAAAATTGAGGCTTCAAGAGGTTAAAGGGACGTGCCACTCACGCTTCTACTGCCAGCTGTCAATAATGGTTGTAGTGCTGGCAAGTCGCTATTTTTCATTTATTTCTTGTACTCCTTTTATCTAAAAGTGTTTTGGAGATCATCTACTTCACTGGGCCTTGGGCCAAGCTTTCTACACACTTCCCCACCCCTCCTTTTTACAGTTTTGTGAAGTGGCACTTTATAACCTTCCACCCCCATCTGTGTACTGTTTCCTTAACTAGATTATATTCAGCCTCTTTATTGCCTGGGGCTGCTCTGTTTCCCCTGTAGCCTAGGAAATCAGATGTTCACCCATGGAGATAATTTCTAGGTTCTTCTGGCCTCCTTGTTATAGCACCTGATTTCTCTATCAGTTAAACGTTTGTAGATGACACAGCATGGAGGAGTGGATAGAGAGCCATCCTCCAGGTCAGGAAGCCCTAAGTTGCAGTCCCACCTTTGTCACACACATGAGCATGGGCAACTGGGAAAGTCACCTAGCCCTTCCACACTCCAGGCACATCCCAAATACCACTAGGTGCCAAGCAGTCACAGATCTGCCAATGAATTTCCTTACACAGGGAGCTCCTAACACCAATTCAACCACACCTCAAGACTGAAAAGATCATTTTGGGAGAAATGACTCCTGTTTTTCAGGGTGAGCTGATTTCAGTGGGCTGTGTTAGATCTGTTGGGATTGCACATCTACCTTTAAACCTTTCTGCTCATTTGAGGTTGATTTTGACTTTTGCTCCAGTTTAATGGAGCAAACTTCCCTTCACCCCATCTTTCCTCTTCCCCTTCTGGCTGATGACTCTCCTAACCAATGCCAACCTCACTCCCTGGGCTCTTTATCACTCTCCAGCTCTTCCTCAGACTTGAGTGCTGTCATTCATCTCCTCTCTATCTTATATCTTCAGTCTCTTTCCTTTGCCTCCTTCCTCTCTGGCTCAAAAACATTCCTAATTTATTTTTCTCCAATGCTACCACTTCCCCATCTTTTCCTTTATGCCTGCCACTCTAAAATAAGCAATCTCCACTTACTTTCATTATCATATCACCTGTTTGCCTCTAAAACCCATTGAAATTTGCCATGTGCGCAGACAGTTCTACTAAAAATTACCCACTAAAAGGCCCAATTACTGAGTCCAGTGACAGCTTCTCAGCCTTTCTCCTCTTTGACCTCTATAGCATTTACAGTTACAATCTACAGCAGATGGGTCAGACTCAGATAAAACAAACCCCTGCAAGCCACATTTATATGTTGTATTTTATTTTGTTCAACATTTCCCAATTACATTTTAATCCAGGCCTCACTCAGTGATCCTAACATTTCTAGCCTGCATTATCCTCTTTGATTCTCTAAGACTTCCCTCACACCAGATTTTCCTCTTTTTCTTACTCTTCTCATCATTTCTCCATCTCCCTCATGGTTTCTCCTTTTTTTTCCCTTCTAGCATTACCTGAGCCTCTGTCCTTGGGCTTTTCTCTTCTTGCTGTACTTTCTTCTTTGGTGATCTTGTCCATTGCCGTGGCTTCAACTATTACCTCCATTCGCATGATTCTGAAATTTTTATCTCCAGCCCTGATTTATTTCTGTCTCTCCGTCTGTGTGTATGTCCCTCTATCCCTTTCCCCACCCCCATATTTCACCAGTTGCTAAATCCTGTTGATTCTATTTTCCTAATGTCTCAAATCCAGCCCCTCCCACTGCTACCTCCTTAGTTCAGATCTTTATTTTTGCTTCTTAAATGGACTATCATAATAACCTTCTCACAGACCTGCCTCCCTTTCCTCCCCACAATTGGTACCACACAAAACATCCTATTTATTGGTCTTTCTGTATTATGGATATGATCAGGTCACACTACTACTTAAAAACCTTAGCTAGATGCCTCCACCCCTCCTCTCCACTGAACATATCAGTCTCCTTTTCCTGGAATTCAAGACCTCACACAGTCTGAGTCCAGCCTACATTTCAAGCCACATCGGGTACTCTTCACCTACTCAGTGCTCTAGCCAAACTGAGCTGTTCACCCCAAACATGTCCTCTTTTCCTGCCTTTGATCACCCTGTTGTCTATCTTGAATACATGACATGACCACTTTATCTGCTTGGTGATGTTTTTCCCCATGTTTCTGAATTCAGCTGCCACCTTGTTCATAGAGTCTTGACTACCCTCCACTCCAGCTAGATAGGATTTCTCCCTTTTCTTTCATATTTTTACATACTTACCCTATTCAAAGTTGTATCCTCCGAGTTCATGCCTTATCTTATTTGTGAGAATGGAACCAAAGCTGCATCAGGTAAACATTCTGACTTGTCTAAACTCAGGTTGCATACCTGAAAGAAATTTTAGGTTTTTCACTTTTTCTGGATCACTCTTCAGGAAATGTTCTTTCCATAGGTTCACCTTCTGAAACTCAACAGTCATTGCATCTCAGCTTGAAGGATGTCACCAATATCCATCAAACTTCTAGTGCAAAAAGCAGAAAACATTCCGTTCCATTCAGCAAGAGTGAAGAAAGTTCTGCATTGCCCCTGCGTAAGCGCCGATGTACCCTCAGTGTGAATTATAAGGAGCCTGCACTTGCCACGTATGTTATAATGGTCTTTTTGTGGGGTGAGGCAGGGGGTTGTGGGTGTTGGGACAGAAGGACTGAGAGTCACATTGTGATTTAATTCTACTGTGATTCTGATTTGAACTACAAAGGTTATATATGAATCTTAGGATTACTTCTAAGATCTTATTTTATTCTCATAGAAAACTGAGAAGAGGAGACCCATTTACAGATGTATGTTTTTTGAATTCTCCAATTTTCAAACAGAAGAAGGATCCCAGACAACGCAGATCTTCTAAACAGCATTCACTGTCCAAATACAACGAAGCTTTTGTTGGATGTCGTTGAAGTTCATCTTAAACCTTGATTGAAAAGAATTGATGGTATTATTGGAACCAGAGTAGGCAGAACTATTAACATGAAAAGTTCTGCTGTTTAAAGCACCATAGTGCTTTAAAAACCTATCTTCAAACATTTAACATTGATTTTTTTCCCTACTGTAGATAAATAACTGGTCTTACCCTCTTTAAAAGCTTAAATGTATTATACTACCTAAAGCACCTAGTTTTAATGAAAGTTATATTTCCTATAGTAATTGTAGAGAAAATGGTGGTAGTTAATTAGACAAAATCTTTAAATTAGTAACTTCAGACATCTTTGTTTTTCCCACATGTGGGGAAACATAACTGTGAAATGTATTAAAAGACAGGTAAAGAATCATTCAAAACTCTTAATTATTCAATTTCATTACCTGCTAACAATAAAAATTTCTGGTCACTTCATATGATTTAATAAGTTTGACATTTTGTAGCCTTGTATATATCTGCTTAAACTTTTAAGGAATCTGTTGCTTTCCGTATACCAGAATAATAAAAGTTTTATAAGCTAGCACTGTGATAATTGTCTTCTCTGTTTAAACTACATTTTCTTTTTTATTGAGGAGAGTACAGAATTATATGATTGAAGCAGTTGTCTGGGAGCTTTAACGTACGAGATCTCTTAGTGAACCAAAGCAATGAAAGATCAAATGACTGCATTCCTGGACAAACTCAAAGGAATGTCCTTTCGTTTTTAGTTGTTTGGTATAGGGTTGGCCTAAGCGGCATCCTCCATTCTCACTAGGAGCAGATCCCACCAAAGGTACCAGATTTTACCTTAAGTCAATTTGCTTCAATGCAAATAAGAAAATATTGTTAATAGAAAGTTGACTGAATGAGCATTCACATTTTCCTGTTTGGTATCTCAGATCCTTAAAAACAAATCTGTAAAATGAAGGCACACGGTTGTGTGTTGAATGCTTCCAATGTGATAAAAATAGAGAGCAATGCCTGTTTTTGCCTATCTTGTGCTGCTTTGTTAAAAGTAACAAAAATTTGACTTTAAAAATGTCTGTGGGTTCACCATTGCTAAGTTGCCTTGTTGTAAATAAATACCCAGAGATCATATACTTCACAAAACTGGGATTTCATTGATGTAGGTGTTCCCTCCATCAGTGGAGCGTGGGGTGTGATCAAGGAAGACTAGTATCTCTGGTGTGAGGGCTGCTCAGCGGTTGCTTTCCACCTTGGTGTCTACCTGATTCGAGTCTCACCTGTCACTCCAAGAAATTGTAGCATGCACAGTAGACACACCATAAACTGTTTCAGCAAATGAGCTAAGCCAGGTTTGAAGGTAACCAAGGGGTCTCAAATCCTTCAGTGAGTCAGGAGAGTGACTATCCCAAGCATGTGAAGATTCCCCTTGGTAGAATGGGTGGATGAAAACAATTTGTTCCAACAGCCATGAAGGCTGCTGAAGCTGGCACTGTGGAGAACTTTGCTTGGTAAGACATCGAAGATGTTAAGGTCATCCACCACATCCTGAACCATGACTGAGCCAAAGTCTGACTTTGTCTCACCACTGGACTTTCATAACTCTGGAAGAGAGTGAGCCCGACTTCATGCATTTCATAAGTCCAATTTATGCTCAAAAGACATCACCCTTTTATCATTTTTATCTACCTCAAAGTCCTGTGGTGACTGGCAGGTATGGATACACTGGGAGCTCTATTCACAGCCCTGCACACAGGCAGACCAGGACATTGGATCATCTCAGTGGACCGAAGCAGCAGTGGGATTGGGCAACCCTTGGGTATCTAAACAGCCTCTTTGAAGGACCTCACTGCTTACCTCCTGGTGTGAGGAAGGGGCTAGAAAAGGTGCCCTAAAAATTGTCTGCTTCACCCAATCCTGGCCTGCCTGCTGTGGCAGGCAAGGATCCTGTCCTGAGATTGAAATTTTAAAATGTACTAAAACTTTTGCAAAGATGCTTCCACTCACCATCAGTACATGGAATGTGCGCACGCTTATGGACAACACAAAATCCAATAGACCTGAAAGACAGACGAGTGTTGCAAGAGAACTCAGCAACTATTGCATCCAAACAGCCCTGAGTGAAACAAGGCTGGTAAATGGAGGTCAGCTTACCGAAGTTGCTGCTGGATACATGTTTTTCTGGAGTGGCTGCAGTGAAGGGGAGTGCTGGGAAGCTGGCATCATTTTTGCAATAAAAACTAATGTAGTCTACAAGCTTGTGTGCCTACCAAAAGGAGTGAATGACAGGCTCATGATGACGCAATTGCAACTTTCAGGAAGGCATCATGCTATCATCATCAGGGCATACCCTCCCACCATGACAAACCCTGATGAGGTCAGAGCAAAATTTTATGAAGAGACCCTGATCGTCAGTATGCCAAAGAAGTACAAGTTTGTAATTCTGGGTGACTTCGATGCAAGAGTAGGCAGAAACAACCAGACAGGGCAAGGAGTACTTAGGAGGAATGGTGCTGGAAATACCAACAGCAGTAGTCACAACTGAAGGCTTGTGTGTCCTGTGACCTCATCACTAACACTGTCTTCCATTTACCTAAATGCAGTAAAACCTCAAGGATGCACCCTCATAGCAAACATTGGCATTTAATAGACTATGTAAGGAGAAGAAACAGGATGTGAGAGTGACAAAGGTAATGTGTGGCACAGAGTGCTGGACTGACCAGAGACTTACCCTCTCTGAACGAAGACAACCACCAGATTAAAACATTTCTCTGAATATGAACAGTCAGTTTCTAACTTTGAGGGAGAACTGAGCCAACACATGGTTGGCAATAGTGGAGCAGAAAAGGAGTGGGCAGCTTTCGAAGATCTGGTGAACAGCACTGCATTTACTCACCTGGGCCAGAACAATAGCTGACATCAAGATTGGTTTGACAAAAATGATTGGGAAATTCAGAAGCTGGTAAATGAAAAATGAGAGCTACACAGCAATGCTGGACACCAACAAGCATTAGTGTCAGCTACTGAACTGATGGTAAATTATTTCACTTGAAAAGGCTACAAACCAAGACTAAAGTGGAGGGAGAGTTAGTGCATGACCTTTTATTCTTAGATGATTGTGCACTCAGTGAAGCCTCCGAGGCTGAGATGCAACAGAATATGGATCAGTTCTCTGTGCTAATTTTGGCCTAACACCAGGAAAACAAGTTCACCAGCTGGTACCACACCCATGTTGGAACCATTGGTGACAGCAAATGGAGAAATTTTGAATGTTATGGATAAGTTCACTTACCCTGGCAGTATATTTCCCAAAGATGCACACCTAGAATGATGAGGTTGATGCATGTGCAAAGCTAGCTCAGTGTTTGGAAGGATCCAAGGGAAAGTGTGAAAGAAGATACAGACTGCCTACCAAACTGAAGGTCTATGGAGCCATTGTACTGACCTCATTGTTGTATGTCTGTGAAACCTGGACAGTGTACCAACACCATGCCAGGAAGCCCAATCACTTCTATTTGAATTGCCCTAGGAAGATTCTGAAGATAACCTGGCAAAATACCAGACACTGAGGTCCTTTCTTAAACTAAACTGCCAAGCATTCAAACTGCTGCAGAGAGCACAACTCTAATGGGCTAGCCACATTGTTCAAATAGCAAACATACATATGCGTAAATGACTTTTACAGAGAACTCACAAAAAGCAAGTGCTCACACAAAGGTCAGAAGAAGCAATACAAGGACACTCTCAAGACCTCTCTGAAGAACTGTGAAATCATTTGCATGACATGGAAGACACTGGCCAAGGACCACCCAGCATGGCATGCCCGCATCAAAGAAAGCACTGTGCTCTATGAGCAAAACAGAATTGCAGTAGCTTAAAAGAAATGTGAGATGTGCAGATTTAGAAACCTCCACTCAAATGTCCATGTGAATTATTTGTATCTGACCTGTGGTAGTCTTCTGAGTTTGCATTGGTCCAATCAGCCAGTCAGGCACACTGTACCTTGACTCCAACATAGTGATGTCATTTTGGGCCTCTACAAGAATGAAGGACAACAATCAACCAACCCTTCAATGGTGTAGCTCACAACCCATCTATGCTTTTCCATCCTGTTATATGCTTGTCCATGTTCTTCCTACCCCACAGCGGATCTTCCCAACACACCAGGGGACTTCCCCTTCAACTTCTGGTGTACGGATGCCACTCCCAACATTTAGGGCTAGCTGTTATACATTGTTCTCATTAAATGACTTTTGCCTTTTCTGATCATATATACATGTACACGTATGTGTGTGTGTGTGTGTGTGTGTGTGCGCGCTAACCCCATACCTTACATTACTACTTGCTCAAAAATTGTTGGAAATTTTCTACAGCCTCCACTGCACATCTCTCTGGTTCACTCACCGAAGCTTCAATTCCTCAAAGATTGTGGTGTTCCAAGATTCAAAACCATATAGCCAAGGTATAGTGGAGCCAGCTATTCCTGGCTCTAATCGTGAAATTGTCAGTCAGGGTTTGATTTATGTTGGTCGAAGTGATAACATGTAGTGTCCTTTTTCCCCTAGAAAGCCAGCTGTTAAATATTATTTATTATGCTTATAGCATAACTAGATGAACATTTGTTCTAAAAAATTAGCTTTTATAACAAGGATTGGCTTGGGCTTATTAAAAAGCTTCACAGTGGGTCAGAGCCAATCTAGCTCAGATTGATCTGGCCCTCTTTTCTTACAGGCATTACAAGGGGTGGGATCTCTTGGGGCAGGCCTATTTTGCTAACTGTTAATAAACCTTGTCTTTTCCCTTGGGGGAAAAAAAAAAGCTTCACAGTTTTTCAAATGCAATCCAATATCCTTTTATGTAATCAGTTCTTATCCCAACTCATCCTTTTTCAGTTCATGTCTGAGATACCCTGATTAAATGAACTACATTTTCTGGGTGACAGGTATTTTTCATCCATTTAGTTTTTTTCTGTATGAAATTCAGTGTTTTCAGTCATCATGGATCTCACTGAGGCGGGAATTTTGAAGAGTTTGACAGCATGCAGTCATTCATTATGGATGTAGCACGCATATCCCCTCCCACACATTACAATTCAATGCCACTGCCCTACTTGTACCACTTTCCTCCAGGCCTTTTCAATGGCTGGCCCCCAAGACTGAAATGCTCTACCTCCTCACCTTTACCTCTTGGCTTCCCTTTCTTCAAAACTCAATTCAAATCCCATTCACAAGAGGACTTGCCCAGTCCTCTCCCACCTCTCCTCCATCTCCCCCCCCCCCCCCCGCCCCCGCTTCGCCCCTTCTCCTAGTGTCTTCCCTCTGGGATTATCTTGAACAGTAGTGGTGTCAAAGTCAAATAGAAAAAAAGAGGCCACTAATCTTTGCATGAGGATCCCTGTGGTCTATTGATTTAGCTTTAAAACGTAATTATCTGCTTAATCGTTATTACTTGTTAAATATTTCTGTGTTATGTTTTAATCTGGTTCGGGTGTTGTGGGCCACATGGGGCTGGCCAACTGCATGTTTGATGTCTTATTGTAGAGCACTGCTTAGTACAGTGCCAGGCACAAACAAGGTAAGTGCCTAGGAAGTGCTTGTTGATGGGAACATAACTGATTTGAATTACAGAAAAACACTTCAGAAGGACTTAAAATTTTTATGTTCTCCATGTTTTATGTGGTTTTCATGTTTCTTCTTCCAGCTTTCCATTTTATTCTAAGCTTTTCCTCTAAGCAAAGTATCTCTAGAATTTGTTTTCTTGGATCCATAAATAAGCTTAATATCACAACATTTTAAATTCAAATCCTGTCAGACTTGAAATCTATTAATTAAAAATATTCTTCTGAGCCTAGGTCCTGCAACACAGCTATTTTTCAATCTTCCTTTTATTGGGCAATTTTAAGCCCACACCATTTTGTTGAAATAAAATTCCCATAGTCTAAATACAGTTATGAAACTCTCCACTCTTGATGTTTCTCTCCTGTCACAAATATTTTATTTCTTTTCATGGAGATTGCACTGAAAACTTCCAAAACCTTGAAGCAATATGAAGTCTCATGCCAAGGAACTTCCAGCCCACTCACAGCCTTATTAGAACTTTATTATGAATCTTTGTTATTAGCCCAACCCCAGGCTTCCCTCTCCTGTCTTCCACCTTTACTTTTATGTATATAGCTGAGCTCACTATGCATTAAATAAATCCAAAACCTTTGTAAATGCCTTTTCTGGGGGCTGTCATGACTCCAACAAGTTTTCTCTCTATTGCCTATCCCTATCATGGTCACTTTCCTATACGAAAAGTTTCAGTGGCTCCCTTTTACCTGGAGGACAAATCTAGAGGCTCCTTTCCCTGGCCCTTAAAGCCCTTCCAAATGATATTTCCACACTGATTTCACGTCAGTCCCAAATTGCTAAATTCTAAGTACTAAGTTGCTGATGAACTGGCCTAGTTGCTGTTGTCTATCTGACATTCCATGTCATGCCTTTAGTCATAGGAACCTAAGTGTAAAAACTGGGAAGGCCTTAGAGGCCAAATCCAAACCTCTCATTTTACAGATGAGTAAAATGGCTCAGAGAATTTAAAGAGATCTGCCCAGGGTCACACAGCCATTGTCTTCCAGGCACCACTCTCCTTACTTCGCTTCTGTCTCTTAGAATCCCTCAAAGGGGTCAACCAGGTGCTACTTCCCACGTGAAGCTTTTCCCGATTTTCTCGGTTATTACTGCTCCTCTCCCTTGCTTCCGTAAGTGTATTTCGTCTATATAGTTTACATATATCAATGCATATTCTGGTTTCCTCACGGCAGTTGTTCATTCTATAAATTTGTGTTGCATGCCTTTGGTGTCCATTTTCTGCCTTGGCTTCCCTCAACCACTCTTTGTCTTTCTCTGTCTCACTCCCCTTGGTGGCTGTTGTCTTGCCCATCTGTCTCCATTCCTGTTAGCGATGAGCACACCTTTTGGGTGGCTGGTGATCTCCATCTCCCTTGCTTGCTTTTAATTGTGCATCACTCAGTGTGTTGGCATATGCACTCTTGACCCAACCCTTACAGGTCATATTTAAAAGGACTGCCCTTTGCAAGACTCCATCACCTTTCTATCTCTGTTGGCACCCAGTAGGCACTTAATAAATATTTTTGATTATGACAGTGAACTAGCAGCTGAAGAAGCAATGGAATTCCACCAGTTTCTCTAACTTAACTCACTGCAGTGCTATACAGATAATGTCTTTGATGGGCTAAGCACTCATTCCATGTTAGGTTCAAACAGTCAACAGTTCACTTAGTACTTCCCATGTGTGTGTTAAGAGCCAGGGATAGAAAGAAAGCTGTAAGCAGTCACTGCCCTCAAGGACCTTACAAGCTAATGGGGAAATCACGAAAAAAGATACTCAGTAGTAGAGACTAAAAGCCTGTGATGGATAATTCATCCTTTCCCATTTGTAGCATTAAAGGAAATCCCCTAGAATAAAAACACAACATACCAGAGGATTTGGAACTTTTTAAAATATAATTTAAAACTATTTTGTACCAGTACAATATATTAATTTTTACAAATGTAAAATTTTATCAGCTGTTAAAGCATTTGCAAAAACCACACATCCTACTTCAGCTTTTATTGCACAATATCTATATGAAAATATTAATTTTTAAATTAGAAAACATAAATTATGCTTTCAATATAGAAGAGACGATCTGATTTTTTTCTTTAAAGACAATACTATATAAGAAAATCTACCCAGAAAATAACCAACTTTCACAGGTTACCAAGCTCAACAGATGTTACAGAATGCCCAGTTTACAAAATGTTTAAAACCAGTACCAGGGAATCTTCATACAATTGCATCTCTGTACTCCATTATAAATCAGGTTGGTTTATTTAAAAAAAAAAAAGTTGAGGCATTTTTTAGTGTGAGCAAGTATTCCAAGTAGCTCTTTTCCCATGACTAATTATCATAGTTCCAATGTGATATCAGTTGGCCCAATGAAATTCTGCAACCTATCCATGCCCTCATTTTCTGTCACATACTCAACTTCTGGCAACTTCACAGCCAGTGACAACCACTGTTATCGCCATAATCATGAGGTTTTTCTACCCAATACAAACAAAGGCTAAGATTCAGTTTTTTACAAAATCAAGTTTATATATTTGCATCACAAAAAAAAAGTAGTGTCAAGAACATTGTTTGGTCTTCCTTGATATTTCGTAGGAGATGGTTTTCCCAGAGCTGGACTGGTAAATGTACCACTGTTCCCCGTAGTGTAATCCGTAAACATATCCCAATGTTGAGCTGAAATGTAACGACAAAGTAACGAGATTGTAGAATGGAGTTGGAATGGGACAGGCTTCTGGGTGTGATACCACCATAGTAGTTAAAATACTGACTGTAAAGCTTGGTAGAAAATAGATTTTTCATAGACAAATACAGAACCTGGAGGACTTGTTTGGTGGGATCTTGCAATAAACTGATGTCCCTGAACATACCATGGGGATAATTATTTTTTAAATCCTTCATGAATTTCGTAGGACAAGAATATGACTATTTAAACAAAAAAGAAGAAATAGGCCTCAATAAAGCATGTGAGTGAATGTGAGCCCCTACTCTTGATGACACAAGTAGTTCTTGGGACCACTTTGGGAACTTATGTCCTGCATAAGCAAAATGAGACTAGGATATGACACATCTATCTAGAGAAAAGAAATATGAAAATAGTGGTCATAAAGTCCCAAGTTATTATAGGTACGTAGTATTATTTTAAAAAATCCAAATCTTTAGAAAAAGTCTTAGCAGTACAGAATGTCCAAAGAGACTCAGCCACCTCCCTTCAAATTTGCATACTCCAGAACTGCTCACAGCACCTCACCTAGATGAGTGTTTTTAAAAATATATATATTTAGAAAAGGTCTACAAATGAGACCTCAAACGTAATCTATTTCACCTTTTTTTAAAAAAAGGGTTTTTTTTTTTAATTACTCTTCCCTTCCTTAATGTTCTCCTGAACAAAATAAAAATAAACTCTGTCACTCCATTAGAAAACAAACTAAAGACATTCACGGTCTGGAAATTTTTCCAAAGCCCCCAAAACTTGGTACTATGTGCAATCTCCTCCCATGTAGGCCTGGAGGAAATCCCTGATTACCTATCACTGAACATACTGCTAAATTACACACCGTAGAAAATGTACATTAATAGTAAAGAGTAAAATCTATATCATAAAATAAAAATGTTCTGTAACTTCCATTTAAATACACATCTGAAAAGCTATAAGAGGAGTTTGTTTTTGTTGTTTTGTTTTGTTTTTTTTTGAAAAGTGCTAGTTAAAACATGTGTAAGTATCTTCAATACATTGTCCCGGTTCTTTAAAACTGAACTCCATTCATCAGGCCTGGTGACAGATTAATTGCTACAAGGGAGAAGGAAAAAAAAAGTTTTCACTTGTCAATTAATCCAGCTTCCTTAATTTTGGTGAAGAAGAACTTCTCCAAGATATTGGCACATTTGTAGTATTCACTCTCAGGGGGGTTGTACTCTTTGCAGTTGGTAAACACCCGCTGTAAGTCTGCCATGAATAATTTCTTAGATACGTAGTACCTATTCTTGAGCCGTTCACTCATGGTTTTCAGATCTGTATAAGAAAGAAAATATCGACAGTCTTTGATTCCTTTTGGTATTAGCTGATAAACAGGATCAACAAAGAGATTCTATTTCATTAACTAGGTTATGGGTTCCAGCACAGGAGTACTCAAAGAATCTATGGCTTTTTTTTTTTTACCCATCTGGGGACTCTGAGCATGGGCACCCCCTCCACTGATTCAGATGGCAACCCATCTATGACTTAGTAGATATGTAAAAGTCCTAGGGAGTTGGCCTGGGATACTGCCAAGATCAATGACCTGACCAGGGTCATACCACTACAGTGTCAAAGATGGGACTTTTCCAGACAACAGGTGCAGAACTCTGTCCTTTTAAAATGCATTCATTTCAGCCACACACCCTACGTAGCTTCAATCAGAAGATTCTCACTCCGAGGTCTAGTGTTGTGAAGGATGAAGATGCAGATGAGAGGAATCTGACTCACAGAATGTTACAACAGGAAATACCCTCTGATAATCAACTACTCCCAAGTGAAGGTTTTACACATGAAGAAAGAGAAATGCTTAGAATGATGAACTGCCCAATCCTGCAAAGACCACGCCTCCACAAGGACTTAGCAAAGAGACCATTTGAGTAGAATCAACTCATCACTTTAGTCAAAAACTGCCAGTGTGACTTATTCTGTGCTTTTCACTGGATTCTTTTGATGCTGCACAGATCTGGCTAAATCATGCAGTTGCATATATGCTGGTGATCTATGTGTTACTGAACCCTAAAATTCCTTTAATATCACATTTATCAATGAAGAAATATATAGTGTCCCATGTAGCTTTAAGACTTATTTTGAAATTAGGAAAAATGAAGACATCTGAATCCAATCAGTGCTCATCAAATATGCATCCATCCATACAAAGCTTTGTGTGACTATTAGAAAAAGAACAAACTTTCCTTTGAAACTGTCTTAAGTTACAAATGGAAACCACATCTTATAGAAAGAGCAAGAATGCAGGGCCACTTCCATAATTTTCCCTCAAAAGATCTACAAATTCCACATGAGGTCGTGCATGCTGCCTTTAACTTGTTGTGAATATAAACCTGGAAACAGCTTTCAAGATCATAAATGTAATTATTTCATATGGGTGCGTGGGGAGCTTGCTAAACACATTCACCTGCCAATACCAAGACCATATGCTTTCAAATTTTGACAATTAATTATTAGATGTTTACTACATGCCAGGCACTGTGATAAGGACTGGAGAGACAAAGAAAGCAACAATAAAACCCAAAACAATCCCTGGAATCAAGGAGCTCACCTACTAATGGAGGAGACAACATGAATCTAACTAGCCATACAAGATATATACATGATGGGAGATCACCTAAAGAGAAAGGACCCAGAAAGGTATCCTGGAAAAAGTGGGCTTTAAGCTGAAAGTAGAAGAAAACCATGGAAAAATAGACACAGTGAGGCAGGTTTTCAATTTTAAAAAATCTTCATATGTATCCCTAAAATGGTGAAGGGACTGAACATACTACAGGGAAAGAGAACTGACCTTAGGGTCAGGAGAGCCCTGGCTCTGTCATTTCTCTCTGCCACTTACCAGCTTGTATGACCATAGAGGCAAATCAAAGTCTGCTGAGCCTTAGTTTACACACCTGTTTAACAGGGATAACAATACCTATGTGTAGCACCCTCACAGGATTACTGTGAGGAGGAAATGAGTTCATACTGCACATATAAAATGCAATGTCACTGTCAACTGTTTGCATCAGACATCCAAAAATCTACAAGAAATAAAAAAGGAGAAAATGAGAATGGTAGCTGTCACCTCCCTTGAGATAAGGACAGATTTCTCAACTTGTGGTTCCATCCACCTTAGGAAATCCTAGTGTGGAAACTTTCTCCCGACTCAGAATGGCAACCAGTCTGTGAATTAAGGTCTCAGACTCCTAAGTTCACAGACACAGAGCTGGAAAGTATTCCAGAGATCATTCATCCCAGAGGTGTGATCAGATTTTCAGTGGGTCCACAAACCTGGACCAAAAAAAAAAAAAAATCAGACCTTTATTTTCACTAACTGTTAAGTGAAATTTATCATTTCCTTCTTTTATGAAGGTAGTACAAACCACTTGTGTGAGAAAGAGTGCCTAAGTTTCACCATACTGACCAAGGTGTCAATAGGAACAAGAGATTGTTAGCTGGAAATGAGGAGGGTTGTTGGTGAGCCTGGGGTGCTTAACAGATACTTGTTCCCTCCCCCTTCCCACTGGTGATTTACTATGCAAAGGGGAGTTGGCAGAAAGAGACCAATATGGACAAAATCCAACTGGGCCTTTGGTGCTCCACAAAAATGTTTGGATTCATTGCTTACTGACTCCCTCCCTACCACATTGCCTTCCTGTCCCTATGAGCCCCGCATGACTGACTGGTTCACTGGACTATTCACAGGATTATGGAACTTGAAGGGTCCACTGGGATTGTCTTGGCCAGTGATATCAAACTCAACATACCCAGGTCCCTGTGGGCTTTTTGTTGACTTAGAAAAACCAAAAAGTAACATTATGTTGTATTTTATTTTTATTTTGTTAAATAAACTAAAGTAACAAATAAATTTATCTTGTAATTTCCCAATTACATTTTAATCCAATTTGAGTAACCACTTGTAGGCCTCAAAATTGACACTTCTGGTCTAGGACCCCCAAACTCACTTTAAAGATGAGGAAGCTGAGGCTTGCCTTCAAGGTTATACTGTCCTAATAAGGAGAGATGATGGGCTTAGAACACAAGGTCCAACTGAGCATCCCTTCCACCATACTGAGGCTCCAAACTCTTTTCTACTGAAGCCCTCAGATGCACCTCAGCACTTCCACACTCCTTCAATAAACGACCCTTTTTTCCTATTTACTGAAAAATTAAGTCATTTGACTTAACCTATTAGCTATCCTCCTCCCCACCTTAAAATTTTCTGTGTGTTTTCTTTCTTAAAGGCTTCTTTCCTTGAGGGAATAACGGAATCTTCCTTTCCAACCCTTAATTCTTGAGCCATGTATCATCCATCATTCTTTCACTTCAATATTTCCCTCTTCCAGTTTTTCTACAATACTCTCAGGTCTCCCCAACCTCAAAACACACACACACACACACACACACTCTTCTTCCCCTGACTCCACAACTTTCACTTCCATTTTGGTGCCTGCTTCCTCTACTGCTTCACCATCTACCACTCTTCAGACCCCTGAAATCCGGCTTCCATCCCTAGCACCCTCTGAAGCTACTCACTCCAGGCTCACCAAGGATTCTCCTCATTTCTAGAGATCTAATAATCTCTGGTCCCTGTGGATCCTTTGTTAACTTTTCGGGCAGCACAGGATTTGCCGAGCACCTCCTCTCCCACTGACTCTGAGACACGACTGCTCTCTAGACAGCCCCCCAGGAACTGGAGTGTTGTTCTCACTCCGTTCTCATTGATTTCAATTTCCTCCTCATCTCTCATCTTGTCTCGAGCGCAGCTGGTCTCAAAGCAGTCTCAGAAAGCCTGCAAGGTTCTAAAGATACTAAATGTTTTCATTTCTAATATAATAAATATCAAAGAAATGATCTACATAACCAAAATCTCTTTGGGATCCTCTGTCCTATTTAAGAGAGTAAAAGGTCCTGAAACCAAAAAGGCCGAGAACCACTGCTGGTCATTTATGAAGTGCTAAGTGCTAGGGAGACAAAGACAAAAGTGAACCAAGCCCTGCCCTCAATAAGCTTACACTCCAACAGGGGAGCCAATATATAGGGTATTCCAAAAGTCTCAGTGCAGTTTTAAGCTTCAGTAGCTTGATAATAAGCTTGAATACAAAACACAGTGTGTATATTTGTGTCGATGCATGTGGATGTGTGTACACACACGTATGTGCACACACACAAAGCAGATACAGGGTAAGTCTGGAGAGGAAGGCGATAGGAAACCTGAAAGTAGCTCCTGCATAAAGTGGTGACCAAGCTGAGTTTGGGAGTCTTGAACAAAACCAGGGGCTCCAGGAGGTTGAGGTGAGGACACATCCATTCCCAGAGTTATATCATCACCTTTATTCAGGAGTCACAAATTGGTATCTTTAGCCCTGACCTCTCTCATGACCACCAGACCGGCATTTCTACCCAACTGTTAGATACCTCCACCTGGATGTCCACCTGACTCAACACATCTGATAAAAAGGTCATCATCTCCCCATCCCCATTTGTAATTATAACAACGATAGCTAACATTGACACAGTGGTCACTATATGCCAGGCACGGTGCTAAGTGCTTCACAATTACCACTTTATATGATCCTCACAACCCTAAGAGGCAGGTACTATTATCCCCATTTTACAGACAAGGAAACCGAAGCAAAAGAGGTTAAGTGACTTGCTCAGGGCCACACAGCTAATAAGTGTCTGAGGTTGGAACTGAACTCAGGTCTTCCTGACTCCAGGCCCAATGGTATCCATAGCACACTTAGTTATCTCTCTCTACTAATTATGATCCTTCTCTTCCTTCAGGGCCTGACTCGTATTATTTCCACCGTATCAAATTCCCTAATCCTCCCAGGCAGAAGTGACACCTGAGCCTTCCTTTAGTCATTCCTATGATCCTAATTACTTCCTAACTTTTTAAAATATCTGTTTGTCTACATGACTCACTCCCCCGTTGGACTCTAAGACGCTTCAGGATAAGGGCTCAGCCACAGAATTCCCAGATCCTCCTGATTACAAGGGACCTGGGAAGCTCAGACAGCTTAAGCTAGAAGGACCCTCAGAGGAAACCCTTTCTTGTGATGACAGAATGGAGCGGGTGAGAGGGGCTACTTAATCCGACCTCTTCCTTTTACAAAGAAGGAAACTGTAGTCCAGGGAGGCTCAAAAGACATCAGCAGGACAAGCAATAACAGCTTATAATAAATAAAATAAAGGCACTGGAAGAAGGTTATACCCGAAGAGTTTATGTGAGCACAGTGCAGGCAGGTAGCTAACAAGGCAGGCCTTTCTCCATGGCTATGATTCTGTGGGCTCTGGAAGACAGCTGTAGAATGCTTCAACGGAACAGAGAAACACTGAAGAAAGGCCACAGATGTCCTTCTCCCTTTTTCCTCTTCTTCCTTGACAATACTGTCACGTCAATGTTCCATGTCACTGTCATCCCCAAGGTTTACATGTCATCCCACTACAAGGAAAGACATACATACACACACACACACACACACACACACACACACACACACAACAAAGAGGCACTCCTCCCCACTGAGAATCTCACACAATACACCTCGATGTCCATTCATCCTCAACATCTCCAATTAGACAGAGAGCTTTAACTCTAAACTTAGAAAATGTTAATGGCATTACCCATAGGGAACCTTATAACTTCATAATATCCGGGAGCTTCTGTTCTCTTCACGGGTTCCATGAAGGGCCAAGCGCTTTGATGGCTCTTTGGTAAAGAAAAAAGTAATGTATCTAATATGGAAATTCCACACGAGAAAATCATTTCAAAATCTTTCCATCAAGTCAAGGGAAAGCGACAACTCACCTTCACCTGCTGCAAGATGTTTTTTAATGTGCTGTAAAGCTGATCAGGATCTTTGGGCTCTTTGCTTGAAAGAAAAGAGCAACAAACAACAGAAAAGCAAGGATAAGTATTAACCCACAATCCACTTCATCTTCTACAGTGTGGGATCCTATAAAAAGGGTGCAGTTTATTTCATGAAAACTACACCCCAGGGAAACGTTGGATTGGAGAATATGGTCTTTTTGCTCTTTTCTCTAAGTTGAAAAGAGAAAGTAGGGACAGATGTTGAGATGGGGGAGGGGTAGGAAGAGGGGGGAAATCATCTTCATGGACATCACTTTCTGATCAAATTAGACTTACCCTCTTTCTTTTCCACCTGGTTTCCAGCCTGTCTCTCCTATACATTAATAGAATTAAACACATCATGAGAATTGCTTTTTTGATCCAAAGGGTAACAAAGTTAGCATCTTCTTAGAAACTGTCTTAGTGCAGAGTTAATCATAATAATAAAGATAAATAAATCACAATATTGCTACAAAGAGGGCACTTTAAGTCTATTCCCAATGAGAGACTGAAATACACTCTCTGGGGGATAGAGGAAGGGATTTAGGTAATGTAAAATCAATACACATTTATTAAAAAAAAAAGACAGTGACTTCCTAACACTTACTAAGATGGTGAACCAAAGTCATAAGGCTTCAGTCCATATTCCCTTTCCATCATTGCCTTCAACCTTTGTAAGGTAAATGTTGTACTTTTATTTCCATTTCCTCTTGCTTGAGTAAAACTAGAAGCCAGTGTACATGGCAGGAAGCTGCCACTAGCCAGTGATGGCACCTTCCAAACCACTGAGCATGAGGAGACTAAGTTGTTGAATATCAAGCAAGATTCTCCTCTGCTTTGCCAAAACCAGACAATCATGTACTGTCCAAACCTAGAGTGCTGGATGGAAGGGTGATGCCATTTCAAACGCCACCAGAGCTGAACCGTCATTATTAATTTTTATCCTTGTCATGGACCCTACCGCCTTTGGCAATTTTGTGAAATCTGTGGACTCCTCAGAATGTTTGTAAATACGTATAATAAAAGAAACACAGGATGACTAAGGAAACCAATTATACTGAAATCGTTATCAAAATATTTTCTTAAAGGACCCAAATCAAGAACCCCCCACATTATAATATTATCTGCTAAGGCTCAGACACTCGAGTATAAAGTAGGTCTCTTTTGCCTCTGTCCAACAAAGGGCTTGTTTGGATTTTTTTCCTCCTCCACTCCCGCTCCCCCTTGGTCGGGTTAATATTTGAAATAAATACTAGGAAAACTCACATTAAGATGTCTCCTTCCCAAGAACACACTGGTGGCTACAAACCCTTATACAAATTCTATGTGAGAACAGTGATCTTGAAAGTAACTTAATTTGCCTAAGTGAGTAAAACCCTCCTTTACCCAGACACACAGCTCTTAAGCAGACCTCAATCACTGCCTTGGATGAGCTGCCACTTCTGGAACGCAGCAAAGAGAAATCCCACGTGATACCCTGTTTACTCAAAGGAGCGGGGTGTGCGAGGAGGTGAACTGTTTTTTGTTTTTCTTAAGAGACTAAAAATAATCTAAGGCAGAGGAGGAACCTTAATGGAACTCCTCCAAACCCAGGAGAGGTTGGCTCTTTGCTAGCCTCAGATTCAAGGACGAGATCCTGGTATTGGAGCCCACCAAGGACTTTATTTGAACAAGAATGTGACTGTCTCATTCACTCAGTTTAACTGTTGCAGGGGGTTACTGCCATAACCAAACAACTTGCTTTGGAAGAAAACACTATACATACTAATGCCAGGGATGCTTTCTATTGGAATCTGGCGTACTCCATCTTTAAAACACGAAAGTCCAGGATAGACTTTTCGAATCTGGGCTTGCTTCCTTTCTATAAGCTTCTTAATTATCTGCAACCAGAGGAAGAAAACCATAATTTAGAAGGAGAAAGTTCACAGGAGAGCTGAAGTCAGTAACATTCAATATTCTGTTTCCCAACTACTCCCCACACATAAAAAGAGAGAGTGCACATTTTGAAGGGGGAGGAAAAAAAAAACGGATACACCTTTCAGTAGGCAATAAATGAAAATATTCCATTATTAAGCCTAAGCCCATTCTGCTCCACACACACCATTGTCTCCAAATGACTTATCTCCACCGAGCAGAAAAGCTAATATTGAGAGGATGTGCAGCCCCGGGCTTGCTGTCATGTTTAACATATTTAGCATAAGTCATCTACTGTGGCTGGGTTTCTCCGAGGAGGCTGGATGAAACCAACAATCAATTACCCTTGGAACACCAGAGTTAGTCTCACCTAGCCAGAACCCCTTCACATCCCCCTCAATATGAATTGTGCCATTTGGACCGATGAAGCAGATGAACGGTCTTCAGAAGTTGATAAACCCTGTAACAGGTAGGCCTCAAGTTTTGCTTAAATCTCAGCCAAAGCCCCCGTCTGAACAGTTTGAAGACAGAGAACTCCCCTAAATGATCTCCGTAATCCTAACCAGTAAGAGGTGGGGAGACTTTGGGGGAGAGAGGGGCACGCCAAGGATCCTAATGTGCTGAGGTGATTTGTTTTAGTATCTTTTAGCTCTTCCTAAAGAAAGCAGCTTATACTGAAACTGTTTAGCCTGTGAGATACCCTTCAAGCCCCCAGCTCATTTTCATCTTGGAGTCAAACCATGATTTAATTGAGAGTAGGGGATATAACCCCCAGGCAATCCTTGAAAACCACAAAGAAGAAAAACCAAGTTTCTCTCCAGTGATCTGATTTTTACTTATAACAAGGAATAATTTAGGAGGCAGGAAATATATCTTTAAAGCAATAATATCAGATGAAGAGGTATTTTCAATATTTAAAATGAAAAAATTTCATAAAATTATGATGCCTAGCACAGAAATATTCCTTCTCAAGGAAATACCTCATCACAACAAAATACAACGAATCAAGCTGGCACTTCTCTCCCTCATATTCCCTCCTAAGCCTCCTATACCCGCCCTGTGAGTCACCCACACCAGCCTTGTTTCTGTCCTGCATTCCTTATATCTCCTATCTGTGCCCTGGCACACCCTCCTCACTGCTGCCTCCCAGAGTCCCTTTATTTCTCTGAGATGCAGCTAAGGCACCATCTTGGCACACACCCTTTCACGATCCCCCAGCCTTCTCTCCCAGACTACACCTTGCATTTTTACTTATTAACTTCGTGTTTAGGAAGTATTTATTAAGGTTTATCAATGTCTTCACTAACTTTATATTTATTTTTATACATACATAAATATCTTTTTATATGTACTTGTTTTCTCCATCAGAGTGAAAGACCACTGTGAGCAGGGACTGTCATTCTTTGTAATTGTATCCTCTGTGCCTAACAGAGTAAGTGCTTAATAAATACTCGTTGTTTGGTTAAATCTAGGATTTTAAAAATAATAACACTTGACCTTTTATCTAGCACCTTAAGGTCTGCAAAGCACTTAACCCCATTTGAGCCTCACAACAACCATGTGAAGTAGGGGTATTATCATCAGTCCTATGAAAAAGTACTGTATAGTGGATAGAGCCTTGTCTTGGGAGTCAGCCAGATGGGGGTTCAAATCCTGCTGGCCATGCGACCTTGGGCAAATCCTGGGCTTCAGGTTCCTCACCTGTAAAATGGGGGTGGTAATGCCAACAGTATCCACCTCCCATGGTGGATTTAAGGCTTAAATGGGGTTACATCAATTCCTTGGCAAAGCTTAGTGTGAATGTCAATAATCATTCTTAAAAGATTGATCCTGAGTATAAGGGAGAGACTTGTGAACTAGACATAGAATCTTGGTTATGGGGAGACAGATCTTCAAAGGTGAATGTCATTTAGCTAGGGACCTACATTTTATATTCTTTTGGCTTTAAGGACTCAAACACACATTCATCTAAGATTATTACTTTTAAAAATTGTCTCAAGTCATCACCCTTACATAAGAAAACCAAGTAACAAGGGGAAAACTTCCATTTCTCTGTTGCAGACTCAGGCCTGTGACTGGGCCCATCCAATGGATCCAGCTTCCATCCAGGACTGATCCTGCAAGGGGCCTGCTCCATAGTGATAATGCTTTACTTAGACCTTTCCTCCAAAAAGAAAACAGACTGTTGAAGACAGTCCTGTTTGCCACAAGTCAAGATAGCAACCAAACACGAGGGGCCTCTTCTTTTATGTAAATCACAGTCTGCTGGTTTTTATTAACTAAGATGCCCCTACTCCACCTCAGAATTGTTTTTTTCAGGCTTGTGTCTTTGGCCACATGGGAGCAAAAGTTTTAGAAGGTGCTTTCCCCCTTCATTTCTTATCTGTGGGAATAAACTAAGTACCAGGATAGGATGGGCCTTTTTTTGTTTGTTTTTAAACAATAGAAACCAAGAAACAGGACTGGTTTTTGGACAGATTTATTTGAGCTACTAATGCTAATAGAGAAATGTGAAAATTTACTCTCCATCCTATATCCCCCCTACTAGGGCAATCTTTTTTTTTTTTGGCCCAAGGTCACACAGCTAGTAAATGCGTCAGGTGTCTGAGGCCGCATTTGAACTCAGGTCCTCCTGACTTCAGGGCCGGTGCTCCACTCACTGCGCCACCTAGCTGCCCTGCTACTAGGGCAATCTTAATACTCTGTGGCTTAAAATGTGTTGCCTGCTCCCCTCTGTCTAAGGAATTCAATCCAAACTTCCTAGCTTGGCATTCAAGCCCTTCCGCAATTTGGCCCCAACGTTCTCTCCCAACATAGTTATTATCTCCCACCATTACCCAACACAAACTCTCCAGGATCTCCAAGCCTTTGTTCATACTATGTCCGTTACGAGAAATTCCCTTCTCTACATCTCAATCACGCTTCCCCAGCCTCTCTGGCAATTCCCTTCTGGATTTCACCAGTCCCTCATTATTTTGTTTTCCCTTGTAAGTCTGAAGATTGCTCTATGGGGCTTTCTGTCTTCACTCGTCTTACTAATCCATATTATTTAAAGGTTCTTACCTCTTTCTGTTTTTTGATGATGACAGAAAATTCTGTGTATGGGATCCTTGGGTTTAATTCACAGCCCATCAAGGTGGCTCCTTCATAGTCCTTGATGTAGCCAACATATTTGGTTTTGGGTACTTTGATATCTTTGGAGAAACCCTAGAAACAAAAGAGATTCAAACATGCCTTTCTCATGCTCCCAACATAATGCCTGAAGAAGCATATACTTTCAGGTTTATTATGTTACTCCTAAAAACAAAGAGTTAAACACACATACACACACTATTTTTTAACCCTAGAATGCAATTTAACCCTAGATATAGCTAGAGACATAAATTATTTAATTTCATATTCTATAGCTCCATGAAGATTTTTTTTTTCAAAGTCAGAAACCAGAGTAAGTATGACTTCAGGAAAAAAAAAGGACACCTACTAAATATATCAGGAATATAAGTCATAAATACTGACAGCAATTATCACCTCCTCTCCCACAAAAAAGTCTAATATTTAAAATTGTCTGGCAAATACCACTTTTACCGTAAAAAATGAGGGATAATGTGATTAATAGTGTATTATTAAGGAGTAACATTAATATTATTAAGGAGTAACAAAAAATGACACAATAACTCATAGAGAAAGGAAGGGGCCAGGACAGGAAAGTAAGGAAACGACAGACGGGAAAAGAAAAACCTAGAACTCATGTTGAAGTTATTGAAAGAAAAGACTCATCAGAAAACAGGCCTGAGAATCTGTTTTGTACGATGTCTAAGGTGAAAAAGAGAAACAACAACCATCTTACTGGTCAAATATCTAACAGCAAATTCTTACTGAATGTAGTTGTGATCTGCCCAGAGTACATCCAAGTGTAAATAGCCAGATGGTTAGAACAAGAGCCTACCACTGTATGTGCACAATTACGTAGCCAAATCCCCATGTGGATACATCTCTTGTATTCTTCTGAGGTTGTAGGATCATTGATCAAAGACCTATGGGCTCTCCAAGGCCATCCATCGACTCCTACCCTTTTACCTCTTCCTTTTATAGTCAAGGAAACTGAGGCAGCCATTTCAGCTCATCAAAGAAAATAAACATTGGAACAACTGCCACTGGCTTCCTGTTTTTTGTTTTCTATTAGAATTTAATAAAAATGATTTCCTATCCCCCTTTTTGCATGTCCCTACTGCACCCATTCTCCAAAAAGGAGATCAAAATAAGCCTTTATAGAATATAGCATATAATGTCCCCTCCTTTTCTGATAGAGATGCATTCCCCAGAGTTGACTAAAAATGTTAGGGGTAATCTCATTTTGGACAAAGGCTTCAATTCTAAAAAACAACCCCCCACCTCCACTCTGACCCCATCTCCCCGCCCCGCCCCACACACACACGAAGTGAGGTGGTAGAGAGGGACAACAGACTGGGTTGAGAACTTCTGGTGAAACAGAAATTCAGATTGCAGGTGTTACAGCCCCAGGAGGGCTTCCTAAGCACTTCCCAAACTCCAGGAACAATCCACTCTGCTATTTCCACACCAAGTCCTTCATCAGACCCCAAGCATCTGTCCCATCCATAGGACACTCTTGAGTTCACGGGACTAGAAACTTGATTGCTTTGCTCCTTCTATCTGGTTATTTTCAATATCTAACCTGACCAGGCAGCAATCTTGAACATCACTAGTATGTGACACCATGTAACACAACGTACACTCCAGTCTGAAAACGACTGAATTCACAGCTTCAGGTCCGTGAAAGTGAACTGCTGCCCCACTTCACCAACTCTATAAGAACAAGATGACTCCAAAATGAATGATGCCTGTTAGCATGTTGATGAAATGAATGAGGTGCTAGGGGTTCCACTAGAGATGGCAGGGCAGGTGGGAGAGAACTTACTTGTTTCTTGAAGTATCCAATTGCATATTCATCAGCATACGTAAGAAAGTTCAGGATGCTATGTTTTATATGGTATTCTTTCAGGTGATTCATGAGGTGAGTTCCATAGCCCTGTATGGAAGTTGGTATAAGAGAAATTTATGCATGGGTGGAGAAAATCTTATGAGATGAAAAATGCCAAGAAAAATGCTGGGGACCAGTGAGGGGAGTGGTGGGAAGCTGCACATTTTTGGTTTCATATATTCTATGTCTCAGAGATTTATAATAATCTGGACTTTTCCTGAAGAAGATTGATCATAGAACTCTCTCCAGTGATTCCAGGGATGGGCTGTATCAGCAAAGCCCTCAAAAAACCTCAGGCCAAGTTGCTGGCATGATCTGAGATATACCTGAGGACAAAAATCTAATAGCGGTTTCTACTAAAATCCCAAAGATTTTCTGATGAATAAGTATATAATTCTGAATTCTTTTGGCAGAAAGTTTGGAGTTACATTACCAAAAACAATTCTTTTCTCACAAAAAGGATCGGAGAGTTTTAGATGAAAACACAAAGTGCTCTCCTCATCTACCAAAAGACAGATTCGCTATATATCCAACAAGCAAAGCTTACTAGAGAACAGGAAAGACGTCTCTCTATGTAGAATGATGTTTAACTAGTTAGACCTCCCTGAGTAAGTACAGACTGCAAAACCCCCATTAGCCAAATCACACTGTAAGATATCCTAAGGAATGGAATATTGAAACATATCATTAAAGTGAGAGGAGGAAAAAAGATTTATTTTATTTTAATGATAAAGTGTCTTTCAAGGGAAAGCCCCTAACAATCTCAGGCTCTACCAAAAAGAAGCAAAAAAGGACACCCATGACCAAGAATATTACATGAATAAATGCCCTGAATTTCACTTATGATTCAATTTCTCTGACGAGATGAAAATATAGCCATGAGGAATGAACTCACTTATCCTCATATCATGCTTTGAAGTGGATAAGGAATAGAACCCTTTCTACCCATTTTAAGATGGAGAAACCAAGGAACTGAGGGGACTGAGTGAGAACATGGACCCATAGAACAGGAAACCGTTCAGTAGTCTATCCTCCATGCTGTTCATTTGTTTTTCAGTTGTATCGGACTCTTTGTGACCCCATTTGGGGTTTTCTTCGCAAAGATACTGGAGTGGTTCGTCATTTCTATCTCCAGCTCATTTTACAGATGGGGAAACTGAGGCAAACAGGGTTACGTGAGTTGCCGAAGGTCACACAGGTAACAGGTGTCTGAAGCCACATTTGAACTCAGGAAGATGAGGCTTCCTGACTTCAGGCCTAGTGCTCTAACCACTGCCCACATCCTTTATGCTAGATGGCCTCCAACTTGATCCACATAAGAGAATAAATGAGCCTATTGGTATTGGCTGATATCTAAATAGGGCAATAAATATCATATGCACAACAGTGGGCGAAACTAGCGAAACACTTTTCCTCATGAACCTCTTTCCTAAAGACCTGGTAAATACAGGCAAAGCCTTCTTCCCTTCCTGTTCTGTATCCCAAGGAATCCAAGCAAGCTCAAATTAGGAGCCATTCCGCCCCAGGGCAGGCTGGGAATTCCTCGTATGGCTTTCACTCTGAAAATCCACGGGGTGCCCTTCTGAGGAGGGTCACTTGATTGGTACAAAATGTTTCTTTTTGACATTCAGACTGCTCATCTCCGATGGTCACTCTCTCACCTCTGAGAACACTTCCATAAACCAACCACATTCACTCCAGTCAAACACTAGCTAAAGACACGCTAAGGGCAAGACAGTCATCAGGGTGAGTTTGCAATGCTCATCAGAATACCTCATCACGAAAAGAGGTTAAGATATTACACATTCTTTAGATATTGTAGTGAGGGTGTGCAGTAACGCATATATCATATGAAAATAACACATCGAGAACCTATGATTTCACCAGTGTGCACACTTCATCCACCAATACAGACTGTAACCCCTCCAAGCCTTAGAAGAAATACTCCATGGGTTTTTATGGTTTAAAAAAAAACATCCATCCATTAGCGGCCAGCCTTCTCGATGACTGGCCTCTCCACACTAAGCTAGACTGGTCTTTAAATAACAGCGTCCATCAATGGTCCATAACAATAGCCACTGACATTTATTTAATGCTTTAAGGTTTTCTCATTTGACTCTCAGAGGTTCTGCAGGTATGATAATCCCCATTTTACAGATGTGGAAACTAGGGCCCATAAAGATTGGATAATTTGCCCATGATCACAAAGGTAGCCAGTATCAGGGAAAGGATTCCAAGAGAATCTTTCCCTGTCTCTGAGGCCAGAATTCTAGTCACTACGCCACTCTGATTGTCAGCAGTATCAGTTAAGTTTTAACTCATATTTAGAAAAATGCCTCGTTCCACCTGAATCCAAGTGCTTTAAGTTCAATCTGCATCTGTGTGTGTACCAGTATTGTAAAATTTATGTCTTCTCTATTCCTAGAGGAAACTGGATTTTCCCATTTAAGAATTCACCTACTTCTGGAATAAGAAAATGGGAGGTTGGAGCGCGCTGAAACCCAGCCCACTCAGTTAGGTACCATTTGGAAAAATGAGCTAGGAAGCTGGTCTACTCCTTGGATCATCACATTTTAGAAAAACAGCAAAGGTCAGGCATTGATTAAAGAAAAAAAGATGGAAAAGCACTTTTCCCCAATTTACTTTTGCACTGAAGAATCTATTTATTAACAAACGATTTGCTTTGTTTTCTTCCTCTAAATGTGTATGATGTTGCATTCTTCTGAGAAAAAAGATGCAACCCTGCTGGGGTCATCCAAGTGACAAGGATACCACAAAACCTCTCTTGACCACATGTGGTTTCTCTCTGCTATCCCTAAACTAAGCCCACCACAATTAGATTCTTTCAAAAGGGGAGTTAATGGCGTTGAGTTTTGAAAAGGGAAAAAAATTAAAATACCACAAATTTTCTCCTCTAAAGGCAAGAATACTCCCCCACACCCTCTCACTCCTTCTACTTATTATGAGACTAACAAGACAACCAAAACACTGCAGCAGTCCAGATAATATCCCGTTATCCCAACAGCAAAAACTATACATTTACAACAGAATTTCTCAACTTGGCTTAAAGCACTAACTAAAAACATGCAACAGCACCATCTAAAGACAAATTGTCAGATCTCCCTGAAAAGCAACTAATGAGGTCACTATGGAGTGAAATCAGGGCCCTGATCACCCCAAATAGAACAACGACCTCCAAAATGATGAGCTTGAAGGGAGGGGGCAAGGGGAGAGGAGGGAGGAGAGAGAAAAAATATGGGCTTGATCGTCAAAAAACTTACAACAACAACAATAAAGGAAAAATGATTGCTGGTTTCCCCCCTTTGATAGTCTATGTTGTCAATCAAAGCCTGTCCCATTTTACTCTGGAAAATGAACATTCTCTGGTTCTTTAGCATCTATTAATAGCATTCTCTGGAGACAATAAACAGAAATTTCAAGAGTGTGATCACTGCCATAAGTGGATAGAGGAATTTTTTAATTTTTTGTTGTTCTTTTCGAATAATGTTTGGGGGCTTTTTGTGATTTGAAATAGCATTATAGATTATGGGCTAGAACCCAGGGATTCCAAAGCTCTCGTGACCAAATAGGGAACTGGTGGGCATGGAAGCTTAGTACTTTAGAAATTGTTCAACTGACAAGCGGTTCTTTTCTCTCCTGCCCACTACCACCTACCCCCTGCCACTGGGACACAAAAATCAACACCAAACTCTCATAACAAATTATACAGTCAAACAAAACAGATTCTCAGCTTGGCTCCGTCCAAAAATGTGGGCACCTTTCTGCATGTTGTGTCAGAAGGTGGGTGGCATTTGTACAATGCTGTCATTCTAGTGTGAACTGTTCTGCTCACTTCAATCTGAAACTCCCCTGTCGCACCTCACGGCACAAGAGGCCTCCACTAACATGCCATTTCATCACCTGTTCAGCCATCCATCACTTGGTGGGCATCTCTTCAGTTTCCAAAGTTAAGCGACCTTTTTGAGCTCACACAGGAAGACTCTTCTAAAACGAAACTCAGTGCCGTTTTATTGCAAAAGCTCAAATATGGAAGGATCATAGACAGGAGGAGTTGGGGCCAAAAAGAAGCTCATAGGATATCTAGTTCAACATTTACTGAGCTTAACTTTATTTATTTGTTTGTTTGCTCATTTTGGTGAGGCAATCAGAGTTAAGTGATTGGTCCAGGGTCACACAGCTAGCAAGTGTCTGAGGCTGGATTTGAATTCAGGTCCTCCTGACTCCAGGGCCGGCGCTCTATCCATTGTGCCACCCAGCTGCCTCCCTGAGCTTAACTTTCAATAATCCCCAAATCACTATATTTTACAATTGTTTTCCCCTCCCCGGGGAATGTAAGCTCTTTATATCAGAACCACACGGCAGAGGAGGATACAGCCTTTAATCGACCTGAGAGGGGAGTTCCAGGACATGGTTCCTGATGTGTAGAGAAGGGCAAATTTTAATTCCCTAGGCAATGTGTTCCCAGAACCTACACATTTTGCCGTACAAAGGAGATATCCCATGGAGCATCACTTTGGGGAGCTGCCTAAAGGAATTAATCCTAAATTGGAGAGTTCTTGCGTTTGAGGGTTTGGGCCACGTAGAGGGAAGTGTCCTTCAGAGCATGTTTGTAGAATGAAGAGGCTAGCCCTACAGTGGAAGGATTAAAACGATGCTTACGAGGGGCCAAGAGATTTGGACCGGAGGAACACCCCACACCAGTGCCATGAGCAGAAGGACAATACAGGTCCAGAGTGAATGAGGATCGCTTATTCAGCAGGCCCGAAATGACCTGGGCCTTCCAGGGGAAGCCTAATAAGCCTGGGTTGGTTTATGGGCTCCAGGCACTTTAGGCATTTTCCACAGTGGATGAAGTAACGGTTGTCTCACACTCAGTTTTTAAAACGTCAGCTTCACCAAAGTCGGACTGGATTATTCTTTGTATTTGTCTTCCTGGTGCTCAGCACTGCTCCTGGCACACCGAAGGAGCCCGACAGATGCCTGCTGAATAACTAACTGAAAGACCCAGAAAACATGTACTTAGAATATTCTTTTCTTTGTATCTCCTAAGAATAATTTCCCTTGGGCTCCTTCCTTATGTACCTCCTGCCTTCAGTGAAGGATTTAATACTCACCATTGTGTTCCTCATCTTGGTTATTAATGACAATTCTTATTATAACGAGCATCCACACAGCCTTTCAAGCCTCGCAAAGCACTTTACACATCTTTATTCATTCGCTCTTCACAACAACTCTGAGGTAGGTGCTAGTACTGTCTCCATTTTACTGAGCCTCACACAAGTTAAGTGACCCATCCAGGATCACACGAGTAAAACTAGTCAGAGGAGGGATTCGAACCCGGGTCTTTGGCTTTATCCACTCTACCACACTGCCCCTTCCTGATTAGAACACCAACTAAAAACATAGTTAAGAACAGGAAGAACTCTAGAAAAGGTCTGCCTGGAGTTCTCTTCACACACACACACACAAATGTACAAACTGCCTCTATCGAGGATATTTGAAAAGAAAGTCAGCATCAAAACCACCAAGTCAAGATATAGGAAGACGAGGAAGTCATTCTGGGATCCATTTGGGCTCATCTACTTGGCCCTCTTCGGAGAGCTTCAAAAGTTAACAGCCTCATTTGCTGTTTGCTGGAATGTATTCATAACAACAATTCACAGTGGGGCAGAGTGGGAAAGGGCAGGGTTTATCCCAGTTGCAATCCCAAGACACAGCAGGAAGTTTCTAGAATGACGAGACCTCATGCCCGATGCCATGATAAATTTCCTGTCTCTAGATGTAGAAGGCTGACCCACACTAACTTCTTGTGTGACAAATAAAACGGCAGCAGCAATGCACGACTTCTTTCAGGGACTCCCAAATTCAATTCGGGTCCTCTATTGGACGAGGCCCTGAGGTGTTCCCACACACTGTGGCTTTTATCCTCCCATGTTGTGTTGGTTCTAAACAAGCCCTTGCGAGGCCCTTACCTTGACTTGCTCATTGGAGGTTACAGCACAGAAGACAATCTCTGTGAATCCTTGTGAGGGGAACATCCGGAAACAAATTCCACCGATCACACGGCCATCTTTAATCAGAGCAAGGGTCTTGTGCTTACTGAAAGAATCAGATTGTGTCCAAATTTTAATTATATTGTAAAGGACTATAATTGAGATGTTTATTATTAACTGACCAAGAAGAAAACAGGGGAAATATACTGAATGTCTAGATTTTGCAGTTACAACAGAATTTATGTTCCTAAGCCCCTGTCTGCAGATCTCAATTATATCCAGACTATCTTATGATCCACATTAAGGCCTACTCTGCTACTTCATCAGGGCACTAAGCTAACCCTGGGTTCTCAAAGACTATGCCAACAGAGAGCTGGCACTAACGTGTCCTAACAAGCTGGAAAGGCTTTGAGTATGCACCAGAGAATGGACTGCGGGTCTGAAACCAAAGGAACGGCCTAGCTAACTTCAGAGTGATTCATCCCTAAGTCAGTTCTTGAAGAGGCTGACTTTGAGGTCCCTTTCAGCTCTGAGAGTCTATGAAGATCAAAGGGACTAGTGAGAGTAAGCCTCAGTCTTCTGATATTTCAGTATCAGTAATGAGAAATTTGGTCCATTTTGAACATTTGCATAGGTTTAAAAACAAAATTCCTGTGGCCACCTACAGATTTTTAAGGTACTGAAGATATCTGAGGGCAGAACTTAGCCTGAACAAAGGGAGAAAGCACCATCCCACCACCCAAGTTAAGGACTAGTGGTGATGACTGAAAGTATGTCAGTTTCATACATGGGACCAAGTTTCAGAATTATGTGAATTTCTCATTATTGACACTAAAGTATTTTAAGACTAAGGCTCTCTCTTACTAGTCTCTTCATAGAATCCAGGGCTGAAAGGGACCTCAAGGTCCATGTCATATAAGGCTTGACCTATTTTGGGTGTCACAAATCCCTTTGGCATACTGGTAAAGCCTGTGGAATCCTTACACGAATATTTTTAAATGCATAAAATACAATACATTGGATTACAAAGGAAAACAATTATACTGAAATTCAGTTGCCAAAACTTTTTTTTTAAGTGAACAGACACCCTGTTAACCAACTCTGACCTATTCCAACCCATACCTGAAGAATGCCCTCTACAATATCCTAGAACAGGGCTTCTTAAACTTTTTCCACTCATGGTATTTCTGGTTGCACGGCCTGAGGGCATGAGCCTTGTGTTCAGAACCAAGGCTGAAGTGAAGCTGTACAAAGCAACGTGGGCAAGTGCTGCCAGGAACACCTCGGATTCACTATGCGTTTGATTTTTAATTAATTTTTGGTTGTGTGTTCAGAAGCCTCTTACTGTTGCCAAATTTTTGGCAACTCCATATAGGGTCTCGACCCACAGTTTAAGAAGCGCTGCCCTAGACAATCCTTTGCTTGAAGCTATGCGATGAGAGGGAATCCCACTACCTCCCAAGGCAACCACCTCTACCATTTTGTGCTCACTTGAATCATTGACAAAGTCTTTCCTTTCATGAAGCCTAAATCTACCTCTCTGATATGGCAGATGAGCAGATCTGAAAATGCACTGCACATGTGCATACACACACACACACACGCACGAGCGCGCATGTACTCACACACGCATGCACTTACGGGTCAAAGACTAGGCGTGTAATGTACTCTTTGGGCATTCTAGGGAGCTGATGAGAGAAGACATTTTGTAAGCCAACCAGCCACATCATGATCTTTTTGTTGGGCTTCTGATTCAGAGAGTTGCCGACCACATGGAATTCGATCACTCCTCGGCGCTCTTCCAGCCTGGCTGCTTCGTCCCGGGCTGAATGTGCTGAGAGGAAGTTGGTCTGGGACAAAGGGCAGGAAGGAAAGAGAAATGAAGAAAAGGAAAGAGAGTGCAGGGGGAGAGAGATGACAAAAAAATGTTAACGAATTCGAGCTTCTCTTCTTTGATCTGCTGGATTCCTAGTGAGGAATCCACTAAAAGACGCTGGTATTTCTTCATTAGCTTTTACCCAAGAGAAAGACACTTAGGTTTTGAGAGTGACTTGGAGATGATCTTATTGGGGTACCATTTTCCTCATGGCTCAGCTCTCCTGCGGCCCCCAACAGAGATGACAGGGATGGCCTGGGAATCATTCCATACCTTAAGGTGCAGAGGAATGAACACGAAACTCTTGAGATTTCCTTTCTAGTCACAGCTCTGCTACTAGCTAGTTGGGTAACCCTGGATAAGTCAGGGAACTGCCTGACTGTTTCCTCATGTATAAAACAAGGGTGACATGACCTGATCTACCTGCCGCACTGGGCTTTGAATGGGGGTCAAAAAAAGATAATGCTTAGAAAGTACAATCCTGACTCTCCAGATGGAAAGCGCTAGCACGAGCCCATCTTCGCAGGTCTTTGGGGTCGTGAAGCCCAACTTCTCCTACAGTCACAGCCACCGCTGCTTTCATCTTCTTACTCCGGAATTTTCCTTCTGTGAAGCACTGTTTCCTTCCTAGAAACATCTTCTAGCCTGGCAACACTGAACGGGCCTGGTAGGGGGGCTGCCACAACACTGAGCTCAAAAGCAGTGGGCGCTTTCTGCAAACGTGGACAAACTACATACAATGTGGGATCCAGCATGGGATTGTGGAAGAAGCACAGGCTCTGGAGGCAGAGATCTGGGTTCAAACTTTGTATCTAATGTTGTGGTGCCTTGGGCAATCCACCTAACATTCCTGAGCCCTAGTTTCCTCATCTGTAAAATTAGAAGACTGCATAGGAAGACACAGAGCATCATTTTCTGCTCTAGACCTATGACTCTACGATCTCCTATTCATCTTCTTTTCAGATCCTTGGCGATCCAGACCAATGGTACAAATGGGCAGCTAGGAAAGCACCCGCCGAGCAGTGCCCCCCATAAGAACGGCCAAAACAAAGGAGAGCCCGCCTTGTGTCTGTGCCCCTTCTCCTTGTTGTTGCATTGTGTCCGACTCTTTGTGACCCAATTTGGGGTTTGGAAAAGATACTAGGGGGGTTTACCATTGCCTTCTCCAGCTAATTTTACAGAGCCTGGCGCTCCATCCACGGCACCAGTTGGCCAATCTGGGAGTCAGGAGGACCTGAGTGCAAGCCCAGCCTCAGGCACTTACTAGCTGTGTGACCCTGGGCAAGTCACTTAACCCTGTTTGCCTCAGTTTCCTCTTCTGTAAAACAAGCTAGAGAAGGAAAGGGCAAACCACTCCAGTATCTTTGTCAAGAAAACTCTAAATGGGGTCACGAAGAGTCAGACACGACTAATCATCAATGCCCAGGGTGTATCTAGTGTTATCTTGTGCACTGCCAGGAACACTGTGGCTAATTAACAAATATTCAATGAACTCAGTTTTGTCTGACTGGCAATAGGGTTTAATTTCATTTGCTTCCCTCCAATATTTACACGATTCCTGGCCAATCTACCAGTAGTAGCTAAATTTTAGGCAAAGCTTTTTGGACACATTATCTCATTTCAACCTGACGGCCTTCCCAAGAGGCAGAGCCATAAAACTAACTGGCCCCATCTTACTGGTGGAGAAAAAATAACCCCCATCAGACCCGTGGTCCCAGCACAGCGGAGGAGGTACTGGGCCGGAGTGGGAATCTCAAGACCTGGGTTCCAATCTGACATGTTCTAGTCACACATTGCCCTCCTGACCCTGCTTCTGACTTAGTGCCTGGGGCTCAGAACGTCACTGCCACATGGCGGCTCCCTTTTCTCATAGGTGAGCTCCTCCTGGGGCCTCCATTTTGGAGAGGGGCCCAGGCTGGCCAATCACTATTCTCCTCCTGATGCTGCTTCTTTGATCTCCCCTCAGTGGACACTTTCCTCCTCCGCCGACTTTTCAACATGTTATCATCTCCCCACGGCTCCTTGAGGGCAGAAACCGTCTTACTTTTTGCCTGTGTCTGTAACCCAAGAGCTCAGCCAAGAGTCTGGCACATAGAAAGTACGCCTGATGAGTGCTTGTGGCCTTACCTTGCCTTGGCAAGTGACACAATCTCTCTGAGACTCAGTTTCCTCATCTATAAATTAGTTATATTAACAGCAGCCACCTGACAGGGATGTGTGGGGATCAATGAAATAACACATGTAAAGCATTTTGCAGAACTTAGTTAACCCGAGAGCGAGTTACAGAAAATATGATCAGTTCTGTATACATGATGTGTATGTGTGTGTATAACTGTGTTACACACTGATGTGCACACCCAGGGCTTGGTCCACAGCATTCCACCTCACTCTGAAGGAAAACACAGTAATATTCAGAATCCCTGTACTACCGCCGACTGAGAAATGTGCAAAGGATGGACTTGTGACAAGACACCATTTTGCACATTCATTAATTTAATGTTCTGAGGCAAGTCTTTCTCACGCTCACATTTTTTAAATGATTATCTGAGAAAATGACAAATTTAACATATTTAGTGATTTGCTGGTGAACTAAGCTGGGGAAGAGGGGAAAGGAAGGAGGGAGAGAGAGAGAGACAGAGAGAGAAGGGAAAGGGGGAGGGAGGGAAAGGGAGGGAAATGGAGGGAGGGAGAGGGAAATAAGGGGGCAGATAGAGGGAGACAGAGACAGAGATAGAAGGAGGGGGGAAAGTGGGAGAGAGGAAGGAGGGAGGGAGAGGGAGGTAAGGGGGCAGACAGGAGACAGAGACAGAAGGAGGGGGTAAAGGGGGAGAGAAGAAGAAAGGAGGAGGGAGAGAGGAGGAGAAAGAGAGTTCTTTTGTAAAATAAATTGAGAGCTGTCTTTGCTCTAAGTATTTCCTTATCTCCAGTAACTGTCAGAGTCCCTGAAAAGGAGATTCATCACCATTTTGCTGTGATTATATATTCATCGTGTCAAATGAAGTTTCCATTTGTGAGAGGGACAGGCCAAATGACTCTTCTGCCTGAAATCAGCCTCCAGCACGGTGGCACATTAATTTCTCCCAGTCAGCCTCGTCTAGCTCAGTGTGTGGTGAGGTGGGAGCCCCTGGGGCCTGCCCATGCTCCCTGACTCACTCATCATCCTCACCTCCGGTCCCAGCATTGCAGCAGGGTCTGTAATGGTAGACATGACCTCATTGATCAACTCAATGGGAATATCCCCTACAACTCTGGGTCTCTTGGTCTCCTCCAGGGAATGAAGGTCATTCATTTTTCTCTTCTCTCCTACAAGAATAAACACCAAAATGTAAGAGAGCTCATTTTTTAAACACAGATCAGATTGCAGAAATCTCTTCAGGTAATTTCCTGTGACCCTCAGTAATAGAGGGCCAGGATAATTCACTCACTGAAAAGCAGAGACACTGTTCATATCCTTTTTGCCCAAGAGTTCCCACTTCCTCCTCAACCAGCTTCCTGCCTCATCTCCCTTCCCTTCCTCTCCACACTGGGAGGACCAGCCAGAAAAGTATCAGAACCGATAAATTTGGACTTCACTCCCTCTCAAGGTCTATCCTTCCATGGGACAAGGAAATGTTCTTGATCTCATGATCATAGATCTAGAGACAGAAGTAACCTCAGGGGTCAGAAAGTCCAACCCTTTCATTTTACAGTTGAGGAAACTGAGGCCCAGAGAAGGCAAATGACCTATCCAGGGTCATAGATCAAAGAAGCTTCCTTGGCAGGATTTGAACTTAGGTCTTCCTGACCCCAAGTCCAGCACTCTATTGACTTTGACCTCTTGCTACCCAAATTCCCAGAAGAGAATAGCTTGAAGGAGCAAGAAAGCAACAGATTACATAACAAGATTACAGCGTATATCCATTCACACAACCTGTTGAAGTCTGCAAACTGTATCACATGCGTTAGCCCACTTGAGCCTTATACAATAACCCTATTGGGTAGGTACTATCATTTTCTCGGTTTACTGATGTGGAAAGAAGCTCAGGGATGTTATGTGGTGTGACAACAGGAATACAAGATCACAGACTGGATTCACAGATGGAAGGAACCTTAAGGATAGCCTCGTCTTCCCTACTCATTTTACAAATAAGAAACTGTGACTTATCCAAGGTCCTATCAGCAGCGTCAGAGATGAGACTGGAACCCAGATCCTCTGATGCCAAATCTAGTGTCTTTTCCACCGTACTACGGGGCTACCCTTAGCATCAGAAGCAACATCAGAATCCATATTTCCCTTATTCCACATCCAACCTCCCATCCACTATACTATTCTGATCCTTAATAAAAATAAATAAAACATTCAACTATAAAGAGGAGGCAAAATGGAAAATATAATGCAAAATACAACAAAATTAAATCCATCGGAGTGTTTTAAATTGGGAAAACTTTTAACAAATGAGTTCCAACAAGAGAAGTGTTTCCCCGCTCTTCTCTCCTTTTCATTCTAGGTTAGAAAATAAACAATAAAGGATGTCTCTCTGGGAAAAGGACAAAAAGGAGGAAGGATACAAGGGAACCTAGGAAATGGAAAAAACAAAACAGCTCAATCAAAATCTATTTTTAAAAAAGGAACGCAAGACAGAGACCACTTAGAGTTGTAGATAGTCACTGACTCTCCTATATTGACAAGGTTTTGGAGCTCTGAGGATTAGGTTTCTATTTGTTGTTTATACGTAGGAAAGTTCTTGTTTGGCATCTAGAACAAGGACGGGGCTCACCCTCCCCTACTTGCGCCACCCCTGGGGCATGCTCCACACTGACCTTCCCGCAAGGGGCCATTTTTCATCTTGGCTCAGCCCTTTCTTAACTATTTAACTGTTTCCTAATTTGACACATGAGGGTCTTTCTGTTTGGAATTGGAGGGGAGAAGGGTTAATTAGAGGCAGGTAGCACATCGATAAAACATTTTCAAAATACATAGGAGTATATGGTTCCTCATTGATCTCTTTGGAGTGTAGGCCTAGTATTGGTGTGATTGGGTTAAAGAGTATGCAGCTTTTGTGGCAGAGTTCCAAGTGCTTTCCAGAATGGCTGGACTGAATCACAGCTCTACCAAAGTTCATTAACCCTGCTAAGATAAGTCACCTTCTTTTTTGGTCAACTTTGCCAATCTGATGTAATGGCAAGTGGGTGCCCATCAGTTAGGAAATGGCTTTACAAATTATGGTTCAAGAATGTATTGTATTCCTATTGTACCATAAGAAATAATGAAAGGGATGGCTTCAGAAAAACCTATGAAAATGTGTATGAACTGATACAGAGTAAAGTGAGCAGAATGAGGAGAACAGCGGTAACAATATTGTAAAGCTTTGAAAAACTTAGAAATGCCAGTCAATGCACTGACCAGCCATAATTCAAGAGGATCACTGATGAGACGAACCACTCAGCTCCTGAAAGAGAGGTGATGGACTCAGGGTGTAGACTAAGACATACAAATATGCTTGATCACGCATATTTGTTACAAGGGGTTTCTCCTCCCCTCTCCTCCAATGGAGGAAGGGAAAATTTTGTTTGTTAATTGGGAAAAACTAATTTGATTTTTAAAAACTACACAAATGAATAAGTATTTGGAGGGGAAGGGGGGAAGGAAGTGGAAGGAGAAAGAGAGGGAGAAGGAGGAAGTGGGGAGAGGAAGGAGAAAGAGAGGAAGAGGAAGAGGAAAGGGAGGAGGGGAAGGAGAAGATTAATAAAACTTTAAAAAAAAAGTATTCAGAAGGTAGTACAAACCAGCAGGGCAAGTTTGTTAATACCTTGTAAAATTCAATATATATACATACATACATATATACATACATATAACTGTAATGGAAATTCCAAGGATTGTAGACAATCCTCTTTTTTGTTCTTTGTATGTTGAAATATTTTAGATTTGCTGCTGATTAACTTCCTAATTAAAAAGAAAACAGGCCAGCATTAAAAGGGAAAAGCCCCTCAATATCAGAAGCAGTTAAGCAGAGGAAGTCCTCCTCCAGCTGCAGTTTGCAAAGCTCAGCCAAGGAGTCAAGCGATGGCCTGCCAAGAGGGCAGGGCCAGCTCCAACCTCAGTCGCCCCTGTGGCTGTTTGGGCTCAGACAGAAGAACCTTCCTGCCACACAGACCCAGGCCTTTAGAAGAGCAAACACGAAGCAATTCACTCTTTCCAGGCAAAAGGCCATGAGGAAAATAAGGTCCCAGGCTGGGGAAAGGGGATGGAAGACTCCAGTGAAAGAAATTCTGATGGTGCCACCATCAAAACGTGGGATCTGAAGAGTCAGGATAAGGAGGAAGAGAAGAAGACAGGGAGGCAAGAATAGAGGAAATCAGCATTCATTTGTCTGCCAAGATTTCTTTGATGAATTCCCAAGTATTCTGATTCTACTTTAGTTCAAAAGTTATGCTGAAATAAAGCATCTTGTCACTTGAAAACATTTCTTTCAATGTTAACGTCTAACAAATCAAGCCTTTATTCTACTTAACCCAGCCTACATGTCAGGTACTGTACTAGGCCCTGGGCATGCAAAGACAAAAATGAAACTCTCCCTGCCCTCAAAGACCTTACAATTTGTCAGGGGAGGGGAACAAAATGCTAAAAATGTGTGATTTCTGAGGGTGAGGGTCAAAGTGTTAGCAACTGGAGGGATCAGAAAAGGCCTCTTGTCCCGGGTGGTACTTGAGCCTAGAGCCAGAAGTCCCAAGAGACAGATAAGGAACAAAAGCACTCCAAGCAGGAGGCACAGAGTGGGAGAAGCTAGTTTGGCCCCAAAGTAAATGGTGTGAGAGGGAGAGGGGAGATCAGCCTGGAGAGACAGACTGAAGGACTGGAAAGGCCCACAGAAGAGTCTTCCTCTCAGTATGAAGATCATACTAAGAAACTAAAGCTTCTGAAAGCAAGGACCAAAAAGGCAGCCTCTGTTTGGGATACTGAGCTGAAGGCTGCCCACAGGAAGAGAACTTCTGGCATCTTCTGCTACCACTGCCAGCTTCCTGTCTCCTTCCACCTGCCCCCATGCTCATCCCCTAGTGTCTGAGTCCTCCTGTGCCCCAGGGAGAAGGGTTCCTCATTCTGCTGATCAGTAACAAACAGCTTCAGCTAGATTTTTGACATTCCTTTTCCTAACTAAGCAAAAAACCCCCACTGCCTAGTCAAACCAGGCTGCTCACCATTCATCACTAACGCAGCTCTCACTTTTCCGTATAAGCGGCTTCTTTTGTGTTATTTCCTCATACTTGCTATGTTCTCCACCTCCCACCCCCATTTATTGAAACCCTAGCCCTACTTCAAGGCCCAGCTCCAATGGCCCCTCCAGCCCTAGAGCTGGCATTCCTAATGGCCCTATCCTCTCCCCTTCCTCTGAACTCACCGAACCCCTTCCCACGTCTCTTAGGCACTTACTGAATTCTACTTCACGTTAGGCTGATGTGCATTTTGTCCCCCCTACTTGACTTGCTAGATCCTTAAAGGGCAGCAGAGACAGCACCTTCATCTTCGTATTCTTCCTTCATTTGTCAAACAGGGCTCCAGACAGAGCAGTTGCTTCTGGTGCTGAACTTGGAGTCAGGAAGACCTGAGCTCAAATCTGGCCTCAGACACTAGCAGTATGATCCTGGGCAAGTCACTTAACCCTGTTTGCCTCAGTTTCCTCATCTATAAAATGAGGTGGAGAAGGAAATTGCAAACCACTCCAGTGTCTTTGCCAAGAAAATTTCAAATCGTGTCATGAAGAGTCAGATACAACTGACAACAACTTAACAATTGAACAAGAAGTCAAAAGAATCCCAGGATTCAGATCTGGAGAGTGCCTTGGAAATAAGTCCAACACCTTCATTTTAGAGATGAGATAAGGCCAAGAAATCATAGTGACTTGAAATAGTCTCATATGGGGTAAACACCGAAGCTGGGATTGGAACCTAAGTCTTCTGACTCCCAGCCCAGACACCACTGCAGTGCCCTATATATGGTCGACCCATTCTCATTTCTACCACTATAAAACTCCATGAATAAAAGGTCCATTTTCCTCCAACCCTGGGGTTGCTCTGTCAGTGGTCACTGAGTCACCAAACATCATGATTTGTATTTGTGATAGTGGTTTTTTAAAGACCAAAGAGGACTATAGGTCATCCAGGTGATAGGAAAGCACTAATCTGGAATCAATCAGCTCCCCCTCCCTCTCCTGGATTACCTCGGTTTCCTTCGAGTCCAGAGGAGACTTTGCAGGCAGGACTCATGCTTCCTCCAATTGGCTGCTCCAGAGAGGAAGGACTCCCATTGTAGGACACAGTCCTGGCCACAGGAGGGGGGTTGATGACTGCAAAAGAAGAAAAGAAAAGGGTCAAGTGAGAGTTCACTGATACCAACTGAAGTCAATATGTTCACAGGCATTTCCTAACCCAAGGCAGGGTGCAGTCCCTCTAGCTCAATGGGCTTCTTTTCTTTCTTTTCCTTTGGAGGCAACTGGGCTTAAGTGACTTGCCCAGGGTCACACAGCTAGTAAGTGCCATGTGTCTGAGGCTGAACTCCGGCTTCCTGACTCCAGAGTTGGTGCTCTATCTACTGTGCCACCTAGCTGTCCTTTCATGCGTGTGTGCACACACACTTACATATAGGGACATGCCATATTTATACATATACACATATTTTATGTGTATATATGCAACACACATACATATGTTTACATATATGTATCTACGCGCATAGCACTGTTTATTATCTTTGAAGCCAGTAAAATGTCCCTCCAGTATCAAAGCTGTATTTTAAATAATCATCAAGGTAACAGTAATAACTGACATTTGTGTTGTCCTTTAAAGTATTTAAGGTTTTTTTACACATACTTCCTTATTTGAGCCTTACGACCATCCCGTGAAGATATGATATGATATTATGGTACCCATCTGAAAAATGGGGAAACTGAGTCCTGGGCAGGTGAAGGGACTCGGCCAGTGTGACATTGCTGGCTGAATCTCTTGGCACTTGAGCTCATGTAGGGAGAGTAGAAAACACTCATTCTTAGAACACAGCACAAAGAGAAGTCATCACAGAATTTTTCCTCTGACAAGTCAAGTGAGTCAATAGTTGAAGCAGCAGGCAATTATCCAAGTGATGGGGAAAGCCACAGGAGGAAATGAAATGAACCCAAACCACAGCGAGAGATCTACTACTCCATCCTAAGAACGCCGCCGTCTGAAGAGCCCCTTGAGCTGGCACTTCTTTAAATGCAAAGTATTCAATTCTATAAAAGTAACTGTTCCCAGGCTCGTCAAGGGACTGGGATATTCACGACCACTTCAATACTCAGATTAATAAGAGTGGTCATGGCTGGCAATCTATGCCTACTCCAGTTGTGTCCCTGGGGCAAGGCACCTAAATTCCCTAGACATCCATTTTGTCCTCTGGAAATAATAAGGGGTTGAACTAGGAGGGCCTTCGTTCATTGTTTGTCCTTCATTCTCAAAGAGGTCTATGACATCAGGAAGGCAAAGTCGTGACTTGCAAGTGAAGTGGATTGTCACCAGCCCCACTCTCCTCTGGAGCCACCTGGATCCAGTGGTAAGATATAGATCAGGATGACTAGAGATGGCCCTGGATGCAGTGGGAGACATTAGGTCTTTAATAGGTCTCAGTTTGAGTAAGGTAGCTTCCATTCAGTGATTAAGGCTGGGTAAGAAACGAGGCAAAGAACGGCCTCTTTGGCCTAGTTAAAAAAAAATCAATCTGGGAGGGGAAGACCCTCAAGGTTTCTGGCCTAAATAGAAACAAGCGCTACTTACACCCACTCTGAGCCATCAGAGCCCAAATGATGACCAAGTAAGGCGTGGGCTGGGACCTATTTCTGGCCAATCAATGAGAGCCAGAATGATCCGGGTTTAAGGTCCTTAAAAAAAGAAATCTAGCCCCTAAACCCCAAGATATTTCGCAAGGTTTCAGCAGTCAAAATTAATATTCCTTTGGGCAGAGTACCCAAAGCAGGGGTATGACTTCCTATGTGGACAGAGGCAGAGGAAGGAGGATGAGAAGGGGAGACAGGAGAGATGGAAAGAGGGAGAAAGGGAGGGAGGGAAGGAGGGACAAAGAGAGGCAGGAAGGAAGGAGGGGAGGAGGGAAGGAAGGAAAGGAGGGGGGGAGGGAGGGAGGGAGCCGCATTGCCTAAGTGGAACCAGCCAGTCGGGTCCCCAGTGGGGGAGCTAACTACAACTCACAGATCGCTGTTTGTCCTTCATTCTCCGTGACTGTGCTATGCCCTCATCTTCTGGCCTAGATCAATGAAGGGTGATGATGACCACGATGCTATTAATAACTGCATGTCTGTGGCACCTTAAGGTGTTCAAAGTCCTTCACAGAGTTAATCTTCACAACCGCTCTGTAACACTGGTCTAACACTATTATTCCCAAGGAAACTAAGTCTGTGAGAGGTTAAATGACTTTCCAAGAGTATCTGAAGCAGGATCTGAACTCAGGTCTTCTTGATTCTAAATTGTAACACTGTCCTCGGGGCTTTTAACAGTTTTAATGAGAATGCCATTAAAAGAAAGATCCAAGTCAGAAAAGGCTTTGGACCAGGAGTGCTGGGGGTAAGACTACGTTGTTCCATACAGTTCTGGACTTCGGCTAATCAAAGAATAGGTTGAGTTGGGACATAGAATCAGAGATTCAGAACTGAAAGTTACCCCTGCTCACACAATGTTCCAACTCCTTTTATTTGATTGATGTGGAAAATGAGGCTCAGAGAGGTTTATCCATGACTTGCCTGAGGTCACACATGCAAAGCAATAGGTCTCAGATCCAGGATTCCATCCTAGGTCCTCTGACCTCAACGCCACATGGGATCAGAAAAACAGTGCTTAGCACAGTAAGTACACAGTCAGTGCTCACTAAATGCTTACTAACAGAAAAACATCCAAAATGAACAAAAGTGCTTTCCTAAAAGTTTCACTGAAAGGAATGTGAGGTAAACTGGGACATTTTGGGCAATAGTAGATTTTATTCCTTGGTATATTGGAACAAGAGTCTACCTCCTGCCTTCTCCATCACTTCCTATTTACTTCTTGGGGGAGGACAGGAACCAAGCCAAATGAAGCACTTTGCCTCAATTCTACGGGGACCCTTTGCTGAATTTTTTTTAAAGGCCTCAACTTGCATAAAAAGTAATTTCCCCAAAGTATAAAAGCTGGGTCTATTCCCAAACAAATACGACTTTATTTATTTGGCAGTGGGGATAAACACATCTTTTAAGAGTCTTGAGTCAGCAGTAAAGAATATCATGGAGTTTTAACTTCTGCAAAGTTCAGGTTTTTTTTAAAAATCCAGCTGAAGAAGAGGACTCTAAAATGCCCCCATCCCCACTTAGACCAGATGACCAGGAAAGGAACTTCCAGCTCTAAGCCTGTGATTCTGAGATCCTGTCACTCACAAGAGGATACCGATGGTCCCAATCTCCTCCCGAAGAAGCAGGGACAGGGAAGGTATAGAATATGTGACCTGCCCCAGATTATGATCTGAGCAGAACTTTGCAGTGGGTATACAGACCAAGCAGTATTTATGCTACTAGCTAGAAAAGCATAACCAAGACCAAGCCTTAAACTCTGGAGAGATCTTACATAATGCTATGCACTCACCTAGTAATTACAGGGTCAGAATTCAAGACAAAAGTATTTTTATCTTTTAACATGATAGTTGGAAGGAGGAGACTCTGGTGATCCTCCAGGTCAATCCCCTCATTAACACAGAAGGGAATTTAGGTTGCAGGAGGTTTAATGCACTAAGGGACAAGCACCGAGTTAACAGCAGGGGGGGGGACTGACCCTTCCACACACACACATCAGACCTTCTGGGTCCAGTGCTCCATCCCGATACCACGTAGACCATTCTTTTCTTGAACAGTTACCTGAACACACAGTGATAGGTGCTACAAAATAGGGGGGAAGGTTTGTTATTAAAATTAGAATGCTACAGCAGCTGGGATATTGAGAAGTGGAATTCCTGAAGTCCGTAGGGAATAATGTGGGCTTTGCCACATTTTTTGTGAGCTCGGCTCAGCATTCCATTTCTAACTTAGCTCTTTAAAAAAACAAACAAACAAATTCCATCCTGTTTCCTCTTTCATTCTTTTGTGAGGCACAGTGTGCTGGAGTGGGAAGAGAGCTGGACTAGGAGTGAGAAGACCCGGGTTTGAATCATACCTCAGACACTTGCTCACTTGTGTGACTCTGACCAAGCTGTGCAGGAAACCCCCCACCCCTCATTCCCCACTCCCTGCCAGGGTTCAGCTTTCTCATCTGAAAAAGGGAGATGATAATAAAATCTATCCTATGGGGCCACTGTGATGTTCAATTTATATAATGTATATACAGAGCTTGGTCAACCTTAAACATATTATAAAAATATAAAATACGATTATTTCTTCCCTTGATTTGTAATGACAGTAAAATCCAAATTAACCAGTAAGCTGGATACCTCAATTAATTGGATATTTTTGGCTTTAAGTTTTGGAAAAGAAGCCAACGACAAGAAAATAAGTCATGGCTAAGGGTGAATTAACTAAAAATCTTCCACAGAATAACCTAGAATCAGTGTATACTCAGCCCAACCCCAGAACTATTCCTGGGTCTATGGTGCCATTGTCTGAAAACTTGGGCTCCAACTGCCCCTGGAATACTGCTAGTAATTAATCCATCAAAAATCACTTATTTACATTAAAAACCTACTCTGTGCAAGAGGCAAGATCCTAAGTCAGAAAGAAACACTAAATCACATTCCACATTCTAAGGCAAAAAATTTGCGCTGATGAGCATTAGAAACACTAAGCAATTCTAACGAATCCAATCCAAAGGAAGTGGAACAAAAAAGGGCTTTCTAATTACCATCAATTAATAAAAATACCCCATCCTAGTTAGTGGAAATTTTCTTGTTTTTCCTTTATTATAAGAATCAGGACAACAAACAAGAACTAATGCCACAAGGCCTATCACTGAGGGAATAAATAATCCCAAGGTTCAAAAGACTCAAGTCTTTTGCCAGGCTCAAGCCTGGTAGGGCATCGAAGCCAACTGCTCACTGTCCCAATGAGGAAACTGAGGACCAGCTTAGCTAAGTGACGTACCCCGAATCATGCCAGTAGCAATGCATACATTCCCATTTCTCTTTCAAACACACCATGAAACAGGCCCCAACATTGGAAGGCATGATACCAAAAGCCAAGCACAGAACAAGGGGCTAGGTGGCCTAACCACTAATTACATCCAAGGACTGCAGAACATGTTCCCTAGACCTATGACTTTACTAATATTCAGGACAGTTGGGCATCTTACATCCACAAGTGACCTCCACGAATTAAGAGTCTATGACAGTAACAGCTATCGTTTATATAGTACATTATATAGGTCTGCAAAGCACTTTACAAGTATATCTCATTTGATACTCACAACCACCCTGGGAAGTAGGTACTATTATTATCCTTAAGAAGGAAACTGAGGCAGACGGCAGTTAATTGACTTGCGCAGGGTCACACAGGTGGTCAGTGTCTAAGACTAGATTTGAACTCAGGTCTTCCTAGCTCCAGGTCTACCACTCTTTCTACTGCACCAGCTAGCTGGATGAGAACAATAAAACAAAAAGGAACTTTGAAGGACTTAAGAACTCTGATTCAAAGATCCACCATGATTCCAGGGACCCAAGGAGGAAGAATGCTTCTCACTTCCTGACAGAGAAGGATTGGACTGAATATGCTGAAGTGATCATACATTTATGAACCTGGCCAATACGGGAGTTGGTTTCCTTGACTGTGAATTTTTATTAAGAGGGGTTTTTTTTCCCTTTTGGGGGTCAGTGGAAGAAGATGTTGGAAGAAGGGGGTGAAATGCTTGTCGTTTGGAAAGAAAAATTTGAGAAAAAGACTCCACGAGAGTACTTGGTTCCTGTGTGACTGATCCAAGCAAGAGCTGCCCTATGTGCTTCACGAGAGGTTCTTTTATGATCTGACCAAAGACCTTGATTTATTGCTTAGGCTGGATATATATTCAAGTCTTTAGAACCAAAATTTCTATGCTTGCATGGTTTATCTGCAATTTGTTCATTGATGGATGAGGGGCTCGGTTTTCTTTTTTTTAAAACACTTCTGGGCTTCAATTTTCCAGAAGAATGACACATATCAATGCACAATTAATGGTAACGAGTGACCGAACCCCATTCTTTTTTTGGCTGTTCTCCACTCCATGCTAAATGAGCACTACCTGTTTGGATTCCTAGCTGACCAGTGTGAGAAGAGGCAGCCAGAAAGTCTGGATCCCAGATAGGCGAACTCTGGCTATAGACTTCTTCTTCTAGCATGGAGAGAAACCTGCACATACAAACACAAAAGAGACAACATTAAGGATTAATTTCTTCAAAGATTAATCAAACTAGCCTTTTAAGACACCTTTAAAAGTAGCAGTAAGCTTGTGGTAACAGAAACCTAGAGAAAAAGCAGGTGTCCCGTTGATTGGGGAAGGAACAAATTACAGTATGTGCATATGGTGGATACTAATGTTCCATAAAGAATGGTGAATATGAAGAATTCTGAGGAGCACTAGAAAGTCTGCATGAACTGACACAAGTCAAGTAAACAGAACCAAGAGGAAAATATACAATATTTTCAATACAATACAATAAAAACTACAATAATAACGTAAATTGAATATTGCTGAAAGGCATTCCAACTCTGATTACATGTAATGATGAATCATGGTCGAGGAGAATAAATGATTACATATAATTGCTTCGAGATGACAAAAGATGGGAAGCATCTACGTTGGAGGAGTTGTGGAAACACAGGCATTGTTGATGGAGCTGTAAATGGATACAATTATTCCAGAAAGCAATTTGGAATTATGCGATTAAAGTAAGTAAAATGCCAATACCCAATAACCCAGAGATTCCATTACTAGGCATATAACCCCCAAAGAGGTAACTGACAAAATGAAAGGCTCCATATTTACCAAAACTTTTCATATCAGCAAATTTAGGAAGCAAAAACTGGAAACAAAGTACATACCTATTGACTGGAGAATGGTTAAATAAACTATGGCACACAATTTAAAGGAATGTTACTGAGCTGTAAGAAATGAACACCATGAATATGAAGAACCATGTAAAGAATTACATGAACTGAAGAAAGTCACAAGAGACAAGTAAACCATACACACAATGACTCCAGCAACATAAATGGAAAGAACCAGAAAACTATGAAAACTAAACACAGCTTGGCCATGAAGAAAAAATGTAAGACAACCCACCCCAAACTGTCCACAGGGGAGAAGCAATGCATATACTGCCAAGATTTTTCTACTTGTTCATCAATTTTTCTTGTTTATTCTTCCCTTCTTATTCTTTTTCACAAAATTGTTATGTAGAATGGATCATTTGGAAGGGGCATGAGCAAGTAATCTAGGAGGAAATTCAGGCAATGTGAGAAAAAAAGATAACAAAAACTACCAAAAAATATTCATCTCAACTCGAGGGGATTATGCCAAATGTTGCATATAGTGTCCAGGGATGACTGTCAACCAGGGTTACTTACCAATTTATAACAAGAGGCCCTTCCCAAATTCCTAGTGATCCACAGACCATGATGAGAACCACAACATCGGCCAGCCTGATTTTAGTGCCTTTTGTTGATTTTACTGAAGTGTGATATGCGTACCACTTGCATTCAGTGGCCTTATAGCTGTATTTGAACTCCAAATCCTAATGTGTGGCACTCGAGCTCCTCTGCCATCTTTAGTTTAAAGTCTATCAGGCTGATTTTTATTGATGTCTTTCAAAAAAAATATATAATCACTTGCTCACACAAAGTCTCAATCTCCTCCAAGAAACCTTCCCCATCAACAAATGAAAATTGTCACAGAAGAGTTCCCATCTTTGTTTCTGGACTGAACTTGTTAGTTTATAAAATGCCTTCGCTACAGCATCTCATTCCATCCTTGCAACACAGAAAACATAAGCATTATTATACCATTTTACAGATGATGAAACTAAGGCTGAGAGAGACAGTGATTTGCCCAAGATCACAACAGCTACTGAGTGACAGAGCCGGGATTTGAGGATTCTGATACTGAGTAAACTACTCTTTTTAAAAAATCACATTACTGACACTACAAAAAAAAAAAAAAAAAAGATGCCAATCTGCCTTAATAGTAGTGATGGCAAATTTTACTTCTGAGCTTTCAAACTGGCAAGTGAAAACAGGCGGGCTGGAGTGCTCATAGACAGGAAGCTGGAGAGTGACTTAAATGACACACACCCAAATTTAGCTCACCTATAGTAAAAACCAACTTAATTCCATTGAGTTATCACCAACTCATGTTGTATTAAGGCATTACCCAAAGTCAGGAAGACTCACCTTCCTGAGTTCAAATCCAGCTTCAGCCACTTACTAATTGTGTGACCCTGGGCAAGTCACACAACTTTGTTTGACTCAGTTTCCTCAACTATAAACTGCACTGGAGTGGCAAACCACTGTAGTATCTCTGAACAACAGCAATAAACATGTTGTATTCTTTTCCACTGTGTAAATACTGACGGCAGCTGCTGGGGCAGGGGGCAGAGGGGTGGCTGCAAGATGGAAGAGATTCCTCAATTAGCATCCTGAATCTGCTCCCCCAACACTGGCATTCTGGATGGAGTTCCCCATTCTCCCCACCATAAGCCACAACTGCTTGCCTGGAAGGCAAGGGGATGCCCAAAGTCCATATATTTGTTATATATATACATATGTTCCTTCCTCTTTTCCGATACCTTTAAGAATCTTTTCAGAAAGTCAAGCTATAAGGGAATTCTCATGGGAGAAGAAAAGTGTGTTAGTAGTTGTTTTTTTTTTTTTTAAGAACTGTTTCTTGAATATTCAACAAGGAAATTTATTTTGCCCAACCAGGCAAATTTACTTCAAGGGCCTTGTTTTTCTTTTCTCTTTTCCGCAAGGTGGGGAGATGTGATGGAAAAAAAAAATAGATTTCTGTTAAGTGAAAAAAATTAAAATTTTTAAAAATAAAAGTTTTTTTAACTGTGTCTTGAAAATAAAAGTCAATTGTGAAAATATGTTTAATGTGAAGATATATGTAAAACCTACATTGGATTGCATGCTGTCTTGGGTGGGGAGGGGGGAGGAGAGGGAGGGGAAGAAAATTGGAAACTCAAAAACTTGTGGAACTGAATGTCATAAACTAAAAACAAATAAATTTAAAAGAAAAAAAAGAAAAGTCCAAGGGAAATGAGAGATGGGAAAGAAAGACAAATTAAAAGACCTCAAGATACTGACGATGTAATATAGCTCCCACCTCTTGACAGAGCTAATAGAGCTGAGGTGGCGAATTGGACACATGTTTGCAAACAGCCAATGTGATGATCTGTTTGACTATCCATACTTGGACTCATCTGGATTTATCTGTACTTAGACAGATTTGCTATAAGAGAAGACTTTGACTTCAGGAGTGAGGGGAAAGGAGCCAGCAGGTTGGTGGGTAGTGATGGAGAGACCCAGAAGTACCATGAAAACATTTGTTAAAAACATACAAAGGAAAAAAAGTGCAGAAAAGGGGCAGAGTAGCCTTGTTATTACTATAGGTATGTGTATACATGTGTATGTACACATATATACTTTATACGTGTATATCTATATTTAAATACACGTATGTATTGTTCTTTCAAAATAACTAGCACGTATGTTTATATCTACATATATACATAATACACGTCTGTTGTGCTCTTTAAAAATAAACTGTCACATCAGCAACCTAAAGGGGCAAGGACAACTCCAGGGGACTCACGATGGAGAATGCTATCTTCATTCAGAGAAAGAACTGTGAAGTTTGAATACAGACTGAGGCACACTACATGCTCGCCTTTTCTGCTTCTCTTTTGTTTTTGTTTTTGGGGGTTTTTTTTTTGTTTTTTTTTTTTGTTTTTTTTTTTTGGTTCTGTTTCTTCTTTCTCATGATTCATTCCATTGGTCAAAATTCTTCTCCACGACTTGACTAGAGCATAAATTAATTCAATGCGAAGTTATACATGACAGTTATATGAGACTTCATGCCGTCTTGGGGAGGGAGGGGGGAGGGAGGGGAGAAAAACTGGAACTCAAAACTATGTAGAGCCGTGTGTGGTAAACTAAAAATAAATAAAGAAAAAAAAAATAAAAAAATAAAAAAAAGAAAGTCAAATTTTCAAAAAAAAAAAAATAAATAAAATAAACTGTCACAGAAGTTCAGCTTCTTACACAAGTGTCTTCCTTGTTCTTTTTTTGAAATAATGGAGTTTTCACAAGCCATGGAGTGAGGGGGGATCTGAGTTCCAATCCAGCCTCATACACTTGCTAGCTATGTGACCCTGGGCAAGTCACTTAAATCTGATTGACTCTTAAAAAAAAAAAAAGGAGGGAAGGAAAGAAGGAAGGGAGGGAGGGAGGAAGAAAGGAAAGAAAGAAATATTGGGGATTTTGAAGATTGCTATGTCTACAATAAAAAAGAAATTTTCATCAAAAATACAGCCTAGAAAGAGGAGAAATGAGAAATGCTGAAAGAAGAGCCAAGAACAATGATGATTTCATCACCTAGTGGAAGCACATATCCTCTTCTAATGCATTCTGAGCATTTGCCCACACTAAGCAATCAGTCAACAGGAATTGTTTGCCAGGTCAGTCGACATCAATTCCCCCAACAGCCTCCAATGTTGTCATGTTCATTGAAAAGGGATATAAAAGAAGTGGGTGGTAGTCTGACCCTGCTATTAATAATAAAGTGAGAAACAAAAAGGGTTAGCTTTTTAGCTCTCCAATCTAAGGGTGCTGGTGCAATAGAACACTGTAATTAGCCAATATTTGAAAGAGGCCAAATGGATTTTCAGGGAAGAAGTGCTGCTGCAGAAGGCAATTCAACTTTCTCTCTGAATATCACTGAAACAGGAAATTGTGCTGCTTGGTGTAGGGTCCATAATTTTGCCTGAAACTACAAAATGCTGTGAAAAGCTGCTTAGAAGAATTGGGGAATTTGTGTCTATGAAGAGAATATAAGCCCCGTGAGGGCAGCCACTTCTTCGTTCTTGTCTTTGCTCATGTCCAGCACTTAACAGAGTAACTAGCACACACAGTGGCTGCTTAATCGATGCCTAACTGATTTATTGATTACATTATCGTACCCTAAGAAACGACAAATTTGAAAGATCCAAAGAAGCTCTGGAAGATTTTCATGAACAGACACAGAGCAAAGTAAGCAAAATGAGAAGAGAAATGAATACAATATTACTGAAAACACTTGCAATCACCATTCTTTAGCCCAGAGAACAGACAATGAAACACATACAGGTTCACAGATTTAGGGCTGGAAGGAATTGGAGAGGTCATCCAGTCCAGCCCCTTCGTGTTTATTATTCAGTAGAGAGTTGGGAGCTTATGGGAGTGAAATGGGGTGTACAATCTATATCAGATGGGACATTTAGTCGATAGATTTTACTGAACTGTTTTTCTGGACTACAGAGGAGATTCAATGGCAGTAGTAGGGAGAGAGATGGAGTGTTGACAGTGGTGTACAAAATAAAAAGAGTCAACAAAGGGTACTTAAAAAACAATCTCCCACACACACACATCTATAAAGCCTCCTTCTCCTCACACTCTCCCATTGCTGGTCAAATTTTGCTCCCTCTTCCCTGTGGGACTCCTTGGCTGTGTCCCTGTCAGCTTTGGTCTTTCTTTCTCGCCTGTGGCTCTCTGCCCCCAGCTGCAGAAATATTATCATGGGAATGAAGGGATGGGGTACCTCTCCATGCAAGGAAAGCTGAAGAGTAAGGGAGAATAGAAGCAGAGAGCAGTATCTTGGAAAAAGCATGGACCTGGAGTCCTAAGAATCTTGGCTTTGAGGGACCTCAACCAAGCTTCAGTTTGTTCAGTTCTAAAATGGGAATACATCAGTAGCACATTTTGAGGCTCGATGACTTCCAGATCTCTCACAAAGATCTTGAGGTAGGATGGTGGAGTGAATACAGCAGTGGACTAGAGGACAAGAACTAGGTTCAAAATCCCACCTTGGATAATTAATAGCTATGCCACTGTGGTCACTCTGGACCTCGGACAACTCTTCTGTAAAGTGAAGGGGTTGGACTCTATGGCCTCTAAGCATCCTTCCACAGACGGTCCTATGAGCCTTCACTGAGTCACTGTGAGGAACGCACTTGACAAACTCTAACATGCTCGTAGAAATCTGCATTATTATCATGTAGCCAAAGTGACATGATGAGGAAGTAGTATATTCTAAGTGGAGGGGAAGGATCCTGACCAAGATCCAGTTAAAAACTAAATCTGGGCCCCCAAAAAGATCATGGGAGCTCTGACTGAGAGTTTCAAGGCCATTTTTTCCAACCACTTTATATTATCGATGAGGAAACTAAGGCTTGGAGAGGAAGCAATTAGCCCAGGGGGAAACAGCCATTTGAACCTCAGTCTTCCTGACTCTAAACCCAAATCTCTAACTTGAGTATATGGATGTGCACATATAAATCCTCCAAAGGACATAAACCTATTTAGGAGTCAGGTCCAAACTGCCAAGCTGTTTCCAGAACTGGTCTCCATTTTCCCAATCTGGCCTAACATACCACTAAAAATTCACGTTTCAGACTTTGAAAATGAGTAAGTCTAAAGAGTAGATGTAAATGTCCAGCACCTTGAGGGTTCCTGCTTTCTTGGAGTGACCCAAGACAAGACAGCGCTGACGTGACTTTGAGGCTTGAGGACATTCAGATCTCTCTTTCAAATCAACATCAAGGGAATTTCCAGTCATTTCTATTTTCAGGCTAACTATAATTTTTTCTTTCCTGACACCTAAAACATAAAGCATGTTAAACTGTCTGGAAATGTACACTACATTTAATAGACATTTCACTTTTGAAATCCACTCTTCTAGATTTAACTACAGGGAACCAGTCTTTGAATAACATCTGAGTAACACCACCTTCCCCCCTGCAGTGCAGACAAACAACTCTATGCGGACTTATGTCTCAAATACAGGAAGGTCATGGCTCATGCTCCTCAAAAGAAGTCACCAATGTCCTCTTAGTAAACAAGGCTTTGTGGTTCCAAGCATTTCATTACTCCAGGTGCTTAAGACCTCATTGGCAAGGTCAATGACAAAGAACAGGACCCTCTCATTTGCTTTTGCCTCCTGCCACATTTCTTCCAACTCTGAAACATTTTAAGCTGTGGCCGAGGAAGGCGCAGAATGAAAACATGCCCATTTCTAGAGAACTAAATGTTCAGGATCCTGAACTCAGAAAGGGACCATGTTATCCCCATGGAGCTGAGCTGATGTTGCCCTTCACACCACCCCACCTTCCCCATACCTGGAATACTTTCGCTCTCACCCTTGCCTCCTGGCTTCCTTTAAGATTCAGCTCCCATGCTGCTTCTGCGGGGTGCTCTCCTACTCGGCTCCACCCTTCCCCAGCTACCAGGGCCTTCCCCGCCCCCTCAAGGGCTAGCTGGCCGCTACTGTGTATCTATCGTGTATGTGTCTCCACACGTACACACACGCACCATCTCCCCAGGTGGAATGGAAGCTTCTTGAGGGAAGTGACTGTTCTGGTTTTTTTCTCTGTATCCTCAGCACTCGGCACATAGGAAGCACACAAGAAGCGCTGCTGAATGAATGACTCCAGCTTCCAGGAAGCGGACCTATAACTACATGACTGGAGGTCGTGATGCTGGCTCAGAAAGCAGGCCAGGGAGAAGACCAAACGCAGGAGCATTCCACTGGAATGCTGTGAGCCACCTAAGTCTGTTCTGTCACTTTAGAAAACAAGTCTGGAACATTCCCCAGCACTGGGAAAGTTGGGAGAAAGGTGAAGAAATGTGTGCTTAAGAGAGCAGCCCTTCCCAGGTTTGGCTTCCCTTGACCTCTGCCCCCTGGACCACTTAGCCAGCCGCTTCCAGCCCTCAAGCCGCTTCTCCTTACTTTGGGAAATGGGTGAGGATGAGCGTTCGCTTCTCCAGGGGCAGCTTGTCTTTCTCCTGCCGGGCCTGCTCAAGGAGCTGCCGTCTCATCACGGTGAAGACGGAGCGCAGCAGCGTTCTCCCGAACACCTGGGTGGTCTCATACCGGGGGAGGCTGTCACAGAACTGGGGCACGTGACAGTAGCACAGCCACCTGAAGCAATGAAAAAAACCGTAAGCAATTAACCCTGCAGCACTCTGACGCAGCCAACTGGGGTCACCCTCAAGACAACTGGAAAGAAACCTCATCCTGTCCTTGTCATAACGTTAAGAATTCACATCAGTCAAACTAGCAAAGTCACTAGCCACGGATGACTGGGTGATCGCTGGTTAGCCTCATGCTGTCTGATTACAGGAGCAGCTAGGATGGAGTGCTGGCCCTGGAGTCAAGAGAACCTGAGTTCAAATCCAGCTTCAGACACTTAGTGGCTGTGTGACCACTCAGTTGGCCTCAGTTTCCTCACCTATAAAATGAACCGGAGGAGGAAATGGCAAACGCCTCTAGTAGGTTTGCCCAGAAAAAAAAATCCCAAACGGGGTCACAAAGAGTCAGACACGACTAACGGACTAAACACCACCAGACATAATTTGTTACAGTAGCATTCAGTAAGCGTCCCGAACCTGGGGTCCAACAGCCCGCCAGGTTTCAGGGATGAGAAACTGGATGGGAAAAAAATGTGATCTTTATTTCTGCTGACCTTCGGTTTCCCCGGTCAACCCAGGTTTTGGATCACACGTCCTCTTTTCCTTACACGACCGAGATATTGCCTTTAAATTTAAACCCTGAAGATTCAGAGGTGAGAGTGACCTTCAACACCACCTGGTCCACCAGCCTCATTTTCCTGATGAGGAGGCTGAAGTTCCACAAGGTCAAACGACATACCAAGGTCACAAAAGCAGTTAAGTTGTGGAGGCGGGATTTGAACCCAGGTGCTAGGATTCCAAAGCCAGAGCTCTTTCCACGGCCCCAGGAGGAACGTCTGCTGATGATGAATGCCTGGTCTATGGGCGTCTGATAGTACTTGTGAGTCTTTTAATAAAAGCCAATAAAGCCAGTCAAACCATCCTGTCTCCAGGCAGCAGACGGAGATGAGAACTGCCAGACTTGGCGACCTACACACCTGGGTTCTGGGTTCGAGTCCGGTCTAATAATTTTTATGACTGTGATCATTATCATTCTCTCTCTGTTGCCCCTTACTCATTCTTTACATCATTTACTCTCCAGTCTCAATGCTGCCTTCTTCTCTTCATTCCCCTCCTCCCCTGAATTTTTTTCCTAATTAAAGGCAGGCTTTCATTAGTACTTTCTTCACCAGTACTTCACTTTTGAAATGCACCAAGCTGTATTCCACTTCCAATCTCTCCTCCACTCTCCTCTTCTCCATCACTGAGAAGTCCTTTCCTGAAAGGAACTTCAGGCTTACGTTGTCAAAGCAGAGCACAAAAGTTTTGTGTTGCCGAGAGATCAGGAGGAAACGCAGCTATAATGACAAAGTTGAGACGAACTGCATTTGCCGTGGGCTACAGAAAGAAATGGCTTGTCACGGAACCAACAGTGCTGGGCATTGGGACATTACCATCTTCCCTCTTTGATTATCTCCAATTTATCCTGTATAGATCTAGTCTGCACATAATTGCTTGCACCATCTTGCTCCTTAGACTGACTGACTACTGGAAAGCCTGTATAGTATTGTGCATAGAATGCTGGGTGTGCTGCCAAGAAGAATGAGTCAAGTCTTGCCTCTGTCATTTGAGTTGTGTGACCTTGTACAAGTCACCTAACCTCACTAAGCTCCTGTTTTCTCATCTGCAAAATGGATCCAGTAACACCTCTAGTAGAAACCACACCTCATAGGGTTCCTGTGAGACCCAACGAGGTAATGTATGTATCATACAAACATCATTTATTATTTTGAGAAGGAAATGGTACCCAACTACCTCCAAACCAACTACATAAGAAATGTTAACTATTCACAGAACAGAGGAGTAACCTTCAAGTTAGATGGCCAATTGTAGGTACCTAATCATATCCTAAAGGTTGTTTCCAGGACTCTTGGTCAGAAAAGAATCATGTAAAAACACTGTCGAGTTTTCTAGAAATTGAAAGCTTAACAAAAATTTGGGCCTAGGGAGAAGCTCCACCTATAAAAGAGCCTCTATGTGTCTGTCTCTCTCCTGAAGACTGATGTTCTTCCTGCCGAAGATGACAGTTCATTAATATTACCATTAAAAAATCATAAAGAGATTTAGTAGGCCGTGCAGTAATGCCTGGAAGGGGCTAGGGAGGAAGGATAGCACTGGATGGTTCCTGTCCAATTTCGAAATGTCTCACATTCCACACATTTCACTAGGAATCCTTTTATAGACATTAAGTTGTGTTTCTTATTTCTCAAATAAATCTGACTTTATAAATCTGCACAATTTCCAGTAGATAAGAGTAAGTGACTGAGTCACTGACTTCTTGTAATTGACGCGAATGGTCAATGCTTGAAGTGACAGGAAGAAAAGGAAGTGGGGTGGTTTACCTATGATTTCAGTTACAGAGATAAACAAATGGAAAGGCTGCCTTCCAGGCCTGGCGGTCATCTACGAGGAGGCATTTTTGTTTCTGACTCCATTATAAAAGGAAGTAAGATAACATCTCATCGCATCTCAAGCCTGGAATACAGACCTCATTTCAATGTCATTCTTTTTCGTTTGCTCACCGATCTACGAATGAACCTAAAATGCCACGGTCTGCGCTGCTCTGGGCTGTCTTGGCACAGCATTTGCATTTTTTAAATCACGTTATTCTTCTCACATTTTGACTGGATACAGAATGTTATATCTTGAATGGACCTTAAAGATTCCTAAAGCAGAAAGGATTCACCAAGACCAGGGATGGGGAACCTGTGGCCTCAAGGCCACATGTGTCCCTCTAGGTCCTCAAGTGTGGTCCTTTGACTAAATTCGAACTTCACAAAACAAATCCCCTTAATAAAAGAATCTGTTCTGTAAAGCTTGGACTCAGTCCAAGGACCTAGAAAGCCACAGGTTCCCCACCCACCCCTAACTGAGACCACCTCAACCCTCTTGTTTTACAGATGAGGAAATAAGGCTGGAATTAGGGCTCCATGTAACAGGAGGTTAGATGGTTTGCTTGGAGTTAGAAGTAGTTTAGGGCCAGCAGTATCCAAAGGGCTCTCATGACTGTTCTGCAGCTGGCCACGTGCTGCTATGAATTTCTTATCAGGAACTGGGGCTCTCTCTCAGCCCGAGACACTTGGTTTGTTCCCTGTTCTGTACATGAATTCCTAGTTTATCTTTCTCTCTCAAACAAACTCTGACACCAACAGAAATGTTCCCAATGAATAAAAGGAGTGGCCTAAAGAATATGATGTGAATCTACAACAAACTCACTAACCAAATTCAATTTTTAAAGACAGAGAGAGCAAACAGAAGCAAGAAGACCCAGGATCACAGAGTTGGATGGGGCTTTAGAGGTCTTCCAACCCAATGCCCTTATCTTTTTAGGTGAGGAAACTAGGCCCAGAGAGAGGTTAAGTGACTCGCCCAGTGTCACATGTGCTCGAGCCAAGATTTGAACAAGTCTTCCCCACTCCAAGTAGAGTCAGGCCTCAATCTACTCTGCCACTGAGCTATCCAGGGTAAGCCTTCACGAGTAATTTCTGAATTTAAAGATTTTCACTTCTCATCTTTTTCTTCCCCTTGGAGGCTTTCTTCCTATATCCATATATCATGATTACATCCAAGTAACAAAATATGAGGTTTCCTTACACAGCCGTATTTCCCTCTTTGCCCTTGTTCATTACTATGCCATTGAATCACTTAAAAATCCTTTATCTTCTTTGTGGTTTCTGCTACTACATCATTTCTATGCTGAACATGTTCCAGATAAGAAATTGCAGAACTGCAGGGGATGTATGACTTTATCACTTTGAGGTTTTCCTCCTCTTACAGAGAATAGCCCACCCATCCCTGCATATCCTATGCATTTCTTGAACATGTCCTCTTTTAGATTTGCATGAAGGGGGGGTGACCCAATGTGCTGGGGGGCTCACAGCTTTATGACATGACAAGGAGACCAGCAGGATGCTGGTTGGCTGGCCTTCCCTTAATAGTTTGCTCTCCTCACATAATGTGACCACATTGTTTTTTCAAACAAACATCTGATGACTTCCTTTACACAGCTTCTAGAATTCCTTGGGTACAACATGTTGCAGCCTGTTCTTGCCCACTGTGGACCTTGACTTCTCCACTGCCTTTTAGGTGATCGCCAACTTCAACTCTTGGACATTTAAATCATGATAAAGAAATTCCACATCACTGGAGGAAAACTAATGCTAACAACATGGGATTGAAAGCCAAGTGAACTCTGATTAACACAATGACCAACCAAAATTCCAGAGGACCGAGAATAAAGCATGCTACCACCTCCTGACAAAGAGGCAACGGGCAGAAATCTACTTTTTGGATATGTCTAATGTAGGAATTTGTTTTGCTCAACAATGCATATGTGTTACAAGGGTTTTCTTCTTTTCCTTCGTGTGTGTGTGTGTGTGTGTGTGAGAGAGAGAGAGAGAGAGGGAGAGAGTGAATGAGAGAGAGAAAGAGAGCAAGGAAAGAAAATAGAATTTTGTTCAGTGAAAAAATTAAAATTTTAAATTTAATTTAAATTATATTTTCTTAAATGGGCTTTTGTTTTAGGGATGAGATTAGGGCTGGACATTTCACTAAAATATCACAATAAAGTCTAGGTATGTATTACAAAAAGGTACTCAAGGTTGAGAACATATATCTATCTCTGTGATATGCATCATGGTGTGGCTGTCACTGCTAAACACATTTGCACCAGGGAAACTCTGACTCAAACAATTGTTGGGTCTCAAAATTTCCATGCTAGTCTTCCCTATAATGGTCTTTCTTCTTTGACACTGAGTGTTCTATTTCCTGTATTCTCTCATTTAAGCAAAATCTTAGCAGATGTCAACAGTGTGATGTGACAACCCAAAAGGCCAAGGCCTTTGTCTTTGGCTGTGGTGAGAGAGACAGAGGTCAGGAATAAGGAGCTAACAGTCCTGCTCTGCTGTCCCCTGCTTGAATCACATCCTCCATGAAATGCAGCCTCTTTTCAGCACTGCATATCCACAAGGAAGTACACAGACACACCGGAGAGTGCCAACAGAAAGGCAGCCACAATGGCTGGAGCCTCAAGCATGCGCCATATTAGGATTATAGGAAGTCGAGATGTTTTAGCCCAGAGAAGAAAAGCCTTGTAGTTTGGTGGAAAGATTCCTGACTTTCAGATCAAAGGCCCAACCCATACCACCTGTAGGATCTTGAGCAAATCACTGAACTTCCCTGACCTCATCTTCCTCGTCTGTGAAACGAGGGAGCTGGTCTAGATGGGTCCTTCTCTACCCGTATCTATAATCACCATGGCAGAAGCAGGTGGTAAATAAGAACTTACGAGACATAGCATAAGTCTGGCAGTATTTGAAGGAGCATTCACATAGAAGGATTTGTGCATGGCCCTAGAGGAGGGGATTATTTTTTAACCTGGGGCCCATGAACTATTTTTCTTTTAAGCATTTTGATAACTGTATTTCAACATAATTGGTTTCCTTGTAATGCTACATGTTTTATTTTATGCATTTAAACACATTATTCTCAGAAGAGATCTGTAGGTGTAGGTGATCCATAGGGATCAGCTGCCACTGTGGCCCATAACCCAAAAAGGGTAACAACTGATCCCCTAGAAAAAAGAGCTAGAAAAAATAACAACAACAAGACAAAAAAAGAAAAGGATCTAAAAGAAACGGATGGAAATTGCCAGGTGGCAAATTATGGCTCAATATAAAGATAATAGTAATCTAGTAATCACAGTGGCCCCAAAGTGGAGTAGAAATGCCTCAGGAGGTAGTGCATGCATCCTCTCTCACTAGAGGTCTTCATGTAAAGGCTGGCTGCCTGATCTATCACAGAGGTAGCGTGAATTGTGGCATGGGTGGCTCTGGATGGGCCATTGAAGTCCCTTCAGACTCCCAGATTCTGCAATAGCTACAGGTTCTTTTTTGTCTGCATTCCTTATTCTATCCAATTGATTTAAGAACACATCTGGCTGGCTTCACTTGAATTTCATTCAGGAGGTTTTCTTTGCTTGCAATCTGCTCTATTAGATCTGGTTTATCTGCCTGCTACGTCGGAGGCGGAGCAAGGAAGGGGGTAGTGGTGGCTAGAAAATTCTCATCTACTGAAGTACTGTATGCAGTATTTTCCAATAAGATGATTTCAAAACTCAGATATATGATTTTCTTAGCTTTCCATTTTCACATTCCTGGCAGCTAACTTCCATCCAACCATGAGTAATGGATCAGTCAAGAGTTTTTTGGGGTTCTCTTTTGGTTACTGTTTAATGTCACTTACTGAATTTTTGCAAATATCCTAGCTTCCTGGGACCTCCCATTTAAATCTCCCTTTTCTTGCTGGAGCAGCTTTGCTATTTGTGTCCCATGATGAGGTGCTAATACACCCAGGGCCACCCAAAGCCCTGCTGGCAACCTCACCTTCCCCTGTGCTCCTAAAAGCAATATCTGGATCTGGATGCCTTTCTTAGGAATTTATCCTTTAAATAGCTATGAACTTTCAAGTTTAATGGGTTCTGCTACTCATATTTCATACAGTTGCCAAAGGCTAGGTGGGGTTTCACTTAAAGAAACTACAGGTGCTTCATTTTCACTATAGCATTTTTCCTCTACCATTTGTTATGGAAGAATATTGCTGAACAGACATGTTATTTAAGTGATATGCATCAAACTAATGCTCCAGTATGGAATGATGGAAAGGGCATTGGAGTCCCAGGTATGCCATTTACTAGGGATTTCACCTTGAGTGCACCCTCTGACCTCTTTGTTCCCTTGGCTTCCCCATCTCTTACAGGGAAGACAGAAGTTGTCTGACCTACCTCACAGGGCTGTGAGGGTCAAGCAAAAGGATGTCTGCAAGGAACCCTAAAACAGAAGCTACTGTTACCACTTCCTCTCTGGTCATTTTAATAACAACAAGCATGGAAGGACTTCTTGCAGCTCCAATATGAGATCTTCAGAGCTTGGTCAACTGCTCCCAAGGTCAAATGTCACAAAGGGAAGTACTCACTCGCCAATGATCACGTTTAGTCAAAGGGCACTTCCACTACAGGCTTCTTCCAAGGCCTCAACACAGCATGAAGGTGAGCCTTCCTTCTCAGAGGCAATGCCTGTGGAGGTCCTACAACAAGCTGGAAGGCCTTTGAGGACAAGCACCATGATGGCTCACGTTTCCTGCCTAACCACCAGCTTAGTAAGGTATAGACACTCCCATCATGAGGCTGACCAGAGTTTAGCCACAGCCTTCGAAGGCAGCTAAGTGACATCATGGCTGGAGGGCTGAACTTGAAGTCAAGAAGAAGTGAGTTCAAATCCTGTCTCAGAAATTTGTGTGTCTGGACCAGTAACTCCAGCTCTCTAGTAAGCAGTTTTTCCTTCTATAAAATGGAGATGGTAATGATAGTACCTATTCTTGCAGGGTCATTGCAAGGAGCAGACAAGGTGACATACACAAAGCACTATGCAAACTTAAAGCCAGTGAACCAGGTGGTAGAGGAGTTCTCACCATCACAAAATAACAGGTCTTTGAACAGTCAAAACAAGTGCAGAGTCGATAAGGACCCTAAAATGTCCCCACAAATAGGAGGTACCCTGGTGTAGTGGAGAGGGAGATAGCCTCAAAGCCAAAAAGATCTGGGTTCAAGTCTCCCCTCTGACACATACTGGCTGTGTGAGCCTGGGCAAGTCCAATCTCTCAATGCCCCAGGCTACTCTCTAAGCCTAAGCTGCAGAGAAAGGACCAGTTCCCCTTCCCTATGCCAAATATAAGGCCAAATAGTTAAATTTTCCAGAACAAAAAAGAACTGTGATCTACATTATCTACTCTGAACTGTCCAGATCCTAAAAGAAGCCTCCATTCACTACATACATGTACACACACGTACATGTATATACACACACACGTACAGTGAATGTGTACATGCATGTGCATTTCATCAGTGTGTTATTCTCCATTAGTAATCCAAGGATCCATGATTTCAGCCGTTTGGCTATAATCTCTGCCAACATAGGTCACGAGCTATTGGGAAAGGGTCATTGAGGGTTGCTGCAGCTGAATGAGCCTCTCCTCCCTTAGCCAGCCCAGTCCGCAGATGACAGACAGACAGTCTATGGGTCGGCCTGGCCCCTACTGTCAGCTTGCCCCGTTTTCTAAGACCTCCTCCAGCACGGCCCTGGAGAACCCACGGTCACTTCCATGCCCCGGTGACGGCACCTGACCCAATTACCTGGTGTAGTTCACCTTGTATCCTGCGACATCATCATTTGGAGACCGTAACCTTCGCTGCGATGGCGTCTCCAGATGCCAGTAGTTGATACGGTTTAGAAACATCTTGGCCAGCTCGACTATTGTCTGTCTCTCTTTGGAGGGTAGATGACTGAACTTGTAATGTACAAAATTATTCACACCCTTAAGAGAAGGAGGAAAACACTGGTTAAGGCCATTGCACCGTTATCAGACAGACATTCAGCAAGCATTTATTACCTCCATGTGAGGTACTACACCAAGTGCTGGGAATGCCAAGACAAAATTAAACGGTCCTTCCCCTCAAGAAACTTCAGTTCTACCAAGGGGCACAACAGGTACGTAAAGAAGTAAACACAAGGAAAACATCAAATAATTTCAAGAAGAAGAGAAGATCAATGACTGAGGCAGGGGGGAGGGCATGCTCCAGTAGGGTCTCAGAATGGATTCAAGAAATGTAAAGGCTGGGGCAGCTAGGTGGCACAGTGAGTAAAGCACCGGCCCTGGAGTCAGGAGAAACTGAGATCAAATCCAGCCTCAGACACTTGATACTCTTACTAGCTGTGTGACCTTGGGCAAGTCACTTAACCCCAACTGCCCTGCCTTCCCCCCTCCAAAAAAAAAAAAAGGATTAAAAAAAAAGAAATGTGAAGGCAGAACCAATAAAACTTGGCAACTGATTGGATATGGGAGATGAGAGAGAAGGAAGGGTCGAAGGTGACTCTCAGGCTGTGAACCCAAGCAACTGGACAGATGGGGATGTTCTCATGTTTAACTGTTTGAATAATAAAATGTTGGGAAAAGGCAGAAGACCCAAAGCATTCCGAAAACAAGTGTCATCTCTAGTTCATTTCTGGAAAGAATGAGATACAGAGAGGAAAACTCGTCCAAGATGGTAATGAGTGCAATATGGAAGAAGACAGGAACCAGGGCCTAGAATTCCGCCCCCCCCCAACCCCCCGTCTTGCCCTAAGAAATGAAATGTTGCTGAGACAATAAAACCACAAGCTAGAAGTGTCAAAACACTTCTCTTTGAAATGTTTCCGCTTTAAAATTAATGAGTGACAAGGCGATTATTCCGGTGTCATTAGCAGAGCAGTGCTTGAATAAAAACACCCTAAAGGATCACAGAGAGTTTGCTTTATTTCTATCTGCCACTAAAAAATGTAATCACAGGATTGCTAAAAAGGACGTCTAATAACATAAATCACCACAGCGTTAGCCTCTCAGCTCGCACATTGTGTCCAAGCGTCTGAACTTCTAAATGCTCAAAGTTCCCTACTCCTAGGCACTCACTCCAGGCGAAGGGTACTTTTGTGCTAGGGAGAGGAATCCAAAAAGGAAATAAAAGCCAGGCCCTGTCCCTCCGAAAAGCTTGCCATTCTTTGAGAAGGGGCAGTGGGCTGCAGTAGGAAGGAGAAGTAGGGGAATTGAGGCATCTCTTTGAAGACCTCCAGACATGGGAACCCACTACCTTCCAAAGCAGCCCATCGCACTTCTAGATAGTTCTAAGTATTAGGAAATTTTCTTTATAATAAGACTCAACTTTCCTCTTAGATCTGAAGTCAGAGAGATCAGGAAAATGGAAGAGAATCCTGTATGACCCTGGACAAGTTACTTAATATCTCTGGGCCTCAGTTTCTTTGTCTGTAAAATGAGATGAGATTGCCTCTAAGGTGTTCATCAGCTTTAAATCTATGGTCCTACAGATGAGCTATTAAGAAGTAAACAGGCAATATACACAATGTATACACAATAATTGGAAGAGAAAAGAGAGAGCCCTAATACCTAAGCTCACCAAAACCCAGTTCTTTTCTATTTTAACTTTTTAGCCTTCAAAATAAATTATAGCTAGACCTACCTTTACATTAAAACTCATACAAGTTTTCTTATCCAAATAAACCACAGAGAAAATTGATACTGAAAGAGACAGTGTACTGTAGCAAAAAAAGCATTAGACTGAGACTCTGAGGACCTGGGTTCAAATCCCATCTTGGTCACCAATGATCTTGCCTAGATGACCCTGACCAAATTCTTTTTCCCCTCTAGGCCTCAACCTCCTCATGCATGAAAAGGGGTGGTTGGGCCAGAAGCCTGCAAAGGGCTATTTGAGTTCTAAATCTACAACCCTCAGATTGAGATGTTGATGATAGGAAGGTTTGTTTTCTATTCAAATGCGACAGATAGAGTTGTTCTTTCTATTTTCCTGGTTTTAACAAGTGAAACTGCTGTGAAACTATAATGACCAAGTTTGGTCCCAAAACAGAGAAATGAGAAGAGGCCTCCCTGCTTCTCTGAAGAAGTGGGGGATCATGGGAACACTGCATTCAACACTAGTCATTTTCACATAATTATGCTGTTTAGTTTTGTTGAAATTCTCTTTCTCCTTTTTTTTTTTTCCTTTTTAAGAAGGGATAAGTGAGAGGATAGTGACTTCTTAAAAACAAAAAAGTTACATGCAAGAGGATTCCACAGAGCCCCTCAAATGCCACAGGTCTTCTACGGAGTCTTGCCACGGAGTCCAGCTAAGATGGCCTGGAAGATCTCATCTGTCTCAGCACTAATGAGCTAGAAGGCATACCACTGCAAGAACAGCTTACAGCACCTAACCGAACACATTCCGGAAGCCGGAGGCCGATTCCCACGAGCCAGAGTAGATCTAGATGTTGTTTTCCAGGTTCTCAATCTCCCACTCCGCTTGACTGGTTATGCTTCTTACTCGCTATTGGATTCCATTGCTTCAAAGGGCTTTTTCAGTAAGTGCCAAAGTAAAGGACGAAGACTGAATGGTAAAACATCAGCACCAAGAAAAGGCACATTTAATCCCTTCCTTAGTGTTTACACACTCCATTTCATTGCTCCCTGCTCAGATGTGAATATTAATTTTAAAAGCGAATGCTGCACAGTCAGTGGCCCAAAAAAACAAAAGCCAGGTTCTTTCCCAAACTAAACATTCACCTTGGCTCACCAGGACCTGAGGGGGAAGGATTTTGCGAGGCTGGCTTCCAGGATCTAAGATGGCCTAAAAAATGAGTAGGACCAAGACAGAATATGGAGAGGACCAGAGTGAGGCCAAGATGGAGGAGAGGCTGGAAGAGGGACAGGTCACCCAGAAATGGAGAGTTTCTCAACCACAAGAGAATATTTAACTCGTTTCACTTGAAATTTTTTTGTAAGGAGTCGATTAACAACACTGGCAGCAAATGAATTTTAATTATTTTTTCTCTTAATAGTATTTCATTTTTTTTTCCAATTACATGTAAAGATAGTTTTCACCATTCACTTTTATAAGATTGTGAGTTCCAATTGTTTTTTCTCCCTCCCTCCCCTACCCTCTTCCCCTTCCCCAAGACGGTAATCTGATATAGGCTATACATGAACAATCATATTAAACCTATTTCCACATTAGTCATTCAACAAGCATTGATTAAGCATCTACTATCTGCCAGGCACTGTGGTAAATTGTGCAGATTCAAAAAATATTTTACAAGTCCCCATTCTCAAGGAGCTCATACTCGAATAATAAGGGAGACGACATACACACAACTATGTACAAGCAAGATATGTTTAGCATAATTTGGAGGTGGTCTCAGAGGGAAGATCTCAGCATTAAGGAGGACTGGGAAAACCATCAACTTAAAGCGGCAATCTGAAGGAAGTAAGGAAAGTCAGCAGACAGAAAGTGAGGAAGGAGAGAGTTCTAGGGAGGCAAGAAAGCCAGTGAAAATGTACACTCTTGTTGCTATTGCTAGCATTTCCAGAACCATATCACTAAACAACAGGAAGGAGAGTGGGCATTCTTTGCTCTATTCCCTTATTTACTGGGGAAGATTCTGGTGCAGTCCATTGAACTGCTTTTACTTTTAATCTTTCTTATATTAAAAAAAAAAAAGGTCCTTCTATCTTATGCTTTGTAGGGTTTTAGCATAAATGAATGCTGTACTTTGTCAAAGACTTTTTTTCTCTAAATCCATTGAGATAATTGTGTAGTTGGTGCAGTCCATTGAACTGCTTTTACTTTTAATCTTCTTATATTAAAAAAAAAAAAAGGTCCTTCTATCTTATGCTTTGTAGGGTTTTAGCATAAATGATGCTGTACTTTGTCAAAGACTTTTTTTCTCTAAATCCATTGAGATAATTGTGTAGTTTTAAATTTTTCTTTAATATGATTAATTATGGTGATTGTTTTCCATTAATGCTGAGCTATCTTTGCATCCTAATGTAAATCCAATTTAAACATCATGAGTGACTTCATAATGGTCAGCTAGGTGGTGCAGTGGATCTCTAGAGTGCTGGGCCTGAAGTCAAAAACACTCATCTTTTTGAGTTCAAATCTGGCCTCAGACACTAGCTGTGTGACCCTGGACAGGTCACTTAACCCTGTTTGCCTCAGTTTCCTCATCTATAAAATGAGCCGTAGAAGGACGTGGCAAACCACTCCAGTATCTTTGCCAAGAAAACCCCAAATGGGGTCACAAGGAGTCAGACACAACTTAAACAACTGGAAAACAACAACGAATGACTTTCTGGATAAATCACTACAGTCTGTTTCGGTTTATTTAAAATTTCTGAATCAATATTCATAAATGATAGTTCCCCTGTGCATTGTCCTTCCCTGGTTTGAGGATTAGGATTATTATGTCTCAAAAAAGAATCTGATACGGTGGCTCTTTAGGAGGGGGAAGGGGAAAGATATTAGGAGAAATTATGGTAATGGGGAAAAAAAGACATCAGTAAAAGCCTATTTTTAAAAAAAGAAAATGCACTGAGTCAGGAGACAGTCAGGAGGAATTCGAGGAATGGCCAGCCAGGAGGCCAGAGTCACTGTCCCAAAGAGTACACAGCAATCAGATATAAGAAACCTGGAAAGGTGGGGAGTGGGCTAGGTTTGTTTTATATTACTATATATGTGCTTTGCATTTCTTCATCTGCATCCAAATTGGCAGGCATAGTCTGGTGAGGTATGAGAGAGTGCTGAACTTGCAGTCAAAATCCTCCCTCTAGCCCAAATAGCTGTGTGACCCTAGGTAAGTCACTGTACCTCTAGCAGCCTCAATTTTTTTTGAAATTCCTTGAAATGAAGATGATAGCATCTTCCTAAGATGGTTGTTGCTCTACATAACTATGCATATTTTACTAGCGTTTTGTCTTTACTTTTTTCAGGGGAGAGAAGTAGAGGAATGGAAAATCACTGCTTCTTAATTAAAAATAAAATTTAACTAAAAATAATACATTTGGCAATATAAATATCAGCCATTACCATCCTTATCCCTCCTTTGCAAGAGCAGAAATGTCCTTTTTTTCTTTGTATTCTTAAAGAGTAGAAATGCTTTGAATTTTTTTTCTTTGTAATCTCAGTGTTTTGCACAGTGCCTTAAAAATACTAAGTGCTTAATAAATGTATATTGAACGCAAATGAACTTTTTGAATTGAACTCAATGTAAACATGCATTTTTACCTGTTCAATGCTAGGCTTCTCAAATGGAGGGCTCTCCAAGGATCCTTCGACTACAGGTTTCCCCATTTGTAAAATGCATTTTCTTAAAAGCTGCCAAGAAGCCAAAAGACCAAAACGTTAAGAAAAAAAAAAAAATACACACATGAAAAAGATCGAAAATATGTGAGAGAAGGGCATCATCTGTATTTTTTAACATAAATTACATATAAGCTGCTGGTAACCAAGTACCCCCTCCAAAGGACTACCAGTTGTCAGGTGTCTTCCATTAAACATGTCTGACCAGGGGGCCATTTTATTTTTTCAGGGAAAGCAGTCACTGAGGGAAGTTTCCCTCCTACACTCTGCTATCTCCCCCAACTGCATTCCTGGCAATCCTCGATCCTTCCCCAACCCAAACATTTCTTTGTTAAGAGAATACTGGAGGGTCAGCTAGGTGGCACAGTGAGTAGAGCACTGGCCCTGGAGTCAGGAGGACCTGAGTTCAAATACCGACTCAGACACTTGACACACTTACTAGCTGTGTGACCTTGGGCAAGTCACTGGACCCCAATTGCCCTGCTTTCCCCCCTGCAAAAAAAAATAAATACTAGAGATGATGGATGGACAAGGAAGAGATAAGCCGATCTCTCTCTGAACTCAACAATTCTCGTGTTTTAATGGGTATTTGGTCAAGATTTCTTTAAAAAGTACATCAGTATAAAGTAATCTCTGGGGCTCTTCCTGCTAGAACTTTGCAGAATTTAAGTGATAGAAACTATCAGGAGCTGCCTTTTCACTGACTTCAAACCTCTCTCTCTCCCTCTACCTCTCTCCCTCTCTCTCTCTCTTTCCCTCTCCCTCTCCCTCTTTCTCTCTCTCTCTCTCTCTCACACGCGCGCACACACACACACACACACACACACACACACACACACGCAGAGCTGGATGGGGTTGTAAAGAACCTCAGATGCCATTTAATCCAACTCAGAATTGAACAAAGGAAACTTCTGCGACATGTTGAACCTGAGGTTTTCTCTCCTCCGCTCAAAGACCGCAAAGAAGAAAGCCCCCAGGAAGGGTCATTGCATCGAGGCAACTAGGTGGTGCAGTGCTGGGCCTAGAATTAGGAAGACTTGTCCTTCGTAAGTTGAAATCTGACCTCAGACACTTATACCAGCTGTGTGATCCAAGTCACTTCACCCTGTTTGCCTCAGTTTCCTCACCTGTAAAATGAACTGCAGAAGGAAATGTAAAAACACTCCAGTCTCTTTGCCAAGAAGACCCCAAATGGGGTCACAAAGAATCGGACACAACTGAAAATGACTCAACCACCCCCACCACCAATTAATTGTTAGCCAGTTTTTTCCTGACATCGAGTCTAAATTTGCTTCTTTGCAGCTTCCACCCTTCACTCTTAGCTCTGGCCCCTGGGACCAATAAGCCTAATCCTTCTGACACAAGAGGGAATTCAGATTTAGAAAACCGATAAATTTACCCAGGGATTATCCAGGACTGTTTAAAAAGCTAACTCTCCAGCATGTTCAAAGTGCTGGGATTAATTACCCACCACTGGAACTGAACTCTCAGAGTAAGCTGACAGCCAAGTGACAAGAGATCCCAGAGCCACCATGCTGAAGTACTTTACTCTCTACCCTGTTTAAACTGAACTTGTAGCTACTTAACTCATCAGAAAACCACGGATTTATTTTAGTCACACACGTTGCCTCTCCACTCCGCTGCCTTTGTGCTACATGCCTAGAAACAGCCTTGAATCACCGAGATGTACCCGAATGGAAGGGCACCAGGGCAGGAAAGTATTCAGGCACTGACAGGCTGCTGGAGATCAGAACAGCCTCCCAATCGTTGACAACTACAAAACCACTTTTCTCTAACTGAGCAGCATCGAAACGCCCAGGACGGGACCACAAGGTCATAGGTCTGAGGCCACTGAATCCAATTCAACCATTTGCAGTGAAAAAACAAAACAACTGAGGCCCAGGGAGTTTAAATGGGACCAAAGTCACACAAGTAGAAATTACTAGAGGCAGCATCTGAACCCAGGCCCTATGGCTACAGAACCAGTGTTCCTTTCCCTTGACCACTAATATGCTACAGCTAAGCCTTTCCTGGATCCTTGAAATGTACCACAGTAATCTTGACCAAAGAACTGTTCTGTTTTTATCATCACTATAATTACTGCCATCTACATAATATAATAAAGCTTACAAAGTACTTTTAAGCACCTTATCCACTGGAGCCTCAGAATAAACCTGTGAAGTGGAAATACCATTTTACAGATAAGAAAGTTGAGGATGAAGGAGATTAAGTGACATACATAGCTTGTTAAGGGTATAAGGTAGTAATAAAATTAGATCGTAGCAAAACCTCCCAGAGTTGGGGGGGAAAAAAAACAAGAAAAAAAGATTTTTTCTGGTCACCTGATCCACCACTGTTGGCAAAATTGACCATTTGAGGAACTGCAATTTCAAGCTTGGAGCCAGTATGTTACACTAGGAAGAACATTAGAAAGCTTCAATCCTAGTACAGAAAAGCTATTTCCTCTCTCAGGGTCAAAGAGGGGAACCCGGCAGGGACCACAGCAGCCACCTAGACCAACCCTCATTTTACAGATCGTAGATTGAGAACGGGAAATCACCTAGGTCAAAGCCTTCATTTTGGCAGAAGAAGAAACTGAGGCATGGGGAACCAAACTCGAGCATGGTCACATGTGTGGTGACCACCAGAGAAAGGATCTGAATCTTGCTTCCAGAGTCACTGCTTTTTCCATTGTCTCAGTTTCCACTCATGTCAAATGAAAGGACTTCACACTGGCCTTCAAGGTAGACCCTTCAAACTCTAGCACCCTATGATCTTAAATAGGTCTCAATGGTACCACTACCATTCACTTCAAAAATCCATTTTGACCAATGAATGGAAGATGAGTTTGTTTTCAAATATGGGCTTGAAAGTTGTTTTAAATGCCTCCTTAACTCACACTGGCTATTTTGGTATGCTGGAAGACTACGTAGCACAGGAATAAGATTAAATAACAGATGCCTTTTGAATTATTTGTCTGGTATTTGAGACAACTGAGTTCCACATTTTGGCCTTTTTTTTTTAACCCAAGTAATGAGCTAGACATTGCCTTGTTAGAAAATGAAGGCCTTTCAATCAATCAGCAAGTATTTCTTAGCCACCTCTGTGCCAGGCAAGGAGCTTTTTTCAACTCGACACCAACGTTTTCCGGCCCAATGGGCTGCTTATAAACAGAATCAAATCGGGAGGCTGACAGGATGGAAACCTTGACGCCACCTTGACTTCCAGCGGGGCAAGAGGCTCCTGCCAAGGATCGGCTCCAACACAAATAACAGCTACATTCTTGCAGGCCCTGTTTTTCTCTACTGACGTCTCTTCCAGAGACCTTAAGAGTAGGGACTCTGGCACAGCTGGGCCTCGATGACTCAGGCTCCAAGGCCTTGTCAGAATCACCAAATCTCAGAGACCTGTGCAACCCACACTGGAGTGAGAAGGCCCTCTGTGGCAGACTCCTTAGGCTTGGTATGGGGGAAAGAACCCTGGCTCTGGAGTCAGAGGATGCCACACCCTGCCTCTGATATGCCCACATGGCTTTGGGAACCAATAATAATATAAAAATGATGATGACGGCTAGCAGGTATAGAAGGCTTTCATCTTGGCAAAGTGCTTCACCTATATTATCTCACAACAACCCATGTTGCAGATGGGAAGACTGAAGCTAAGAGAGATAAAGTGACTTTACCCAGGGTCACATCACCAGTAAGTGTCTGAGGCAGGATTTGAACTCTGGCATTCCTGACTCTAAATTCAGCCCTCTATCCACTAAACCAGAGGTATAGCCCAAGCCACATTAAAATGTCCTCTGGAAAGGTTTAACAAAATAATAAATATTTTTATTAAATTTTTAATTAAAATTAAAATTTTAATTAATACAATATAGATAATATTAATTTGTGGTTTTCTAAATAAATATGCACCCCCAGCAGGGATCCAGTTCCTCTTTGAGCCCACCTCTTACCTGCCTAACCATTTAACCCCCAGAAGCATGTTTCCTAATCCATAAAATGAAGGGGCTGAACTAGATGGCCTTGAGGTCCCTACCGGTTCTATATCTATGATGCTAAGGGGTCACCTAGCCTTTGCTTGTAGCCCTCCAGTGAGGGGGATGCCACTGCCTTCAATCACAACTGAGTTCATTTTTAAAGAACTAGAGGTATCTTGTTTTTAAGTTTTTCTTTCTCCTATCATCAAGCCTCAACATTCCACTCGGTAGCCATCACTATCTGCTCTAAAGCAAACCAAGTTTATTCCCCATTCCACAAGACAACCCTTCAGAAGCTTAAGGATAGCAATGATATCCCAGACAGGGCTTTCCTCCCTGAGCTAGGCACGCCTAGTTCCTTCAGTCAATCAGCATAACATGAATTCAAGTGTTTTCCCCATTCTGGTTGTCTCTGATCAATCAATCTATTATTTGGCTCCTACTAGCTGCCAGGCACTGTACTAGACACTGAGGAAATAAAAGACAAAATAGGGGCTAATATTCCATCAGGGAAGACAAAACAAGAATTTATAAGAAAAGAAACACAAGGTAATTCAGAGGGACCAGCTAAGTAGCACAGTGGATCGAGTGCCAGGCCTGGAGTCAGGAAGATTCATCTTCTTAAGCTCACATCTGGCCTCAGACACTTACTTAGCCCTGTCTGCCTCAGTTTCCTCATTTGTAAAATGAGAAGGAAACGGCAAAGAACTCCAGTATCTTTGCCAAGAAAATCCCAAATGGACTCACCACTGAACAACAGTAATTCAGAGGGGAGGAGACACTGGGAACCAAAGGGATTACAAGGCCTCAGTGGACATTCTTCTCTCTAACTTATCAAAGCCTTTCCTCTAACGGAAGGTTCTGATGAACATAAAACTTTCTAGATGCAGTCTGACCAGAGCAGACTAGGAGCAGGAAGATTATTTCCTTTGCCCCAATACTCATATTTCTCTCAACATACCCTAAGACTGCATTTACCGTTTTTGGCTGTTCTACACTAGAACCCCCAGATCATCTTCAAATTAACATCCTGGTCTAGTCATGTTTTCTCCCCACATTAGGTAAAAAATAATCAACTTGAGGGAAACAGGAGTTACACTGAGTTGTGATGCTTCCCCCCCACTCAGTAAAGGGTCATGTAGCCTCAAGAAACCCAGGCAAGTGACTGCTATCACCAAGCCAGATTGAGGGGCAGATCTGGAGTCAGGACACCTGGGTTTTGAATCCTGTGATTTGGGCAAGCTACTTCCCATTTTCAAGGGCCCCTGTTTCTTCCTCTGTCAAAAGAGGGGTGTGGATAAGAATGCCTCTGAGGTCTGCTTGGCCTTCATCTAGGATCCTGAATGGAATCTCCAAATGTGAGAGGGCACAAAATGTCAGCAGGTTCCTGAGATCCAAGAGCCAAGAGAAGGGGCCTGAAGTAGAAGCTATGACCCACTGGGCTGCCTCCCATCAGCTGATGGTGATTCTTATCCCTGGGGACCCTAGAAGAGCTTCAGAACGAAGGAATAAGGTCTTGAGCAGACCCAAAAACTTTTCTGGAATCTTCTCTCTAACCTAGAGCTTTTCGACAAGCCTCCTGTCAGTTCTGGCACCTGAAGTTGGTACTCCCTGCTCCCCCAAGAAGATACGGGAGCCAGAACAGTGGCAGCAGTGCATAGAGCTGAGCCAGACCGAGAGCTCATACCTGCCTAAACTGCTGGGCCAGGAGTCAGGGAAACCAGAGTTTAAATCCTACTAGCTGTGAGACCCTGGGAAATCACTCACCTTGCTGAGCCTCACCTGTTAGATAGGGATAATAATGGCACCCACTAGACAGGCTTATTGTGAGGCCCAAACGAGACAGTGTACGTCAAGTATTTTGCAGATCTTAAAACACTACAGAAACAGGAGTTGTCCCTGTCGCTGTCATTGACCTCAGATAAAGACACATTCCCTTTCCACAAAACAACAGTATTTGTTAAGACCAACTGTGCGCAGAGGCATTGAGGGGAAGGAAAAAAGAAATAAAGCCTATCCTCCCTGGGCTAATGACCTCAGGGAGAAAATGAAGTAGCTGAAAATAATATAAGCTCTATAGAAGCAAATCAATGTGACGACAGTGGATAGAGCACTGCCCTGTGTTCAAATCCTACCTCATTTGCTAAGTTACGTGGCCCTGTGTGCATCAGTTTCCCTATCTGTAAAATGGAGAGTAATACCAGGACCTACTACCCAGAGTTATTGTAGCTAGGTAAACTAGATAAATGCCAGCTATCATTATCCAGGAGAATGTATGAAGCGCTAGAGTGAGCCGAATGACACAGAGATTTATCAGGAAAGGCTTCATGGAGCAGGTCGCTTTTGAGAGGGTTATACAGGAAGAGGAGTCATATGACCTGGCAAAGCAGCATGGAAGAAGCTTAAAAAAATTAACCATAACACAAATTCAGTTTCATAAAAACCCTCTTTTCTATTCTTCTTTGTCAACTGAAAAGCTCATGGTTGTGGATACACAGAGCACCGAAGCCTCAGCTGGGTTATAAAATGTTAAGAAAAAAGAGTCTGACAGTTCCTAGTCTGAAGACAGTTAGGTGGCTCAGTGAATAAAGCACCAAGCCTGGAGTCAGGAAGACCTGAGTTCAAATCCAGCCTCAGACAGACACTCATTAATAAAAGACAGAAGTCTTTTGGAAAGTCACTTAACCTCTGTTTGCCTTAATGCACTGAAGAAGGAAATGGCAAACCACTCCAGTATCTTTGCCAAGAAAACTCCCTGGACAGTATTGGCGTGCTATATATATAGTCCACGGGGTCACAAAGGGTCAGACATGACCCAACCACAAGAGCCTAGTCTGAATCCTTGGATTCACTTGAATCAAAGACTTCATCAGCCTTTCATGAATAGAAGGTACTAACAACAGGGCAAAGCCCCTACCCTTAAATTAAGAGAAGTAATCTAGTTTATGGGGACCAAACTATGGTTTCTTCTTCAATCTAATTAAATCATCCTCTTTGTACACCTTTGACCAGACTGAAAGGGGAATCTTCAAGTTAAAGAGGAAGCCATCAGGTTGAGGAATTTACTTTTCTGAGGACAATATTGGTATTACACTGACATTTCTGTTGGTATGTGTGGGCAAATCAAAATCCCTAAACCGAAACTATATTTTTTGTTTTCTCTGTCTGTGGAAGTTTTTCTTTCTTATTTAAATATTCCCATAAAATATATAGTATATAGTACAGTACTATAAAACATATAATATACGGTATTCTATATGTATGCATGTGTATACATGTGTATATGTATACACGTATACATATGTGTGTGTATGAATGAGATGTTGCTTGGAACAGAAAAGAGACACAATTTCCAATTAGCAGGAGAAAATGCTGCCCAGTTGAACTGTTCTCCAACCAGGAATGTTTATATGTTAATAAATTGTCTCTGACTAACATTGGCTGAAATGCATAGTAAATAACTTTTCTTACACATTTGCTAAGTTCATAATTAAAAGAAAAGTATAAAAAAAAATTGACTTAGTCTCTTAAAAAAAAAGACCCTTGGACAGATGCTGTTAATGTAGCTCTGAAGGGATCTAACCTTTCTGGAAAACAATTTGAAATTATATAAGAAAAGGCACTACATATATAGTCCATACCTTTCAATCCAAAGAGCCCATTACTTGGCATATATCCTAAGGAGGTCAAAGACAGACAAGGAGGCTCCATGCGTAACCAAATAGTCATAACACAATTTTTTGTGGCAGAAAAAAAAATCCAGTAACAAATCTGGTACCCATACTCAAGTCAACTAATTGACAAACATTTATTGGGAATGGAAACAAAGGGAAAAACAAGGCCTGTTCTCAAGGCACTCACAGTCTAATGGGGGAGATAGCATACAAACAAGAAGTACACAGGATAAACAAACCATGGCATCAGAATGTAGTGAAACAGGATTGTACTGTGAGAAAGGACCGAATGTGAGGAATTCCAAGAAACATGGAACAAGTATCAACTGAACAAGATTAAAGTCGGCAGAACCAGGAGAACAAAAGTCACAATGACTGCAATACCAACGAAAAACCAACACTAAAGCAAAGTTAGACCGAGTGACGATAAGAGCCCAAACTGGGGCCAGAGAATATACGGAGAAATTCACCCCCCTCCTTTGGGTAGGGGACGGGGGTAGAGGGGAGACGATGAAAATCTTGCTCCCATTGTCAAATGTGGTCACTGTTTTACTTAACAGCTTTTCTTTTTTTTAGCAAGGAGGGTCGCTCATATGGGAAGGAGTTGGATATATTGACAAATCACGATAATGTTTAAAACAGAGGCATCTCCTGGAGCTTTTAACATTCTGTGGGTATCAGGGAAAAATCTCATGAGAGATGTCGAAGAAAAAAAATAAACTCTTACCTTGAACAGGTAGAAATAAACTTGTTTGGTGTCTGCATCTTCTTCTTTGTGAACACAAGTGAAAAGATATTCCACATCCAACACTATGCCAAGGAGCCTGTTCATTTCTTCCTCTGACACATTCTCCAGGTGAGACACATGAGCAGCTGAAAGGGGGCATCAAGAGACTCAGGTGAGATGGCAGCTAACAGCAACCAGTTCACCAGTTCACCAAGGTTCACATTTGAAAAGGAACTTTCTCATCAACTTAACGGCATGCAAGATAGGCCAAAACCCAAATTTCCCAAGTCCTGTTAAGATCTAAGTCTTCCCAATAATTTTCTTCTTATGATTATGCTAGGCCCAAATGTTCGAGGGGGGGCCAACCCAACCTCCGTAAGTCAGAGACCAATTTAGTTACTAAAGAACACTAAAGTGACTTATTTCTCTGGGGGCCAAGATAGCTCAACATTCTCAGACTGAACCTTCAAAGCAATGAACCTTTCTCTACAAGAAGGAGGACCTTCTAGCAAATCTATTGGGTCATATATTGTCACACTGGGGGACTGGGGTCCTAGGATGCCATACAAAAACAAATTCCCCTGGAAATTCAGCCATAGAGGCTCCTCTGATTTTGTCCAGGATAACCCCATGAAGAATGACTTGAAGGCTAGTACAGATCAATGTTCTGATTAACAGAGGCTAACTCCTGAACTATTTAGTCTGGAATTGGAGGATTTCCACCATCTCACCCTTAAGGACAGATGGGAAGCTGGTCCCACTTGCTGCCTCACCACCCTTGTTCACGAGATGCTCCATTCTTGGAAATGGCCTCCCTGCTCCAATTCATATTTCAAGCCAAAGTTCAAGCCCCAGGCTCTCTACAAAGCCTTCCCTGACCATCTCGAGCTGTAGCTATTTCCCTCTTCTGAATCTCAATAGCACATATTATCTATACCACTCAAAAGTATATAATCATTGAGAACTAGATAAGTACGAATAGTAGTAACAACACTTGATGTACCTACTATCCCCTGCTGTGAGTAAAGCCTCTACATGGACATTGTGGGGTCCAGGTGAAAATCATGTGAAAAGATAGTGAATCCCCTGCCCCACACATACACACACACACACGCTATACCACAGGTGCTCAATAAATATGTGCTAACAGCATGACTGGTTAAGGGAAAGTTATTTCTTATTGACAAGAACTTCTACAGTGTGACCAGCACCAGAAAGGATTCCTCCCAGGAAGACTGGCACAAAGCAGCACTTAAAAAAAAAAAATGAATGTGACGGGCAAAGAGACAGCATGGTGTGCTGGATGGAACACTGGGCTTGGGAGTCAGAAAGAAGTGGGTTCAAATCTTGTCTCTAACATTTAATACTTGCGTAGCCTCAAGCAAGTCATTTAGCTACTGAAGCCTGAGTTTCATGATTTTTTAATTTTGCGGGGGAAGGGAGGATCAAGGTTGTGTGAGTGTCCAGAACTGATTTAATCAGCATGGTGAATACTCAGTGTGGAAATTCTCTCCATCAATGAAGACTCATAATCTATAACTATAAAGTAAACGTCTTGGAGAGTTGCCCAGGATACCGAGGGACACATAACTTGGACACGTAGCTATTATGCATTAGGGGCAGGATTTGAACTGGCTCCAAGGCTGGCCATCTACCAACCACGCCTTTCCATCTATCTCTATGGAGATAACACGTGTGGCACCCATTTCACAAGGTTGCTGCGAGGCCCGGATGAAATAACACACGCAAAGCACTTGTTATATGAATTTAGAAAGTTACTATTATCATTCACCATCCTTGCTACTAGGGGGAACGAGGTGCATTCTGGGGCTAGGCCAAAAGGGATTAAATGATTAAATACTGGGGGGGTGGGGATGGGGGGGGCTGTTGGAATATGTCTGGAGGCAGAGGCAAAGAAATGAAAGCTAGAGATACAACAGCCACCTCTTTCTTCTTGGATTTTTAGTCAGAAAAAGCAATGGAAAGCAGTATTCAAACCCTTTGTGGCTGTTAGTTGTTTTGGTCACATCTGCCTCTTTGTGACCCCACTTGGGGTTTTCTTGGCAAAGATACTGGAGTAGTTTGATAATTCCTTCTCCAGCTCATTTTACAGGTAAGGAAACTTAGGCCAACTGAGGGTGAAGTGACTTGCCCAGGGTCACACAGCTAGGAAGCGTCTGAGGCTGGATTTGAACTAAGGAAGATGAGTCTTCCCGACTCCAGGCCTGGCGCTCTATGCACTATGGCGCCACTTAGTGGCTCTTTCGATCCCTTTAAGTGTACAAAAGTCGACATTCAAAAGTAGGCCATATGCTTGGGGTGCGCCCATGTGCCCCAGCAGAGACCTTCCTGGAATAGGGAGAGTGATACAAACAGTGTGGAGGTATGCTGGCCATCCTGAGTGATAAGGAAAGAACTTTAGTCGGAAAATCGCAGTAACAAACTCAACGCGGTATGTTACCATATGTAAAAATTATACCTGTAATCAACAGAAATATAACACGCAAAACACTACAAATGGCTGACTGCGTCTATCAGAAAGATACGCAAGAGTGGAACAATGATCTAGCCTCAATCTGGTACATCACAGACTCTGCTGTTCAACCAAGAACCCTAGTATGACATTCATGGGCTTAAAAACACTGAGTAACTGAAAGATTTCTGGACTTCGTCCCTATTTCAGGGAGCAAAGAAGGAGCAACAGAGTGGCAGAAGATGCATTTGTTTGTTAAATGAGTTCATTCTAAAGAAGCCACCCTGAGACATTTAACTGTTCTCTTCTCCTCTTCAGGTCATAAGGAGTGAGGCCTTCCGGAGTCATGTTTCCTCCTACAAGAGAAGTAATCCACAAGGTTCTTATATCGGCCACAGGCAGGAAGAGAAAAAGCACTCCGGAGAAGATGTCTGTCTTCCTGGGGCGGCTCCACTGCCTTCTAATATCAAAGAGCTGAAAAAAAAAACTTGGGCCAAGGGAGGAATCGGTGTGTTGTGCAACAAATTCCCGGAGCCACTCATTACACCATACTGGTCAAATTAAGTTTGTTATTTATAAGCAGTTTAAACCTTCAAAGTACATGGGCTAGTTTATCTGGAAAGCCATCTTCGCACACATTTCTGGTTGTGGATGAGATAAAAACCCAAGTAAAGCAAATGAGTTCTAAGAAGTTTGGCTCCATTAGCAATTACTCATTTCCCTCCTACTTTATTTAGATTAAATCAGCTTCTAGGTTTCAAAAGTACTCGAAGGCAAAGGAGTGGGGGGAGGAATAAATCAGAGAGTCTAGAAAAGGGAGGTGATAAGTGGAGGAGAAGCCCCTCCCTGCCAAGAAGCAGCTTTAAAAGGAGGTTCCCTGTGATCTCCAGCTCTGGCTCAATGATGCCATGATCTGAAGGCATCTGAAGCATACATCCTGCGGTCTGTTTTAGGGGAATGAAGGGGAATTACTTCTTCTAGGACAAGAGCTCCTAGTCAGGGGCCTGTAAACTTTTGTTATTTTTGATAACTTACATTCAGAGCTAAATGCTTACGGATTTTATCATTGAAAACCTTAAGTGAATGGGGGTCTGCTCTGGAGACTTTCACCAGATTGCCAAAGGAATACAGGACAGCAAAAATACCAAGGACCCCTGGCCGAGGAAGTCAGGGAAGGATGAAAGGCTGAGGGTTGGGGTAGAGGGAGATAAGGAAAGCTGAGATCATCTGCTCTGAGCAGGGGCTAAGTGATGGACTGTGAGATTAAAGGAAAAAAAGGGGTCTGGCATGGCTGCTTTGGGGAGTGAGTCAGATGGAACCCCAAATCTCAGCTCCCTGGAGCCACAGCCAAGCTGTGTACAACATAAATGGGGAATGATCTACATCTGTTTACTGGATCCCTTCCAGGATCCTTCCAGAGCCCAAGAAGTCTCACGTGACCCATTCCTGGCCGTTTCAATGACCTTTCTCAATCACCACCGAATCTCATTCCACTCTTGGAATGGGTGATCACTCCTTGCTTCTCTCACCGTATGAACCATCACCATTACTGCTAACAACCCTTCCAAACCTAGAAGGGGCCTGAGTTCACACCCAGGTTCCAATCCTTTGCTGCCAGCTGCCCTCTGGGGTTTTCCTCAGGCAAACGCCAAGTCATTACCTCTGATGACTATAAAATGCAGCTAGATGGCAAAGGTTAGAGTGCTGGGTTGGGTGTCAGGAAGCTGGGAGCTGGAAGTCTGTGATCCTGGCAAGTCGCTGGATCTCACTTTCAGCTTCCTCTTCCGTAAAATGGGGGAATTAACATCACCTACTTCATAGGGTTATTGTCAGGATCAAGTGCGATATAAAAGCTACTTAAAGGGCTACATAAATATTAGCCAGTTGTTGCTGATACCATTCCAATTTCACATAAAACCTCCTCTCCCTCCTAGGTGCTTTTTTTCTACAAGTGACATCAATGCTTTCTTCTTCCATACTCCAAACCCTCAATCTTTCTATCCCATAGGACCATGTAATGATAGTTTTACAGCTGGAAGAGAGACCAGGGGCTCTCTAGTCCAAGTCCTTCATTTTTCAGATAAGGAAACTGAGGCACAGACAGGTTAATTGACCTGCCCTGGGTCACAAGGCTAGTAAATGTCTGTGGTAGGGTTTGAACTTGGGGCTTCCTGATTCCCTACAAACTATGCCATTTTGCCTCTTAAACTGTGGGTGTTTAACCTGGAGAAGACCGGGGCTGAAAGTGGAAGAGACAACCATTATAACTGTGTCTGACCTTGGAGATGAACCAAGATTCTCCGATTCCAAATCCAGCATCCTTTCCACCGTACAACACCAGTCTTGTGTAGCCAATCAGCCACAAAGATGTGTTGACTGTTTCTTCTCAATGTCACTCATGTTTACTTTTTTCTTTCTATTCCTTCCATTACTGCCTTGGCCTGGAATACCTCATTACCTTAGGCTTACATTGCTGAAAGCACCTCAAAACCGGAAAGCTGATCTGTTTCAATCGTCCCAATGGCACCAAGAGCCATAGGCCATGGCTGCTCAAAACCACTTGTGGCTTCTGCCAATGGACGAGTCCCAGCCTGGACCTGCTGCCATTCCCAGCCTCACAGGATTTCAGAGTTGGAAGAGATCTCAGTGTCCATCTATTCCAAGTGAAAAAGAATCCCATGTATAGTGTGCATAGCTAAAAAGTCACAAACATTATCTCTAAAGTCAAAGAGACCTGGCAAAACCTCCCTCTCACTCTTACCACCAGTTGGTCTTGGGCAAGTCAACCTCTCAAGACTTCGGTTTTCCTATCACTAAGAATGAATGACTACGGGGCAGCTAGGTGGCACAGTGAGTAGAGCACCGTCCCTGGAGTCAGGAGGACCTGAGTTCAAATCCAGCCTCAGACACCTGACACACTTACTAGCCGTGTGACCTTGGGCAAGTCACTTAACCCCAACTGCCCTGCTTAAAAAAAAAAAAATGAATGAATGACTAGATTGCCTCGAAGACCCTCCCAGCCCCAGATCCACGATCCTATCCCTTCCAAAGTGTGTTGGCAATCAAAATGGGCTCTTAGCACTTAGTTCAACCAAGTGCCCTTGAAGAGTTTGGCCTTTATTTCCTTGATTAAATTAGGAGTCCTTGACGACCTCCTTGCCTCAAGGGAAAGCCTAGTTTACATGGGTTTGAGTCACATTTGGGACATCAGAGACTTTTAGACCACGTGGGTGAGGATTTCAGGTCACATGGGTGAGTCGCATGTGTGACTCACCCTTGACCCTGAAAAAGGTATAAAGCCAGGGGTTGGCTTTCTCTTTTTCAAAGCTTACCCACAGCCGTGGTGCCTTGCGTGACTCTGGGCCAGCCCTTGTTATGAGCTCCCCGGCTGAACTTAGATGTTGGTAACTATGAATTGTATTTGGCCTGTCTGTCGATGTTTGTAATTCATTTGTATTTGCTCTGAAGTTCAGGGGGCTGGCTTTTTCCCCTGAACTAAATGAGTGATATTTGTATGCTGAATTAAAGTAAGCCTATCAACCCCTTAACGTTGCTTTCCTTAGTAAAGCAGATCAAAAGAACCTGTGCTTTTGCAGCGTTCTACGAGCTGGCTGTTGATTTTACACCCCCCACACCAGCTGTTGGCCGGATTGTTGAAACACCAAGGCAGTCAAGTTCATTCCCCATATGGATAGCTATCTGGGTGACATACAGAACGGCCTCACTTTATGCTATGGCTGTTGAATCATGGACTCTTAGCTAGAAGAAGCCTTAGAAAATATCTATCTCATCATAGGATTTGGAGTGATAAAAAATGACCTCAGGGTATATGAAGGCAACTTTGGGGAGTCCATCTTAAAACCAGAAAGACCTGGGTTTGAATCCTGCCTCTGGCTCATAGTGGCTTTGTGACCCTAGGCTGGTTGCTTGACCTTTCAGCATTCTAAGTAACTCTCTTAAGACAGAACTCACAATCTTTTTTTTTTAATGTTCCTGAATTTTGTTGGTAGCTTCCCCTTTTCCTGATAAAACTTCAGAAAAATGAATTTAAAATACATAGAATTTTAAAGGAAACTAATTCTAGCAAAATATCTACCAAAAAAAATTGTTTTAAGTTCATGGATCCCAGATTGAGAACCCCTGCTACAAGACTCCAAGTGGCATGGAAGGTGCTACCTGCCTGGAGAGGAGTTTCCTATACTAATAACCTGGTATAAAATTACCACTGCAGGCCCTATTCCTAAAGATCTTTGAGTCCAACATCTGTACTTTAGAGATGAAGAAAATGAAGCCCAAAGAACTGAAAGGACCTACCCAACATCCTAATGAAAATGTCAATGAACTGTCAATGAATTTTGACAAATCTGACAAATGTCAATGAATTTTGGTGACTCTTTTATATTTTTAGTGCAAATAACCACAACCTCTAACAGGTCTCCTCACGAACGCATCCCCCATTCTTGCTTCATTCCTCTGGCAACTTTTCTTCACTGGAGTCCCAGGTGCACCAAGGCAGCTTTACTGCAAAGGAAGCAATCCACTTCTGGAATGTACCACCCAATGCACCTTAATAGCTGCTGAACCCGGCATGATGCTGGCCCCAATCTGCCTGCCACAGGAAGACCGCACCCCTTGTCTGTCAACTATGATACTCAAAAGCCCAGGGCCAAAATTGGCCCAGGAGAATTTCAAACTCAATGAGTCAACATCACTGCTGACCAAACCAGGGATGCCTGGTCTCAGGGGTGCCATCCTCCCCCCAATTAGAGTGCAAGCACATCCTAGGGAGAAGGGAGAAAGTAAAGGATATCCTTTGCTTCATTCCAGCGATGATGATAATGACAAGCACTGTTACAGTACCTGTAGGCCGGAGAAGGCTAAGTCAATGCTATTTCATTAATTCTCCTGACAACCCTGGAAGGAAGGTAAGATTGCTATCGCCTCTATTTTACAGATGAGGAATCTGGGGTAAAAGGAAGGGAATAAGGGCCCACTATGCGTCAGACGCTAAGGTAAGGGCTTTTTACAAATATCATCTCATATGAGCCTCACACCAACCCCGGGACGCAGGTGTTGTTATCATCTTCATGAGGGAAGCAGAGGTTAAGTGACTTGCTCGGGGTCACAGAACCAGTGAGCATCTGAGGCTGAATCTGAACTCAGGTCTTCTAGGCCTAGCGCTCCACCCATTTTGCCATCCATTCAGAGAAAAACAGCGTCCAGAAAGGAGGCTGCAAGTCCCTTAAACTTTGCGTTGAGCAAACCACATTGTGGAGGGTGGGAGGGGTCAGTTGTGGGCATATTTCAGGGAGGATATTCAAGAAGGGACAAATAGACAAGAGAGCAGCCAGGGTGACGGGAGAACTGGGCTAATTTGGGCAAATTACCTGCACTGTTTCAAGTTCTTATCTATAAGTGATAACGATGATGATGATGACATTCTCATAACGCTTTATGACTTGCACAGCATTTTACAAACATCTCACTGGATCCTCACAATAGCCTTGCGAAGTAAGTCCTGTTATTATCACCACTTTACAGAGGAGGAAACTGAGGTACAGGCAGGTTAAGTGACTCTGAAAGGATCACACAGCTAATAGGTATTGAAGCAGTTCTGAACTTAAATCTACCTGTCTCCCAAGTTCAGTACCCCACAAACCATGCCATTCACTGTCTATACTATGGATGTGTGCCCTGGAAAACGTGGCAGAGAGGGAGGGCGACAAGAGCTAAACACAGGGCTGTTTTCAAATATTCGAAGGGCTCTCTTGGGGAAGAAGGATTTTACGTTCTGCTTAGCCTCAGAGGGCAAAATCAGAGGCAGTTTCAGGGAGAAAGATATGAGGAAAAGCTTATTCACGCTCTGAGTAAGACTCATCTCTAGGTCTTGCTATGAGGAAAAACTGCCGAACTGTTGGTGAGCTCCAAAAGCTGTGGGCTGCCTCGGGAAATGAGAGGTTCCGCCCAACTGGGGAGGGGCAAGCAAAGGCTGGATGAACAGCTGCCAGAGGTGGTGGAGAAGGGGCCCTCCCTCATCAGGTACAGGCTAGACAAGATGGCCACTGAGCTCAGCTAGACTCGGATTCCGAGAATGACCAAACACACAGCTACCCCCCTGAATTACTCCCAGAATTCTCTCTCATTTTCTCTCTCTCTCTCTCTCTCTCTCTCTCTCTCTCTCTCTCTCTCCCTCCCTCCCTCCCTCCCTCTCTCTTTCTCTCTGTTGGCACTTTTCCCCCCATGGTAAAAAAGAAAATTCTTTTGTTTGCTTTCAGATTCTCCAAGAACCTAGCTCAGCTGTTTTGTGCTGTGTCAGACTTGAAAATACCCATGGTGTTAAAAGACAGCAATCTGCCAAGACAGCACTGCCAAGAATCCCAAGGCAGCTGTTACCTTGATAGAAACAGGAAATGCATGGTCACCTTGGCCCTGGGACCCTCTCCAGCCACCAACTTCATTCATCACTTGAGACATCCTTACCCTGCAGTCTGGAAAAATCTGACAGTCCTATATGTGTCTTTGAGTACATTTACGTGTGTGAAACTAGAGAGAGAAAGATACAGAGATACAGCTAGATACAGCTATACTGATACAGCTATATATCTACGTGGTGTGTGTGTGTGTGTGTGTGTGTGTGTGTGTGTGAATGTGTATATAGAGAGGGCAGAGGGAAGGAGGGGGATGAGAGGAGGGAGAGAGATCACTGTGTGTGGGTGTCTATTCCTGGAATACTGTATATACTGTCACATAGTAGTAGGCCCTTAATGTTTATTGACTGATTTCTGCTTCTGCTGGTAAATATGCTGTGTTTCTAGATATTGCTACATACTAAGAAGTCAAACAGATTTTAGTTCACAGGATCTGAGATGGGGCTAGGTAAGAATGCCAGTGAAGATGCCATTACAAGAAACCTACTGAAGGCTTACAGGGCACCTGTGTCCCTGATATTCAGACTGTAGCAGCTTGAATATGGCTTCATTTTCTAAAGTTGGAAATCTTATATGGAGAAAAAAAAAACAGACCTCTCCTCACCCTCTCCCAGTGCTCCAGTCTACCAGGAAAAAGTTTAGAACCAAAGTCTAGGCACACAACTGGGCTCTTCTTAAGTAGGTTAAAAACTGCTTCCCATTTTATAATAAATACACATCAGCTTAGCCTTGCATTAATCACTCACCCATCCACCCATAACAAACAGTAATTAGTATTAGGTGAGCAGAAAATATTGTGGCTTTCAAAAATCTTAACCACCAACCCACTTGGCAACTTCGGGGCACTTGTGTTGGTGGCTGGATCACATAACATGGCTACGTTAAGCTAAGATGACTCGAGTTAGGTCCTGATTCTCCTGGTTGCTGGTGCCCTCCCCACCCCCTAATATTATATCATAGATAATCGACATTTTGTATTTACTTTTCAGTCAAAGAGTTGCTCCCCACCCCACCCCCATCCCCAGAATGAGGCAGAACAAACTGGAGAACAGGGACAAGTTTGTTTTGATTTTTTCTATTCGCAATGCCAAGTAAAAAGCCTGGAAAAAACCATTCTCAATGTTACATGGACCCTTAATAAGTTTTTGCTGAGCAAATGGATGGAGGGAGACTTGATCTCCACGTGTACCACATGCTATGTCTGTATTATCCTCCATCACTGTGTAGGTGGGTTAGTGGGGGGCTCTACAGGGATGGGCAGGGAAGAGCTGGGCAAGGGCAATGATTAGAATCAGAGCCCACAGAAATCCTCAAGTCCAGGATTTTTAAACTGCACACTGTAAAATTTTTTTAATATTATAATTATTTCTATAATTTGATTCTTTTGTTACCTTATATATTCAATTTTATGAATTTAAAAATGTTATTCTGAGGAGTTCACAGATAGCAGGCTGCTAAAGGAGTCCAAGACACAAAACAAGGCTGAGAACTGCCCTAATCCCACCCAGATGAGTAGGTAAGACCTATTCAAATTTGGTAGTGGTCAGCTGTGGCACAGTAGAGAGAGACTGGGACCTCAGGGCCAGGAAGAACCGGGTTCACCATCTCCCTCTGCTCCATTCTGGTTCTGTGACCCTGAGATAATCACAGTCTCTCAAGGCTATAGGCAAAGCTCTAGCACAACAACCCTGGCAAGAAGATGCTATCATTTATTATCTCCACTTTACAGACGATCAAACTGAGACTGAGTTCAATGACGTACCCAAGATCACAGAGCTAGGAAGGGTCTGTTGGAGGATGGGAAGTCAGGTCTCCCAGAACGCTATCCGTTATAATACCTAGAAAGATTCTAAGTTAGAGTGAAGGTGCAACCCCACACTGGTCGAGACTGTTGGCGGATCAGTGAAATCACAGGCCCGGTCTCTATCCCTATTACTACAATGTACCGATTCAAATGATTTTCCAAAACTTCCTTTTGAAGTTTGAAAAAAAAAAAACCTAAAGAAAATCATGTTCCCTTTCTATCATGTTAAGCCAAGAACTAGGCATCAGTATCCCTGCAGTGGTGGTGAAAACAGATGGGAGCTGGGAATGGTGGTGCTCACCCATAATCCCTGCTACCAGGGAGGCTGAGGCTGGCATTCTGGAGGAGTCAGGAGCAGCAGGCAGGCTAAGGGGATCAGTGTCCTCACCAAGTTCAGCATTCAGATGGTAAGCCCCCAGGAGTGGGGGAGGGGGGGGGGGAGGGCGGGGAATGACCAGGCTGTCTAAGGAGAGAACAACCGGTGCCACCCAGAGTGGAGCAGGCCCATGAGGGGCTAGCCTGAAAACCATAGGAAGACTCAGTCTTTAAGGGGGAAAAAAAGACAAATGTAATTGTGGAAGGTTCCCTGTGCTCAGCAAAATCAGTACTATATATTTACAGGCAGCAAAGCAGGATTAAGTCTACTGTGGCATCTCCTGCTTCTGCCATTAGAGCAAAGTGTCTTAGTATCCTCAGAAGAGGCTTAAAGCAGCTGCCATTCCACACAATCCAACAGTAAACAATTATTTTCACATGTCAGAAACCTGAAAATTAACCATCACGCATTTAATAAGCTCCTACCCTATGTGCCTGGCCCTGAGCTGGGCAATGGGGAGACAAAGGCAAAAAACAAAACAGTATTTGCTTTCAGGAAGTTTACATTCTATCAGAATGCTGACAATGTGGGTTCTCTCTTCTCTTTCTGTCTCTTTCATCTCTCTTCTTGCTCTCCTTTCTGTCTCTATCTGTTCCTCTGTCCCTCCTCTCTTCTCTCTCTCTCATTTTATTTCTTCCATGTATATGCATGGTAACCTCACAAAGTTCTTTGCCCCAAAAGATCCACTGATAGCTTTCAGGGGGGCCATGAACTTCGATGGGGAAAGAAATTATATTTTTATTTCAATAGAAGTTTTTCCTTTGTAATCCTCTGTATTTTATTTTATGCATTTAAAATTTATTCTGTCAAGGGGCACATAAATTTCCCCAGATATCAAAGGGGTCCATAATATTCCAGAATTTTTTTTTTCTATAATACTGAATACAGAGATATAGGGAGGTTTTACTGAAAGCTGAGGGATATGAGAAGCAGCTCAGTGGCACAGTGGATAGAGCGCCAGGCCTGGAGTCAAATCTGGCCTCAGACACTTACCAGCTGTGTGACCCTGGGCAAATCACTGTTTGCTCCGTTCCCTCATCTGTAAAATGATCTGGAGAAGGAAATGGCCAATCACTCCAGTATCTTCTCCAAGAAACCTTTAATGGGGTCATGAAGAGCTGGACACGACTGAAAACAACTGAACAGCGGATATGGGCACCAATAAAGTCATGACAACCCCTAGTTAAATGTGCAGAGATTCAATCCGACTCAAACAACATTAAGAACCTACTGTGCAAGGTACCCCACCAGGCAGGAGACACCCAACACTCAGGAAGCTTATACTCCCTTGGGGTCCTCACATAAATGCCCACATATACACTGAAGTACAGGCATTAGCATACAAGTTAGCTTCAAGACAGAGATTGCAGAAAGAGGTTGCTCTATAAACCATCTGTCCTAACACAGGATTTCCATCAGCAACAGAAAAACTAGGAGGAAGAAAGAGAGAGGGATGAGAATAACAAAAATGTACATGTCAAGGGCCCTTGACAAATGCAAGGGAAAGCCACATTCTATTGAACCAGGAACAAAATTCATCCAAGACAGGTGGGATGGTGCAGTAGAGAGAACAGCGGATTTGGAGTTGGAAGCCCTGGGTTCACATCTCAGTTCTCACACTGACTCCCTACCGATGTGACCTTGGAGAAGTCATCAAACTCTTGGTCGCCTTAGCCGCAGCTAAGTATCAGTTGCCTTACTTGTAAAATGATGGGGTTGGACTAGGTGACCTCTACCTTCCATCTAGCTCTTAAACTCCGTTCCTATGGCCCATGGCCTCACAATGCTAATTCCTTCCCCTGTTGGGAACTCCACAAGTTCTAAAGGACTCACAGATTTCAAATAGGACAAGCTTGTTCAAATGTCTACCAAGATTAGGAATCCCAGTATTTCAAGATTAAGGGACCTCTGAGGTCATCTATGAGCATAATGAGGTTAGGCAATTTGCCAAAGCCTGAAAACACGCAAACAGACTTGTGATTTGCATCAAATATGCTGTGTTGCAGGTGCTGCTGATTATCCAACATGGAGCCAGGTTTCCTAATGTCCAGTCCAGTGTTCTTTTCCTTATACCACCTTACTTTCTTCACATGCTTTATGTCTAAGGGCCATGCAGAGGATAGGTCCCGTGACAGTAAGCCACAGATTTTAGAGATGAGAATAAGCATCAAGACCACAGAAGCAGCCTAGTGCTCTTGTCTTCATCCCACCATAGCTCACTGTCAACAGATCAAGCACAACAGGAGACAAGCGGCATCTGAATTCTGACCACTGTTCTGATTAGCATTGGTTGATACCAACTTTGCAAGCCCTTGGGATGATGACAAAGCACAAGTGATTATTGGTAACCTGAGCAACAACCACCGTGTGACAGAGAATGAAAATGAGAATCTGGCCCAATATGTTGGTCTTAAGCCTGACTTATGAGGGAAAACCTTTCAATTACTTGAACAGATCCCGATGAACAAGGGGGAGCCATAATCCAGCCTCTCCTTCCAGACCCTCCATTTATGGAGGGTGCCCTGACCAACCATCTTTTCATTTCCACTTGGCTGCACTCCTATGGACTTCGTCATGCCCCCATACTGGGTAACCCTGCCTCCCCTCCCCCCTTCCCCTTTTCACCTTTTTTTTAAATTTTTATTTAAATTTTTATTTTTTTTTGTAGGGGGAAGGCAGGGCAATTGGGGTTAAGTGACTTGCCCAAGGTCACACAGCTAGTAAGTGTGTCAAGCGTCTGAGGTCGGATTTGAACTCAGGTCCTCCTGACTTCAGGGCCGGTGCTCTATCCAGTGTGCCACCTAGATGCCCCTCACCTTCTTTTTATGTGCTGTCTTTCCCTATTAGATGATAAGCTTCTTGAGGATAGGTGCTTCTCTGTATCTCCAGTGCTTAGTTCAGTGCCCAGCACACAGCAAACACATAATAAATATTTACCAACTGACTTTCTTCTTGGAGGAAGGAAGGAAGGAAGGAAAGAAGGAAGGGAGGGAGGGAAGGAGGAAGGGAGGAAGGAAGGAACGGAGGGAAGAGGGAAAGGAAGGAAAAAATAGAGAAAGAAAGAAATGAAGGAAAAAAGAAAGAAAAACAAACTAGGAACATGTATAGGTAATATATAACGTATATATTCCCCCTTACATTCTTATGTTGCATATACAACAAACACCAATTGCAACTAATGCCATTAATACCATAACTCCAAGGTTGGGATACAGATGCCTGAAATGGAAGTTGGGCCCTGAGGAGACCTCTTTGAAGACCATGTCAAAGAATGTCTGGTGTTGGTTCCATATTTTACGCGTGTCAAAGGACAGAGGGCTGGGCCGAAGAGTATGTGTAGGCTCTGGGGTGTGACTACACCTGCTCCAACCATCAAACTCAAAAAAGAAAAACACGGACTCTAGGGAATAATTCAAAGAAATAAGCATTATCTGCACTAATGCTTCTTTGAGGCAGATTGCAGGATTTTGAATTAAAGGGATCTGTGAGAGCATCTAACCTGGGATCTACAGGCCCCCAAGAACCTCATGGATAAATTTCAAGAGGTCTGGGAACTGGGAAAGTTACACCTTGATTTTCACAAACCTCGAATTTCCTTTTGAAACCTCCACGTTTTATTTGATACATTTAAAAAAGCATTATTCTGAGAAGGGTCCACAGGCTTGGATCACCAAAGGGATCCATGACACATACAGGTGAAGAACTCTGGCTCCATTCAACCCCCTCGGTTTAGAGAAAATGAAACTGAAAGCCAGAAAGGCTGAGTGCCTGGCACAGAGCCCACAGCAATGCAGTGACAAATTCACGATAAAGGAGGCATAACTGAAAGCCAGGCTTTTTTTTTCCCCTGAGAGCACAGTTTCTCAGAGCCTGAGAAGATAAAAGGGAAAGCCAGCCTCTAACAAAGTTGGCCACACCACGCCCAGCATTTTGCACAATACTTCTGGCTTTACTGTTTAGCCCGGGGGGGGGGGGGGGGGGGGGGGGGGGGGGGGCCTGGGGGCTAACGGAAAGGAACTTTCCCCCAGAGTAGGGCCAATCTGCCCACAGCTAAAGAAGCGGCTCTGCTTCAAACAAATTGTTATGGAATGATATCATGTATAAACCCCATATCAGACAACGCAGGCCTGTGTTTGCAGAGTCCCTGAGCTAGAGGCCCTTCCTCCTGACCTTTAACCCACCCCATCAGTCTGGAACCATGCCAAAAGTTTTTCTTGGGAGAAATCCAAAATAATATTCAATTAAGACCAATCCTAGGAAAGGTTAATTTTCTTAGTACATGACACAGCTGTGGCTGTAACTTGTCAAATGTTTCTTTTAGCACTGGCTATTTCAACACCCAGAGCGTCAGGAGCTTTAGACTGGTGATATGAGTATAGCAACGGATTGGTTTAATGAAATCAGAGGGAGGATTGGGGGTCAACCTTGGAGATAAGACCTGGGTTCAGGTCCTGCCTCAGACTCACTTAACTGTGTTCTAAGATTTCAGGTTCTAATAGCATAACAGCCAATCTACAAGGGTAGAGGGAGTTCCCACATGAAGAATCACCCAACGCTATTGTTATAAGAGGTCTAGAGACTCCTCTCCAAAAATCTATTATTTATTTTATGACACTAATTACCTTTAAAGTTTACATATTTCCATGCCCAGAAACACCCTTTATTGCTGTAACATACCCTCCAGATAACGTTCTTATCAGGCCTGACTTTCCTCTACATCTTGAGATGGCCTTTGGCCAAAAGCAATAAAGTGATAACCTAACTTCACTCGATATGAAACATTTTATGGACTACCAGAGAATACTTAGTGCCAGAAAAAACGAAAGTGAAAGACCATGGAAGGTAGATGGTAGCTACTGAATGAAAACTGCCAAGTAGCTAAGGAAGAATTCTATGCCTACTGTGGTATGTCTTTGAAGGACAGGAAATGTAAACACCCCTATCAACCTACTCCACTGTAAGAGGGAAGATCTGGAGACAGGAAAGAGAAAAAAACAGCCATGAAATCTTGTGTCATTTGGAATAATGAGACCAGGAAGCTCTTTTCCCAATGACTCACTTTGTCTATTTAAGAGAAAGTAAAATTGCAAATGACTTTACTGATTTTTTTCCCCTTTGCACCAAATGCTAGCCTACTGAACCAGGATAAAGTAGCCACTGCTTTTAAAAAACTACCCCCTTATGACGATTAAAAAACTACCCTCTTATGACAGTGCTTTAATTAACTTTCCCACACTGACAGAAAACGGTATCCTCATGGTATGAGAAAGAAGAAATATGAAAATAAAAATTTTAAAATGACAAGCAGAAGTTACACATAACAACCCAAAAGAGGTTTGTTTGAGTTCTGTCTCTGACATTCACTGTGCAAACCCTAGGCATGTCAATTAACTTTGCTAAGCCTCAGCTTCTTCATGTGCAAAATGGTCATCATAATACTTGTAATGTCACACAACTGTTGCAAGGCTCAAATGAGCTAATGAAATGTTATAAATATCAGTGATTATTAGTGCCACCAGAGATCAAGGCAAATGAGAAATGAGAAAACATTGCAAGGAAGGATCCCAAGAAAAAAAGAGAACCTAAAGCAATAATCACCATAATTAGATGAGGGAATTACAGATGGTGACTTTGGTCTTGGAGTCCGAGGCCAGTGTCTCATCTCATTTGACAAGTCTCTTTTGAGTCTGGGGAGCTCTTTGATGTCAGAGAGCTTGGAAGTCAGAGCTGCTCTATTAAGGGAGCAGAAGAAAAGAAGAGAGAAGAGGCCAGGCCACCAGGGTTGGGAAAGGAAGGCTCCCACATGGAACTCTCAGATCTGATCATCACCAGCAGGAGAGTCAGATTCAAATGTCCTCATAGGGTGGTTCCACAGAAGCCAGGGCCTCTTTGGGATGGGGGGGCGGGGGGTGGTGGGGGGTCTGATGCTTACCGAGAGCGTGGCTACAACTACGGCAGGACTCAGTGAGACTGACAATTGTCTGCTGCACGTCTGCCCGGGGAGGAGTGGGCGGGGGATTGGGGTTTTTCCAGCCATTACATTTACAAGATTCCTCGGCCTGAAAATTTAAAAAGAGAGAGACAAGTTTATGTAACAGACTGTATAACATGGGCTGATTGCTTTGTATAAGACAATACAGATGAGTTATGAGACAGCTGACTACAGACATTCTGACTCTGCATTTTCTAGAATAAATAGAGAACTAGCAGACAAAGTGAGAAGGGTCTATGTGTTGTTTTTTGGTTTTTTTTTTGGGGGGGGGGGGGCGTCTTTGCCTCCACTGATTCTGACAATCTTCAGCCATCAGCAACAGCCAGTTCAGAAAGTAAGCCAACAGCCCATGTCCCATGGCATCTACCCTTTACTCTTGCTGACCCTGCTCTTGGCAAGTATGAAGCATAGGATTCCAGAGGCATCCACTGGAAATGTTTCCTGGTGTCTTCAAGGTGCCAAACCAGTCCCCCACGCCCTGCTTTAGCCTGCTGTGCAGCTTAGCAAGACCTTGGCAGGCAGGCTCTAAACAGCCCCCATTTGCTCAATGGGGTTTTCACCCACCTTGGCCCTGAGTTGATAACAAGAAGAGAAAGGGAAGAATGGAGTGCAGAAATGTGTGACAGGTACCTGAGGGCACAAGAAAGCAGGAAGGGACACAGTGAGAAGGTCTCCTCCAGGGTCTTTTTTAGGGTAGCAAAAGAAGATAACCATGTCTAGCCAAGACCATGCTCCTGGGGCCTTTCTGCTTTCATCAGTTTATCCTTGTGAAATACTACAAGATTACTTAATTTCACGAATCAGAGAGCCAGAGCTGAAAGGGTCCTTGGAAGTCATCTGCTCCAACCCCCTCATTTTTACAGATGAGGAAACTGAGGCTCAAAGATATTAAAATGGTCCCCTGATCAGTAAGTGTCAGAGACAGGACTTGAATCCTGTTCTTCTGGGCTCCAATAGCAGTGATCTATTTACTTTGCCACATTTGCATTCTTATCATGCATGGCATGAGATATAAGTGGATTCTGAGGCCTAAAGCTTACCAAAACCCTTTGAAGCAGCAAAACATTCTTTTTTCAAAACATTTTTAAAAAATGAAATATTAACATTGAGAACTATCTTTACCAAATGTACTATATACATCATGGCCCTCTTAACGGGACTACATACGCAAAATAAATTTACCGTCTTTCTCCTGATGAGTCAGGGTCATCAGTATTATCAAATATTATACTGTGTTACTTGTCAAACATTTATTTAATAAACATCTATTAATTATCTACTTTGTGCAGAGCTCTGTGCTTGGTTCTGAGAGCCAGGATTTCCTCATTAACCTCCCCCACACCCCCAGCCTTGACGAAGCTTACAGTCTAATGCCCTTAAAGTACCGTCTTCCAGGGCACCGAAGAGCACAGGGTTGATTGACTGTGCTTAAACCAAACAGCCCAAGACCACTATGCTTCTACAGAGATGCTATCTGCTCCAGCTTGCAGCTGGCACTTCTCCAGACATCGTCCATGCCTCTGCCTCTAACAATCCTTCCTTTCTCATTTGCTGCGTCTCTTTTGTTGTGGGTGAAAAAAAACCAGTAAATAAAAATGATTTAAATTTTATTTGTATTTATTCTTTTGATGTATATTCTGTACAGAGATTATCTTCCCTATCAAAATTTCAGCTCTTTTGTTTTATTCCTGGAATTTGTATGCCCGGAGCAGTGCCTGACACATGCTTAATAATCACATGCTGATCGATTAATCTCTAATTCCTAAGCAAGCTCCTAAAAGCCCATTCTACAGAGGAGAGTATAAAGGCTTTAGTGAATGAGATGGCTGCTCATGGTTTTCCATTTTTCTGCTCTCATCTTTTTTCCTCATGGCTGAAATTAGCAAATAAGTGAAGTTTTATTGTCTTGACTTACTTGGTAGAGGGAAAAGAAGGGAGGGAGGGAGGGAAGGGGGGCGGAGAGAGAATCCCCTCCATGAGACAATACGTGAGGAGACTAAAAAAAAAATCCTATACAGGCTGAAGAGGGGTGCAGGGAAATAGCTTTGTCCTGACAGCAGAATGCCAGAGTCTTGCAGGGAAAGCAAGCTATTCTCACAGGTATCCCTCCTCCCCTCCCCTTCCCCCCCACCCCCATACAAATCCCACCTTGAAACTCCAAGGATGGAAATAGCAGTGCTAGGAAAGAAGTAACACGGAAGTCATGCCTGGAGTCCTCAGCTATGCCACATACTGGGCACCCATCTCTACACCCAGCACCAAAGAAATGGAAGGGGTCACTGTCTTGCCTATAGAATCTTGTGAAAATTTAGAGACAGGGAGAAATGCCACGGAAAACATTAAGCAATGTAAAATATATGTATACGTGTGTATATCTGTATACACACACACACACAGACAAATATTTGAAATTTATAGACAGCAGAGTACAAGGTGGGTACAGGTAAGGAACCATCCTTAAATGCTGAGGAAGTATGCCCCTACCAGCTGCCCCCTCCATTTTAACGGCTGCTACACCCAGATTTTACAAACAGCTGGTCTGATCCTGATGCCCTAGTAGAGACTGGTTGTGTTTAGACAATGGTAAATAGCAACAAAACAGCAACAACATACAATGATACATGCCCAAATGGAGGCAGAGAGAGAAGGTGAGAGAAGGAGAAGGTGGCATAGAGAGGAAAAAGCAAACAGAAAACTTTTACATTCCAATGAATACTTTCTAACCCAAAGAACATGGATGGAAGTCACCTGAAGAAACGGGCAGGGGGATGAGGGGTGGGACTTAAAGGAGGAGCACGCGATTGAAGGGGTGAAGGGGCAGGGCACAGTAGGCAGTATCCAGTAGCCCAGGACTGGTACACTCCTAATGATCTGGAAACCAGCAAACCCCAGTGAGCAAGTTAATGGTCCCAGTGTAGGCTGGAGTGGGTGTGAGCGGAAGCCTGGGTGCCTTGGAAGTAACCCGAAGGTGTCAGCCTGAACACTGAACCAGCTTCAGATTTGGCTAGAGGGTGAGAGAAGGGTGAGGAGGCTCTGCCCAGGCCAACCTGACCTAGTTGCCAGGCCGCCTCCCTCCTGCCTCTTGCATTTGCCAATACAGAATGAGCCGCGATGATAAAGCAGATCAGACTCTGCCCAGTGCTGATGACCTCAATCAGAGGTGCCTGAGCTCCTCCCGACTGTATGCTTTAGAAGGAGAGTGCCTAAGAGGCGGGAGGGGTTCTTAACTGGGGTCCCTGGTTAGATTTCAGGGGGTCTGTGAACATTGATGGAGGGAAAATTACATCTTCCTTCTCGCTATTTTATTTGTTTACATACTATCTCCATTAGATCATAAGCTCCTTGAGCGCAGGGACTGTCTCTTGCCTCTTTTAGTATTCCCAGTACTCAGTGCCTAGCACATAGTAGGTGCTTAATAAATGTTTATTCACTGACTCCAAGTCCAGACACCTATCCATTCTACCACGGTGCCTTTCAGGAAACCTCAATGAATATACATAAATATAAGGCTGGAAAACTATGATTCTCCATTTCTGGAGACCCTCAGGAAAAAAATATCAGGATGTTGATTTCCAAGGTCTATTCTCCAGCAGGTTTTTGAGGTTGTCCTTGCATCATAGGGGTTGGTCAACTGGGCAGGCAGCCTTACGGCTGCTCAGGAACAGGCCCCTTTGCCTTAGCTGCAGACCCAAGCTGCCTCGGGAGGATGAGATGCATTTCCTCATATCCATATGTTAGAATCCCAAACACAAGTATACTTGGTCTATGGGCAGGCAGGAGCTTCAAGGGAAGCTTTCCAGGGATGGAAATGAAAGTATCAGCAGCCTGTTTATTTAATACCTACCAGGCCCTCTCTGAAATAGTATAGTGCAGTGACAACAGGAGGTTAACCAAAGGTATTTATTAAGCACCCACTACGTAGAAGGTCCTGAGCCAGAAGAGTTAGAAAAGGGTCTGTCCTCTGCCCCAAAGGGGCTTCCGGTCTAGTCATATCTAGAAATATCTTTCATCAGCAGAAGACTGGGCAGGAGGAGATGAAAATTTCTGGCCACAGCAACAGAGCTATGCTTCTAACAGAATCAATTCATCAGCTAGCATTTATAGAGGACCTACTATGTGTCAGACACTGCACTAGATGAGGGGAACTGAAAGACAAAATTAAGAACCAAGGAGCTTGCACTGAGACTTTGGGAACACCACACACACATACACGTATGTACATATGTATGTATAAAATAAATAAAAGAGATGGGGGTGGAGTATGTCATCACAGCTAGGACCATCAAGAAAGGCCTCACGTACTTGAGGGAGTAGAGGTACAGTGGTACATTTCAGGCATGAAGGAGGAGGCAAAGGAATTGGATGCAAATTCAGAGATAGACTGTACATCTGTCTGTCCTGTAAAAGGACAATAGAATGGCAGGAGCGTGCCCAATGGGAGCCCCATCCCCCACACGTTCACAACACACTCTGCCTGCTGCCGGCTCCCATCAACGAGGCTGAGAGGCCTGCTTCTGGAAAGCTAGGATGATGGGTAATGTGAAGGACCCTGCTCCCTAATTCAGAGTCCAAGTATTCTTTCTGCTCATCATCTCAGGGTCCCATTGACAAGACATCCATTACCCAAGGAAAAGCAGGAGAATCAGTTTGGCTGAACCACTAAGGGAAGGGGAATAACATCTTACAAAGTTAGAAAGGCAGTTTGGAGCCAGGATGGAAAGAATTTTAAATGCCAACAGAGAGATTTATCTTTGATACTAGAGGTAATAGAGTCTAGAGAGTTTAATGAGCAGGAAGGAGGGCACCACATGGACAAGACCGGTGCTTCAAGAAAATCCCATAGGCAGCTATGTGAAAGATAAATTGGTGAGGAGAAGTGCCTGTTCAGTCTTTTTGTTTGTTTTTAATCATGTCCAACTCTTCATGACCTCATGTGGAGTTTTCTTGGCAAAGATACTGGGGTGGTTTGCCATTTCCTTCTCCAGTTCATTTTACAGATGCGTAAAGTGAGGCAAAAAGGGTATAGTGACTAGTCTAGGGTCACACAGTAAGTTTCTGAGGCCAGATGAGTCTTCTTGACTCCAGGCTTATCACTCTCTAGCCACCTTGCCACCTAGCTTCCCCCTTAGGAAAAACTTACAGTAACATTATTACAATGGTCTAAGCTTGCTTATTTACTAACAGTGTGACTTTAGATAAATCACATCCCCCATCAGGCTCCTCATTAAAAACAGAGAGATTAGACTAAATCGGCAGGTCTAAAACTTTGTGGTCCCAGAACCACTTCATGCTCCTAAAAAGTATTGAGGCCCTTCAAGGAACTTGTGTTTATATGGGTTGGGTCTATTCATATTAACACATTCAAAATTAAAATATCTTAGTATTCTTATGAAAATGGTTTTGACTTTGCAGACCGCCCCCTGGAAGGGTTCCTGGTGTAAGAAATGGGAGGAGGAGTTTTGTTTCCACAGAACTAAAGGTGTGCTTCCCTGCCCTCCCCCACCCCAGCTTTAGCAGAGACCAGGCCTCAAGGTCGGTCAGGTGAGAGGTCAGAGGCTTGTACGCATGTGCATACTTTTTGAGAAGGCAGTCTAGGGAATTAGAGAGGCCAAACCCACTTGAACCTGTTCAAGCTTATCTAGGGTCTGGTCTTGGTCAAGAATCCAGGCCTACTGATTTGCATCATTTGCATATGTTAAAGAGGGAAAGTAGGGGAAGTAAAAGAATATAGTTTAATCCTAAACTAAGACAAGGAAAATCTAATTAACTTCACTTTTGCTTCTGTATCCTTATTATCCTATTTATATAAACTGTATAACCTAGGAAAACTATGTAAAAAAACAAAGATTGTAAACTAACCATGACTCTAGCAGGAGTGGAGGGAATGGTTACCCCTGCTCCTGCAGCTGTATCAGTGTGAGTGTTCCCTTGAGCACTGCACCTGTTCTCCCGGGGAACGTAATAAAATGCCTTCCTCTGCCCACTCTGGTCCTGAGTTCTTTGGGTGTGAATGGGCAAATCACATGGGTTTTCCTAAGGTCAAGTGAAGGGAAGCAACAGGCAGCGGAAGCTCGCCAGGCTTACTCCTGGATCTTGTCTTGGGGTGTCCTGTGATCCCCACTGCGGTGTTAAGAGGGCTACCACTCTGGATTCCCTTGGGGAGCCCTGTGGTCTGCACAGCCTTCTTAAGGGGACATCACGTGGGACTTCCGGCCCTGTCTTGGGAGCCTTGTGATCTTACTGCCATCCTAAGGGGCCATCACTTGGATCTTCCTTATGGTCTGACCCCTAGGAGGCCCTGTGATCCCCACAGATTTAAGGGATGGCTACCACTTGGTCTTCCTCTGGGAGTCCTATGGTCTGTACAGCCTTCCCTAGGGATTATCACAGGGTTCTTCTTCAGGACTTTGGCCCTGCCTAGGAAGTCTAGTGATCCCCAAAACCACGTTTCTCACACTGGTTCCTGTGATTCCTCAGGATCCCCAGCCCACATCTAAAGAACCGATCGATATACTTAGCCTATATCAGATTGTATGCTGTTTTGGGGAGGGAGACAGGAAGAGGGGGAGAAAAAATTTTGGAACTCCAAATCTTATTAAAGTGAATGTTGAAAACTATCTTTACATGTAATTGGAAAAAACAAAATACTATTAAGTGGGAAAAATAAAGGTAAACAGTCAAAGATTTAAAAAAAAAAAGAATCCCCAAAAGAATTAAAAAAAAAAAAAGAACCACTAGACTCGGTGATCTCCAAAGACCATCTAAATTCCAAGCAACAATAAGTTGCAGCCCAGTTACTGGTGTGCACTGGGAGAAGGAGTTTCCTCCCAGTCCAAAAACAACAACAACTTCTAACAACAGTCTAAAGCACAAAGGGGTTTGAAATCCTTATTGGTGGAGGGAATGTTCTCTCCAAAAGAGAGACCCTGAAAGTATACTGGAGGAAGGGCCACCTGTGCTGTCAGCACTGGCTTCACTGAGGAAGGTGACATCCCAGGATTCAATGCTTCTCTCAAACCTGGGAAGGAGAAACAAGAAGGCAGAGAGACAGAGACAGTGACAAAGGACAAGGAAACCCAGCTCAGCCCCTGACAAGGGATCAGGGAATGAGGGCAAAAGTGGAATTTGACAGTGCCTAGTCACCCAGGGAAGGAGGTCACTTATAAAGACAGGAGAAACAGCTGGGAGGTCTGCAAGCTCTCCTTCCTTCTTCACTCCTTTCCAGGCCTTCAAAGATCCCTCAACAGAAATGAGATAAGCAAAGATAAAGTCATTGGTTTAGGGCTTTTTCACCCTGGCTTTGGAGTTGAGCTAATGGAAAGGCCATGGAGGAGACAAATTCCAAACTGAGGAGTTCCTATTTTTTTTTTTCCTAGAGGCAGTAGGGAGTCCATGAAGGTTCTTGAGAGAAAGATATGTCAAGGGCAGAGTTGTGCTTTAAGAAGGTTCAGATGGCAGCTCTCAAGAAGATTGGATCCAGCAAGGAGACACCAGAAGCCAATAATCTATGTGAGAGGAGATAAGGGCCTGAAGTAGAGGAGTGGCTGGTGTGTTTTGTGCTTCAGATAAAAAGAACACGATATAGTACCAAGCTAATAAGGAAGCAAGCCCCACCCAACCCCCTTTCAGTAGCAAATGCCCTGGGCAGTGCTGGAAGTAACACAAGAGAATTGCTTCCCACCCTGAATTTTCAGGTTTCTGCTTAACTAATAAATTCCATTAGCCCCACCTCCCCACTATCACCATCATGGGAGAAAATCCAGGCAGGGATGGACAATTCTGTTCAACTCTAAAGCTATTTGGATAGCAAGAGTTCCCCTAGAGCAGGAGAGGAGGGTAGGCACTCCAGCAAATTTGGGAGGTGTCTTCCACCCCCACAGCCACCACTAGTGGGTCTGGCACAAACAGTGTTTCACAGACAAATGGCAAATTCCATTTGCAGAGAAAATAATTCTCCCCACATCACTTAGAAGACATGCTGAGGAACAATGGATCTTGTTTGGGAACCACTAAACAGCATCCAGTCGGTCATTTCTGATGGGAAAGGTCAACAGGAGAAGAACATGAGGCTGGCTAAAGAGAAGGGTTCCAGGGGAATGCCAAGACAACAAACATCTTTAGGTCTTTGCTCAGCAGCCCCCAATCCCCGCCCCCACTGCCACCACACCCCATATTTAAGGGATCAGAAATGGAGCCTTTTCCCCAACCTGATGTTTGTACAAACTCCCAGTTTCACCAAGGTTTAAGCCAACGAGTAACAAACCGGTAATAATCCTTAAGTAGAGACAATGAGGATTTTCTACCCATGCAGAACCTATCAGGATAAGTGCAATCCAAGCAAAAAAGACAAAAAACCACCAGCAGCCATCCCTCACCTACCTCACTGCTACCAGCAGGCTCTTTGTACTGTTTAAAAGAATACATACTGTACTGTGCCGACTTAAATTCATAAAGCCTCACAGGCCTGCCCCGCCCCCCCCATGCAATAATGGATCCTGCTCAAATCAGTCACAGATGAAATAATCTGTGTGAAAAGCTCAATGAAGCAACCTAAAACAAACACTGATTCTGTGGCCTTCTCCCCACCCCTGACCCCAGTGGAGGAGGAGGAGGAAGAGGAAGGCCAGAGTCCCGACACCCCAGGTAAAGACCCCAGCGGATGAGGAGGAGCCAAGCTCAGCATTTCCTGGGTCTCACTGTTCTATCCCCTCACTTAGGAGGGCTCCCCATCCCAGTCAGGGATCTTGCCTTTCTTCTCAGCTCCAGGCCTTGTCAGACACCTCCAATTCGGTGTCCTGAAGGTATCAAAAACTTGACCTGCCCACCGTGAACTCAGTCTTCAATATTCAAGCCACTGCTCTCCTCTTTCTGTACAAGGCACCACCATCCTTCTGGTCACTCAGGTGACCCCTTCTCCCACCCCCATTCTACCTCTCCATGCCCCTTTTTCTCTATTCACAGTCACCCCTATATTTTAGGTCCTCATCACCCTAGGCCATAATTACACTGATCTCCTGGCTTCCAGTGCCTCCCCTCTCAATCCCTCCTTCACTTAGCCACCAGACTAGCACAGGTCAGACTAGGTCATTCTCTGGTCCAGAAGCTTTCCCAGCCCTCTCTTGCCTCAAATTCCTCAGAGTGACATTTATGCATCTGGCTCCACATTATCCCCACCTCCCACCCCAAGATTCTTTCTCATTTTTCCCTTTTGAGCTCTCTCTCTCTATAATCCAGCCAAAACAGTAGACAACCTGCTGCTTCCTGAATGCAGAATTTTATCTACTACCTCTGGGCATTTGTACAAGCTGTAACCTAGGCTGGACCTGGAAAAGCACTCCTTCCTCATTTCTTAGAACCCAGAACTTCCTCAAAGGCTTAGCTCAGGTACCACCTCCTCTAGGAGGCCTTTATTAAGCTTCTTTTGAGTTCACTGTCTCCTCAAATTATCCCATCTATACCCTTCCATGGATGTTATTATCTAGTATATACTTATTTATTTGTATTCAATATCCATTCTGTACCCCCACCTCTCACAGAATTTAAGCACCTGGAGGGAAAGGCACTATTTACCTATGTCTTTTAGTCTCCAGTGCCTAGCATACATATTTTTTTCAGTAAATTCAGTCCTGTCTGACTCTTTGTGACCCTCTTTGGCATTTCTTGGCAAAAGTACTGAAGTAGTTTGCCATTTCCTTCTCCAGCTCATTTTACAGGTGAGGAAACTGAGGCAAACAGGGTTAAGTAACTTGGCCACAGTCACACAGCTAGTAAGAGTCTGAAGCCAGATTTGAACTCGGGAAGACGAGTCTTCCTTTAGCTGGCTCTCCATATAACAGGCGAGATGGTGCATTTTTCCATACTTCCCCTCCTGAGTACCCTTTTTGTGCCACCTGAAATATTCCACATTAGGACTACCACCTTTTCTGATGAAAAACAGGAAAACGGGTCTCCCCTCGAAAGACATTTTCCCCACCTCTCCTTAATCAGCCAAGATGGCTGCTGTCTCAAGGAACTTTCAAAGGACTAGTGGGTGGAGATGTAGCAGCCTTCCCAAAGCACCTTTCTGGAGACCCCCTGTCTATTTTAGGGATGATCTTCCAAGCCAATTACTATATTAAGTGCCTAGGGCAGAAAGGGCAAGTCTGCACAGATTATGGAGCTTCCTATGGGGCAGAGAAGGAGGCCACAAGTCAGCTTCAATCAGGCTCACTACGAGAGAGAGAGAGAGAGAGAGAGAGAGAGAGAGAGAGAGAGAGAGAGAGAGAGAGAGAGAGAGAAAGAGAGAGGGAGAGAGGGAGGGAGAGAGAGACAGAGAGAGAGAACTACAGTGGGGAGCCAGGGTTATAGGCCCAGTGAGTCTGTTAGCCCTTTTTATAATGAGAGGATGCAGGTAAGGCAACTGCACAAGAGGAGAAAGAGCCCTGGATCTGGAAGCCGCCAGACCTGACTTCAGAGAAATGTGCCCTTGGCAAGCCGCTCAATCTCTCCGAGCTTCCATCTCCCCATCTGCAAAAATAATGCTAAGAACACTTGGTGGTAGGCATCAACGAGATCATGTGTATAAAGTGCCATGGTTATATTATTATCACATTACTATTATACGACGTTCAATTAAGAGGGTAATAAGAATAAAGTTGCTTAAACTAGCTAAACAAAGGAGTTATAAGCTCAATGACAGAGATGAAAAGCAAATAGGCATCAGCAGCAGGGTTGGTGATGAGTAAGACGGGTGTGAAGATGTTTTGGATGCTGTCCAGATGGAAAGGAACCAGAGCACCAAAGCATTCTACAGAACAGACACAGTAAGTCGTCAGAACTCGAATAACCAAAGCAGCAACCAAAGGTCCCTTCTGAAGACCAATCACGGAAGGGCCACCTCACCTCCTGGAATAAGAGGCGAGCGACCAGAGACACAGAATCCCGCGTGCATTATCCAGTGTTGCTGATGCGTCCGTGTGCTTGGCTGGTGTATATGGACTTGATCTAGAGCAGGGCTCCCACCCAAAGAAAGGAGGAGGCAGACAGACTGGTGAGGAGTAGGAGATATGGCGGGAAAAGCACCAACAAAACACTTGTTTTTAAATGCACAGAAGCTTAAAAAAAGAGCGGACAGGACACAAATAACAGTAATTGTCACTACCTTTTAAATTTTCCATGTATACATATGTACATACACACATCCATATAGGCACATATAAACATATACATATTACATGTACATGTGTCCATACACATATACATATATACCAATGTGAATATATACACATATGTGGATATGCACACACACATATTTATCTTTTTTAAGCCATATTAGAGAAGTTCAGTTTCTCATATGAGCCTCATCTCTATTCCTTGCATCTTAAATGTCTGGGTTTGCTGATGACTGTTAAGTTGATGATAATTTTTTAAAATGCTCATCGTTTAGAGTTCTAAAATGATATATTCAATGGTTTTGACAGTTTCTTTTTAGAAGGGGATCCACAACAAAAGCATGCCACACATGAATGAAATAAGAAATCTGCCTCTCCCATCAATGTGCTAAATAGGAGGGGCATATAACCACTGTCTCTAGGGCTGCACTGCCAAGAGTCATTAGTCTAGCTCTGCTTGGTTCTGAAAGGTGAAGCCGGGAACCATTGGTGGGGAGAAGTTACAAAGGGCTGGAAGGAAAAAACTTCACATCTTCCCAGAATATCCACAAGGAGCTCAGGTGGCCTTGGGAGGATGGGGACCCTTCCCCCCAACTGGAGGCCATCAAACGGAAGCTGAAGAATGACCACTCAGTACCACCCTGAATTTTTTTTTCAGGTAAGGTTTGAATGAGTGGCCTCTGTGGTCCCTTCCAACTCTGCAAGGCCAGGAGGCCATGAAGTCCAATGAATTTAGTACAATGCACATCTGCAAATAGCCCCCCATATTTATGAGGCAGTTGAGTACTGTATTTGGAATCAAAGGACCTGTGTTCAAATTCCAGCTAAGTCACCTGTGTGACTCTTGGCAAGGCACTTAACCTCTCCCTGGGACTCAATTCCAGGGAAATAAAATGAAGGAATAGAATTCAAGCGCTCTGTGGTTCCTTCCACCTCCACGTCTATGCTCGATCGCTTGGGGACCTTCCTACGTACATTTTTGTTTTCATTGCCTGCAAATTCTAGTCATGGAACAAGACAGCTTCGATCCGGAGACTTAAAGAATTATCAATATTAAAAAGGATTGGTATCCTTGTGGATGTAGATGAGGACCTTAATATTCTAATAAGGATATTAGATTCATTACTTCAGTGGCTCCATGATCTTGCTGATGTGGGTATTCCCTCCACAGGGCCAAACCGTGTAACCCATCTAAACGTTTTCATGCTGGGAGGCCCATAAATCCATGGAATGCCCTGGGAACCTTACTCTATGGTACTTCCCATTCACTGAGTAGCAGTTAAAACCTCAAGCTCTTGGGAATTAAATGGCATCATCAGGAGTCTGTGATGGCTTCCTTGTGTACAGATAGCTACTTCTTCCATTAGGGCAACCTCTGAAGGGGTAGGAGAGAGACAAGTGTGAACAGGCATCTCTGCCGTCTTTTCACTGATGCGGCAACCAGAACATTTAAAGATGAAGCAAACAGAGAGGAAGAGGACCGATGCTCCACAGCGAATACTAAGTGTTACATCATTGTCCTCTCTCTTCATGGAAGAGAAAGCCACCACCCATACTTTTTAAAACAGGTTCAGTCTTCTAGCTGGTGACAATCAATCAATCAAAAAGCATTTAAGCGATTACTACTGGCTGGGGATACAAAGTCCTTACCCTCAAGAAGCTCTTAGTCTAATGGGTGAGATAATGTGTCATTGAGTAAGCAGACACAAGACACATACAGGGGCTGAAGGGTAATCTTAGAAGGGAAGACACCATTAACTCCTAGCAGGCAAACCACTGTTGATCTATTCCAATACGAAGTACTCTATAGAGCCAGACAGCATATTTTTGTCTTTTCCTTCCAAAAGCTTGCCACCCCTTCTGTTGAATGGAAATGTACTTCCATGTTATAACAGAACTCAATGTGAAAATAGACCATGCTTTAAAAAAAGTCTTCCCATCCTAGTCATTTCCCAATATATCTTCCCTCCTTAAAACAAAGAAAAAAAGCTAAATAACTGTCTGACAGAACAACCCATCTGATAGTGTAGACAACTGCATCCCTGGACCTCTCTCAAGGGCAGTTGTTTCATTAATTGTTCCCAGGACTGAGACTGGTCACTGTGTCCAATCTGATTTCAGCTGCCTTTTAGCAGAGTTCTAGGGTGGCTTTCTTCATTCCATAGACTGATTTACTTTGAAGGAAATCACTTCTGAGGCAATGTTGCTCAAGTATGTCTGTTCCACAAAATGGGAGGGACGCACACGGTTTTCATCAAGTTTTAATATATTTCAAACCTTTCCCTCTCCTCCCCTCAGTTTCTAAAGACAAGGGAGCCTTCCTGATGAGGCTCTAATTCATCTTGCTTGTTCTGATCTTTGCAAAAACTCTAGCTCTTGTAGCTGGGATGCAGTCCATCGAGGGCCCATAGCTAGTTTTGCTTTGAGCCTGGAATGTAGGAGCAGAGTTCTTCAGTGGGAGAGACCTGCCCCTCATTACTTGTCCAGAAAAAACAAACTTCTGACTTTGAATGAGTTGGCTAATTATAGATTGTGTCTGGCTTAGTCCAGGACAATTTGACCACCCCAAAGTACATCCTAATCTTCAGGGTGGGAACCCAAATGGCTTCAGTGGTCCCAGAATCAGGAAGGCCTAGGTCTGGCCCAGACCATTCAGGCTTATGTTTAAGCAGAGTTCCTGGGCCCACTGATCTGTCCCCATGCCCTTGGCTGGAACCAAGACAAGTCTAGCCTCCTGAGATACTTCTTGGTTGAATTCAGTGAGGAAATAGGAGAAGATGATGCCTTGGAAGCCGAAACCTAAGACAGAGAGTTCTTGGCATCTCTTGGCATTTCGATTCACTCCTTGACACACAAAGAAATCTCGGGTTATGCGTACCTGGTGCCAAAACAGCTATTCAGTAGAATTAATGTGCTGAAATGAGGAGGGAGAAAAAGCCGACAAACTGGTTGGTATTTGCGTAGCACCAACAACAACTGTTGATTGACTGAAATGTCCTATTTTTCAGCTCTGTTTGGGCATCATCTGAACAGCTTTGGTGAGCAGCAACCCAAAAACGATGCCTTGAGTTTTGCAAATTGTATTTTTTGAGGCATCCCCTTAACAAACAAAACTCATCTGGTTGTTTACTAATTTTCATTTCTCTCTCTGCTAACAACCACCAAATATAATCTACCTAAAGTAGGGACAGTTAGGTGGCACAATAGAGTGTTGGGTCTGGAGTCAGGAAGACCCGAGAGGTCAAATCCTACTTCAGGCACTTACCAGGATGAGACCCTGGACAAGTCACTTAATTTATTTGCCTGTTTCCTCATCTGTAAAATGGGACAATAATAATACAGTCCCATCCCCCCGCCCCGGGTTATTACGAGATCAAATAAGCTGTTACGTCTAAAGTACTTAGCACAGTGCCTAGCATCTAGTAAGTTCTATGTCAGTGTTCCCTATTTCTATAACTAGATTTCCCATCTGAGCTTTGATCCGGATTTTCAGCTGCCTCAAGAGCACTTTGACCCAACATGTACTAAGACAGACCAGTCTTCTCCCCATTGCCTTAAGCCAGCTCTGTCTTCTCAGCAGCCTCATCTCTAACAATGCTCCCTGCATTTTCCGATTCCAGAGGCTTCACCCCAAGGCACGGAACCAAAAAGTTCTGTTGGTTTTTCTTTCAAAATGTCTTTCCGACTCTTTTCCCTTCTTTTCCATTCACTCTCTCCTACCAACCTTGTGACCTCATGCCTAAATTATGAGTGTCCCAACTCATCCTCTTGATTCCAATAGAACCAGGTCTGTCTTCCTCAAATTCACTCTTCACAATAACAATGTGCATTTGTGTCCACTTTCCAAAGCACTTTTGCAAAACTCATTTCATTTTATCTTTACTATAACCCTTCAAATTTGCTAGGGAAGGCATTTTTATTCCTGATTTACAGATGAGGAAAATGATAGATGAAGAGGGGGGGATTAACCTTTTTTGTATCATAGGACCCTCTCCCCTTTGTCAGGGGCGGTCCTTAGAGCCCCTCTGAGAACAAGGATTGCTTTTCTTTTTAACAAGAGATTTTAAAATCCTTTTCACTTTTAGTTCCAAATTCTCCCTCCCTCTCTACTCCCTGCTCCACCCAATGAGAAAGCAATAAAAATAAAACCTATTACAAATATGCATAGTCACGCAAAACAAATTTCAACATTAGCCACATTCCCCCAAAAAAGGCAAGAAAAAGAAAGAAAAAATTTCTGCTTCAGTTTGTACCCTGAGTCCATCAGTTCTCTGTCTGGAGGTGGAGAGCATTTGTCATCATGGGTCCTTTGACTTGTGGTTGGCAAATTGTGTTTTGAGAGTTATGAAGTCTTTCCAAGATGATTATCTTTCTAATATTGCTGTTAGTGCACAGACTGTTCGCTTTGCATCTGTTGATTCAGGTCTCCCCAGACTTTTCAGAAAACAGCCCCTTTGTTGTTTCTTAGGGCACAATGGTGTTTCATCACATTCATTGCTATACCTTGTTTAGCCATTCCCCAAGTAATGGGCCTCCCCTCAGTCTGACACCCAAAAAGGGCAGCTATTAATATTTTTGACATCTGAGTCTTTTTCCTCTTTCTCTAACCTCTTTGGGGTATAGCCCTAGTAGTGTGGCATTGATGGGTCAAAGGGCATGCTCAGTTCAATCACTTTTAGCACACAGTTCCAAATGTTTTGCACAATGGTTGGCTTACTTCACCGCTCCACCAGCAGTGCCTTAGTGTACCTGATATACCACATCTCCTCCAGCATTTACCAATCTCATGGGTGACAAGTGGCATTGCAAAGTTATTTTAATTTACATTTCTCTGATTATTAGTGATTTGCATATGGCTATCAATAGCTTCAATTTTCTCCTCTGAAAACTACCTATTCATATTCTTTGACCTGCTAACAGGGAATTATAATTTTACATGCATTTAATTTAGGGAATAATAATTTTAGATGCATTTAATAAAAAGCACTAGATTACAAAGAAAACCATCAAAAAATTTAAAAACCAAGTTTACAGACACCAAAAATAAGATGGTCTCTAAGGTACATTCTGTACAATGGCTGAACAAGCTGCGTTATGACCATATAGCATGATACTACTGTGCTATAAGAAACAATGAGCACATGGCAACAAGGTGGTACGGTGAGTACAGCACCAGCCCTGGAGTCAGGAGGACCTGAGTTCAAATCCAGCCTCAGACGCTTGACACACTTACTAGCTGTGTGATGTTGGGCAAGTCACTCAACTCCCACTGCCCTGCCTTCCCCCCTAAAAAAAGAAAAGAAAAAGAAATGATGAGCAGGCGGCTTCAGAAAAACTTGGAAAGAATTACATGAACTGAGGCTAAGTGAGGTGAGCAGAACCAGAACATTGTACACAGTAACAGCCACATTGGGCAATGACCAACTGTGATAGACTCAGCTCTTCTCAGCAATGCAAGGATCTAAGACAGTTCCAAAAGACTCATGATGGAAAATGCTGTCCACAACCAGAGAAAGAAGTATGGAGTCTGAATGAAGATCAAAGCATGCTCTTTGCTCTCTCTTTTTTGTTTTGTCTAGTTTTGTTTCTTCTTTCTCATGGTTCCTCCCATTGATTCTGATTCTTCTTTACAACATAACTAATGTGAAAATATGCTTAGTGTGAATGTACATGTAGAACCTATACAAGGTTGAGAACCGACTTGGAGAGGGGGCTTGGGGAGGGAGGGGAAGAAAATTAAAAACTCAAAATCTTATGGAAGTGAATGTTGAAAACTAAAAGCAAATTAATTTTTTTAAAAAAGGAAAGAAAAGAAAAAGAAAGTCCATTCTATAATTGGTGATCCTAAGTAAAGATAATTAATGATCTCCCACAAACAACTGAGGAGTTCAGGACCTCCCATAGCTACAAGAATAAGCCATCAACAATTTTTCAGTGTTGGAGAGAAGGAAATGACTAAAAGGGTCATTTCTACATCAGCAGCTCGTAATGGGAGCAAAGATTTTAGATATTAAGCTGAAGAGACCTTAGGGTTCATGGACCCCAAGATTCTCATTTTGCCAATAGATAAATTTAGGCCCAGAGAAATTTCCCAAAGTCACACAGGGATTCAGTGACTAAGACAGGATTTAAAGGCTAAGCTTCTAAATCCAGTGGTCTCCAGACCATACGCTCCCTCACTGCTAGACTTAGCTCACCACCTTGATCACAACTTTCCTCAAGTACCCAGTTGTTAGTCTCTTTATCTCCCAAAATGTCATTATCATTTACCATTTGTGTATCTGTTATAACCTCACTGTGAGGACAGGGTCCATTCTTTTTAGGCAATGGGCCAGCCAAAGGTTATTTGCCATCATCACGGAAGATGTCCAGGGCAAAGTTGGGAGCGTCCCAGGAGATGAAGTCCTCTGAATGCTTCCATTTGTTATTCACAAGTCACGGATGGAAAAAGAAGAGAACAAGTCCTTTTAGCACCCAACAGAGTTTATTCAGTGACTGCTATACGCCAGGCACTGTGGCGAGCACTGAGAATACAAAGGGCAAAGAAGGTTCCTCCTCAGTCTAACTGGAAAGCTGAAGCTGTTCAGCTGTGTCTGAGTCTTCATGACCCCATATGGGGTTTTCTTGGCAAGGATAATGGAGTGGTTTGCCATTTCCTACTCCAGTAGATTAAGGCAAATAAAGGCTAACTTTCCAAGGTCACACTGCTAGCCAGTGCCTGAGTCAAACCTGAACTCAGGTCTTCCTGACTCCAGGCTGTCTGCTAACAACTATGTACAAAAAGAGATATATATGAGATAGACTGGTGGAGATAATCCACCAAGGGAAGGCACTAGTGTTAAGAGGAATCAGAAAAGGCTTTTCATAAAAGGTAGCATTTTAGCTGGGATTGAAGAAAGCCAGTGGAGCCAGGAGAGAATTCCAGGCATGGGAGAAAGCCCAGTGAAAATGCTGGAAGCCAGAAGATGGGGTGACTTATGTGAAGAATAGCAGAGACCAGTATCACTGGATCATAAGACTATGTACAAGAGAATACGGTGGAAAACTAGGAAGTGGCCAGGTTATGAAGGGTTCTAAAAGCCAAAGAGAAGATTTTCCATTTTATTCTGGAGGTGATAGGGAGCCACCCGACTTTACTGAATAGGGAAACGACATGGTCAGACCTGCACCTTAGGAAGATCAATTGACAGCTAATGAACTGCATGGCGGGGCGGGGGGGGGGGGGGGGGGGGGGGGGGGTGGGGTACCGAAGCACAAGACCAAGCAGCAGGCTGTGGCAATAGTCCAGGCATGAGGCCATGAGAGCCTGGACCTTGGTGGTGGCAGTGTTGGAAGACCAGAGATGTACATGAGAGATTGTACAAAAGTAAGATCGACAGGGTTCAGCAACAGACAGGTGATAGGGGGCCAGAGTGAACCTAGGCGACCCGGAGGACAGGCGTGCCCTTGGAAGTAATAGTGCCGGCAGATAACAAGAGTAGATGCTCAATAAATGTTCCTTCGACTGGGTCCCTGAGGAGATCGAGTCCTCAAGGGGTACATGATAAGAGGGCAATCTCTGCCTGGCTCTATGTCAGGCTTCAACTGTTTCCTGGTACCCTGCCATCCCACCTCAACATTAGCTTGTTACAACCGAAGCAAATTATAGCTACCTCCAGTATTAGCCACACTGGGATGCTACTGTCCTTTCCTTATACTTATAGAATCAATTACATCTCCTAGAGCCAAGTTAAATGTCAAGCATGCCGTGAGCCCTCAATATCTGCTGACTGATTATTATATGGAACAGACTATAACTAGCTCCACATGTCACACTCACATCACTGAAGATTTACTTGCAACCTTGTCCTATGATTACATTTTCTTTCAACTACCAGGTAATAATCACCAAAGTGATTATTACAGTTATTACTCACATTTTCACTTGATGAAGTGAAAAAATATTTATTAAGCACCTCTTGGGTGCAGGGCCCTGGGTGAGGTATGGGGAGAGGAATGGCCTTGTTCCCACCTTCTCTTCCATTCGTGTAGTCCAAGTAACAGCCAGAAACATGTGGGGGACCTTACAAGCCACAGGGAATGCCCTCCTCAATTTGGACACTGGGTTATAATATAATTATAATATAATATAATCCTGCACAAAGGTTGCCAATACCTTTTAGGAATGCTTTGCTTTATGCCTTAATTGATATTAATAATCAGAAAGGCATCCATCTCTCTACTCTTTCCATTTTTAAAGAATGTTGTATAATTTAGAGTAGTAATAAAAATTGCCATTATAAAGTTGAATCGTCTTCTCTCCCTCTCTTCCTGTGGGGTGTGTGTGTGTGTGTGTGTGTGTGTGTGTTTTAAGATATTCAGTACTGCATTTACCCCCCAAGGATCTCAAAGCATTTCATGTATTTTACCTCTCATTTTCCTTCAGACCATAGTTACGACAATTTCAGACCAACTGAAATAGAAGTAATTAATACAAACACATATAAAACCAAGAGCCATTCCCCAACCGAGAAGTGGTCAAAAAAATATGAGAAATTTTCAAAAGAAGAATCACGAACTGTCTGCAATCACATGAAAGATTCCTCTAAATCACCAATGAGAGAAATGATATTTAAAATAAGTCTTAATTTCACCTCATATCTGGTAAAAAAAAAAAAAAATTAGCCACCATGGCAATAGACCAAAATAGTCAGTGTTGGAAGACCTGAGAGAAAACAAGGAAACTAATGCATTGCTGGTGGAATTGTGCCCATTCTGGGAAATCATTTGGAATGAAAGAAAAGTCACTAAACTGTCCATAGCCTTTGACACTGAGCTTCCACTACTAGGTCTATACTCCACAAAAGTCAAACACAGGAAGAAAGGCTCTATATGAATGTCAAACCACTCAAAGCAGCACCTTTTTGGGTGGCCAAAAAACTGGAAACAAAACAGGTATCTAGGGACTAGGGATGGCTCAATAATTTATGGTATATCAACATAATAGAATATTATTTCACTATAAAAATGAACATGAAGAATTCAGAAAAACACGGAAAGCCTTGTCTTAAAGGATGCAAAGTAAAGAAAACCACCGGGAGAATGAATAAGTACAATGACAGAGACCTGAGTTCAAATCCATTCTCCGATACTTACTAGCTGTATGACCCTGAGCAAGTCACTTAACCTGTCTGCCTCAGTTTCCCCAATTCTAAAATGGGCATAATAACAGTGCCTACCTCAAAGAGTTGTTGTAAGGATCGGATAAGATCAAATGACATTATTTGTAAAGCAAAGTGCCTGGCACATAGTAGGCACTATATAAATTCTTATCCCCTTCCCTTTTCCTAAAGATAGTAGGATGAAAATGTTTATTTCAAAGCAAAATTATAATGTCTGCCTATAGTTATTTGTATTTAAAGTATATTTAAAGGGATAGAAATAGTCAATAATAGTAAAATTATGGAGGGCTCACTGGATTGGAGGGAGGGGGCTGTCACTGCCAAAAATGACCATGTTATAAAGCACAAATGACAAGCAGGTTTTAATTACCCCCAATTTATAGAAGAAGAAACTGAGGCCCAGAGAGGCTAAACAGAATTTTATCCAAGGTCCAATGGGTAATAACACCAGAGAAATGATGAGATGCACTTCAGCAATCTTGTCTTCTAAACTACACTAACAAGATACCACTTCATGGTTTTGTTTTTTTTTTTTATCTCAGACTGTAGTGGAAAGATCACTGGATTTAATCCAGGAACCTTGTATGACTCAAGTCCCAGCTCAGCCGGTGCCTCATAACCCAGCAGTGGGCACATCCTTAACCTCTCCATGCCTCTCGGTTGCCTCATTTCTCAGACACTACTACCCACACATCAGAGGGCCTATGAGGATGAAGAGGAAATGTGTGGGAAGGTATGTTTTGAAAAGGAAGGATAAAGTACTATACAACTCATTTTCAACACTTCAAGGACTACTGGTACTTATTCTAGCCATAGATAATCCTTCCTGGACTTTTGTACCCAGGAAAATCAGAAATCGATAGGAAGGTGCCATGAGTGGTCTGATAAAGAAATTACATGACCAGAAATTGATGGCCTGAATGAAACTGAAAGTTGCCTATGGGAAATGCCTTATAACAACAGAGATGTTTCCCTCCCCACTCAACCACCCACCTCCACTTGAAGCAAAGGCACTATGGCAAAATTGTACTGAATCTCAAAGATGGAAAGGGCCTGAGGCCATCTTGTACCCAAACAAGAGCCCTTCTAGGACAGATGAGAAAAAAACCAATTTTTGCTTGAAAACCTCCAGAGTCGGCCTTCTTCAAGGCAGCAAGATATAGTACAGAATGCACTTGGAGTCACAGGGCCTGAGTTCAAGACCCAGCTCAGCCACTTATGACCAGTGTGATCCTACACAAGTCACTTTTCTCTTGTGGGTCTCACTTTACTCATCTTTCAAATGAGAGGACTGGTCTGATGCTCATTACCTGAGTGATGAGACAAATCACTTCTCTGGGCTTCAGTTCTCCTCTCTGTAAATGAGAGGCTTGTACTAGATAGCCTGTGAAGTTCCTTCCAGCTCTCAATCTAGGATCTCGGAGCATCACCAGACACTTGAGCACATGGATGCCAGAGGCTTTTCAAGCATCCAGACACACACATGGTGTATCACATTCCCTTTCTTGCATGCCAGTAATTCATTGGGAGTTCATAACCAGCAAGAAGATTATTACCTATACCACTACAAAATAATGATGATGATGATGATACCATTTATATGGTGCTTTAAGTTTTACAAAACAACCTAGACTCTCAAAACCCAATGAGGTAGGTGCTTGGTGGCTGGCCACTATTTTCTCATAACCCCAGGATTGACATTCAATAAGCTGTGATGTAGATGCCTGCATTCTTGCCAATTTCTCAAACAGGATAATAGTACCAAGCTAAGAAAGTGGCTGGAACAATCCCTAAATGCTACAGGATCAATCTGTTCCATAAATGAAGACACTGCTATTTCCTGGTCCCTAATCAACTTCGTGATGTCATCACTGCCTTGCCCAAGGGAGGGCCCTTCAAAAACATAATGACCTCTCTTGGAAAAGAGAGGAGTTCTTTGGAGACAGAAGACCTTAACTCTAGGCCAGTCTCTACGATGAGGCAGCCACAGGCCCCTGAGGAGGTTCCTTAACTTCTGGACCTCAATTTTCTCCACTCTAAAATGGTTGATGATACCTTCTCCACCAACTTCACCAGAGTGTTATCAAGATCAAAGAAGATGACATGTTATGGCATTCTGAAAAAGGATGAAATGTCAAAAACTGTCAAGGTGATAGCTGAGAACTGAAACAACTGAATATGATTACCACTGAAGTAGTAAGATGTGGGCAGAGCCCCTATCCAATGCTGTGTTCGAAGAATAATATTTGACCATCATACAAGAAGGGAGATGGCATGGACCTAGTAGGTAATGGACCTCTATTCACCCATGAAGTAAAAAAGATCTGGGTTCATTTGTTGCCTCTAGTTGTGTGACCATGGTCAAGTCACCTAATCTCTAGGTCCCCAGAAAATTCTTTACAGACCAGAGGGAAGAATAGTAGAGTGAAAATAGTTTTGGTCTTAGATACGGAATAAGAAACCCTGAATTTGAATCATCACTCTGCTACTTGCTGTAACCTCATTTATTCTCAGTTTCTAATCCTCATCTGTAAAAAGGAATTTGGACAGAATGATCCCAAGTCTTTTTCCAGCTCTAAAACTGTGATATTATGACCCACAGATCTCAATGGAGATGATTTCCACACCTAGAGTTCTCTATATTGAAGAATCGGCTAAAAAGCATAACTTAAACTATTCCGTGTTCCAAAGTGATCTCATATTTAATCTCCAGTTTACTCTTGTGTAACCTTAGGTAAGTCACTTCTCCTCCCCTGGGCCTCATTTTCCTCACAACTAAAAGCCAAAGGGTTGGACTGTAATGGCCTCTGAGATCTTTATTAACTCTACATCTATGAACAGTCCTGCAATGAATTTTGGAGCAAATTTTATCACAGTGCACTGCCCAACATATCTTCCATACCCATATCTTCCCAACATGTGCAGATCATACTGCTTAAGCCACCTAGTTGGTACTAAAATGAACACACCTGGGCCCACTCCTCCACCAAAAAAAGGTGACCTCTGTGTGAGTTTCCTCTCCTCTTGGAGCCTGGAAGCTCACATTATAGGTAAGGTCAATTTGCCTGACCCTACAAACACTTCTTGGTTGCACATAACTTAATGTTGCATTCTTTGTGGGCCAGAAGCATTGGATCCAGATCTTCCTTGAAAGTTTGTGGGAAAATAAATTTGGGCAGCTTTCCTAAATGCTTTTTTGTTGTCCCTGCCAAAGGAAACATTTTCCTGCTACAATTTTGGTTGTGTGATAACTGCTGCTTTGCTATCTAGAAATGAATAGACTTCAGAAAATTATGCCATGATTTAGGAGCCTGAGGGCTGGAGGTTTTGTTTTTTTTTTTTTAAGGATTAAAAAACTGGCTGTGCAACCATAGTGTGTACTAAGAAACTTTTCTAAGTTTACACACAGACACATGTGAGAGAGCACTAAATACACTGAATTCCAATAAAAAGTCAATAATCCATTTATCTAATGTATGTGTGCATATACCTTTTAAAAAAAGACTTCCAAGAGGAAGTTTCTATAGAGATATTTAGGCTTCAAATAGCACTAAAAAAATCTTTCCCCACTCTGAATCCTTCAAACATATTTATGGTACTACAAGGCACTCAGCATAATTTCTCTCAAAATGTAGACAGCCCTTGGAATTGTATGCTAAGCCTAAAAATAACTTTGCTCTCATAAGGAACAAATTACAAATCTAAATGTCTACTCAAGGCTCTACACAAGTTATATGGCTTGCTCCTGGCTCCCATCCATTTACCCTTGACCTGTATCCACACAGATTTACTAGCTTTTAGAGTTAGAAGAGACTTTTGTTATTTTAACCATGACATATGTACCTTCTGGCCAACCATGTCTTAATATTTCTGGTCTAGTGCCTGGGTTTGGATATAATGCTTCCTGTCCCACTCCTGGAAGTGCCCAGTGAGCAGAAATTATGTCTGTCTACCTCTCAGAGTACTTAGCACATGACCTAGGCAAAATGGTATTCAATAAACATAAAATATCCATCATCATCATCATTTTTATCACCACACAAGGCACAGAGAAAAGCACCATGTGAACCGTGAAGGAGGCCTGCTGAAGCAGCAGTAACAGGGACTGTTCTTGGACTTGGGAAGACGGAGATTAAAGTCCTGTCTCTGATACATACATAATAGCTCTGACTGGGCTAAGTCGTCCTTAGCCACCGGGCAGTTATGTAGGAGCACCAACTGTAGGGCCAATACCCAGCTGCAGGGTTTCCCTTTCCTCACCAGTAATTCCCTATAATGTTGAAATCCAAGCAAAACAAAAAGGGCAAAAAGAAAAAAAATGCCCCCTACCAATGAAAACAGGCTTCCACTAACACTATGGGGTGGTTGGCTATCATGTCAGTCTTAATGGAAGCCACCCCTAAATACAGACTATCCCTAAAATGAAATCTATTTGGAAGTAAAAACAGGTAAGGGAGTGTTTTGTTTCGGGATTGGGAGTTTGTTTGGTTTTTGGTCAACATCTATGATTTCATGGGTGCCAAGGAACTTTCAGTCAAGATATTCCTTCCGAACTCTAGTCAATAAACATTTATCAAACAACTACTATGTGTTAGGCCCTGTGCTGAGTGCTGGGGATAGAATGTTTAAAAAAAATGAAAGATAGTCCCTGCCCTCAGAGAGCTTAAATTGTAATAGGAGGACACAAAACACAAAAGGTGAGATAGGGGTGGGGGTTGGGGGAAGAGCATAAGAAGAAAGGAGAAAAAGAAAGGCAAGGAGGCACCATGGAGGAGTCAATCAGAGAAGTCCCAGAGCAGTGCAGCCAGATGAAAAACGAGATGTCTGGACTGAACTCTTTCCTTAAATAGAGACTTGGAGTTCATGGCCCCACCCTCCATCAGAGTGGCAGATGGCAGTGATAGGGCAGAATCCCAGGGGTGATGAGATTATCACAATTATGAACCTCCAGGGTCATGCTGAGAAGTCAGGAGTTCCAGAGTACGGCAGCCAGGGGTAAAAATCCACTAGAGTCTAGACAGGGAAGGCTTCCTGTAGCCAGTGCCCCTTGAGTAGAGTTTTGAAGGAAACAAGGGCTTCCCAGAGGTAGAGGGAAGGTGAAGTGAGAATATATACCAGCCATTGGCCCACCACTATAAAGGAGGGTAGGTAGAGGCAGGGTCTGATGCAATGTAAGCATTTAATAAATTCACGTTGGTATATTCCTGACTCCAGGACCCACTTCTAGCTACAAATTAGGAGTTATTATCATAATCCTAGGATCAACCTTAAAAATTATGCCAAATTATTGCATGATAGATGGAAAACTGGAGCCTTTAAAATATATATTTCCTTTGATTCAAATAAAGATTCCCTTATTATTTTCTATGTTACTCTTACAAATAGTATGATCATAGGTCACACTCAAACTTAAAATAAGCTAGGATTTAGGGGATAGTACACCCTACATTTTGGGGCACTGCTGGAAATTTTGTGGATTTGTGGCTGTTGACATTTTCAGGAGGTTACAAGTATGTTTGTGAACCTTCCACAATATTTATCTATACTTGGACCACTACTTTTCCTAAACTTTATTTTTGTAAAGCGCTATTCAGGTTCCTGACACATAGTATCTTCACATAAAATTTGGCCTAGATCATAGGAAAACGCAAGAACGGCATGTAGTCAACCCGCCCCTGTGGAGATGTACAATATTCCTCTTCACCTCAAAGACATGGAACTATGGATGCAGACTGTGGCATATACAGTCAGATTCCAGGTGTGAAACATTCCACACTCTGCCCATTGGGGTTCTTTACTAGGCCCACTGGAGTTCCTTAATGATTTTTTTTTCATTAAAAAGGAAAAGGGATGAGAGCGGGATCTGAGTATATCCAGAAATGACTGTTCTAATAACAAGAGGTACCAAACAGAAAAATGTGTTTTGCCTGGTTTAGTCTCAAAAAATGAAGTCAAAATTTCCCAACTGCTTCCCTCTAAGGTACCACTTTTCAAGCTGTCCTTATTTTGGCACACTATCACTGACCCAGATCTCTCCCACCAGTAGCTTGGGGTAGAGAGGTGACTCATTCATAAAGCTAGAGAAGAACTAGGCTGAAGGTCTAGAGAAACCTTCGCCAATACACAATTCAAAAGAATTCTACCTGTACCCTGCAAAGCAAGTTAGTTTCTTTTCTCTAGGAGAGATGCGGTAGGCTACCTTACCAGCAAGGGGAGGGAAAATATCAGTGCCCAGTTTCCTCTTCATTTGAGCCTAAAGAGGAAAATAAAAATATCTCTCTTCCAGGAGTTTTTGATTGGTCTCTTCCTCTGCTCCTCCAATTCCCTATTCTCTTTCTTTTCTTTCCAGATTGCCTAAGGGGCTGGTATTTTAATGGGTTCCAAGCCATCTCTTCGGTCCTTTGTAAGCAGTGGCACTTAGAGAATTAGAATCCTTTTTAAGATGTACAATAAATGACCCCTTTCTATATGCTGGACAAATCAAGGGCATTCATGAGAATGCTGAATTATAAGTGTGAGAGAAGCCCTTATAAATTCTCTGGGTTCATTTGTGCATCTCTCTTACAGTCTAATCTGACATGGCTGGCATTTGTATCCTCACTGGCACTGTGTGAGATCAGAGGCTTCTGGAAGACAGACTTTGTGAATTGCCGGAGTTGTTTTTGTTTTGTTTTTTAATCCTTTTACTGCTAGCACCAAAACAGTCCCTGGAACACAGTAAGTGGGGGCTGCTGAATGCTTGAACTAAGACTCAAGCTTCAATTGGATTAAGATTCAGTGCTTCAGTTAAGATTGTACCTAAAACTCTCTTAAGTACAATCTGAATTGAATGATTCGTTCACACAGCTCTCATTCATTCCAATGGTTTTAGATCTATCCTAACTGCCCACTATACTAGTTCCCTTCCCTGCTAGGCAGAAAAAGAGCCAGGGAAGGAGCAGCTCTGCTCTGCAATTATATAGATCCCTTTCTGCTCCCAGGTTCTTAAGATTCCTAGGTTTCAAGAGGGGCCTTAGATTATCTAGTTCAACTCGCTAATTTTTCATGTGTTAATAAGGGCCACAGAGATTCCATGACTTATCCAGTGATGCTGCACATAGTAGGCACTTAAATGTTTGTCGATTAATTAAGTAGCAAAATCAAGATCTGAACCCAGGTCCCACGTTCAAAATCCAGCACACACGGTGGAATCTAACATTTCAGACTGACTTCCAGCGTGAGGGGCGGTGATCAAAAGTCTTCAGAACAGGAGACTGAAATAAGAAACTGGAAAGAGAAGACAAAGACGATGCCCTGCACAGTCTGGCAGGAGGGCAGAGTAAATTCGATCCAAGGTAGCCGAACTCCACAACGGAGGGCTTTACACTCCCAGAGTCCCAACTCTTGGCCATGTTTACCCTGCGGTGGGGGAAGAGACACAGCTAGACTGTCAAATTAAGGTGGTCCCACAAATACGTAAACTATACCTCAGTTGTTATTAAGATTAAAAACTGTGTTCTTTGGAGGACTGGCCCTACCACCCAGCCCAGGCCATTCTGGGAAACTGGGCTCTGGCTCCCAAGTACCCAAGCACGGCGGTGATTAACCAGAACACCCCGCTGTTTGGTCCTCCAACCCCCACCCCCAACTCCAGTCACAGGCCGAAGAAGCAACAAGCCCGCCTCCTTCAGCTGTCACCCTGTCAAAACAAAGACTGCGGTTCCAAGGGCCACCGGCCGCCAGGAGGTCTGCGGCGACTACCCCGAAGATCAGAATTCAACGGGGCCACATCTGTATTTGGCAGGGGGGAGGGGTGGGGAGGGGAGGCAGAGAAGGATCCCAGACCACAAACAGGGGTGTGGTGAGGAGCACTCCAGAAAGCGGGGCAAACAGAGGCAGAGGGAAGCGGCTTACTCTTAAGAACACCAGCAGCCGGCCAAGCCAAGCGTATCACCCCGCCCAACTGTTTACAACGCAAGTGAGGGGCAAGGTTTTAAGCAAACCCATAATAATGCAAAAATTAGGTGTGTTGGCATCCCGCTACCCAGCTCCCGAACCGGGAATCTTGGCAGACAGCCGTACCCATCCTCCGGGCTATCTCCCTCCGGCCTCCCGCGTCCCGCCCCTTCCCCCGCCTCTCCCCCACGGGAACCCCGAGCGCTCAGCTGCTGACCGCCAGTCAGTGGGGCAGCACCTCCCGGACTGCAGAGGCAGGGCAGGAGCGCAAGCCCCGATCGCCCCCTCCCTTCCCCAGGCCACACCGACACCGCGCACTCTTCACCGCACACTACTTGGAAAGCCAGTCCTCCAGGGACAGTGTGCGGGCGCACACCGCCCGCGCCCCTCCCCCGGCACTCTCTCACCCGCCCCCCGCCCCACCCGCAAGCCCCTCCCGGCCCAGTCAAAGAGACTCCAAAGAAGCAACTTCTCGGCCGCCCCCTCCGAAGGCAACACGCGCACGCACCAGGCCCCCGGACAGCAAAGCTCGCCTCCCGCTCCGGCTTTCTGCACTCCGCCCACCCCCACCCCCACCTCCTCCATGCACGCGCGCATACACACATAAACACACACACGCACCAACGCAATCCAGGAACCCGATCCACCCGAGAGCTGCACTTCCGCGGTGCAGCTGAGGGAGGGAGGAGAGGACAGGAGAGGCGGGGGAGGCCCTCGGGGAAGTGGAGGCAGAGGGTCCCGGCGGGCGCCCCGTCCGGTCCCCGCCAACAATCGCCGGGAGCGGGGGAGGGGGGGTGGAGGGGAGGGACGGGACAGCACTGCTCCCCAGGACTCCCCGGCAGCGAGGCGAAGGGAACGTTACCTTGCAGGAGGAGTAGACGCCGAGTTTCTCCAGTTTCTTGGCCCGGGGAGCGGAGCGGAGCTGAGCCTTCTTCACCGCGATCCGGGCCGTAGAAGCGCCGCTGCCGACCCCCGGGCTCTCGGCTGCGGCCGGCCCGGAGGAGGCGGCGGGGCCGGGGCCGGCCGGGACGGGGGCGGGGGCGGCCGCAGTAGGAGCAGCAGCAGCGGCGGAAGCCGCGGCCCGGGCCGGTCCGCCCCCAGCGGCCGGGGATCCCTGCGGGGGCGGCGGCGGAGGAGGAGGAGGCAGAGGCACGGGCGGCGGCGGCGGCTGCGGGGGAGGGGGCGCCGGCTGCTGCTGCCCCCCGGCCCCGCAGCTACCGCCGCCGCCGCCCCCGGCCGGCCCGGCCCCGCCAGCCTCGGACATGCCACCGCCGCGGAGCACGGGAGGAGGAGGAGACGGAGTGTGGTGGTGGCCGCCGCCGCCGCCAGGGTCTCCCTGGGCGCCTCTGGGCTCAGGGAGGGCGAGAGGGACCCTCCCCCCTCGGGGCCTGGCCTCCCTCTCCGCTCCCTTCCCCCTCGGAGTTCCCCTCCCCCTCTCTCCTCCCTCCTCCCCCGCGCCCTGCGCTGAGCTGCGCGGCTCTGCTGCGCTCCGCTCCTCTCCCCTTTGGCTCCGAGCCCCGGCCGCCCGCTACTGCAGCTGCAGCTAGAACTGGGGTTGCGGCTGCGGCTGCCGCTGCCCCTGGAGGGAGGGCACTAGCGGCCCCGCGGCCGCCGCTCCCGCCTTCTCCCGGGGTCTCCTCCCTGGGGCCCTATTGGGCTCCGTGCCAGCGCCCCGCAGCAGCAGCAGCAGCAGCCGCCGCTGCAGGAGCGGCAGCAGCAGCCAAGGACATGTTCAGCACCGGGACCCCTGGAGCGTGCATGCGTGTGTCAGCCCGAGTGTTCGGCCGCTGCTCCTCCCTGAAACCCTCGCTCCTCTTCCGCTCCCCGCGGGGATGACCCGGGTCTCCCTTGGTCCCCGAGCGCCCGCGATGTGGGCGGGGCTGGGCGGGGGAGGGGGGGAGTGGCGCTGTCCGACGGAGGGCGAGGCGTAGCGGAAGGGTGGCGGAGCGAAAAAAGAGTCCGGAGCTGGAATCCCCAGGCACCTGCCGGAGGCGCCCAAGGCTTCGGGAGTCCCCTGCCCCACTGCCTCACTGCCCACGGGTTAGCCCCACCCCGTCCGAGCTGGGTGCCTGGCTGGGGAAGGGAGCCCACCCACTGCAGGTCCCTGGAGGGGGGGCGGGGTGCGTTTGGTACCAGAGGTGGCCTAGGCTCTCTGCCCACCGACTCCAGTTAATTACACATACCACCCCCAGCACCACTCCCCGCACCCTCCCCCCAAAACACCCAACCGCAGGAAGGGAGACAGTTTCACGCAGCTTTTTTCTGAGCCCTAGAGAGAGCGGAAACAACGCGACCGATGTGCACAGATCTTCCTCTTTGTTGTTAGCCAAAATAAAGTCTAGTTTTCTTTTTAAGCGCCAACTTTTCTGCCCTACGGTTCTTGATTGGAAGGTTACAAAAAGTTCTTCCTTCGACTCTTCCTAAACTGCGTAGCAAAAGAAAAAGTAAGCTGGGGCGATTTACACTTTACAAGAAAAAAAAAGTTTGTCTTTTTGGTTTTTGGTCACAAAGCCTTTGAAACTCAATGACTAGACTGTTTCAAGTGGTGCTTTGCAACACAACGTTGAATGCAGAGTTTTTGGAACATAGAGAAATTTAAAAAATTTCAAAGCATCTGAGTCAGAACCTTGGCGACCATGCTGTCTAAACTCTTAACAGAAGACGCTGGAGCCTAGGGAGGAGAAGCCACTTGCCCAAGGACACACAGAAAAGTAGGAGGTCGAGCCAAGACCAAAACCCAAGTCCTCTGTGTCCGTTTTTATCCAATGACCTTTCCTCTAAACTATCGTTGTCTGATCTTCAAGGACTTCCTCCTAATTTGGGATGGAGAAAGTTTTTGAAACAAGAGTTTTAATTGCTTTTCATTAATTAGATGGAACTGGGACATTTTATTGACTTTCTACAGGTGAGCCGGGTTTTTTTCTGAGTTGCCTTTCCAATTTACAGCTATTCATTATTTCTCTGGATCTTTTACAAGTGCATAGTGTAGGACAGGGAATTTATATAAATATTTTACCAGATTCTTTGCATTCCTTAAGAATAATAGCGGGCATTAACATAGTGATTTAAGGTTTGCAACGGGCTTTGCAAATATTTCCAACTTATCCTCTCAACAGCCCTGGGCGGGGGGGAGGGGGAGGTGCCATTATTTTCCTCATTTTATAGCTGAGGAAACTCGTGAGCCTTATCCCTGGAAAGACCATCAGCTTTCCCATCTCAGCTAACTACTTTTTCCATCCCTGATTTTTTTGGTTCTTTTTTTTTTTTGAGAGTCTAAAAACAACATGCAAAATCAATGCCATTGCAAATCTGAACAGAAACTGTTTTAATAGGAAATACCTTCCACCCAATTCTTTTTAAAAGTCTATAAATTTGTGTCAATTAGATTGCATTATATAAGTCGTTATGAGAAGTTCAAGGTTCTATTTCTTGTCTGATGTGCAGCACTTTATTTTTCAGTGTTAACCAGCTCACTGAAGGCTACTTACATGTCCTTGTCATTCTCTGCACTGGTCAGATGAAATTATTAAACTACAGGCTCGCCCATGGAATAAAACTTCCTCCAGTCAGGAATGTGACCAGACCACTCCAAAATCACTTCGATATTGACTCACCCAACACCTGAACAAGGTAAGTATGCATTTTGGAAGCCACAGAGAGAGTTTGAGAGGCAAGGCTCAGCCATCTCATTTCAATCCACCCTGAAAATCATTATGTTTGAATGGTGAATGGTTTCTGATAGCTGAAAATGGATTTTCATTATGTCACATCTTACAGCCTCAAAATGACACACGGCCTGAGGCCAGATGCTGCGATCCAAGATCCCAGGCATATATGAAACCTATTAGGGGCTGAAGATGCAGGGTGCAGTTTCTGTCCCTCATCATGATCGATCAACGAGCAGCATTTAGAAAGTTGCCAGGTCATAAAAAGCACCAGACTAGAAAGGACCATGAGTTACAAAGAAGCCGCTATGTTGAGGGCATTGATTGAGAGCTGGAGGTAGTCATCCTGGAACCCTGCCCCACCCCATTTTGGAGATGCTGATACTGAGGCCCAGGAATGCTAAGAGACTTGCCCAGAGTCACAGGTGATGAGTTGAAGAGCCAGAGCTGAGCCTGGGTCCAGTGACCTCAAAGCCTGGGCTTTTCCCCATTCGAAATACGCATGTATTCAGCACCTGCTATGAGCTATGCATTGTGCAAAGGTGTTGGACATAAATTCGAAGACCATTTGAGCCTTCCAAAGAGCTTACAATGCACTGCCTACGAGAAGTACAAAAAATAAGAAAAACAATGCGAACAGGACAAAGGGTAGCTCAGTATGAGATCAGGAAAGGCCTCAAGCCTTATCTGAGTGGGAGGCCAGAGCCTGAGCTGGACTTGGAGTAGTATTAACAATTCCAGCTGGTAGAGGTGAAGAGACAGAGCATTCCAGGCTTGGGGACAGACAGCCTGTTCAAAAGCAGGAGATGGAATATCCTGTGTGGAAAAAAAAATAGGATGGGACTATAGAGTCCTTGAAAGGGAGTGATGGGAAATCAGTCCAGAAAGGCAGGCTAGAGACAGCTTGTGAAGGGTTTTTCATGCCAAGCAGAAGGGTTTGTATTTTCTTGTATAGGTGTACATGAGGCCAATAGGTGGCTCAGGGAATGGAGTGCTGGGCCTTGAGTTAAAAAGACCTGAATTCAAATCCAGCCTCAGACACTTACTAGCTGTGTGACCCTGGGCAAGTCACTTGACCTCTGTTTGCTTTAACTGACTAGAGAAAGAAATAGCAAACCACTCCAGTATCCCTGCCAAGAAAAGCCCATGGACAGTGTGGTCAACAGGGTCACAAAGAATCAGAAATGACCGAACAACAACGTAGGCGTACAGAGCTAGAGCTGGAGGGGTCCTTAAAGGTCATGTAATATAGCCCCCTAATTTACAGATGAGAAAACTGAGAGGTTGTGATTTGCCCAACGTCACAAAAATAGGAAGCATCAGAGGTGAGATTTGAGCTCCAGTCCTCGATTCCCACCCACTGCTTCTCATCTCTGATTGTAAGAAAATTACAGCTTAATAGTGGCACGGAAGTCAGGTCAGTCAGTCACTCAACATCATAAGGGCCTACTATGTGCCAGGAAAAACAAAAACAAAAAAAAGTCCCTGATCTTAAAAAGCTAATGGTTTAATGGGGGAGGCAGCATACAAATAAACATGTATAAATAAGATGTAGCCAGGATAAGTTGGAGACTATCAACATAGGGAAATAACTAGTATTTAGGGTGATCAGGAAAGGCTTCTGCGAAGTGGGCTTTTAGTTGGTTCTTAGAGGAAGCCATCAAGGCCAAGAGACCAGAATGAAGAGGGAGAGAATGATTCCGTGTGGGAGATAGCCGGTGGACACCACAAAGGCTGAAGAGGGAGCATGGGAGTAACAGCAGAGACATCAGTGTTACTGAAAGGAAGAGAACATAAGGTGCATGCCCTTAGGTAGGAGAGAATCAGCTTCTGATGGGCCTTGAAGCCACACCTACTAAATAGATGCCAACTCAGTGAAAGAAGCATTTCTCCATCTTTGTAATGGGACCACTACAAAAAGAGTTGGGAAAACCTTACTGGGTTCTTTAGTCCAGCCCTCTCATTACATAGGAGGAAAACCGATGCTTTGAGAAGTTGAGACTCCCCCAGAATTTAGGAGTAGCAGTCAGAATTCCAAGGCAAGTCCAGTTCTTTTTCAAAAAATTATTCTTCGACATGAAGGACAAATAACCTGAATATGCCCAGAGGGCAATGGATAAGTCCCCTTGCCAGAGCACAGCAGAGAATTAGCCTTTGAGTCAGGAAGAAATGAGTTCAAATTCTGTCTGTGACAGATATTGGCTATGTGGTCATGGACAAGTCACCTGCCCATCAGTGCCCCAGCGTGGTATGGGGGATGTCTTTGGATTCGTGAGTAAATTGGATTTAAGTGAGGCAGAGTTTCACAAAGTTGTTAGCCTCTCCTCCAGAGTCATCATCTTTGACTATAAATTATTGATAATTTTTTTCACTTCCCTGAGGTAGAGGAAGTTTCCACACTGGAAGTACTATACACTGATTAAATCACCACCAGATAAAGGCTGTTTCCATATGAAAAGAACATTAGCTGCTGAGCCCTGGGTATCGGCATCCCATTAGAATGCTATACCATTTGCATAACTAGTAGAATGGCTTCTACTTCCTCCTTTATTTCAACCACTGAATCACATACAATTAATAGCTTCAGCAGGAATATGACTAGCAGCATTCACATTGGATGGGAAAAAATATTTAGTTTTTCCAAATTCAATTTAAATTCAATCTAAAATTTTAAAATACAAATTTTAAATAAATTAAAAAAAATACAAAGGAATTTCAGGGAATTTGGAACAACTATTCCATTGCTCAATGAGTGACTCATTGAAAAGTAAAATAAAAAGATACATATATGCAAAGAAATCCTCCTTCGCTCCACATTGGCATGTTGAATTCAAAGTGGGCCATCCTCCCTCCTATTCCAATCTCTCTCTCCTTAACCCAGTTTGAAGATAGCCCTCCTATCCCCCAGAGTTAGGTGCCTAAGTGCTATAATGGATAGAGCTTCAGACTTGCAGTCACAATGACCTGTGTTTGAATCTGGCCTCAGACACTTCCTGTGACTACTGGCAGGTCACCTCTTCATTCTCAGACTCAATTTCTTCATCTGTAAAATGAAGATTATAATAGTACCTGTTGTCAACATGAGATCAAATGAGAAAATATTATATGTATATTGTGTGTGTGTATGTACACATGTGTGTATATACATCCATATGTTTGTGTGTGTATATATACACATACATACATACATACATACATACATGCACACACATACACACACAGAGTTAGCCCTTCCACATCATGACTTTCCCATCGTGGTTTTGATATATGGTGAGTCAGCATAAGAAATTAAATGAAATTTTTTGGGAGTTTTGTGGAAGCCTCAGACAACACCCAAAGGCCAGCAGATGACAGAAGAAGTTTAGGAACTCAGAAACACATAAAGTATATGTATAGTATTGTATAATAACATATTTTATCTTTTAATACCATCATAATTCAGACTTCTCTGGTACCAATAGAAGGCCCAAAAATTTCACGAGGATTTTTCCAGATTTTGGAGCACTGTGCACCAACCCCTCCTTAATGTTGAAGGGAAAATTGTGTGTCTGTGTGTCTGTGTGTAGTGCATTGCAAACCTTAAAATACTATAGAAATACTGGTTATTTTTATTACTGTTGCTATTATCAATGCTAGCTATCATGGTTTATTATTATTACAGTAAGGTTGTTGGGAGGATCAGATGAAATAACATACGTAAAGTGAATTGAAAGCCTTAAGATTCCTCCCAGAGCTCAGGCTGACCTATACTAACCTTGAAACCTACTTGGCCTGCTCATCAGAGTCTGAGCAGCATTGGTACTAAATTCTTGTGTTAATACTTAAAGGAAACTAAAATGTATCTCACATTAATGAACCAATTAACATAGTGTCAGGGAGGGAGATTAAGTTGGACTTAATCCCATTGAAGCAAGTACAGGGTGAGTGTGTTTGTTAGTCTTTCTTCCTGAAAGGCACAAATAAAGGGCTGAGACCCCTCCACCCAGAAGCATCCAAGATAATGAGAACTCTGAAGACTATCCCACCTAGAAACCATCTGAGGTAATGAGGACAGCTGAAGACAGACAATGGGGCCAGGACCACCCCACTCTGGCCACTGAGCCCAACGTGTCATGGTGAAGACCGAGCCACACAAGAACAAAAGGGGAGGAGGGGTTAATTGTCCCAGAATTAATGGGACAAGGCTTCAACATAGAACAAAGAGATCTTTTCAGGGACATTCATGGGGATTTTTGTATGAAAGGATCCAATGAAATGAGGTCCTTTCTAAGATTCCATCCTACTCATGTGCATATATTTTCCAAGTCCTCCTTCTGATGTCATTCACATGTATCCCCTCCCCTACTCCCGCCCCTGCCCCTAAGACCGGTGAATTACAGACTGTACATAAGCTAATGTATGAGTGAATAAATAGATATGAATGGGTCTCTGTGTGTGGATATGTCTGTATACTAGGACTAATGAAGCTTCTTAATTAATAGACTCTTGCTAGTTAATAAATCTTTGAAAAGTCCTTCAATCCTTCCTCTTTTGACTTCTTTCTACTGACTCCATCCATTTCTTTTCATCTTTCCAACCTTAGCTCCCTTCTTAGTTCACATCAAGAGCCAGTTTCTCTGGGAGATCCTTTCTGATCCACTCAGTCCTCCCCAAGAAAAAATGACTTTGTATTTACTCCCAATAGTGTTTGGAAGGATCCTGGAGCTGGAGCTAGAGCTGGAACAGATCTTAGGGACCACACAATCCAACCCCTTGGTTTTACAGGTGAGGAAGAAAACTGACCACCAAAGAGATGAAGAGACTATGACCCTATGGTCACAGACCTTGAACAAATGAGCTAATATTTGTAAAGCTCTTAGCACAGAGCCTAAAACATAGTAGGTGCTATATAAATGCGTGTTCTCTTTTCCCCTTTCAGTTAGAAGGCACTTCAGAGAACACTTAGCCTAATCCCCTCATTTTACAAATGAAGAAACTGAAGAGCAGAGCCCAGGAATGACTTGTGAAAGGACACCTAATAGTGTTCAAAGGAAATCCTGATTCAGGCCTCTCCCTGATCAATTAAAGGCAAACAGGTCATAAGACAAAAGGAGTTTCTCGGCATCCCAAAGCATCTAGCAGTTGGAATGAGGCAAGCCTCCAGATTCCAGCTTTGAGTTGTTTTTAGTAGACAGGAGTAAAACAATTTGCAGCTAGGTGGTGCAGTGGATAGAGAACAGGAGCCGGAGTCAGGAAGAGTTATCTTCCTGAGTTCAAATCTCAGACACTTACTAGCTGTGTGACCCTGGGCAAGTCACTTAACCCTGCTTGCCTCAGTTTCCTCATCTGTAAAATGAGCCGGAGAAGGACATGGCAAATCACTCCAGTATCTTTGCCAAGAAAACCCCAAATGGGTAAGACACAACTGAAAAAAGGATGAACAGTAACAGCAACAAAACCATTTATATGTGAGAGTAAGACAGGGATTAGTATCTCCTTAGAGCCTCACCCAGTACAGCAGCATTGGGAGATGGGAATAGCCCTCAAGTGATGGGAATTAGTCTGTAGGCTATGAAGAGGTGGGAATAATCCTGAAGGACTGTAATATCAATTAAGTTGGGACTTTCTTACTTTTTTAAAATGATTAATTAAGTGTCTTTGATTGAGCCTTACTAGGTGCTAAGTGGCAGGCCCAAACCCCTATTAGGTGCTAGGCCTATGTGGGTGTGAATTGGTAACTAAGGTGGGGCCCCAGGTGGGGCCAATGAAGGGAGGTGCTAACACCAGAGCCCATGAAAGGAGTCTAAGTTCTGGTCTCTCAGAAGACCGTTTGATAATGTCTGAAACTGTATAAAAGGAGAAGACAGAGCTATTTGCTCAGGGCTCTCACTCTTGGTGGTGACTCCCGGCAGCTGTAGCTAAGAGCCCTCCAACTTGTAAACCCAGATGTCCTGACTTGGTTAAACTCTGGAAACTGTGTATTGGGATTTGAATCAGACAAGGTCTGTCTGTTGATGTTTGTAATTTGTTTGCATCTGCTCTGAAGTTCAGGGTGCTGGCATTTCCCCCCTAACTAAGTGAATGATATTTGTATGCTGGATTAAAGTAAGATTGTTAACCTCTTAACGTTGCTTTCCTTAGTAAAGCAGATCAAAAGAACCTGGGCTTGCAGTGTTCTGTGAACTGGTTGTTGTCGGTTTTACACCCCCCACAGTAGCTACCAGCCGGATTGTTAAAACAAGGACCAGGGAGCCCTTTTCTGCAGACTGGCTGAGCACTCAGAGATAGAACAAGGTTAAAACATGGGAGTCACTCAGACTGACTCCATCCCAATGGCTGACTTTATACAAACCTCACTTTGGTGTTCATAGTACGCAATCACACCTGTATAGTTCCTCTATCCTCCACTTCATCATCTTAATAGCTGCTGCTCACACCAAATTCATTTGAGTAAGCATTAGTGTTATAAGGTGGAAGACTTAAACCTACAACAGGAAACAAGTATACTGTGGCCATGAATACTACAAAAATCCCAATGCCCTGTTTCCTTCAGTGTCATAAAAGTTAAACAAACTTAATTGAGCAGAGTCATACTATCATATATCCCTTAAGGAGATACACCTGGTTAAATAGGTTCTGTATGTAAACCAAATCAGGTTACAGATGAAACCACTTACAGGACTCACCCAAGGAGAGATTTACATATCACTAAGGTCACTCAGTAAACATAAATACCACGAAACAAAACAAGCAGAAGCAATATAATAATGATCCTCAATATTAAATAATACTAACTCTCCTAGTAATTTGGTAACCTGCTCCCATCATTTATTCAGTCCACACGTCTGGTCCCTGGAATATCTTCCCTTGGACATTCTGGAATAGGTCTTGTTCTCAGGGTAGCTCTGAAGGAGGATCCTCCTAGTAGATCCGACTCGCTGATTCCAAGTCACTTGTAGAGATTCCTGGGTAATTCTGCTAAAATCTGCCAGGGATAAGACTCAGTACAATTTAGTGCAACCTCCTAAATTTGCTTTTCCAGTAACAAGCTCATGTGGTGAAAACTAACCCAAATCTTAGGTATTTAACCCTATTAATAACAAAGCTATAGGAAGAACAACAAGTTAGGAACCCGTAATTCACCTTAAACTTCAGAGAATTTCAGTTTTTATATGCTACTTGCTTTTTCTATCTTTACTCATATCCTGTATGTGATATGGACAATGTCATCCACGGGCTGAAGGAAGAGGGTCTGACTGGAAAAGGAACCCTCCTGTCTCTTAATATTAACAGACAGGGACTTCAAACTAGGGGGAAAGGCATGATTTAAAATTCTTTACAATTATTCATGTAATTTTATGTATTATATTATGTCTTATAATGTACTCTGTGTGTGTGTGTGTATATCCTAGTTCTTAGATTTCTAACAGTCTAACCTTGTTGGTTTCTTTAAGTTTATTACTCCATTAAATTTTAAAACTTTTAAACATTTTCATTTCATCACCACTTTTTTTGAGTGTATGTATACACACACACACACACGTATATTCCTCATATCATCTTGAAAGAATGAAGTACTTTAAGGATCTAATCTTATATACAAATATGTAAGTATTAGCAAGTGGATGACAAACCAGAACTCATTAACTTAGTTGCTTATGACACGGAATTGATCACAGTTTGATGTTAAAATAGTGAGATTTTTTTTTCTACTTGCAGTTTATTATAGTAATTCATTACCTGTGTGACCTTGGACAAGTTTCTTAGCATTTCTGGGCCTCAGCATCAGAATCTACAAAATGGGGTTAGACTTGATGACTTCTTTCAGCTTTATATAAATGCCCTCAACCTGGTTTAGCACGTCTACCGAGATGGTTTTACCAGGGTGTGGCCACTGCATATGCTACAGCTTCTCAGAGCCCAGCTCAAATGCTGACTCTGCCTATAAGCCTTTCCTGATGCCCACCCCCACCCCACCCCATAGCTAGCAATGATCTTTCCTGTTGGCATCTTCCATACCACTTCATGTGCATCGCTAGTATACTTGTCAGGCATTATTTTATACCAGGGTATATCTTTGTATGTGTGATTTCCCCAGCTTGATCTTATACACAAATACATAACTATTAGCAAATGGATAACAAACCCAAGAACTCTTTTACTTGGTAAATTATAGGTAAGGTAATCTCAGAGAAGGTAATAGCAACAGAGTGGGAAAGGCCTCCTGGGACAGTCATTTCACCTGAGCCTGGAAGGAATCTCCTGAAGTCAGAAGGAGGAGACCATAGTCCACATAATTTCTGCCATGCTGCCGTTTCTAAAGGAGGGTCAGGGAAATAGCAGCCTATTAGGAAAAGAATGGACAGTGGGGCATTCTATAGATTCTGTGGAATTATGAGCCGTAGTAAATTATAAGATGCTTCCTTCCCTCCACTGAGTACACTGCTGTTAACCTTACGAGAACATGACTTCTTCCTGCCATCCCTCCCACAGCCAGGTCCGAAACCTTGTGGTTGTGGTTGTTGTTGATCCATCCTTCTGGAAGAAGACCAATGACATCAGGAGGGTGATGTCTTGACTTGCAAATGAATTGGATTTAAGTGAAGCAGGGCTGTGTAAAGTTACCAGTCTCACTGTCTCCTCCAGAGTCATCAAAATCCGGGGCAAGACATAGGTCAAGATGACTGCCAATAGCCTCAGATGGGCAACCTTGGCCCTTTTAAGCTAAGGTCTTTCCCAGGTCTCAGTTTGTTTGACGTAATGCCCATTCAATAATTAAAAGCTAGATAAAATCTGAGGCAAAAGATGGTCTTGTTTGCCTTCAGGAAAGAATCAATCTGGGAGGGAAAACCCAGACACAAGTGCTATACACTCTCTTGGGCTTTGATGAAGTCCATTAGGATTCAAATGGAGATACTTAACTATCCTTTTAAATCCTAATCATTCTGGCTTTGATTGGCCAATAATAGTGCCCAGCCCAAGCCTCACTGGCTCATTGTTCGGATTTTGATGGTCCAAAACCTCAGTAACATCCTGAAGTCTTCCAGTTCCCTCACAAACCCTTCCCCCCATGCTAATCAGTTTCCAAGTCTTGTCATTTACCTCCCCTGCACCCATCTCCTAGCCTTAACTTCCATGGTCACCACTCTACTTCAAAGCCTTTCCCTTGGACTACAGAAACAGATTTTTCATTGGTCTCCTTGCCTCTAGCCTCTCCTTTCCCCTCTCCAATCCATCTTCCTCATGGCTACCAAATTGCAATTCTCTTTTACTTTCTAAAAAGTGTTGATTGATCACTGGTTTTATAAGACCTTGATTTTCAAGTGATACCTTCCCCTTTGGGGTCAAGGGCATCTGGGGGGCTTCTCTTGGTCGATACTTTGATACCTGTACATTTCTAACTTTACATTTTCCATTTAAATTCCTGTGACATATGCCAACAAAATTTACTATTATTTTCTAAAGGCATAAAGCAATTTAACAAAACCAACACAACTATGGAAACATATACAATATTCTCCACCTATAGTTCCCTCACTTCTGGGAAGAAAGGAAGAAGGAGTCTCACATGGTTTAAGCAGACTCCAGCTAGTCTTCATTTTATTCCCAGGACAAGTATATGTATTAAGTGCCCATAATGTGCCGGGCACTGTGCTAAGCATTAGGTATCTCTCCCCTACTGCCCACAGGGATAAGACACCATTCTGTAGAAGATTTAACATGTTGGTCCAGCCATCCTGATTGGTGTTTTCCTCACATGGGCCACCATATCTAAGCAAGCTCCAGCCAGGTTTTATTTTATTCCACAGCAGCCTTGCTATAGCAAGCTTACTCCCATTCCATGATTTTGAAATCATAATCTAAACAATACTGCCCACCCTATTCCTAAGGCTGTATTACTCTACTAACCTATTTCTCTATTCACCATTCAATAATACCAGATCTGGCCTGTTGTTGATGGGTCATCCTTATGACTCCATGGACCACAGCATGCCAGGCCTTTCTATCCTCCACTATTGTTGAGGTTTAAGGGTGCTGCGACCCCGAAATAGCAACATGAGGGTCCTGCCCAAATGAATTCAACCCAACCCTGCTTTCCATCAAAGACAAGGTTTATTAAAACACCAATAGAGGGTAGGCATGATTCTAAAAATCCACCATATTGATCAAACTCTTAAGGAATCTAAGCATTGGCTAGACCCTTAAGGAATCTGAGCATTGGAGATGCTTGTGCTGACAAGCTGGCAAGATTGAATCTGAGCACCTTAATGGAAGCAAGATGGATCTTATATACAGAAGACTGTGGGAACAGAGAAGGGGTCTAGATGGAATTAAGGGAGTGGAGGTCTAGGGTGGGGCCAGGTTGTTGTTGTGTTTGTCCTTTCTAGAAGAGAACTGTGTGGGACAAAAACTAAACTCAAAATTAAACTCAGAGGCTTCTCCAGTGAAAAGTAGAAAGTGATTTTATTACCATCCTGCAGGAAAGGGTGGTCTCTGAACTGACAGACAATCATTAGGGAGAGGCAGAGCCCAGAGAGCAGAACTTAGCTTTTATACCTAACACAAACAACCCATCCCATCACTGACCTTTTACTCTTGTTGGTGGAGTTCAGGCTCACAATCTCTCAAGAAATCTAACCCAGGTACAAGGGACAAGGATATACTAATTGAGCCAATAACAATTCTTAAGAACACTTATATCCTTTTTTGGCGAGGCTTGTGCTGAGGTAGTAGTGGGGAGGAAGTGGGTCCAGCTTCTCTAAGTTCCAGATTCCGATAGGTCAGGTGATTTCTTAGTAACCAGAGACTTAGGCCTGGCTGTCAGTCAGAATCCCTGAGTCCCCACCTCAATTCACAGAGAGGCTGAGACCCAGATTCCATGAGAGGGCTTCATCATCCCACTCAGAACCATGACATCAGGGAAATGATGACACGACTTGCAGTTGACTTTGATTTGAATGAGGGAGGGCTGCGCAAGGTCACCAGCTTCACTTTCTCCTCCAGGGCCATCTGGGTCCAGTCACCTGATATTTACCAGGATGATGGGAGGATGCTTTGGGAGATCCTCACCCTTTTAGGCTAAGGTTTTTTTAGGCGCTCACTATGGGTGAGGTAACATCCATTCAGTGAATAAGCCTCTTTAAGAAGTTAATCAAGGCATGCCCCCTTTCATCAAAAACTCAAAAAAAAAAAGTCAAACTGGGAAGTGAAGACCCTCAGGGTTCCTGACCAAAAGAGAAACAGTTACTATTTAGTATTTGTATTCACTCTGTGCTAGGAGGGCAGGGACCTGTTGTAGGGCTCGTGGCTCCTCAAGCTAAAGCTTGGGACCTGGGCCATATGGAAAAGCTCAGGAGCTTTTCCTTCTTGGGGTTCAGATCCCAAAGACATGGTCTTTTCCTTCTGGGGGTTCAGATCTCATCCCCATCATTGTCCAAGTTTACATTTATTGTTTTCATGACATTGTCTATTCATCTCATCCTCTGCCCTCCCCTTCTCCTTTTGCCTTCATTCTTTCCCAACCCCAGGGTCTTTTCCAATGAGTCCCATCTTCTCATCATGTGGCCAAAGTATTTAAGCCTCAGCGTCAGTGTTTGACCTTCCAGTGAGTAGCCTGAATTAATTTCATTAGGTATTGGCTGATTTGATCTCCTTGCTGTACAAGGGACTTTCAAAGGTCTTCCCTAGCACCACAATTCCAAAGCATCAATTCTGCAGTGCTCAGTTTTCCTTTTAGTCCAACTCTCATAGCTGTACATTGCTACTGGAGAAACCATAGCTTTGATTATACGGACCTTAATCCGAAAGGTGATGCTTCTCCTTTTTAGCATACTGTCCAGGTTTGCCATAGTTTTCCTTACAAGGAACAAGAATCGTTTAATTTCATGGCTGCAGTCACCATCCACAGTGATCAAGAATATTAAATCTGACACTACTTCCATTTCCTCTTCCTCTGTTTACCAAGGAGTGATGGGACCAGTTGCCAAGATCTTAGGTTTTTTGATGTTAAGCTTCAAGCCAGTTTTTATACTTTCCTCCTCGTCAAGAGGCTTCTTAATTCTTCTTCACTTTCTGTCACCAGAGTGGTATCATCTGCATGTCTGAGATTGTTGCTGTTTCCCCCAGCAACCTTAACTCCAGCTTTTGATTCATCCAGTCTGGCGTGTTGCTTGATGTGCTCTGACTATAAGTTAAATAAATAAGGTGACATTATACAAAATTGCTGTACTCCTTTTCCAATGTTAAACCAATCTGTGTTGGGTTCTAACTGTTGCTTGTTGGCCCAAATACAAGTTCCTCAGGAGATGTGTAAAATAATCTGGTACTCCCATTTCCTTGAGGATTTGCCACATATTGTTGTGATCCACATAGTCAAAGGCTTGAGTGTATTCAACGAAGCAGAAGTAGATGGTTTGTTTTTTTTTCTTCTGAAACTCCCTTGCTTTCTCCATAATCCAGCAAATGTTGGCAATTTGGTCCCTAGGTCCTCTGCCTCTTTGAATACCAGCCTGCTTGTCTGGCTATGCTCAGGTTACATATTGCTGAAGCCTAGCTTGCGGAATCTTAATCTTGATGTTGTGTGAAATGAATGCAGTTGTTTGGTAATTTTGAACATTCTTTGGCATTGCCCTTCTTTAGGATTGGGGTGTAAACTGATCTTTTCCAATCTAGTGGCCACTGTGTTTTCCAAATCTGCCGGCATACTGAGTGCAGACAGCATCATCTTTTAGAATTTTAAATAGCTCAGCTGGAGTTCTATCACCTCCACTAGCCTTACTGCTAGCAATGCTTCCTAAGGCCCACTTGCCTTCACTCTCCAGGATGTCTGGCTCTAGGTCAGCAACCACAACATAGTGGTTATCAGTGATATTAAGATCTTTCTTGTATAGTTTTTTTTACATATTCTTGAACCTCTTTTTAATCTCTTCAACTTCAGTTAAATCCCTACCATTTTTGCCTTTTATCATGCCCATTTTTACATAAAATTCCCCTCGATATCTCTAATCTTCTTGAATAGATCTTTTCCCTTGTCTTTCCCATTCTGTTGTTTTCTTTTTTCTATTTCTCTGCATTGCTCATTTAAGAAAACTTTCTCATCTCTCCTTGTTATTCTCTGGAATTCTGCATTAAGTTGGGTGTAGCATTCCCTTTCTCCTTTACCTTTAGCTTTCCAATATCCTGGCCACCACTTTCCTACTTGTGTTTTTTTCCAATTAAAATGCCAGTCAGCCAATAAACGTTATTTACCTACTATGTGAGGGGCACTATGCTAAGCAATGAAAGACAACCATTGCCCTCAAGGAGCTTATAATCTAATGGGGAAAGACAGCATTCAAACAGTTGAAAAAGAGGAGGGGTATGACATTGAAGTATGAAAGGAACCAGTTGAGCAAGAAATGGTGGGGATAGCTGTCCTGGGTACCTTCCTTTTAAATGAAGGTTCTGGGTAGAGCCCTCCAATCTCTACCTTCTCTAATCAGAGGCTCAGGAGAAAAGGATATTGATGAGGTATAAGTTCCAAGGTCTTCATTTTTTATTTGTATCCCCAACATTTATTCTCATCTTTGGCACATAGTCCCTAAATAAATGAATATTTCTAAAGCATAGTGACTATGCTACTACTTTGACTATGTCACTCTCCAGCAGAAAGATGGATTGTAGCTCCCCATTACCTCTAGGCCAGAATCCATACTCATCAACCTGACATTTAATGTCTTTTGTTTTCTGGCTCAGGCCTACTTTTCTATTGTTGAGGTGATTCCCCCTTCAAGCACACCCTTTTCCAGTCAAACTGGCCTACTTCTTCTGGTTTATCAAAGTCCGCATTCCATTTCACGCCTCCACTCCTTTGCCTAAACTGTTTGGCCAATCCCTGGGAAGACTCAACTTTCCCAGCTCCACCTCTTAAAATCTTTAGTTTCCTTCAAGTCTCAGGTTAGGTGCCATTGCCTTACAGGAAGTCTTTGTTCCCCAGGGCATTAGTTCTCCTTCTCTTCCCTCCTCAAATTATCTTGTAGTTATTTATCTATGTACCTGCTGTCTTTGACAGGTAGCATGGAAGCTCCTGGAGGCCAGAGGCTGTGTCAGTTTTTCTCTTTGTATCCTCAGCACCTAGCATTGCTCTAGTAAATGCAAATTGAATAGAGTTGAATTTTTCAGGCTAAAAGAAAGAACCCAGGCACCCTCTCTCTCCACACGGAATGGTGACGCTTCTAAAAGTCCATCACAGTTTGGACTTAAAAATTGAGAGTGGACATTAGAGTAACATAATTTTACTCTTAAACTCAATGGTTTTTGGTTTTTTTTTTAAATCATCGTGAGTGGTACATGTAATGTAGCTGAATTCTTTTAGAAAACATCTCCAAATTATTGGTTCCTTGATGTCTTACTTTGAAATTTACAAGGAAGTAGGTTCCTCCCTTCCCTGTCTATGACTCTTGCTGTCATGGAGACCAGCATCAACTTATGGAAAGCACTGTAAGGAAGCTGTTTCACAAAAGCCCATTGCCTCCCTGCCTCCTCCCTCCCCTTCTGATGGAGTTGTCCACGTCCCTGTATACATGCAATATCATCTTTCCTGTGGGTGAGGCTGACACAGGATTCGTTACAGCTCAAAGATTTTTAGGACCCAGGTGATTAATAAGCATGGTTGGAGGTTAGCTTTGGTGGCAAACTTTTTCCTGCCTTTTTCCTCCTCTTCTGTTCTTGGGCCTAATCAGTTCCAAAAAGTATCACTGGGACCAAGGAAAGGACTGTTCACTTTACTTGTAATTTAATTTGCTTTTTGTTCATTTTAAATTCTGATCTGTCTCCCTCCCCACCCCACACTAGAGAAAGCCACCATTTTATACACACACACACACACACACACACACGCACACACACACACTCACACACGCATCCCATATTGTGCATACTTCTATTTATCAGTTCTTTCCCTGGAGGTGAACAGCATCTTCCTTCATGGGTCCTCTGTAGTTGTTTTGAGTATTACAAGTACTCAGATTCAACTCAAAACTTAGTCATTCACAGTTGTTCTTCAAATAATATTACTGTTACAGTATACATCATTCTCTTGGTTCTGCTCATTTTACTTTTCATTATTTCATGCGAGTCTTTCTGTGTTTTCCTAAAGTTAACCCCCTCTTCATTTCTTATAACTCCATAGTATTCCATCACAATCATTTACCACAATCTGTTTCACCATTCTCCCATTGATGGGCACCCCCTTATTTTCTAGTTTGTTTTTTTTTTTGCACCCACAAAGACAGCTGCTATAAATATTTTAGAACATACAGATTTTTTTTCCTCCGATCACCTTGGGAATACCTAATAAGTGGTATTGCTGGGGCAAAGGGTATACACAGTTTTGTAACTCTTGGGCATACTTCCAGATTGCTCTCCAAAATGGTTGAAGGGTTCACAAGTTCCACCAACAATGTATTAGTGTCCCAATTTTTCTACATCCCCTCCAACATTTGTCATTTCCCTCTTCTGTCATTTTAGCCAGTCTGATAAATGTGACATATCATTCACTTTCACATAAAATGGAAAATATAGTATATGAAAATGAGAGGGACAATTTCTTTTTTGTAGGTCTTCAAGCAGATGCTATATGACCACTCACCTTATGTTATAGTGAGGATTCCTTTCCTAAATGGGTTGGATTGGTGGCACCTGAGGTTCCTTTTGACCCTCAAATTCTGTGATTGTATGAACTCATGAAAAGTAAGAAGTTATTTCCAGTCCTTGTAGGGACAGCATAGAACTATTCCCTTTCAGTATCTACTTTTTTCTCCCTCTATGCCTTGTAATGAAATGGACACTTTCCAATTAAAGCCTTGGCCTCCTTTAAGAGTTCAGCATAATTGACCGGAGAACCAAGTGAAAATATACATGAATACAGATTGTAGGCAGGGAAATCATGATCCTAGCATATACATGGATAGCTGATGTCTTAGATAAAGAAGGGCGGTCTGAGATTTCAACCCTCTTCACAAGTTTCCACCAAACTCCCTCCCTGATACCTTTTGCCCCTCCATGGGCTCCACTCTCTCTTTTTTTCTCACCCTCTGTCCTGTCATCCAGTGAGAATCATATTTACTTGTTCAACCAAAGCCTTAAATTATCCCTGCGCTTCTGCCTTCCAGGGTCATTGCCTAACCACTCAAAGTTGGCTCTGCAGACGGACCCTCCCCATCTGTCTCCAGTCACTTTTCATGGACTGAGTTGTCCAACCTTATTTAATAGCCTTAACCTAGAACTTTTGATGAGAGAGAATCCTGGCTCTAGGCCCAAGCTCACCCCCATTCCCTAAGCCATTGGTTGTATCTGGAACCTGGTCACTTAAATGACCAAGTCCTAGAAGAAAACAGAAGAAGGTAAGAATTTGGATTGGGTTTGAATACCAGATCTGCTCTCTCCAGCATTTAGCACAGTACCAGGCACATAGTAAATGCTATATAAGTGTCAGTTGTTGCTGTTATCATCATCATCATCATCATTATTATTAGGAAGAGGAGTGGAGGAGGAAGAAGAGGAGTGGAGGAGGAAGAAGAGGAGGAGGAGGAGTATCTACCTGTGCGATCTTAACCTCTCTGGCCTCAGTTACCTCAAATATAAAATGGAAGGGTTGGGATATATGACTTTTGGGGTCCTATCCATCTTTAGATGCATGACCCTATGACTAACTAACATCTAAGGTCTCTTCTAGCACTGAATGGTGCTTCTTTTGAATCCCAGTCTTGCCAATGATTATCTCTGAGACCTTAGGCAGGTCTCTTAAATACTCTGAACCTCATCTTGTTCATCTCTTAAAAACAGTTGGGGAGTAGAAGTGGCAGATTAGACGACCTCATACAGACAGAAATAAAGAGCCAAGAGATCCCAGAATAATCACAACATCTCCTCCTGTTGTAGCAAAGATATGGAAACAAAGTAGCTGCTTATCACTTGGGGAATTACTGAAGAAACTGGACTGTCTGAATATAGTGGGGTATTACTGTGCAATAAGAAAGTATATAGATGAGGGATTCTGAGAAACATGAAAGGATTGGCTGGACTGATGCAGGGTTAAGATAAGCAGAACCAAAAGAATCCATGCCCTGGGCATTTGCTCTGACTGTCCCTCATGCCTGGAAGTCTCTCCCTCTTCCACTCCTACTACTGACCTCCCTGGCTTCCTTTAAGTTCCAACTAAAATCCCACCTTCTATGGGAAGCCTTCTCCAACCCCTCTTCATTCCAGTGCTTTCCCTATTTTAATTATTTCCTATTTATCCTGTGTACAGGTTGCTCTGTAGATGTTTGCTTGCATGATGTCTCCCCCATTAGATTGTAAATTACTTGAGGGCAGGGACTATCTTTTGGCTCTTAAAAAAAAAAAATCCCTAGTGTTTGCATCTGGCACATAGTAGGCACTTAATAAATTTGATTGATTGATTGATTGACATGCAATGACTCAGTAAGAAGCAACTGGCTGGATGGAGTCAGGAAGACCCGAGTTCAAATCTATAGCCTCAGACACTTACTAGTTATGTGACCCTGGGGAATTCACTTAACCTCTTTCTATCTCAGTTGCCTTAACTGTAAAACAGGGATAGTGACAGCACCTACATCTCAGGGTTATTGTGAGGATCAAATGAGATAATATTTGAAAAGTTTTCAGTGTAGTATCTCACACATAGTAGGTGCTTAATAAATACTTGTTTCCTTCCTTCCTAAAAAGGAAGAGGAATTCTGAGCAATTGAAAAACCAGTAATGGTCCCAGAAAAAAGGTAAATGAAACATGTTTGTATAGATCACAGGCACTACTGGGATATTTAAAGTATCTGTTATTCAAGGCTTTCACCACACAACCAGCCTTACTCCTTTCTAATTCTATGTTTCATTCTTGCTGTCTCTTAAGCCACTTGTGTTGCTACCAATGGGCATTAGGAAGGTAGTGATATCATAAAAAGATACATAGTGATGGGCATGAGCAGGCTGTGACATACAGGAGAAGTGGGGTAAAGATGTTATCGGAGAAATGTATGACAAGAAAAAAATGAGTTATTCACGTGGCGAGTTGGAGTCAATCAATGGGCAGCCTACATGGGCCACTGTTTTCTATGCACTGTGATGGATATGGAAGGCCTGTAGAGTTTTGGGTCATCTTGCTGTGGCAAATTCTTTGGAGGACATGGGTGAGAGATGTCTATGATGGGCAGGCATGGATAAGTAGCCATCTATATCCCTACAGACCAGAGAGCTATTGTGGTATTATGGCATATGAATGAGGGGCAGAGAGTGAATAGTGCTTAACCACTATCACACAACAAGCCAGCATTTAAACCTAGATCACCTAACTCCAAATTTAGTGTTTTTTCTTCTTCAGCCTCCTGCTTCAAAGTTATAAAAATCCTCAAGTTCCTTGCAGAGAAGAGCTTAAGTGAGTCTATTTCCTTCTTCTGTGGAGTCAGGGTCCCAGTGAAGGCCTGTTTATGGGGCAGGTCTCTCTAAACCAGGAACATTCTGGGAATGCTCCAAAGAGAGGAAAGTAGACTTTCATTAAATTAATTTTAAAACATCTGAATATTTCTGTAAGAAAATAATTCTGCTAAAACAAATCATTTGGTCTTTTACAAAAGCTTCATTATTCCCATTCTCTTCCCTCCTCTGAAAGCTAGGCAGGTGTCCTTCTCAGCACAAAGCTACAGCTGGCCCCAATGGGAGCTCCCTGTACAGAGCAGTCTCGATGCTGGGCTGAGGGGATGAATGGAGTTAAGTTGTGTTCCTTCCTTTAATGCATTGTATGTTTCTTCTGTGTGTTTCTTCCATTAAATAAATACTGGGGTATTTATAAGAGCTGTCAGCAAACCACCCACTTCATTTTCTGTTCCACAGACCCACTTAGCTCATGCAGGAGCCAGCTTTCACAGAAACAGTAACAGCCTGTACCAGAATCACAGTGATATCCAAAGAGATATGCCTTAAATGAATGCTAAATATAACTCTGTTTCATATCATCCAGTAGCTGAAACCTCAACTTTTACAACTATTGTTTGTAACTATACTTTTTGGTTGTTTGCTTGGGGATTCAGATCTGTGATCTCATCTGTATGGGAAATCCTGATGGAGAAATGCACTCCAACTGATACAGATCCGAATATGAGCTGTAATTTAGAAAGATTTGCGTGAGGCTTGGCAGGGAAGCCAAGTGACTCAACTCTGGGTGCATAGTTAGTGTCAGAGGTAGGATTTGAACCTAAGTCTTCCAGATTCCAAAACTCTAGCCACTCCCACTCTTCCCTGGTGCCTCTTCTAAACATTTAGAAGGCTTAAATATGATGGCTCCTTACTGCCCAACATAAAGAGCATACCCAATGTGCCCTTTAACCATTTTATAGCTTAGCCCTATTGTGAATATGTATTTGAAGAAGGAAAGACTGAGAATTTAGGCCAATAGTTGAGAAAGGAAAAGAGAAAGAGAGGGACAAAAACAGATAGACAGAGACAGAAAGAGACAGAGAGAGACAAAGAGAGTTAGAGAAGGGAAAAGAGGAGGGAGAGACAGAGAGGGACAAAGACAGAGACAGAAAGAAACAGAGAGAGACAAAGAAAGAGAGTTAGAGAAGGGAAAAGAAGAGGGAGAGACAGATAGACAGAGACAGAAAGAGACAGAGAGAGACAGAGAAAGAGAGTTAGAGAAGGGAAAAGAAGAGGGAGAGACAGAGAGGGACAAAGACAGGTAGAGACAGAAAGAGACAGAGAGAGACAAAGAAAGAGAGAGAAGGGAAAAGAAGAGGGAGAGACAGAGAGGGACAAAGACAGAGACAGAGAAAGAGAGTCAGAGAAGGGAAAAGAAGAGGGAGAGACAGAGAGAGACAGAGAGGGACAAAGACAGACAGACAGAGACAGAAAGAGACAGAGAAAGAGAGTCAAAGAAGGGAAAAGAAGAGGGAGAGACAGAGATGGAGGAGCAGAATTTTGTGAATGGTTTTAAGAATGTCAAGTTTTCTGGTACATTGATCCAACTCTTTTATTTATTTATTTTTGGAAGGGGAGGGCAGGGCAGTTGGGGTTAAGGTCACACGGCTAGTAAGTGTGTCAAGTGTCTGAAGCTGGATTTGAACTCAGGTCCTCCTGACTCCAGGGCCGGTGCTCTACTCACTGTGCCACCTAGCTGCCCCCAATCCAACTCTTTTACATGTATCTTTTCTGAAATTTCAATTTACCTGGAAAGGCCAATATCTTGGTTGAGTCAACTGTCAATTTTCCTAGTTGACATCTGCTGCCACAAGTTCCTATAGCCTAGACTGTGTCTGCTTTGGACGTGAATCAAAGAATTAAAAAAAATCCTGTTGAATATCTCCTTTCTCCCACTTCTTGGATTTAAAGCTACAAGGGACCTTAAAGAGCATCTGGTCCAGTTCTCTGTTTATGGAGGAATAAACTCAGAGAAATAACTTGGGCAGAGCCACACAGGTAGTAAGTGGCAGAGTTGATTTTGAACCCATTTTTTTTTAATCTAAACCTGATATCCCCATGGTATCACACTGTGCCAAAGACATTTTAAATGAGGTTTATAATCACTCTAAGGAGTTTAATTTTTTCAAGTGTGGCATTAAAATCCACACAAGAAAAATGAAGTGGATGGGAAATGTCTGTTGTCTAGAAGAGATATACAGCAGAATGGACAACACATAGAGCTAGTCCATCAGTACATATATCCTGGCCAGACATTACAAATGAACAATGAGCTTGACCCAGAATTGAATGTGAGGAGGAGAGTAGGCTGATTGCCTATGGGAAATTTCCATAGGGCGGGGTGTGCTAGCACACGCTAGACTGAGCATCACAGTGCCAGAATGCCCTGTTCATATACCAGCCACACCTACTGGATATCCACACCAATAATCTCCCAGTAACTTTGTATCGTTGTGGACTTCTACTATAGAACTATAGTGCTGTCACTCTAGAATACTACAGCCTGCAAAGAATGTAACCCAAAAGGTAATGGAGATGCCCGTGGGGGTTGTGAACAATCTATAAATCATTGCAACAGGGAAGTCTGCAAGAGATACCATATAAAAGCTGTCGCTGAAAAAATGTGCAAGTAAGGCTCCCCTTGCTCCATCTGCTGTTCCTCTACCCTGCTCAGAATGATGCAGATTTGGCTAGAGCTGGTGACAGAAAGTGAGGAGAGAGGAATACCTGAGACAGATGCCAAGGTCATACTGAAGGCCAAGGTCAGAGAGCAAGGGATGCCAGGATTGGCAACGGTGGTGGGTAGCCTTCTCTGCCAAGGATAGCTACTGAGTCTAATTAACGTGCTCTCTGATGAGCTAACTATGGCCAGATGAAATTTGGTCATGCTTAACAGGATAAAACAGTCAAGACCAAGATTATTACTCGCAATGGCCACTTAGATCTTTTCTCAAGTCCTTCCAGATCCCAAATTCTTTCCCCTGGTCTAGGCCCAGGACGCTCTCCTAATTTCTGCCTCTTTATCTAAAGACAAGTCCTATGTGAAACATGAGTTGGGCATCAAGAGGGCCTCTTTTTTCCTGCTCAAAGAGGAGTATCACTTGGAAAATAAAGTCAACATACTCATTTCCTACAACTCCTAAGTTGAAGCAGTTTCTGAAATTGGAATAGTTTCACTTAACTCTATCTGTCTTGCATGTAGAATTTAGTTAGTGGTTAGGCACAATGAGTTTGCAGCGTAGTTTTTGGATTTTGTTGTTGCTTTTTCCCCCTGGAGTTGATCTAGGGTTCCTTAAGTTGGCACTGTTCTCTGCATTTGGAAGTTCTGGGCTGTTTTCTCATATTATTTTTTCTTCTTTTTTAATTGTCATCTTCTAGGAGATTTATGATCTTTAAGCTGTCTCTTTGGAAAGAGTCAATGTCATGGATTCAAGTTTTTCTATTCTGCTAATTATTTCTGCTCTGTGAGCCGTAAATCCTGCATTTTTTTCTCTTTTGACTTGTTTTCAAAATTCTTATTTTTTGCTTAAACCATTCAAGAATATTTTGTTGCGACACCTATTTTCTTGGGAATCCACAGGGTTCTCTGCCTAATTAAGGTTTAGTTCAATTTCCTTTGTCTCTTAATGAGTCTCAAACTCATTTAGATGTGCTAGAGGCCATCTTCTTTTCTGTTTTAGTATCTTCTCCATTGATTTAACTGCATGTGCTCTGGGTTTTTAATCAGAGCTTTCTATCTCCTCAGTAATCTCCTCCTTGGTAATTTCAGTTTTTCCCCTCTTATATTCTCCTATCTCTCACTTTCTGACTCCTTCTCCTTTGGTGTTAGGTCTTGTGGGATCCGAACTTCAAAGGCATCTCAGCCTCCTCTCACATTGGGGAATTAACTTTCTGCCTCAGTTCCTGCTCCCAAATGACTTCTGGGGCTAGAGGAAACTAAACTGACCCCACTTGAAGCAGATGCTAGTCCCCTTTCCTTCAGGCCTGGTGCAACCACATACATGTGCTGACTCTTTGCCCCAGTTTTCTGACTGAGCGCTGCCATATCATGCTGACAACCCCCTAGGCAAAGCACAAACATTTCTATTTTCCTGTACCTTCCCACACAATGGGGTAGGCAGAGTTGAGGTCTGCTGCTTATTGCTACAGAATGGTGAGAGGAAAAAATGGGCCAGATTGCTGGCAAAGACAGAAGCAGCAGCAAGAAAATTACTGGGTTAATACTACTCCTAGGGCTGTATCCCAAAGAGATCACACAGGTGGGAAAAGGACTCATATGTACAAAAATATTTGTAGCAGCAAATTTTGTGGTGGCAAAGAATTGGAAATCAAGGAGATGCCCATCAATTGGGGAATAGCTAAACAAGCTGTGGTGTATGAATGTAATGGAATACTATTGTGCTATAAGAAATGAGGAGCAGACAGACTTCATAATAACCTGGAAAGACTTACCTGATCTGATGCTGAGTGAAAGGAGCAGAACCAGGAGAACATTATACACGATTACAGACACATGGTATTTGTGATGACTAACTGATAGACTTGGCTCTTCTCAGAAATGCAAGGTTCTAAGACGGCTCCAAAACACTCATGATGGGAAAAAGCTATCCGCATCCAGAGAAAGAACTATAGAGTGTGAATGCAGATTGAGACAAACTATTTGTTCTCTCTTTTTCTTTTTCTTTTTTTGGTTTTGTTTCTTCTTTCTCATGGCTCATTCTATTGGTTATAATTCTGCTTTACAACTTGACTGTTGTGAAAAATTAGTTTAATGTGAAGGTATATATAGAACCTATATTGGATTACATGCTGTCTTGGGGGGAGGGGGGAGGAAAGGGAGGGGGAGAAAATTTGGAACTCAAAAACTTGTGGAACTGAGTGTTGTAAACTAAAAATAAAAAATAAATTTAAAAAAAATTTCTGAGTTGATCCCAGAACACAAGAACATTGGCTGGATTTTGTCACTCTGCCAGAGTTTGGGGACTAGGGAAGGAGGGAGTGCTGAGTGAGCATATTAGGGATTATCCTTTCTACTCTTAATTCATCATATTGTTGCCTAAATCGGCCTCTTGGTGTCTTTGCCCGTTGAGTTATCTGCCATTGTTTTATCTTTTCTATGTAACTGCTACTTTGGGGGATTTCTGAGAGTTTGTGAGAAATAGAGAAATATCTAGCCTTTTATCTTATCATGTAACCTAGAAATCTGAATCAATTTTTGTACTAAAAGGGCTTTCTGGGGCTTAGAAGAATGTAGCCGCTTGGCAGAGGTATTATTATGCATGGTTTCTTTTTATTATGTATTGTCCATTTGTTCATCGATTTTATGCTATAAGTAAATGCTGAATACAGTATCCAAGCAGATGTGTCTGCTTCTGCGGAGAGCCATCTCCAGTGTAACAACACTGCAAGACTAAGGATCACTGAAATAGAGCAAATCCAAAGAAAGAAGGAGAGTATGCTAGGAGGTGGGGGCTCAGAGGTAATTTCTGATTCAGTAAATCTATAATCCACATATCCCCTGACAATGAATCAGTGGTGTCCTACAGAAACAAGCGAAGCTAAGGGATAGAAGATCGCTGACTCTCTGACAGCCGTGGAAAGCCAAGCACTTGGCACTTTCACATAGCTAGGCATATGTAAAATCACCAGGGTGATGGCAGGGTAGGGAAAACCCAGCTTCTAATCTTTCCTGTTCACTGAGATCAGATGAGTGGCTCTCAATACAATGTAGGGGTTAAATAACACTGGAAAAAATGGACTGACCACATAGGAAGAGTAAGAAACAGCCTATATAGTTCATTGCTATTCATATATATGAATTGGGCATGAAGAAAGCTTAGATTTCTCCATTGAAACAATCAGTCAAAGGTAGTTCACCTAGGTGCAACAGAAAGTGTGTTGAGATTGACTGAAGAAACTTAGTCATGCCTTGTGGGTTTTATTTAAAATAGCAAGCTAATTTGAATGCCAGCATTTCAGTGGTGAGCCAGGAAAAATAAGTTCCAGTTAAGCCAAGAGAGAGCTGGGCAAAAAGAGGAGAGGAAAAGAAAAGAGAGGGAGATGGAGAGACAGAGAGAGAGAGAAAGAAACCTAGAAATGGAGACTGAGCAGTGAGGTCTTGGAGAGATGAGACACAAAGAATCAAGCAGCACAGGGGTACAGATGAAAGGAAAAAGAAAAGGTAGGACTGATACATGTCTGAGAAGAGAGAGCTGAAGGAAGAGCACTGTCCCTAGAAGTATCTCAGAGTAGAAGATGGGAGAAGCGGGGGGTGGGGGGGGTGGGGGGGGGTTGGAGGGGGTGGGCGTGAAGCCACCACTTGCACCTATGTGTTCAAGGACTGAGGGAAGTCCCAAGAAAAAGTCTTGCCCTTCCCTAGGTTCCCTTCCCCAGTGCCTATCAACAGACACTGGGGCCTAGCATCCTTATTTCTTTATACAAACACCTCTGGTAACCTGAATTTTTTCCTCAACCACAAGGAATTGAAGGGTTGTCTAAAAATAAATATAGAGAGCAGTTAGGTGGTGCAGTGGATAAAGCATGGAGCCTGGAGTCAGGAAGACCTGGGTTCAAATTCTGTCTCACTAGGCAAGTCAAATAACCCTGTTTGTCTCAGTTTCCTCATTTGTAAAATGAGCTGGAGAAGGAAATGGCAAACCACCCCAGTACCTTCACCAAGAAAACCCCAAATGAGGTCATGAAGAGTCAGATACTGACTGAAATGACTCAACAACAACAGATAAATACACATTTATATTAAGGCAGAGAGACAGACATCTACCTAAATGTTAGGAATTTTCCTACTGAGGGTTCTGCATTATTGTGATTGAATCCCTGACATATAAACTACATAAATAAGGTAGCAGAGAAGGGAACCAAATAGACTTGACAAGTATTGGTTCTAGACCAGAATTTCTTTGGATATTCTATGAAGCCAATGGACCCATTCTCAGAATCATGTTTTTAAATGCATAAAATAGAACACATAGTAATACAAAGGAAAGCAATTATATTGAAATACATTTGTTAAAATAAATGTCAGCGATTTCATACCTCAAGCTAAGAATCCATATGACCAAGGCCAAAAGCCAAACTTATTGTTAACAGGGTGTAGCTAACTGATTAAATTCCTAGAGACCAAGGGGGAAAAGAGGAAAGGGTGACCATGATGTTATCTTTGGTCACATGTACTTTCTGCAAGAATACTGCCAACACTCTGCCATCCACAGGCATTACAATATAATGTCCAAATAACCTGAAGGCTCTTAGCACCATGAGTGGACCCTTGTGTTGGATCTACTGGAAGACCTAAGCAAGACTGCTACAGGCTAAGTGGGAATGATGGGACGGGAGCTACATCATTGGAAGGACTGCTAGCATTGATACCATTGATAAGATCAATTGGTGTGTTAGAATTCATTTTTAAAATTCTCTAGAGTAATTTTATTAGGCAAAAATATATCCAGGCATAATCCATAATAATGTTGCTCTGATCAATATATTCATCGTATTGAAAAGGCAAGAGGAGCTATGTAAGATTGGTTGTATTTTTCCCCCACGGGAGTGACATGGTTAGATTGGACCTGTGCATTCGATTATTTGGCAGTTGTGTGAAGGATAGAGGGAAGAAGGAAGCTATTGCCAATTGATTGTCTTTTATCCTGTCTTCTCCCAACTATACCCTCCCCTTCTTCCCACAAAGTACTAGGAAAAGTTCCCAAACAGTCAATTGCCCAATATCATAAGAGACAGAATCACTCCCTCTTTAAAAACAGAACTTTTTCTCAATCTCCAATTTTCACTCTCCTTCCATGTTCCTTCAAGCTCCCCTTACTCCATGCCATCCTCTCCAGTGCTTCTTAAACTGTATGGGATCTCAAAAAATTGCCAATAGTAAGAGGTTTCTGAATGTGAAACAACCAAAAATTAATTTAAAATCAAATTTGTAATGAATCTGAGTTATTTCTGGCAGCGCTTGCCCGTGTTGCGTCATACAACTTCACTGCAGCCTTGGTTCTGAACACAAAGCATGTACGCTTTGCACCGTGCATGCCGTCATGCCATGCGTCACCAATAAACACTGCTGAAATGTGAAAAGGGGTCTTAAGTGGGAAAAAGTTTAAGAAGCCTTGTGGTCTAAACTTCCCTTCTACCAACACCAGCCTCAAGCCATGTCTTGAGGGGCCTGTAGTTACTGTGGCCATCTTTGTCTAGTCCTGAATTTTGGGGCTCACAGTTGTTTTTTCTTTCTCTGTCTTCATCTCCCTCTTCACATAAGTCCTAGTTGATATTACAATTGACGTGAAAAGGGATGAGAGCTTGGACCAAGGGGTTGGGGGCTTTCACCACTCCTCTCTCCTTCTCAGTGGTATGTTGGAACTAGCTTATACTGACTCTGAGAGTTGCTTATTCAATTTTCAGTGTCAGCATTTACACCTTGGGAGGCAGCAAACCCTACAAATCGTGGATGGTTTGTTTTGTTGATTGTCTAGACTTAGAGTGATAAAGAAAATGCAAATAATACAGATAAAATTGAAAAGTGTGGCATGCTTTCTGGAAAGCCGGTTGTTAAACATTTACTAGCATGCACATGTACACACATACACCCCCCCACCCAGCCCCACCTATCCACCCCCACCCCCACCACACACACACATACACACACACACACACACACATACACACACACACACACACACACACACACACACACACACGCTCCTTCTAGAATATTTCTGAGTAGTAGGGGAGGAAGTGTCACTAAAAAGCCAGGTCACTGTGCTTCAAGAAGTCTTTCATTGCACAGCTTCCAAAGCCTAGCTCAATATTTGGTCTTTCTTACTCATAGCCAACCATTTCCTGAAATCACCACTACTGAACTAATTTGCCAAATGCATTCTCCAAACAAATTCCACATAAATCAGTGAATCCTCTCACCTACATTCATTCTCTGAACCCTCTCCCCTCTTGTTTTGCAATATCAGCTCTTCTGCCAAACTCCCACAAGCCTCAATCATTCCAAGTTACCCTATAAACCTGCACCCAAAAGACCAGCCTCGAGAAAGCTTCCTGATAGAGTTCCTCAGCTTGTAGGACAAACACCTGTGTTTCTCCCTTTTCCCTTTCCCCTTCCAGCCTCAGACTTACAGCTATTTCTCCTTTCCTTCTTGTTCCTCTAGCACCCCAAGCTGCAGATGATAGATAGATATTCACAAACATACACACATATATATGTGTGTGTGAATACATACATAAGCATACATACATACGTGTGTGTGAATACATACATATACGTACACACATATATGACAATCAGGATTAGCTGATTTGCTCAGGGTCACACAGCAAGTAAGCGTCTGAGGCTGAATTTGAACTCAGGTCCTCCTGACTCCAGGGCCCGGGCTCTATCCACTGTAACACCTAGCTGACCCAGCTACAGACAATGTTCCCATCTCCATAAAGAATCTGCTTTATAATATGGTATGATATGGTATTCTCAGGAAACTCAATCCTACTGAGCTTTGTAAGAAAAACGGCTGATAGCCTTAAATCCTTCCCGTTTGCACATTTTCAAAACATCATCATTAAGATGATTGTATGGTTAGCAAGAAAGGCGTTAAGGATCTTGGAGTTAATCAAGTCCAAACTCGTTGATTTTACAGAACAGGAAACTGAGGCTGAGATAGTTTAAGTGACTTGCCCAGGGGTAAACTAGTAAATAATGAGAGCTTAGGTATTTGTGGGTGGAAATTGAAGACACTCGCCACTGTGCCATCTGGCTTATTCCTGTTGTTCTTCTTTACCTTTTTTGGGTGGTGGACCTAAGCACTGTCAGTCTGGTAAAGCCTGTGAGCTTCTCAGAATGCTGTTTTTAAATGCGTAAAATAAATCACACAGGTTTACAAAGAAACCAAAGGTTGGTGAAAACAAAGATGTATTTTTTTTCCCATTCAAGATAGCGGAACCTCTGAAACCTATCCATAGACCCCTTAATTCAAATTCAGAGGTCTGTAGACTCCAGGTGAAGAAGCCTGTTCTACACTATACAGTATACTGAAAGGGCAAAAGCTTGCTGAGGACCAATGCCACCCTTGTCTCCATCTGTATTGCTGAGATGGAGATTGGAATTTAAAGACCTTTCCACCCGGTTGGTTTCCACACAGGGTCTGCCTGATCCCACTTGAACGTTCCCAGAATGTGGTGATCTGGTTTTTTTAATCCCTGTACATCATTCTCATAGCTGCTCCTTTATGGTGGGCTTACACTCAGACCTCTATTGTTATTGAAGAATCACCACTATGTTTGGAATTTTTGTTTGGTTTTATTTTTGCCTTTGGTGGGAAAGGAGGAGGTATTTCAGCTTTCCTGCCTCCAGGGCCAGTGACCATGTCTGAATCTCCCACCCTTGTGGGGGAAGTATTGTCAGCACCCGTGGGCCAAAAATTTCATCAGGATTTTTCCAGATTGCAGGGCACTGCACCTCTAACCTCTCCTTGATGTCGAAGGGAAAACTCTTTGTGTGTGTGTGTGTGTGTGTGTGTGTGTGTGTGTGTGTATGTATTATTGGGTCCAAGTCAGCCCAGTGTGGCTCTTCCCTAGGAACTAGAAACCTATCTATCTGGTCCCAAGTGACTATTTCATTCACTGTCCCTCCCAAGACTACTTTTTTCCCAACCTGAGCCCAGAATTAGTTACACTAGTGGGCTAGGTGGCCTTAGTCTACAGGACAAAAGTGATGGCTTGCCCTATATTGCCATAATGGGGACACCTACCTGGGTCAAGCTGATCCTTACATTTATGGGCTCTAGCCTTGGTTGAAGGTCTCACAACTACCCCAGCCCCCAACTCTGCACTCTTAATGGTTCTTTAAAAAAAAAAAGTTGATTTCAAAGTTTTTACGTTTAAAAATTTTAAATTTTAAAAGTTCTTGATTTTTTATTTTGTTTGTAATATGTTTTATTGTCATTTTTTAAAAAATCATTGTCTTTTGGTATGGACATCACCAACAATAGGATCTTCTCTTGTAACCACCAAGTATAATCAAGCAAAAAAACAAACAAAAAACCTAAACATAATGGCCATGTCTAAAAATGTATGCTTCACTCCACATGCATAGTCCAATGCTTTTCTGTAGAGAGGCCCATTTGTTGGGCATCCATTCCCCATCCTCTCCCCCATTCTTTGCTATTACAAAAACTGTTGCAATAAATATTTTTGTTTATATAGGATTTTTCTCTCTGTCTTTCACTTCCTTGGTATATATGCCTAGCAGTGATACTACTGGGTCAAAGGGCATGCACATTTTGTTGTTTTTTTGTGGGAAATAATTTCAAATTGTTTTCTGGAATGGTTGGACCAAGTCATAGCTCTTCACAAATTATACATTAATGTACAAGTCTTCACTTAGGACCTCTAATAATTATCATTTTTATCTTTTGTCATTTTGTTATCTTTGTCAATTTGATGGCTGTGAGGTGAAAACCTAGAGTTATTTTAATTTATGTCTCCTATTACTAGTGATCTGGAACATTTTTTTCATGTGGTTGTACATAACTTGCCTTTCTTGTTTTGGAAACTTTTTGTTCATGTCCTTTGGCTAATTTATCTGTTGAATGAATAGATCTTGTATTAACTCTAAATTTTTGCCATTCTAAAGCTAGCTGCATTGATTTTGTTTACTAAAAACTTTTCAATTTTCTGTAATCAAAATTGTACATTTTGTCTTTTACAATCATTTCTATACCTTGTTTAGTTAAGAATTCTCCCTTTAGCCATTGCTGGACAAAATACCTCCTTTCTTTCTCCTCCAACGATTTTTAGGATGTGACCTTTTATATTTAGATCATGTATCCTTTTAGACATTATTGTTTACTTATCATGTAAGCTCCCCAATCCTCCTTGCTAGCAAGAGTGTAGGGCTATGTTTTAAATATTGTCCCAGAAATGCTCACTTCTTCTGGAAAATAGGTTGGGATATTGCACTTGACTTCTTTGGAATCACCAGGGTTGGTGGAGAAATCAATATGATCTACACTGGATTAGTGGTTGAGCAGTGAGCTCTTGAAGCTCACTCAGTCTCTCTCCTAAAATCTGAATTACTCTCACCAACTTCTCCAAGGTGACTAGAAAGAGGGTACTACCTGCTTCATCATGTAGCTGCTACTGTCACAGTGCACATGGCTTGCTTAAGGGCAATATGTCTCTCCTGCAAACCCTTGAGAAATCTCTTTCCAAAATGGAACCAAAAGGAACCGAGAAACCCACAATTCAGATATGCTACATGAGACAGAGTCTGACCATGAAGTGTTTAATCACTGATTTCTCCTGGTGACGTATTGATGTGTTAGTGAACCTAGTCACCACCTTACCACCCCCCCTCCTTGAAATATCTCTTATCACAGACATCTCCATGGACATCAGGATCTCCAGACTCCCTTCTCATACCAACACATCAGCCATTAACTCTGGATACTCACCAAAATCACTCTCATATCCAAAGTCCATGATTGTTTCATGATGGGAGAAATTGCTCACCTTCATTCACTGTCTAAATGCATTATTTGTTCTCATTCTGCAGTTTTGGCTCTTCTCCCAAGCTCTTTAAAGCATTATTCATGCCATGCCATTCTCAACTTCCACTCTTCCCATCCCACTTCCAGGCTATGTCCTGCTGCCTGTAGAGTTGTGGCCATCTCTGTCCACTTATTCTTTTTTTTTTGTATCCTTGGGTACACAGATGCTTTTTCTTTCTCTGTCTTTATCTCTATTCACAAGGCTCCTCACTTCTATTTTAAAAGGCAAAGTGGATTGGAAAGCCTGAACCTAAAGGGGAGCAATATACATCATCAAAAACCTACCAGAACAATGATTTATATTTCAGTGCCCCCAAACTCAAAACATCTGGTCAGCAATGATCTGGGCTAGCCACAGATCCCAATGGTCTTAATTCCATCCATCCATGTACATCACAATCTAACTCCACCCTCATCCCACAGGGTGGAATGTTCCATAACATGATAACACATGATCTTAGTTGATCCTCATAATACCCTGTTATTTAGGCACCACAGGCTTTCTACATCCTAATTATCTGGTATTTTAAAAACCCTAAATGGTTTATTTTTCCTCAGCTTAATTCTTCCACCCAACTTCTCCATTTCTGTTGATGATACCACCATTTTTCAAGTTACCTAGGTTCACAGCCCAAGACTCATCCTTGATACTTTAGCTCTCCAATATATCTAATCAGTTACCAAGTCTCATTGATCACTGAAATCATTCTCTATGTGCCAAGCGCTGTGTAAAGCCCTAGGGAAATAAATGGAAAAAAAAAATGGCCCAGCCTCTCTACTTTCAATGAGCTCACACTCTAATTAAGGGAGACAACACATGGAAGAGAGTTCAGCTATAGGGCAAAAAGAACATCCCAAAAGCCCTAAGGATTCATAGGCAGGGTGATCATCAGGTCAGTGACAAAACCTGAGGATTTGGAGGGCATAAAATGGCAGAACAGATGGTAAGGCCTGATGGTAGGTTCTCCATTTTGCTGGAAAGGCGATAGCTGGTCACTGCCAAACCACCCAACTGGTGATAACAGCCATGTCCTTATTCCTGCCTAGTGGCCAGGATGGGGTTTGGGAGACCCTGGCTATGGGAAAAGGTGAGGAGAAAGCAAGCAGGAAGGGTGTCCCTTGCTGGAAGATCTTCCCACAAAGCCATACCTCTCTGTTTGCAGGATTAATCCTATTTCCACAACCTCTTTGACATCCATTTCCTTCTCCTCACTCATATGACCCCTGCCCTAGTTTTAGCTCCTTACTATCTCATATCTGGATTATTGAAATGAATAGGCTCCCAGCTGGTCTCTCTGTCTCTAGTATCTTCCCTCATCAATCCATCCTCTATAGCTCCCAAAGTGCTATTCTTAAAAATACGGATCTGATGCTGTCACTTATCTTACTATAACATCTTCTAAATCTGCTTATCTCATCAGCTGTGAGATAAAATACAAGTTTCTCAGCCTAGTATTTAAAACCCTTACCAGTCTGGCTCTGACATACCTTTCTAGGTTGGTTTTTTCATTGCTTCCCTTCATGCGCTCCATTTTAGTCTAAGTGGTGTTAAAGCTGATCTGAGTTGCTTCACACATAGTATATTCCATCTCCCCCCTCCACACTTTTGCACTACCTCTCAGAACCCCTAGATTTCTTTAAAGTACAAACCAAGTTTCAAATGCACAATTTTTTTTCCTGATTCTCCCCCACCCAATTTTTAGGAATCCCTCTTAAAATTATTTTGTTTTATTTTTACACAATTCTTAATTATTTATTGTATATAGGCTTAACCCCAGGATAGAATGTAAGCTCCTTGAGGAGAAGCAGAGAATCTTTGGTTTTTTTGTTTTTTGTATCGCCTATGCTTAGCACAATGACTTTGACATGGAAGAGTCTAAGTCAATTTGTTGAACTGAACTGAATAGTCTAAATAATGTTCTCAGGCTCTGAAGATTATTGCCAAAGTGTTCGTAGCAAAGGTAGCATCTTTGAAATGAGTCCCCAGGTGACTGATTTGAAGACACCAATGGTTATGTAAGGGGGCACTCAGGGAGCCCACATGATCTGTTGGACGGAGGAGAGCTCAGGTCCCGTGGAGCAGAGAATTCATTCTAGTCCCTTCTAGTGGGACACATGCCCTGGCCTCTGTCTCTATTACAAACATATAAACTTGGTTGTTTTATACTCACACATGACAGGTTACCGTGTAACAATGCATGTCAAAGGGACCCTTAAGACTGTACTGTTTCTCACTTCAGTTCTGAGGGTGAGATCTTCATTCCTTAACCCCACCATTTGCCACCTATTTTGCTCAACAGCCATAGCCTCCCAGAACTACAAAGTGACTTGTGGCTAAGGATACAGTTGCTATAGTGAGCATTCCAAACAGGAAATTCTACTCTGGAAGACTCGCTGAGCTCCGTTAAGAACTTTTGGGAAGGGGGGAGGAGGAGAGGAATGGGACAATGATCCCCAAACAACATATCCAAAAATCTTAGTGGGTAAGTTTTCTTGGATTTCAAGGGGAGAAGACAGCCAAGCTGAAATTATACTTGCCAGCCTCCTTTATCCAGCTCTTTCCAGGTATTTAAAAAACAAATGAAATCTTAAAACCAAGTTGTATCAAATGAGTGGCAGAGGAGATACCAGAGGAATGCCATTTGCCAGATATTTTTGTGCTATCAGAGATCAAAATTTATATTCCTTTGGGCAGAGCACCTGCAGGTAAGGGTATGATTCCTTATGTAGACCGGGGGGGGGGGGGTGAGAGGGTGGGGGGGGTGGGAAAGAAGGAAGGAAAGCAGGAAGAAGAAAGGAAGGAAAGAAGGAAGGAAGGAGGTGCGTTGCCCAACTGGAACTGGCCAATTGGGTCCCTAGTGGGGCAGCTACTACTACTCACAGGTTATTGTTTGTCCTTGGTTCTCGAAGAGGACCGTGACATCAGGAAGGATGATCTGCAACTGAATTGGATTTAAGTGAGGGAGGCTGCTAGGGGTAAAAATACCTAGACCACTTGAGGTTTCTTCTCTATTGAAGGATTGGCTGCTGGGCAGTGGGGGTGGGGTGGGGATGGAGAGGGAGTTGTGTGTTTTGTAGGAGGAAATGACTTGGGATAATAAGGTCATCTTCTCTTCCCCTTTGAAAATCAGGTCTGGACAGAGGAGGTGATGTGAGTGTGTGGCGGGCTAGGGAGAGAAAGTTCACCTGGGTTGTTATGCTGGGAGTAAATACACCCTAGAAAAATGTGGGGTTTCTAGGCTGCTGAGGCACTTGTTACTGCTAGAGAAAAGAGGAACTAAGTGGCTTTGGTCTATTACACATTTGTTACCTAATCTTATATGGGCTCTCACTGCAGCAAGGTAATACTTCTACTCCTCTCTATCCCTTTCACCAGAGCAGCCGTTCCTTCTCTCCTCTCCTTGAACTTGCTACAATGCCACACCCCCATACACACTCAAGTAAGGATCTCATCTCATACTTCACCAAAAAAACTGAGGCCACCTGTCAGCTCCCTCGTCTCTTCTAATTTAGTTCTAGTCCCTGAGGAAGAGATGGCCTTTTTCCTAGCCAAGACCAACTTATCTCCGTGTACCTTGGTTCCTATCCATTCTTATCTTCACCAGTAGATTGTCTCCACTATCATCCCCCATCTATTCTTCAATCTTTCCTTATCTCCTGGTTCCTTCCTCATTGCCTACAAAACACCTAGGTCTCCTACATTTTTTAAAAAAAGTCTCCCTAGGTTCTATGTTCCTCTATCTCTCCTGTCCTTAGCTAAACTACTTGAAAAAGCCATCTATACTCAGTCTTTCTATATTCCCTCCCCTTCTTTTCTAAATCCTCTGCAAACTATCTCATCACTCAACTGAAACTGCTCCCTCCAAGGTTACCAAAGATCTCTTAATCACCAGATCTACTGGGATTTTCTCAGTCCTTATTCTTTCTGACCTCTCTGTAGCCTTTAACAATGTCAATCATGAAACCTTTTAAATACTCTCTCCTCTCTGGGTTTTCATAATGCTGCACTTTCTTGATTTTGTTTGTACTTGTATGATTCCTACTTCTCAGTCTTCTTTGCTGGACCTTCATCATGTCATAATCACTAATAATGACTATACCCCAAGACTCTCCCCTGTGTCCTCTTCTTTTTTCTCTCTTTGCTGAAGCTTCCTAGGCTTCAATTATAATTTCTATCCAGATCATTCCTAGATATTATCTATTCAGCCCTATTCTCTCCTGAGTTCCAGTGTTTATTGGACATTTCAAACTGAACATGGTGTAGGTTTCTCAGACTCAACATGTAGAACATAGAGCTCATTATCTTTGCCCCCAAAGCCTCCTCTCTTCTCGACTTTCCTATTACTATAGAGGACACCACTATGCTTCAAGCCGCCTACTCTTCAACCTTTGTGTCACCCTCTAGTCTGCATTCAACACACATAACCATCCCATTGTCAAACTTTGTTGTTTTTATGTCCACAACACCTTTTGTTATGTGTCCCCTTCTCTCTACTCACATAGCCACCACTCAAATTCAGGCCTTCATCACCTCTTCCCTAGAGTATTTCAATACCCTCCTACTTGGTCTCCTCACCTCATTTTATTCCTCTCCAATTCATCCATCATACCACTGCTAAAGTGCTCTTACTAGAATGCGTCTCTGGCCATGTCATTCCCCATTCCTCCACTCATTATACTGCAGTGGCTCCCTATTATGTCTAGGATCTAATATATTTTTCTCTGACATTTAAAGGTATTCTTACACATTATTTCCTTCTATACATCCCACATTTAACCATACTGGCCTACTTGCTTTTCCTTATACACAATGCTTCATCTGCCACGTTTTCACTGGGCAGATGGACCATTGTGTATGAAGCCCAGAATGCTCTCCTTCCTCACCTCTGCTTCTTGGAATTCCTAACTTCCTTCAAGACTCAGTCCCAGCACCACTTTTTGAAGGAGGTTCTTTTCTCCTCAGCTGCTTGTGCTACTTTGTGCATATTTGGCATATGCATAATTTTTGTTCATGTTGTCTCCTCTAATTGAATGTAAGCCTCTTGAGGGCAAGGGTCTTATCTTTGGATCCACAGTGCTAAATACATTGTCTGGCAAATAGTAAGTACATAATCAATGTTTGTTCAGTGATTTCTCATCCATTTGGTTGTTCCCATGCATATGGTTGGGAAAAACTCTTTTCGGTGCTTACAGACCTTTTCCAGGAGCCTCTGCATTGTTGTAGGGATTGGTACAAAAGGCTTGATGATATCTTCAAACAGAAGCATCAAGAAAAGTGTCACACGTATGGCCTGCTTGCAACATTCCCAAGTGTGTGAACCAGACTAAAATGTAATTGGGAAATATTTAATGAAATAAATAAAAAAAACAATAAACAGATAATATTAATATGTGATTTTCTAAGTCAGTAAGTAGCCTATAGTAATCCTTATATACATTTTAGGGGTCCTAATTTCTACTTATATTTGACAACCTGGTATAGAGGACCTCATGATCCTCAGGTAATGTCTCTTCAACTTAGACTCTGCCCTGAATTACTTCATCTCAGTGACAAGTATTTTTGCAGAACATTCATTTCCATGTTTTATGCTTCAGCTGATGTTTATGATCAAAGAGTCATCGAAAAAGGTTATTTCTGTGGCTATAATTTTCAAGAAATGTTAAATGTTTTTGATGTATGAATAGAGGAAATCATGCTGGAAGGAAGCCTTTAAGGCAGTATTTTGCTTTTTCTTTTTCATAATTAGCAAACAATAGGCACACTGGCAGAGAGATCCAAGATGGTGGAATAGAGGCAGGAACTCACCTGAACCCTCCTGAATCCGACTCCAAGCACTTTTAAAATAACATCTCAAATAGAATTCTGGAGTAGCAGAGCCAACAAAAAGTCAGGGTGAAACAGTTTTCCACGCCAAGACAACTTAGGAAGTTGGAAGGAAGGGTCTGTCTCCTAGAGTGATAGTCAGGATTGCTGCACAGTGGCAAGGCCAGCAGCAAGTCTTGGAGGTGCCAGCAGCAGCTTTGGAGCTCTCAGCCCACAGTTGTTAAGGGCAACTGATTAGAAAAAGACTACAGGTAACCTTTTGTTGGCACTGGGTGAAGAGAAGCTTCCAGAACGGAGCAGGGACCCTGGTCACAATTATAGGGAAGAGAAGAATGTAGTCACTAACAAGGGAGCATGGCCCCTGGTCTGAGCTCCAAGGCAGAAAGGAACACAAGTGCTTGCAGCCACAGGAAGGCGGAGGCCCAAGTCACTGTTCCAGGGTAGAGAAGAGTGCTTGTGGTCTTGGTCACTCACAAGGAACTAGAGGATCTGCTGTCAGTTCTAAAGTAGAAAGGAGCACTAGCATTTGTGTCCACAGGAGTGGGCTAGCTGCTACAGGAAAAAAGGTTCCTTCCTATGTAAAGACCAGAGCACATGTCAGGAAAACAATGACTACATGATCATCTCACATAAAAGAAGCATGAAGGGAAGACCTTTTACAGTGTAGGGGAAAATGGGGGCTTGAACCTTACTCTCATCAGAATTGGCTCAAAGAGCCCATATCAGATTGCATGCCGTCTTGGGGAGGGAGAGAATATTTAAAACTTACGGAAATGAATGTCAAAAATTAAAAATTAATTAATTAATAAATAGAATTGGCTCAAAGAAAAAATAACATACATACCCATTTGAGTATATATTACCATAGAAAGAAATAAGTGGGGGTGGGGGGGGGGTGGGCAGAGCCAAGATGGCAGCTGGAAAGCAGGGACTGCCCTAAGGCTCTCCCCCAGGACCCTCCAAACACCTATAAAAATGGCTCTGAACAAATTCTAGAACTGCAGAACCCACGAAATAGCAGAGGGAAGCAGGACTCTAGCCCAGAACAGCCTGAATGGTCGCTGGGTAAGGTCTATCCCATGGAGCTGGGAGTGGAGGGGAGTGGAGTGGAGCCCAGTGTGGGCCGCACCCAGACCAACCAGACTGGGAGCCGGGCAGAACAGGCCCTAGCACCCTGAATCAGTGAGCTGTGACAGTTGCCAGACTTCTCAACCCACAAACACCAAAGACAACAGAGAAGGTTAGTGGGGAAAAACTGCAGGGACAGAGTGAAAGGAGTTCGTGGTTCAGCCATGGCCCCCCCCCCCTGGGGTGGGGAGCAGCTGAGGTGGTACAGCTACAGAACTACAGCTGCAGTTGCTTCTGGCCCCAGGCCCACCAGGTGGGAGGAATTAAGTGGTGGATCAGAGCTGGAGGGCAGAGCCTGCTCAGATCTGAGTCGCTGTTTGGTTGGCAGTTCTTAGGGGAGGAGGAACACTGCTGTGGCAGAGTTTGCTGTGTAGAAAAAGCTGTGAAACCAACAGCACAGCCCCTCAAGCCTTGGACAAAGTACTCTCTACTCTACAAGCAGTCATACCCTGACAAAAAACTCAAGGGTCAAGTAGTTGGCTGGGAACATGGCCAGGCAGCGAAAATGGACTCAGATTCAGACTGAGATTCAGACTCAGACTTTGGAATCTTTCTTTGGTGACAAAGAAGACCAAAACATACAGCCAGAAGAAGTCAACAAAGTCAAAGAGCCTACATCAAAAGCCTCCAAGAAAAACGGGAACTGGCCTCAGGCCATGGAAGAGCTCAAAAAGCATTTGGAAAAGCAAGTTAGAGAAGTAGAGGAAAAATTGGGAAGAGAAATGAGAGTGATGTGAGAAAACCATGAAAAACAAATCAATGACTCACTAAAGGAGACCCAAAAAAATACTGAAGAAAACAACACCTTAAAAAATAGACTTACTCAAATGGCAAAAGAACTCCAAAAAGCCAGTGAGGAGAACAATGCCTTGAAAGGCGGAATTAGCCAAATGGAAAAGGAGGTCCAAAAGACCACTGAAGAAAATACTACCTTAAAAATTGGATTGGAGCAAGTGGAAGCTAGTGACTTGATGAGAAATCAAGATATTATAAAACAGAACCAAAGGAATGAAAAAATGGAAGAGAATGTGAGATATCTCATTGGAAAAACCACTGACCTGGAGAACAGATCCAGGAGAGATATTTTAAAAATTATTGGACTACCTGAAAGCCATGATCAAAAAAAGAGCCTAGATATCATCTTTCAAGAAATTATCAAGGAGAACTGCCCTGATATTCTAGAGCCACAGGGCAAAATAGAAATTGAAAGAATCCATCAATTGCCTCCTCAAATAGATCCCAAAAAGAAATCTCCTAGGAATATTGTTGCCAAATTCCAGAGCTCCCAGATCAAGGAGAAAATAATGCAAGCAGCCAGAAAGAAACAATTTGAGTATTGTGGAAACACAATCAGAATAACCCAAGATCTGGCAGCTTCTACATTAAGAGATTGAAGGGCTTGGAATATGATATTCCAGAGGTCAATGGATTAAAACCAAGAATCACCTACCCAGCAAAACTGAGTATCATGCTCCAAAGCAAAATATGGATTTTCGATAAAATAGAGGACTTTCAAGCTTTCTCAGTGAAAAGACCAGAGTTGAATAGAAAATTTGACTTTCAAACACAAGAATCAAGAGAAGCATGAAAAGGTAATCAAGAAAAAGAAGAAGAAAAAGAAATTGCAAGGGATTTACTAAAGTTGAACTTTTTTGTTTACATTCCTACATGGAAAGATGATGTGTATGATTCATGAGACCTCAGTATTAGGGTAGCTGAAGGGAATATGCATATACATATATATATATATATATATATATATATATATATATATGTGAATGTGTACGTATGTATACATGTATGTGTGTATATATATATGTGAATGTGTACGTATGTATACATGTATGTGTGTGTGTATGTATATATATATATATATATATAGAGAGAGAGAGAGAGAGAGAGAGAGAGAGAGAACACAGGGTGAGTTGAAAATGAAGGGAAGATATCTAAAAGAAATAAAATCAAATTAAGGGATGAGAAAGGAATATATTGAGAGAGGAAAATAGGGAGAGATAGAATGGGGTGGATTATCTCGCATAAAGGTGGCAAGAGGAAGCAGTTCTGTGGGAGGAGGGGAGAGGGCAGGTGAGGGGGGAATGAGTGAATCTTGCTCTCATCAGATTTGGCCTGAGGAGGGAATACCATACATACTCAATTGGGTATCTTACCCCACAGGAAAGAAGAGGGAAGAAGATAAAAAAAAAAGGGGGGGATGATGGAGGGGAGGGCAAATGGGCGTGGAGGTAATCAAAAACAAACACTTTCAAAAGGGGACAGGGTCAAGGGAGAAAATTCAATAAAGGGGGATGGGTTGGGAAGGAGCAAAATATAGTTAGTCTTTCACAACATGAGTATTGTGGAAGGGTTATACATAATGATACACATGTGGCCTATGTTGAATTGCTTGACTTCTTAGGGAGGGTGGGTGGGAAGGGAAGAGGGAAGAGAATTTGGAACTCAAAGTTTTAAAAACAGATTTTCAAAAAAAAAAAGTTTTTGCATGCAGCTAGAAAATAAGATACACAGGCAATGGGGTGTAGAAATTTATCTAGCCCTACAAGAAAGGAAGGGAGAAGGGGATGTGAGGGGAGTGGGGTGACAGAAGGGAGAGCTGACTGGGGAAAAGGGCAACCAGAATATACACCATCTTGGAGTGGGGGGAGGGTAGAAATGGGGAGAAAATTTGTAATTCAAACTCTTGTGAAAAGCAATGCTGAAAACTAAATATATTAAATAAATAAATTTAAAAGAAGGAAAAAAAAGAAATTATCAAGGAGAACTGCCCTGATATTCTAGAGCCAGAGGGCAAAATAGAAATTGAAAGAATCCATTGATGGCCTCCTCAAATAGATCCCAAAAAGAAATCTCCTAGGAATATTGTCACCAAATTCCAGAGCTCCCAGATCAAGGAGAAAATACTGCAAGCAGAGAGAAAGAAACAATTTGAGTATTGTGGAAACATAACCAGGATAACCCAAGATCTAGCAGCTTCTACATTAAGGGATCGAAGGGCTTGGAATATAATATTCCAGAGGTCAATGGAGCTAGGTTTAAAACCAAGAATCACCTACCCAGCAAAACTGAGTATCATGCTCCAAGACAAAATATGGATTTTCAATAAAATAGAGAACTTTCAAGCTTTCACAGTGAAAAGACCAGAGCTGAATAGAAAATTTGACTCTCAAACACAAAAATCAAGAGAAGCGTGAAAAGGTAAACAAGAAAGAAAAATCATAAGGGACTTACTAAAGTTGAACTGTTTTGTTTACATTCCTACATGGAAAGATGCTGTGTATAATTTGTGAGACCTCAGTATTAGGGTGACTGAAGGGAATATACATGTATACATAGACAGAGGGCACAGGGTGAGTTGAATATGAAGGGATGATATCTAAAAAAATAAAATCAAATTAAGGGATGAGAGAGGAATATATTGAGAGAGGGAGAAAGGGAGAGATAGAATGGGGTAAATTATCTCACATAAAAGTGTCAAGAAAAAGCAGTTCTGCAGGAAGGGAAGATGGGGCAGGTGAGGGGGAATGAGTGAATCTTGCTCTCGTTGGATTTGACCTGAGGAGGGAATAACATACACACTCAATTGGGTATCTTACCCCACAAGAAAGTAGGGGGAAGGGCATAAAAAGGGGGGATGATAGAAGGTAGGGTAGATAGAGGGAGGAGGTAATCAAAAGCAAACACTTGAAAAGGACCAGGGTCAAGGGAGAAAACTGAACAAAGTGGGATAGGATAGGAAGGAGCAAAATATAGTTAGTCTTTCACAACAGGAGTATTGTAGAAGGGTTTTACATAATGATACACATGTGACCTATGTTGAATTGCTTGCCTTCTTAGGGAGGGTGGGTGGGGAGGGAAGAGGGGAGAGAATTTGTAATTCAAAGTTTTAAAAGAAGATGTTCAAAAAAAAAAGTTTTTGCATGCAACTAGGAAATAAGATATACAGGCAATGGGGCATAGAAATCTATCTTGCCCTACAAGAAAGTAAGGGAAAAGGGGATGGGGGGAATGGGGTGACAGAAGGGAGGGCTGACTGGGGAACAGTGCAGTCAGAATATATGCCATCTTGGAGTGGGCGGGAGGGTAGAAATGGGGAGAAAATTTGTAATTCAAACTTGTGAAAATCAATGCTAAAACTAAAAGTAAAAAAGAGCTAAAAAATAAATAAAATCAAGTTCAACCTTTTTGAAAAAAAAATAAATGGGGAGGGAGAAAAAGAGGTGGGTGGGGCTGATAGAAGGGAGGGCAGATTAAGGGAGGTAGTAGTCAGAAGCAAAACAGACTTATGAAGAGGAGTTAGGAATCATAATTTTGCATATTAATGGGATGAACTCACACAGAAAATGGAAGCAGATAATAGAATGGATTAAAAACCATAATCCAACAATATGTTGTTTACAAGAAATACTTGAAAGAGATGCACACAGAGTAAAAATCAGGGGCTAGAGCAGAATCTATTGTGCCTTAGCTGAGGTTAAAAAAAAAGTGGGTGTAGCAATAATGATCTCAGACAAAGCAAAAATTGACCTAATTAACAAAAGAGATTTGCAGGGAAACTACATTTTGCCAAGAAGTACTATAGTACCTCTTTTATATTGTTTAGACATTGTTTATAAACAATGAAGTAACATCAATACTAAACATATATGCAACAAATGGCATGGCATCCAAATTCTTAAAGAAAAAATTAAATGAGTTACAGGATGAAGTAGACAGTAAAATTATGCTAGTGGGAAACCTCAACTTTCCCCTCTCAGAACCAGATAAATCTAAGAACAACAACAACAACAAAAACAAGAAGTTAAAAAGATGAATAGGATTTTAGAAAAGTGACATTCGATATACCTCAGAAGAAAACTGAATGGGAATAGAAAGGAGTATACATGTACATGGCATCTTCATAAAAATTGGCCATGTATTAGGATATAAAAACCTTAGCAAATGCAGAGAAGCAGAAATATTAAATGCATTCTTTTTAGACCGTAAAATAAAATAAATATACCATCAAATAAAATAAAAATTATATCCAATAAAGGGCTCTTGATACATAGATTAAAAATTAATTGGAAACTAAATAATCTGATCCTAAAGAATTAGTGGGTCAAAGAACAAATACTAGAAACGATCAGTAATTTCACTAAAGAGAATGACAATAAGACAACATAGCACAATTTATCAGATGCAGCCAAAGCAGTACATAGGGGAAAATTTATATCTAAAGGCTTACATCAATAAAACAGAGAAAAAGCAGATCAGTGAATTGGGCATGCAATTAAAAATACCCAATTAAATGTCAAATTGGAAACTCTGAAAATCAAAGGACAGATTAATAAAATTGAAAGTAAGAAAACCATTGAACTAATAAATAAAACTAGGAGCTGTTTTTTTTTTTTTAGGAACTGGTTTTATGAAAAAATCCAGGAAATATAAAAACAAAATTACAAAACACTTTTCACACCAAGTCAGATATAAACAACTGGAGAAAAATTAATTGCTCATGGGTAGGCCAAGACAATATAATTTAAAAAATGACAATTCTACCTAAATTAATTTACTTATTCAGTACCATACCAATGAAACTACCAAATAGTTATTTTATAGCACTAGAAAAAAATAAAAATTCATCTGGAAGAACAAAAGATTAAGGATGTCAAGGGAATAAATGAAAAAAAAAATGGGAAAGAAGGTGGCCTAGCAATACCAAATCTCAAACTGTATTACAAAATGGTAATCCTTTAAAAAAAAAATCTAGTACTGGCTAAGAAATAGAGTGGTGGATCAGTGGAATAGATTAGGTACACAATACATAGTAGTAAATGACCTTAATAATCTAGTGTTTGATAAACCCAAAGATCTCAGCTTTTGGAACAAGAACTCATTATTTGACAAAAATTGCTGGGAAAACTGGAAAGCAGTCTGGCAGAAACTAGATACAGACCAGCATTTCACACCCTCTGCCAAGATAAGGTCAAAATGGGTACATGATTTAGACATAAAGGGTAATATCATAAGCACATTAGGGGAGCATGGAATAGTTTAACTCTCAGATCTATAGATAAGAGAAGAATTTAGAACCAAAGAAGAGATAGAGAGCATTACAAAATATAGAATGGATGATTTTGATTACATTAAATTAAAAAGATTTTGCACAAAGAAAACCAATGCAGCCAAGATTATAAGAAAAGCAGGAAACTGGGAGGAATTTTTACAGCAAGCATCTCTGATAAAGTCCTCATTTCTCAAAATATAGAGAACTGAGTCAAGTTTATGAGAAGTAATTCTCCAGTTGATAAGTGGTCAAAAGATATGAACAAGCACTTTTCAGAAGAAGAAATCAAAACTATCTATAGTTACATGAAAAAATGCTCTAAATTGCTATTGTCCAGAGAAACGTAAACTAAAACAACTCTGAGGTACCACCTCACACCTATCAGATTGGCTAATATGACAGAAAAGGAAGAAACAAATATTGGAGAGGATGTGGAAAACTTGGGACACTAATGCACTGTTAGTGGAATCGTGAACTGACTTAACCATTCTGGAAAGCAATTTGGAACTATGCCCAAGTGCTATAAAACTGAGCATACCTTTTGACTTAGCAATGCCAATACTAGGGGCAAAGAGATCAAAAGAAAAGGAAAAATGACCTATATGCAGCTCTTTTTGTGGCAGCAAAGAATTGGAAATTGAAGGGATGCCCACTAATTGGGGAATAGCTGAAAAAGTTGTGGTATATGATTGTGATGGAATACTACTATAAGAAATAATGAGCAGGATGCTTTCAGAAAAACCTGGGAAGACTTATATGAACTGATGCAAAGTAAAGTGAGCAGAACCAGGAGAACATTTGTACACAGTAACAGCAACATTGTATGATTATCAACTGTGAACGACTTAGCTATTCTCAGCAATACAGTGATCCAAGACAACTGAAGGCCGTTTACCTCCAGAGAAAGAACTGATGGAGTCTGAAAGAAGCAGATCAAAGCATCTTAAACTTTTAAAACTTTTCTTGTTCTTGCTCTTCTTTATTGTTTTTCACATTCTTGTTCTTCGTCTTCTACATCTTCTCTTTGCAACATGGTTGATATGGACATATGATTTGCAGGACTTCACATGTGTAATCTATATAAAATTGCTTGCCTTCTTATTGAGAGGGGAGAGGAGGGACAGAATTTAGAATTTAATTTTTAAAAAATGAATGTTAAATTATTTTTTACATGTAATTGAAAAAAAAATAAAATATGAGAGAGTAAACCAAAACAATAGGCACAGTGGTACTTTGTATTTGCTACATACAGTCAATTGCATAATGGCAAAGATAATTAAAAAAAATAGCTAGCCTTTGTATAACTCCAAGGTTTTTGAAATACTTAAGAAATATTATTTATTTTTATCCTCACAACAATATTAGAAAGTAGATAAAAATATTATCCCTATTTTACAGTAAGGTAACTGAAGTAAACATTCAGTGACTTGCATAGGGTCATATAAGCAAGTAAGTATCTGAGGTTGAACTTGAACTCATGTCTTCCTGACTCCATGGACAGCAGGGGACACATTGGATAGAGTGCCAAGCCCGAAGTCAGAAAGACTCATCATTCAGGAGTTTAAATCTGGCCTCGGACACTTACTGTGTCTCTAGGCAAGTTTGTCCAATTTGCCTTAGTTCTTTGTCTTTAAAATGAGCTGGAGAAGGAAATAGCAAACCACTCCAGTACCTGAGCCAAGAAAATCCCAAATGGGGTCACAAAGAGGGAGATGACTGAACAACAACTTTGTGATTCCAGTGATATAGGTAGATAGGTCCAGTGCTCTCTCCACTACAAATATGGTCTTGATGAGGTCAATTTTGTGATAGTCTCCCTTTTCCCTACTGATGCCCTCATCAACAATATAGACCAACCATATAGACGTTCTTCTTTTTATTGTGCTTCACAGATATTGTGGTGATATTTTTGTTTGGTTTTTATTTTTATTTTTTACAAATTGAAGGTTTGTGGCAACCTGGCATCAAGCAAGTCTATAGGCACGATTTTTCCATGAGCATGTGCTCATATCATGTCTCTGTGTCACATTTTGGTAATTCTCCCAATATTTCAAGCTTTTCCATTATTATTAGAGGTGACCTGTGATCTTTGGGGTACCACAAACCATGCCTGTAATAAGACGGCAAACTTAGTTGATAAGTGTTGTGTGTATTTTGACTGCTCCACTGATCAGGCCATTCTCCCTTCTCTCTCCCTCTCCTTGGGCCTCCCTATTCCCTGAGATACACCAATATTGAAATTAAGCCAATTAAGTCTTATAATGACCTCTACGTATTTGAATTATTATTATTATTGTTACTTGGCAAGGCAATCAGGGTAAAGTGACTTGCTCAGGGTGACACACCTAGTCAGTACAAAGTGTCTGAGGCTGGATTTGAACTCAGGTCCTCCTGACTCCAGGGCCAGTGTTGTATCCACTCCACCACCTACCTTTTCCTAAGTATTCAACTTAAAGGAAGAGTCTATTGATCTGTCAAACTTCATCATTGTCTTATTTTAAGAAACTGCCATAGCCACGCCGACCTTCAGCAACCATCACCCTGATCATTCAGCAGCCAGCAACACTGATGCAAGACCCTTCACCAGCAAAAAGATTACTACTAGCAGAAGGCTCAGATGATGGTTAACATTTTTTTAGCAATATAGTATTTTCTAATTAAGGTATGTTCATTACTATTTTTGGACATGATACTATTGTACACTTAACAGACTACATTATAGTTTAAATATAACTTTTATATGGACTGGGAAACCAGGAAACTTCTGTTTCACCTTATTGTGATATTCACTTTATTGTAATAGTTCCTTTTTTTGTGGTGGTCTGAAACTAAACCCATAATATCTCCAAGGGATGCCTGTATCTTTGATAGATAGATAAAAGATAGGAGCAGAGATAACTAGGTAAAGAGCTAAATCTCATAAGGATTATAGTTGGGAAAATAAACACATAGGTTAGTAGCTATTAATAGTTCCTTGATTACCTTTTTGTTGTTGTTGTAAGCTCTGAAATTATCTTCTACCCCTTTCCTGGTACATGGCTAAATACTTAGTAAGTGTTTAATTTAATCTAATCCTTGGACATCTTCACCTCTTTCCAGATACCTTGTGAATCAATCCCTCAACTACCTCATAATCCTGTAACCTCTCTTGATACAATCCAGCTGCTTTTCTTTATTTTGTTATCATTAATTTCCCCTATATAACAGGTCTGACTGTGATGTTAGAATTCAAGTGTGGTGGCTCTACTGTACTTTCTGGTGAAAAGGTGGCTATAAAAAAAATCTTTGCAAATCTTTTCCATTTTATTCTGTTAGTTGTCCTTCCATTTTAAACCTTAATTGTCTTGGGGCATGGGATGACTACTTATTTGGACCTGTTACCAAGCTTTTTTTTTTTTTAAACACTGTTACCTTCCCCTGCTTTTCTTTGTTTGAAAAGGTAGTACTACTTATAAGCACCCATCATCTTTCTTCATAACATTTTATTACCAAGTTTGTTGATTAAACTACCATCTCTCCTTGAATTTGCTAAGTAAGGCAAGTATATGCTTACTAAAGTGCTTTTTAGGCTTTTTTGGTATCCCTGTGATACCAATTGATATACATCAGTTAAATCTCTCTATAAAATTTTTATGATTTTTTAAAAAAAATTTTAATTTTTATTTATTTTTAAATTTTTATAATTATTTTTAAAAATTTTAAAATTTTTTTAATTTTTATTTTTAAATTTTTATAATTATTAAAATTAATGCTTGTAATTGGTTTCTACTATCTATTATTCATTCTCATTTTAAAGTACTTATTTAATTAGTTCAAGATTGAGTTACTTCAACTTTAGTTTCTATTTTTTTCATTATTAGTCTTCAACGTTTTATTAATTCTGATCTTTGCTCTAACAAATCAGTGGTCTGACTATTACACAGCTGACATAAGGATTATTGCCATATCAACAACAATTATAAAAATAGCTAGCATTTGCATGGTGTTTCAAGTTGCAAAGTGCTTTACAAATATAGTCTCATTTTATCCTCAAAATAACCCTGGAAGAAAGGTGCTATTCTTATTTCCACCTTACAAGGGAGGGAACAGAGGCCAAGAGAAGTTAAGTGATTTGTTTATGATTACATAGCCTGTTGGGGGCAGAATTTGAACCCAGGTCTTCCTGACTCTGGGTCCAGAGCTCTAGCCACCATAGCATACACATCCTCATGGTGCTTGTATTAAACCACTTAAGTCTCTGTTCATTGTAGACTTCTCCTAAGAAGGACCTGCTCAGAGAGACAACTGCAGTTTCTGGTTGCTTCCTGCATTTGTTAATATCTCTCCCCCTGTTTGCAGAATGCTATGGAGGTCTAAGCTACCGAATATTGCGCAAATTCCAATCGAGGAGGAGGGGAAGGTAGAAGATGACACTAAATCTGAAAACTCAGTATTCCAAAGAGAATCCTCAGAACTTCCATCAACAAGTGGAACTTTCCAAAAAGCACAAGCAGGAACAACTCAGAACATCCCACCCCTTCAAAGGTTAAGCTGTAGGTTCAGAGATGCTTACAGGCTCACCATTCCCTGTTCATTATGCAACCAAGAACTTCGTCCATCTGATTTTTTTGCCCATAAGAGACAGCACAAAGCCATGGCCGTGATGGGCTACAAGATGACAGCTGGAGAAAAACCAGAAAGACACAAGGTTATAGTGCAGAGGCATTTTCTAATCTCTACGTTAATTGAAGCCTATTTGTACAATGAAAAAACCAGACAAAATATTGACCATGCTTGTGAGCTCCTTTGTAAGCAGCACATACCTTCCTATTACAAGATTCTTAGCAATTCTTTCAATAGCTCTGTGCACCTTAGGAAAACAGATAATCCACTAGTTAATGCTGTGGCCATCTGTGAAGACCAGAACAAGTCATGGAGACCAGTAATGGAAGACAGGTACATCTTCCGGGACAGATATGGGAAGAAATCCAATGTGTGTTTTTTTGGCTTGTTTGATGGACACCATGGCTCTGTGGCAGCTGAAACCACTGCTGTAGAACTCCATAAGTTTTTTCTGGACCAACTTGCCCAATATGATCTTTCCTATATACTGACCAAGAGAGAACAAAGATTTGTCCATTCTTTTGACACAGTGTTTAAGGAGGGTTACAAGAGACAAGAATACTTGTTTTCTTCCCAAAAGAGAAACATTTCACCTTCAAAATATGATTATGAGTGGATCCATAGGGCCTTTGCTAAAGCTTTCTGGAGGATGGATAGAGTTTTGAAACTTGGGAGGAAGGAAGTATCCAATTTCTACTGGAGCGGCTGTTCAGCAGTTGCCTGTTTACTGGAATGCGAGGACCATTTTGGTAGTAGTACCTCTTGGCAAACTGCCAGTTTCAGTGAGGATTCAGAAATGGAAATGGAAGAAAAGAGGAGTTTTCGGCTTTCCAAACAATTTGAAAGTAACTTTGGAGTATTACATATTGCGAATGTTGGTATGTAAGTTGCTCAGTGATAGCCAAAAGTTGGCCTTATTTTATTTCTTAGTAGCAAAAAAAAAATGTTTTGTGAGGAAAGTAATATATGACCAATACATGCCAAATTCCAATATTATTCAGTTCAATTCCACAAACATTTATCAAGTGACTTCTGGGAGTAGGGGCAGCTAGGTGGCACAGTGGATAGAATGCTGGGCCTGGAGTCGGGAAGACTCATCTTCTTGAGTTCAAATCTGGCCTCAGATGACTTACTAGTTATGTGATCCTGGGCAAATCACTTAACCATGTTTGCCTCAGTTTGTCTCATCTGTAAAAATGATCTGGGGAAGGAAATAGCAAACCACTCCAGGATCTTTGCCAAGAAAATCCAAAATGAGGTCACGAAGAGTCAGACATGACTGAAATATAACAACTGAGAGTAGAGAATTATGTTGTGCCCTGGGAGAGATGTAAATTCTAGAGGTAAGACATGGTTTCTCCCTCCAAGGAGACTGTTGTCTATTAATAGGGGATGTAACATACACACAAATAAGAACAACACTAAATAATTCGAGCTAAGTACATAAGAGGTGAAAGAAAAGAACTATGGGTAGTTTGGGGAAGAGTTATTACTTACTGGGGTAAATCAGTGAAGACTTTCTAGATAAGGTAGAATTTGAATTGGACTTTGGTCCAATTTGGTTCGGTAGGAATTCAACAGTTTGGGGTGGAGGGCAGAAAAGAGGAGGGCATTCCAGACAAAGGAAAGAATATGAGCAAAGGCAGTGAAGTGGTGGCCAATGCAATATTCACAGTGCCGACAGTGACTATGAATATGCTGGCGTAGTTCTGAATTGCAAAATGTAACAGACTCTCTGTGTGGAAGACAGAACCAAAACATTTATTCAAACACAAGAAAGCCAAATCCCAACATCAGAAAACTGAATCCATCATAGCAACAAAGAAGTTTATACACATTATCATTGCAGGGAGCACCACCATCCCAAAGCCTTCCCCCTGCTTGGGCCTTCCCACAAATAAACACCCACAGATAGCTGCTTCCTCTCTTTCCTTCAGCTCTAACTGCTCTGACCAACTTTCTTTGCTCTGGTTCTGCTCTACCCTTCCTGTTCCACCCATTCAGCAAGCTCCTCCCACCACACGTTTCATGTAACTTAGGCTTCCACGTGACTTAAGCAAGTAACATGGGCCTATCAATAGATGGGAAAGATCTTCCCATTAAGCAAAAATACATTAACAATACAGGTATACAGGGAGACAAGGAGTAGTTTGATTGGGCTGGACTATAGAATATTTGGAGGGCAATCAAGTTGGAGAAGTTGGCATTGTGCTAGACCATGGAGGACTAAGTATGTATTAGGGAGTATCCATTTTCCTGGTTGGCAGTGGAAGCTATCAAAGCATTTTGAGCAGAGGAACAACATGGCCAGATCTCTACATAAAGATGTAACAAGGAGAGGTGTGGAATGATTTGCAAAGATGCAGGGAAGAGAGTGGATTTGGGAAGATCTATCAGGAGAGAGTACTCTAATAGGGTAGTGGCAATGGGACTATACAGGAGAGAAAAGAAATCTGAGACAATGTAGATAGAGAACTGAAAGGATTTTATAACTGATTAGAGATGTGAGGGAAAGACATAGAGCAGGGGTGAGGAACCTGCAGCCTTGAGGCCACATGTGACTATCTAGGTCCTCAAGTGCAGCCCTTTGACTGAATCCAAACTTCATAGAACAAATCATTTAGATTCAGTCAAAGGACAACACTTGGGGACCTAGAGGACCACATGTGATTTGAGGTCCCAGGTTCCCCACCCCTGACATAGAGAATATCAAGATTAGGAATTTGCAAGATGAGATGGATGGTGGACCCAATGATTAAAAAAAAAATCAAGAGAAGCAGATTTAAGGGGAAATAGAACAATTTGGTTTTTTCCAAATATCTTATTTTTTCTAATTACATGTAAATTTTTTTTAACATTTGTTTTTTAAAATTTTGAATTGTAAATTCTCTGCCTCCCTTCCCTTTCTCTCCCCTCATTGCAAAGGCAAGCAATTTAATATAGGTTATACATGTGCAGTCATGCAAAACATATTTCCATATTAGTCATGTTGTAAAAAAAAAATACACAGCAAAAAAAAATAACAAGAATGTGGAAAGTTAAAAAAGTATGCTTTGATCTGCATTCAGACTCCATCAGTTCTTTCTCTGGAAGTGGATAGCCTTTTTCATCCTGATCCTTTGGGATTGTCTTAGATCATTATATTGCTGAGAATAGCTGAGTCTTTCACAGTTGATAATCGTACAATATTGCTGTTACTGTGTAAAATGTCTTGGTTCTGCTCACTTCACTTTGCATCAGTTCACATAAGTCTTCCCAAGGTTTTCCAGAAAGCATCTTGCTCATCATTTCTTATAGTACAATAGTTTTCCAATTCCATCACAATCATATACCACAACTTGTCCAGTTGATGGACATCTCCTCAGTTTCCAGTTTTACGTTACGACGAGAGCTGCTATCAATATTTTTGTACATATAAGTCCTTTTCCTTTTTTTGTGATCTCTTTGGGATATTCCTGAGTCAAAGGGTATGCACAGTTTTATAGCCCTTTGTTCCACACATAGCTCCACTTGTTCTACAATTTGGGGTTTCGATATGTTGAATTTGGTGGGCTGATAGGAGTTGCAAATAGAAATGATATGCGGGCAGTTGAAAATGCAGATCTGGAGCTAGATTAGGGCTGGAGGCATAGATATTCAAGTCATTTATACAGATGATAGCTGAATCCCTAGCAAGGAAGATTGCTAAGGGAAGGAGTATTGAGGGAAAAGAGGAAGTGGCTAGAAGATAACACTTTGGGGACTACCGATTTAAATTTAAGAGGATGGGGAAAGGAAAGATAGGAAAGGAGAAAGAGGGGCTGCTCAGAGAGGAAGGAGCAAAACTACCAAGGAAGGAGAGAGTACCCAGTATTGGGGGTGGGGAGGAGAGGGAGGAGTCAGCAGTGTCAAAATCTGCTGAGTGATGGAGGACTGCAAAAAGGCCGTGGATTTGGCGATGAGGATGTGTTTGGTGATCTGTTTTTCAAAGTTTTCAATGGTGATAGTTTCAATACTAAAGCCAGCACTTACATAGCATTGTAAAGTTTGCAAAGCAATTTACCCATATTATCTTATTTGATCCTCATAACAACAACTGTGAGGTACGTGCAATTATTATTCTCTTTCTATAGATAAAGAAATTGAGTGCAAAAGAGGTTTCTCCTCAGACCATGGGATAGGATTCAAACTCAGGTCTTTCTAATTCCTGGTCCAATAGGCTAACCACAAAGCACCTAAGATCAATGGTAGGAGAGAGTGGGTGATGAGGCAGTGGAGACAACAGGTGCAGACAATGTTTTAAAGAAATCTGGACCTAAAGGGGAGGAGGAAAATGGGATAGGATAGATTGGTCAAGGGTAAAATTTTTGTTTTCTGTTTCATTTTAAAGATTGGAAAAACCCGAGAATGTTTCTCAGTGAGTGGGAATGAATGGGTATTTAGGATTCATGGGAGGGAGAAGAGTGATCACTGGAGCTGAATGCTGAGATCAAGGGTATAGGGGGGGTAGGAGACTACACCTTAACAGGATGTTAACTATAGCAGAAATGAAGGGGGAAAGAAAGAAGGAAGTTCTGAGTAGTCACTGAAGGGAGTTAAGGAAACTGTCATCATAGGATCTCCTCAGTCTTCTCTGTGAAGCAGGAGGTAAACAGTGGGGGAAGAGAGTATTGCATTTGTGGGGTTGGGGAGAAAGGAATGTAGTGGAGAAAAGATCAGCAATCAGTAAGACGAGTTGAAGGATGTGAGCACTCCTGAGGGCTCAAGCAGGGAAAAACAAAATGTACATTTCATGCATAATAAATTGAAGCCGAGGAAAGGATAATCTCAGAAAGATGTGTTCTTAACCTTTTGTGTGTCATGGATCCCTGTGGCAGCCTGGTGAAGCCTAGGTTCTCCTCCAAATAGTTTATTGCCTACATTCATAACAGAAGGGAAGGCTAAATTTTAGAGCTTAGATGTTATTTTCCCCCATTCAAGTTCACCAATCCCCTGCAGTCTGTCCATGGACCCCTGGGATGGGTCCACAGACCCATGTTAAGAATGCTTATTCTAAAATGTCTTTGGAACTTAAGGTAACCAAATAATATTTTTTTTCATTTAATTAATAACACAAGCCCATTGCTTCTTTTCAAGATAACTGAAACTATTTCTTTTTTTAATTGTTGCAAATTTAAAAATGTTTAATGTCTTATTTTTACATAATTTTCAGTTCCAAAATACGTTCCTTCCCATTTCCTTTCCCAAAGTACATCACTTGTAACAAAGAATAAAAAAGAAAAGGGAAAAAACAGTTTGGCAAAACTGACCAATGAATTAGTCAAATCTTGTAGTTATAAGAGGCTCCCCACCCATAGTGCTCCACTTTTGCAAAGAAAAGAAGGTGGTCCCTTTGCTCATATCTTCTTTAGAACCCAAACTTCCTCATTTCTTTTTTTTCCCAAGGGGGAAGGCAAGGCAGTTGGGGTTAAGTGACTTGCCCAAGGTCACACAGCTAGTAAGTGTGTCAAGTATCTGAGGCCAGATTAGAACTCAGGTCCTCCTGACTCTGGGGCCAGTGCTCTACTCACTGCACCACCTAGCTGCCCCAAACGTCCTCATTTCTTAAGGAAACTCTAAGTCCAGTGGTTCCAATTGGCTTGTCTGTTTTGGTAACACACAGGTTAATCCTACTAGGTCATGCTCACTATCCCGGGCAAACAATAGCAATGGCTCCCACAGAAAGGATTTCATGTAAGAAACAGCATAACGTAATGGCTATAGAGTTGGGCCCAGGATAAGGAAGACCTGGGGCCACAATCCCATTTCTAATGGTTACTAGCTGTTTGACCCTGGGCAAGTCATTTTATTAAAAAACATTAAATACCTACTGTGCGGTAGGTTTTGATAGATACAAAGACAAAACAGTTCTATCCTCAAAGAGCTCATGTTCAAACAATTTGTATATGTATTAATACATACAGAATACATGGCAAGTAAATTCAAGGTGACTTCTGGTCAGGGTGGGGAGGCACTAGCGGCTGGAATAAGGAGGGAAAGAAGAAAGGCCTTTTGAAGGAGATGATGCTTGAGTTGAACTTTCCAGTAAGCTGGAAAGTCTTAAGAGGCTGCAGTGAGGAGGTAGCATATTCCATAAAGATGGGGGTAGGGAGGGAACAGCCAGCTTGGCTGGGTTATACAGTGCCGGAAGAGGGGTAACGAGTAATAAGCCTGGAAAGATCATTTGGACTACATATTCACAGTGCTGTTATGAGACTCAAAGATAATGTAAGTAAAATTTAAAGCAGCGCTTTGTACATCTCATTTACAAAGGTTTGCAGAGTGCCTGCCTTGCAATAATCCTTTTTAAATATATACAATTGAGACTGGTATTATCCTAATTTTCCAAATTAGGAAACTGAGTCTCAGAAAGGTGAAGTGACTTTCCCAGGGTCATACACTGAAATACTCAAACTCAGGGGTTTTTTGAACCCAGATCTGTTGACTGAATTTAATGTTTCTACCATTAATTGGGCCAAGCTGCCTTATCATATGACAAGCTGAATTGCATATATAATTTCTTTTCTCTCTGGAGGTGGATAGCATTTTTTATCTTAAGTCCTTTGGAACTACTGCAGATCATTATATTGATTACAGCTGCTGTTAGCTCTTTTTGTGGTGGCAAAGAATTGGAAATTGAGGGTATGCCCATTAATTGGGGAATCAATTGTAATATTTGATTGTGAGGGAATACTATTGTATGTAGAACATTATATATTGAATATATTGTATATTGCTGTAAGAAATGATGAAGGGGATGCTTTTAGAAAAACCTGGAAAGACATGTATGAGCTGATGCAAAGTGAAGTGAGCAGAACCAGAACATTATACATAGTAAAAGCGATATTGTAAGATGATCAACTGTGAATGGCTTAGCTGTTCTCAGCAATACAATGATCCAAGACAATTCTGAAGGGCTTATGATGTTCCAACGGCCATGATGGTAGTTGAAGCAGGCACTGTGGAATGCTTAGAGCTTGGTTAGATATCAAAGACTCCAAGGCCATTCACTGCATCTTGGGCCATTGCCAGCTGTCTTGACTTGTCTTGCCACTGGACTTCAATGACTCTGGAAAAAAGAGTGAGGCTGATGACTTTGCACAAGTCTGCCTCACTTAAATACAATTTATGTGGGAGTCAAGACATCACCCACAGCATTTTGCCATTTTTACCTAGCTCAAAGTCCTGTGGTGATGGACAAGTGATGAAGCAGCAGATATGGATACACTGGGAACCATAGTCACAACCCTGCACACAAGTGGCCCAGGTCACAGGGTTGTCTTCACAGCAGACTGAGGCAGCAGTGGGATTTAGCAGCACCGTGGGTGTCTGAGCAGCCCTTTTTAAGGACCACACTGCTCTTTTCCTGGCATGTGGAAGGTGCCTTAGAAATTTTCTTCTTCACTGAACCCTGGTGTTCCAGATGATTCAGGCAGGGAACCTACCATAAGTTTGAAACACAAAACAATGTACAAAAACCTTTATGATGATGTTTCCACTCACCATCAGTACATGGGACGTGTGAATGCTCACAGACAACACAAAGTCCAGTAGCCCTGAAAGATGAACAGCTCTTGTTGTGAGAGAACTCAGTAGGCATCACATTCAAATAGCAGCCTTGAGTGAAACAAGGCTGGCAAATGCAGGCCAGCTGACCAAAATTCGAGCTGGATTTGTTTTTCTGGAGTTGCTTCAGTGAAGAGGAGTGCTGCGAAGCTGCTGTAAGTTTTGCAATTAAAACTAATCTAGTCAACAAGCTTATATGCCTAGCAAAAGAAGCGAACAACAGACTCATGACAATGATTGTCATTTGCAGGAAAGCACCACACCACATCGTCAGTACATATGCTTCCACCATGACAAACCGTGATGAGGCTAAAGAAAAAAAATTTATTAAGACCTGGAGACCTTCATCATCAGTAGACCAAAAGAGGAGAACCTTATAATTCTGGGTAACTTCAATGCTACAGTAGGTATAGACTATCAGACATGGCAAGGAGTCCAAGGGAGGAATAGAGTCAGAAACTGCAACAGCAACGATCACTTAGTACTGAAGAGTTGTGCATCTCATGACCTTCTTATCACCAACACTGTCTTCTATTTACCCAAATGCAATACAAGTACCCTTGCAGCAAACGTTGGCTTTTAATAGACTATGTCATTGTAAGGAGAGGAGACAGGCAGGATGTGAGAGTGACAAAGAAGACATATTGCAGAGTGCTGGACTGATCAGAGACTTATCCCCTCCAAGCTAAACATCTGGATTCAACAAAAGCAGTGGCCCCAAGGCAAGATGATTACCAGAAGACTTAATGTCAACAGATAAGAGCCCTTCTCCAAGTGTGAACAGTTGGTTCCTAACTTGGAGGGAAAACTGATGAGGGAAGATGTTGAAAATATGATTTCAGATTAAGAAATGAGGACAGAAGCTTTTAGACTATACAGAAGCATTCTATCTCTATATCATGAAAAATTTCTTCAAGAGGAGGGTTAAATGACATTGGACATGGAAAACAATATGCACCATTGCAAAAAAAACCAAAATCCATATCTTGATAGGAAATGATTGGTTACTGATATGGAGTATCATCAGAATCAACTGTCTGTAGTCATACAATTGACTTGTTGAAACAGAAAAATTAGAAAATCAGAATGAAGATGGGAAGTTTCAGTATGTTATTCCAACAGCTCCAATTGACCTACTCAATGTAGTTATACTGAAGAATGCAGACAGAAAAAGGAAGACATTGGCTTCTACCCAAGTTGAATGAATGTAAAGTGAAGCATTCTATTAAGGAAGGCAAAAGTTTATAAGTTACCTGAGCCAGCAAACATTTCAGCTCCTTGCCAAGCAGAAAGCCACAGTAGCCAAAGGCAACCTAAGTTTAAAATTAAAAAAAATTATTTTCAACATTTTAACAATGAAGATTGAGGAAAATTAAGGGCATTACTGCCTCAGAAAAAGTGATAAAAGGGGAAGGGAAAAATGATATTGCAGAAAGCCTGCCATAAGACCCTTTGACAGTAGAATCATCACATTTGGACTCACATCTCAGATCTGTATGGTATATGGGGAAGTGAAAATGGTATTAATGAAGATTAAAATGAAGAAAACATCTGTTACAAAGCAGTAGATGGAGAGGAAACCCATGCTGGAGGAGATAGAACTTTGAAGTCATTTAAGCCTTACCTCAATAAGAGGAATATATTGAATTACTGGGGGGAAAATCACTATCTAAAAAGAGAGAAGACATTAATGACTGTTGAGTTATGTGCTGTTCTCATACCCATAAAGTCCTTCTGAGCATGACATATATTTGTATGGAGGCTATCCACAATGAAAATATAACATAACTCATTGTAAAGTATGTGTGAACCTGAGTTCTCAAAGAATTACTGGCTTGGAAAGTTTTACTGTAGGTAGGCTTTTGCAAATGATATTCTATAGCAGATTACGACTTCATAGCTACATATTATTTGAAAAGTAGAAAATATAGGTTCTCAATATGTTCCTCATTTGATAACATAAGTCTGTCTTGGATCACAATGTAGACTTAAAGGCTTTTCTCAAAGCATTTCCTATAAGCATACATTAACACTGTATGATTGCTTGATGGATGTAAACAAGAGGTAATGTCATTCAAAGACTGTTTTCATTAATGTCAAAAGTGTTTGTCACTGAGGATATGATGGAAGAGGGATTTCCTAGAGATGCTAAACTCCTTCAGATTCTCCTGTTTGCAGACTGGCATCTGAGATCATAGCAATACAGATCTAGGGCTGAAAAGGATAGTAATCTAGTCCAAAGCCTTCACTTTACAGATAAGGAAAGGGAGATGCAGAGAAGATGTGATTTGCTTAGGGTCCACACAGCATCAGAAATGGGATTTGAACCCGTCTTCTGAATCCAGAACCAGTGGCTTATAAGTTTAGAGCTGAAAGGGAACTCAGAGGCCATACACTCGAACCTTTTCATTATGGATGAGAAAAGTGGAATTCTGAGAGGTTCAAGTCCCTTGCCCAGTCACAAATGTAGTAAACAAGACTTAGACAGGATTTCCTTAATGAGAACTGTCACCAATCAAGAATTAGTCCTAACCGTCCAAAACAGGGGAAAATCTCAAGTAGAAAAGGAATGCTTATTGTCAAACATCCAGTTGGATGAGAGCCAATCATTGAGTTGGTAGAACAGTACATATTTCTTAAGACAATGAACTGGGCCTAGAAGTGAGTAGGAAGAAAAGAGGCTGAATTTCATTAAGGAAACTGTGAAGCAGATTCGATGATCCCAAGGCAGATCTTGAACAAAGGCTCCCTTTTAAATGGCATATAGATGTGACTTATGGAACACAAAAGTTGCCAGAGTACAAATGCTACTCCACTGCAATTTATAGTTGTTTGGTTGCCCTGGGTGGTTATGTGATTTGCTCATGGTCAGTAGCTAGTATGTCATAATCTGGTCATACTGACTCAAAGGCCTGCTTTCTATCCACTATGGCACACTCTTAACATATAACAAACCACTAACATCCTTCTCTTCCCCTAACAAAGAAGACACTCCTCCCACCACAGTTCTATTCCATCCATACCAACATTCCACAGTCTAACTTTCAGATTGACTTGCTACACTTACTGGGAAGGTTACTAGATAGAGCTCTCAGCTAGCCTAGCAAGAATCAGAGGGTCTCCATTCAAATCCTGGCTCCTCCACATACTAGGCATATTACTTTGGGCTTCAATTTCCTTAGCTGTAAGATGATAGAACTGGGAGTATATGATCTCAAAGGCCCTTCCAAGCTTAATATTCTAAAGATCTAAAACTGAACTGTTAGATTTATAACAGCGTATCATATTGTTTTTTAGGAAAACAATTTCCACGAAATTTTGCTAGCAACAATTTGACAGGCTAGAAATAAAAAAAAAAAGTATTTCCATTAGTTTCATTGTATGTTCATAGATATTCAAGTATAGTTTGTCACCTCTACTCCAATGATTATCCTTAACTTTTGTTCACTTCAGTGAAAAGTAAGCTCTGCATACCACTAATCACAATTTCCTTAGCTAATAAAAGCAATCCAAAAATATTAAGATAATCCAGTTTTAAAATCATTTAATGATCCTCTTTATAAAGTTTACATAAATGGGGGAAAATCTCAAAAATAACTGAAGCAATATTGTTGTCCCTCACTTTACAGAATCGTGATCCTGAAAAGGATGTAAATTAAAGTTTATAAACAGAATAAAAATTTGAATGCACCAAAACTCTTTCAAGGCATCCTGAAATAATATTTAAAGTTATTTAGTAACAAATAATCATTCCTCACTACTTTATATTTTCTATGCTGGATTTTCTTAAAAATATATATAATAAAAATGAAAATTAAATTTTCAATGTGGATGTTACAGCTGATGTCTGTGAATAAGGTAATGATTATCAGGCTGGAAATCTTTCACCACTTTCGTTCTCAAACGGTCTGTTAATTTAACCAATTATTAAATTTGCCAAAGCCATTAAAAAATTACCTGCCATACTAAGGAAAAGTCAGCTGAATTACCAATAAAAGCATCAGGAGGAACAATCTATTTTATTGATCAGTAGCAAACTTAAGCTTTAGATTTTAATCATGGACATTTTTTCATAAAAATTTGAGTTTTACATTGAATTAAATGCTGAAGCATTTAACTTTTGCTAATTAGCATCTTATCTATAACAGGATTTTACTTTAATAGGCATAAACCAATGTACTTTCTTGGATCTTTGTATGTAACATATCCAAATTTCAGAATGACAGTATATTTTGAGAATTAGTGCTGTTAGAAACCTTAGCGTTGAATCTGCCTTCTTTAAAAGGCATCAAAAATCCAGTGACTTGTCTAAAATCCCACAGGTGAGGTGCAGAGAAGCTGGTATTGGAATCAACATTACATGGTTGATAGGGAAGCTAAGTGGTGCAATGGATAGAGCACCAACCCTGGAGAGGAGGACCCGAGTTCAAATTCAACCTCAGACACTTGACACTAGCTGCGTGACCTTGAGCAACTCACTGAACCCTGACTGCCTCAAAAAAAAAAAAATGATTACATGGTTAAGGCCATCCTTATTTCAAGTATGTCACAGGGCCACAATTTACCCAAGGGGAAAAGCCAAAACACTAGACTTTTTGACTACTGACTCATGTCACCTTAAATTTTGTAAAATGTTTTACCTAGAATACTGTCTCATTTGATCTTGACAACCACCTTGTAAAAATTAAACTTATTCCTATTTTATATTTGAGTAAAGGAAGGTTCAGGCCATTTAAATGACTTGTCAAGCTGAGTAGGGCTGGAGATGGTATGACAGTCCAGGACTCTCTGACTTCATTCTAGTCACTACAATCATCCTGTCTCTTCTTGAACTAAGAATTATAGTTTAAAATTGGGGTTATTAAACACATTTTAAAAAGTTATGTTAGCTCTACTTTAAAACTCAACCAATTTATTAGTATTAATATTTTGATATTATTTATTTATTAAGTTGACTTTAAAACAGCATGATGCACATAATGCTATATTTTGCTGCTATAAAATTGAATTATTACTTTTTTCTTTTAAAAAAACTTTAGGTAACGTACATGTAGTTTTATGCAAAGGTGGGCAAGCCCATCTTCTTACAAAAGAACATACAACTCGAAGCCTAAGTGAAAGACATCGTGTATTAAGTGAAGGAGGAAAAATCAGCAGCAATGAACCAAGTGGATTCACTGAAGGGATTGTGCAAATAACTCGTGGGCTTGGGTTTCATGGAAATCCAAATCTGAGAAAGTCTGTTATTCCAGCACCCCAAACAATCTCTGTCCCTATAGATGATACGTGTCAATTCCTTATTGTTGCTACTACCGGACTTTGGGATGTTATAGATAAAAATGAAGCAGCAGCAATAGCAATGTCATTATTTAGCATATATGAGGAAATATATAATGTGACCAAGCAAGAAGTGTACAAGCCACTCCAACACAGAGTACCTTTTTTACCTAGTGTATCATCTTCAACTATTAGTGTACAAGACAGTAAAATCAAATTATTGTACCGTAATACTTCAGCATTTCTTGAGAAAATGGCCCAGAAGAGCATGAGTGAAAATTCGCAAGAAAGTAGCAAAAAATTAAGTTCTCCAACTTCAGAAAGTTCGAGTAAACATAAGGATTCAAAAACTAAGTTAAATAGTAAAACAGAAATTTCAAGTTCAAGACCTTTTTATTTGTACGGTATTGAGGATAGTGATGAAACAAACAGCAGCATATCTCATGAATCATCAAATTCAAGTATAGCAGAAGAAGAAATAAACAGGAATTTCTTTGATTATGCAGCAGAATATGTAAGTCATGGACTCGTCAAAGCTGCTCTTACAGCAGGTTCCAGGGAGAACATTACTGTGCTGGTAATACTTCTCAATGGATGTGGACATCAGCTACACAGAAGTGGAATCTGACCCACCTTCTCTTCTGGACTACAGAAGCATGTACCATAAGAAACCGCATGTACTGTATTTGTATAGTACTGCACAACCTTGCTTTCAGTACATAGTATGTGTGTGTGTGTGTGGCGGGGGGGGAATGTAGGTGAGGGGGAAGAAGGGAACTTTCTCTTACATATGTGGTACAATAAATGTTGTTTTGTGATTTAAAAAAAGAATGATAAATACAGTCCTGTTTTATACCACTTTATTAAAACCTGAGCACCTCAATATAAAACTAAACACTGGTGAACTCTCATTTTCCTTGCTAAGCCCCAATTACTGCAAATTTACAACCTGCACAAGTAAGTTTCCACTAGCAGTTCAACATTTAAATAGATTAAATTTTCTCTGACACACTTGGTAGATTTCATATAATGAAAATAACTAAAAGAATTAGTGCAATATATGGAACAGATCAAAGTAAAATGAACTTTAGAAAACAAGGCTGCAGAGTCGTTACTGACAGACAGCAGCACTCATGTTGCAGACACAGTAGCTTCATTTTATTACTGTTCTAGCCATGGAGGAATAACTGAAATCCCCCTCAAATCCAAGGGAAGAAGGGAGGGAAGCGGTGAAGAGGAAATAATTAGCTGTTTTAGTAACTGTACATTTTGCATACTTTTAAGCAACTCTTAAATATTACAGAACGTTTTAAACATAAATGGAGACTACAATGCAGTACTCTATATACAGTACATTTGAAGATCCAAGTTTAAAATAATCAAGTTGAATGTACATAATTGTTAGTGCATTGACTAGATTATGTCCAAAGGGATCAAAAACCCCACCACAAAACAAAACAGAACCACCCCATGTAAATGGCCAGCAGTGATTAAAGAGAAATCACAGACACTTGGTTTGTTTCATTTTAGTTGAAGAGTTCTTATGTTTGAAGGAAAACACTTCTCTCTGTCAAGCTGCATTTATTAGTTTTGTCTTTTTAAGAGAAAATGGGGATAAACTTGATTTTTATCACCATTTACAAACAGGACAGGGCGCCATAATTTAGATACCATGTACCAAGTAAAGTTGATTTTTTTCTGAAGACATGGATGGCTAAGTTTTTTTCCCTATTTTTTTAATGGTTAAATTATTAAAATGTGGAATGTACACTTAAAATAGATACCGGCAGAAACGATCATTTTTATGAATACTGCAGATAAGCAGAAGTATCTTTAGGATCTGCTTCGAGGAAGAATTTATTTTCAAAGAACAATTTAAGGAATTCCAATTCTGTGTCATGGATTATATCTGCATCAACATGGGAATTTAGAGGAACTAGCTGGTTAATTGTGGGTCCGTACAATAATTCTTCTATATTTCTAATGGCAAGAACTGATTCCCCACCCCAACCTTCCAATGAAGCGAATATTAAGAGCTTCCATTTGCCCCTTCTATTGCTGAAACATTAGTCAAATAGTGACACATGCATGTTATTAAAAATTAAGTTTAAAACACATAAAATAATTCTGTATTAGAAACTTGACTATATTATAAGTCTCTTCTCCTTTTTGGAAGTTGTACTGGGCCAGGTTAAATGCTCCAATTCCACTGTTATTAATAATTAGGAAACAGAAGAATATTCCAGATAGTTTAGTTACTACAACACTGACTCCTAGTTGGTTGTGTGGGTTCGGTAAGGTCTACACCTCTTCCTCTGGCAGAATTGGCTCCTGGATTCTGTGGTTCATTCTTCGGCAACTTTTTGGCTGAAAGAACAAACACCAAGAACCATCAAGATTAAAACAACTACAGTTTATCTCAGCTACATATACATTTAAAAATAAAGAAAGTCACTTTATGACTCCAACTCACTGTTTTATGGATAAAAGTTGACATTTTGTCATCTTAACCTTCCCCTCCTCCCAGCCCCAATTGTATTTGATAGAGATCATAACCAATGACACCAAGATAGTGGGAAAATTCTGCTTAATATTAGGAAGGGGAGAGATGTTTCTCTTGTACCAGATTCCTACTAGGTAAAAGCTGCCAAAACAAGAGTTAGAATGGTGTCAAAGTGCGAAGAGCCCTGTTTATAGGTTCTCTCTCTAAACTTTTGAAGGCTACTATATTTATCACTATGGTGGGCCAGAGATCAGAGTAGAGACCACTAACTGGCTGGTATAACTAATGTATGAATTAATCCTGACTTGGGGAAACTTTTTTTTAAAACCTCAAATGACAACTTAAAAGGGATATTTAGCAGTTTGATGAATGAATATTGTGAATAAGCAAAAAGTATACTCTGAAACAACTATTTAAAATTTAAGCCCAAATTGCTAAATATGGTTATGACTTTTTATCATTCTAGAATTCTCTCTTTACTACTACTGAAATGACTACAAAATAAATTATCAAATATCACACACTACTACTAAAAGGTCAGTGTAGCATTTGCAGGTTTTATGTACAAAAATAAATGTTCTAGCTATGGAAATATTTAAAAATTAATATGAAAGAATATACACAAAAGGGAGAAAAACCTGGGCATGACATGGAATAGTATAAAATAAGAAGAACATGAGATCAGAGATTATCCACCCTAAGCCCTACAAGGGGTGAAGTAACCTGTTCCAGGTCACACAGTAAAGTATGTGCAGAGGGGATGCAAAGTGTGAGCATGTGTGCACGTGTGTAGGGATGGGGGGAACAGAAAGGAAACAGAGAGGGGGAGGAGAGAGGGAGAAGGGAAAGGGAGCACGAGACAGATATACACACAAGGGGTTCAGTGACCTGCCCTGAGTCACAGGTTAATACAATTTTGCAAAACTAGGATTTGAACACAGGTCCCATGACTCTAAATTTAGTTCTATAAGTCTAGTTTTCTTTCTACTACATTTCATGCTCCCCAATAATTTGGATTTATTACTAATAACTATCATTAATACTTAGTAGGAAAATAACACAGAATGTTGTAAGATCTTTAAAATTCAAGATGGAAGGAACTTTTTCTTCTCTTAATTTTCATCTTTGATATCTTATTCTAAGTGATATCTGACACTGAGGCAGGGGCCAGCCTAGAGGGTACAAGGTGGCAAAAAAGAAAGTGAAGTCGTGAGAACAAACAAAAAGGAAACAAAACTATCACTTTTTGTAGACAATATGAAGAGATACTTAGAGAACCCTAGAGAATCAACTAAAAAACTATTTGAAAAAAACAACTTTAACAACATTGCAGGATATAAAATAAAACCATAAAAATCATCAGCATTTCTCTACGTCACCAACAAAACTCAACTGGAAATGATAGAAAATTCCATTTAAAATCACTTAGATAATATAAAATACTTGGGAATCTACCTGTCAAGACAAATTTCTATCTTAAATTAATTTAATTATCCAGTGCCATACCAATCAAACTACAAAATAAGGTGGCCTAGCAGTATCACATCTCAAATCATACTTCAAAGCAGTAATCATCAAAACAATCTGATACTGGATAAGAAATAAGAGTGGTAGATCAGCAGAACAGATTAGGTTCACAATACAAAGTAGGGGCAAGAACTATTTAACAAAAATTACTGGGAACACTGGAAAGCAGTTTAGCAGAAACAAGGCACAGACCAACAACTCACATTATACCAAGATAGGGTCAAAATGGGTACATAATTTAGATATAAAGGATGAGAGCAAATTAGAGGATCATGAAAATATTTACCTGTCAGATCTATGGATGAGGGAAGAGTTTATAACAAAACAAGAGATGGAGAGGATCATGGGATGTAAAATGTATAATTTTGATTATATGAAATTAAATTAAGCCTAATTTCTCAAATATGTAAAGAACTGAGCCAAATTCATAAAAATAAGAGCAGTTCCCCAGTTGGATATAAACCGACAGGTTTCAGAAGAAGAAATCAAAACTAAAAAAACATATGAAAAAATGTTCTAAGTCATTATTATTTAGAGAAATGCAAATTTAAACAACAGGTCTTAATTCACACCTATCAGACTGGCTAACATGACAGAAAAGGAAAATGACAAATGTTGGAGGGGATGTGGAAAATAGAGACACTAATACACTGTAGGTGCAGTTGTGAACTGATGCAACTGTTCTGGAGAACGATTTGGAACCATGCCCGAACTATAAAAATGTATGCCCACTGACTCAGCGATGCTACTTATAGTTCTGTATCCCAAAGAGATTTAAAAACAAATAAAAACACTAGATGGGGTCACAGAGAGTCAAATCTAAATGAGATGAAGGAATAACTACAAAAGAGTTGTTACCTTTCCATTTAAACTGTATAGCAATTATAGCTATTCACGTTAAAGTAGGCAGAATGGTTCATGGTCTTCCCAGATTAAAAAAAAAATCTTTGCACTAAGTTTCTGTGAGAAAGGTCTGAGTTAAATTTGTAAGATTAAGAGTCATTCCCCAAGCAATAAATGGTCGAAGGATATGACAGAAAAATCCAAGCTATCAATAGCCATATTTAAAAAAAAAACTGTCTAAATCACTCCATACTTGACACCTTTCAGATTGGCTAATTTGACAAGGAAAAAAAAAAAAGGAAAATGACAAATGCTTGAAGGGCAGTGGGAAAACAAGATACTTTAACACTGTTGGTGGAACTGTGAACTAATCCAAACTTTCTGGAAAGCAATTTGGAATTATGCCCCAAAAGCTTACTAAACTAGCCACACACTTTGACCCAAGATAGATACCAGTACTAGGCCTATGCCCCAAACAGATCAAAGAAATAGGAAAAGGCCCTATATTTACAAAAGTATTTATAGTGGCTCTTTTTGTGGTAGCAAAGATTTGGAAACTGAGAGGATGCCTATCAATTAGGGCTGAACAAGTTATGGTATATCAAAGTAGTGGAATACTACTGTGCTGTAAGAAAAGATGAAGAGGATAGTTTCAGAAAAACCTGGGACTTGTTTGAACTTACACAAAATGAAGTGAGCAGAACCAGAAGAATAATTTGTACCACAATAATATTGTAAAGATAATCAACTTTCAAAGAATTTAGTAACAACTTTGACCAACATAATGACCAATTCATAATTCTAAAGGACTCAAGATGAAAAATTCTGACCATATCCAGAAAGCTGATAGTACAGACTGAAATATATTTTCTTTTCTCTCTTTCTTCCTTCTCCTCTAATTTTTCCTTGTTTCTTTCTTGCTGGATTTTGTTTTGTACAACTTCTCAATGAGTGGCAACTTAAAAAATAAACAAAAAAAGCAATGAAAAGAGGGGAAAAAAAGAGAAGTTTCCCCAAGTTTCTCTGAAACTATCCCTTTCATCAATTCTTATTTTTTTTCCCTCCAAACACACACCAAACACATAGCAATTACAGGTTCGATGTGGGGTGGGTCCAGTATTTTTTTAATTTAGTAATAATATTGTGCCATTTGTAGTCACTTGATAAATGTTTGAGCTTGTATTCTAGGAGTTCTTTATTTCTCCCCTAGGTACTCTGCATGCATTTCATACATTTATTGAGGTTAGTTTAGGATAAGTTAATGCTTTAGATCAAGCTAAGGTTACCTGAACTAGCCTTGTCAGGATCTCTTAGAATTTTGTGGGGAAAAATCAGTTAGGCAAACAAGGCTCAAGCTTCCATCAATTTCTTTACCAACAGTTCAGGCAGGAAACACAAATGAAATAACACAACATTTCATCAGGACTGAACAGCAAAAAAATTTAACTTGACCTGTAAACTTCTGGTGAGGAACTCCTTCCACAAATGCAAATTAGTATCACTTGAGTTAATTCTTAACTTCTCCCTTTCTCAGCCCTCACAGCCGATATGGAGCCAAGGCCTACTGATTTCACCTGTCGAACTTCTCTCCTCTGACACTGCCACCATTCTAGCACACATCCTTCTCACCTCCTGCCTGGACTACACGCCTCAGGTCTTTCCCTACTCCCCTCCATTATCCAGTCACTAATGTGATCTTCCTAAAGAGAGGTTCCAATCATGTCATTTCCATACTTAATAAAGTCCAGTAGCATGTAATCACTTTCAAGATTAAATATAAAATCCGCTTGACATTCAAAGCCCTTCAAAAACTAGCCCTGCCCCACCAATTTTCTACTCTTCTTTTTGATTCAGTAACACTGGCGTCTTTGCTGTTCCATAAATCAGATATTCCATCTCTCAGCCCCATTTTCTGACTGCTCCCCTGAAACGCTCTCTATCATCTCTAACTTCTGGTTTCCTTCAAGCCTTTTCAAGCTCTCTCACCTCCCCTTTCTTGTTCGTTCATGTCCGTCTGCTCACTGTTCCCCCCATTTGTGAGCTGCTCAAGGACAGGACTGTTGTTGGCCTTTGTTTTCATCTTCAGTGCTTAGCACAGCACCTGGCACATAGTAGGTGCTCAATAAATGCTTAAAGCCAGTCTATGAAGCTTGGACCAAGGTCCTTCCTGACTCCCCGAGGCTGGCTCTATGCCCACTCCACCAAGTGGTAGCATCACTATGCTCTCAGCACCTTCACATGTGGGCAGACTGCCACCAATTACTGTGCCAGTCCAGGCTCGTGGGCATGCCTCTAACGCTGCTCCCTTTCTTTCTTGAAGGGAGGTGTGATTGTTATGCTCTCAGACTGCCACTGGGCCTGGGACTAACTACCACATTTTATCTCCAGTACAGCCATGCAGGGAAGGCGCACAAAGGAGGCCCTCGAGCTGCTGTCCAGGCTTTGTACCCTCTGAAAGGGAGAAGTTTATTATTTTCAGTTTCCTTCCTACTCTCAAAAAGGTGATAGGCCCCAAACCATCAAAAATGGCACAGATTTCAGAAGATGATATTCTTGTTATTTCTGTGATGATAGGACTAGAAGGTAAGGCTGAGAAATGGCTATTTATATTCTAGTCAAATGGATTCATTGCTGTTATTTTGGGAATTTACATCTTAGCAAATACAAAGCACAAAAGCATTTGGCAAACTATCATTTTTATACTATGTGGTTACCATGGATTTTCTTCACTAATGTAGAGCTCATTCCATTCTGAGGGTGGCTAGGAGGCACAGTGGATAGTGCAATGGACTTGGAATCAAGAAGACTCATTTTCTTTAGTTAAAATCTGGCCTCAGACACTTACTAGCTATGTGGTGCTGGGCAAGTCACTTAACCCAGTTCCTCATCTATAAAATGAGCTGGAGAAGGAAATGCCAAGAAAACTCCAAATGGGGTCACAAAGAGTTGCACGCCACTGAAACGATACAACATTCTACTCTGAATGGCTTACTTTTTTGTATTCTTTGAGCCTGTGGAAAAATTTAAATATTAAGGTTGGTTTATATATAATTGTCCTGAAGTATGTCTCAAGTATTCATACAGATGGGGGAAAAAAAACAAATCAAACCCACTTGAGATTTACCAGCTCTTATCTTCTGCTTCAATGTGTTTTTAAAAGGATGATGTTAAGGGAAAAGTAAGAGTGAAGTCTCTTCAAGGTTGGGCTGTCCACCAGAGTCCAGATCACTAAAATGATGGTGGAAAGGAGTTATATCCTAAACTTTAGACAAATCAGTCTTTTAAGAAACTAAGAATGTGGTCAATCTCATTAGCCTGCCAACGAAAGAAGATGAAGGCATGTGTCATGAGCAAAATGAAGTCATGTGCAGCAAACTAGAGGTCAGCCTTCCTGACCTCTCTTCCTTCTGCTTTTGATCCCATTTCTCCCTAAACCCCTTTTTTCAGGATCTCTGCTCTCGATGTCCATCTTGGTGGTCTCTTCCACAAGTCGTGATCTTGCCTTCTGACTTGATCCTTCAATCTCTGTGCATACCATTGGGCCATCTAGTTTATGGAATAAGCGGCAATTTTTTTTTTTCAAATGAGTTCTAACCATATACGGATATAGGGCATTATTCTAAGCAAAAGGGGGAACCTGGAAGAACTCAGAAGAGAGAAGCCAGACAAACAGCTAAATGGGAGAAAAGAATCGCAGGTTCAGAGGCCAGTAACACTATACTACTCTTTTTCACTCTAATATTCTTGCAAGAAGGTAATAACACAGAAAAATCAAGGAATACTAAGAAAACTGAAAAGTCAATTTAAGGCCTCTTCCCATTCAAATGAAGGGTATATGGGGGCTTTTAAATTCAAAGCCCATGAAAGAATGGCTTTTGTGAAAAGGTCCTTAGTAAGTTCATAAGTTAGGTCATATTTTGCTCAAGTATAGGGGAAAGCCATTAATGTTAATGGAATTTAAAAACAGTTCTATTTGTGTAGAAAACTGATAAAATATCAGAAAAGTATGGTAGCTATGTTTCTTAGTTACATACGACAACAGCAAAACTGTTTTGACCCCAAGGACAGGGAACAGGAACTATCATTGGGTAAAAGCTCACCTGAAATGCATGCAGAGTACCCAGGGGACAAATAAAGAACTCCTAGAATACAAGCTCAAATATTTATCAAGTGACTACAAATGGCACAATATTATTACTAAATTAAAAAAAAAACTGCCTCATTAAGGGAGCTTTGAAAGCAGCACACTATAAATGAAGTCCAAGGCAATAAAAAGGAAAGAGAATAAACAGTTAACACAGATTTCAAACTTGAGAAAAAATTTTTATGCTAACTTTTGTCATTTAAAAATAGAAGCTAGTCTTACCTATTGCCATGAATATTTCATTTACATTCATTGATGTTTTAGCTGATGTCTCCATGAATAATAAACTGTTGTCATCTGCATAAGACTGTGCTTCCTGTTAAAAAAGAACATTGATTTTTCCATTATGTGTTTTTTCCTATACATCAGCTTCTATTTTCCTATTATCTATTATTGGTTTAATTATTGGTCACATTAGAACAGAGAAATTTCATTAGACTTTGGCAATAGTATCTATAGCTCATCTATAAAAATAAACAATATGACAAAAATTACAGTATTAGTTGCAAGCATTTTCCCTATCTTTTTATTCTGGAATGTATTTTACATAATTTTGTAAACATCTCTTCTCTATGTCTAATAGAACTATTTAATTTCTAATCCAGAGGAATTTGTTTTTAAATGTTAATTCATTCAAGATAAAAACTACTTTTACAAGCACAAAGAATTCTGCTTGACCTATGGTGCTAAAACTAGACTTAATGCTAGTATTTATTGTATGTACAAAGGAAGTTTTTTTTTCATTGAAAATTCAGAGTCCAGAAATCTGTCCCTCAAAAGAAAGAATAAGACTGTCATGAGAATGAGTGAAAGCTGAATATAAGGAAGTAGGTGTAATAAGCAGGTGCACCAGGAAAAGATGTCCAATGTAACTCAATCTCCAGGTATACACAGTACTATCTCTACTTTGAAAATGGGTCTAGAAACAGAAATCTAGGGTTGGGAAAAAAGAAAGGTATTGAAATAAAGAAGCAGTTGGGGAGTGGGGGTGGGGTACACTGGTAATGTTGAGACAGAAACAACAAGATTATAGGAAAACACTAATGATGGGAAGAAACTTAAGAGTTTTGGAACTTAGGAAAGGGTAACACAGCATTTTAGATCAAGTGGGTCTTGGGAACACTCCAGAAAGATGGTGCCCTGGATATCAGTCTAGGGCAACAGAGAAGAAAAACCATATAAATAAAGGACTCTTTGGAGGCCATGGAAAGGAGTACAGATAACAGTCCCATACGTTCATGGTTTTACAATGTTTAAGGTGAGACAGATGAATAGGTCAGGTATAAATATCTGAATAAAGACCCTGTGTGGAAAGGCACAAGAAGGTAAGCATATCAGGAGAGCTTATACACCTAGAATGACAAATGAAGTATATTCTAAAAGCATTATTATTTCTAACTTTCTAAACCAAATCTTGATCAACTATAAATTCTAAAATTTGTTAGAACATTTGGCCCAGGAAAAGACTGGGCCAGATTTCTGCAGAGAAAACTGGGAGAAAGATTTGGACAAACCAGACAAGAGGCACTATTATCGTTTACTTTCCATCATATTCCATTTCTCCTTATATTTTCCCCAAAGGGTCGCAGAGTATTTTTAAGGAACAGAGCAAAGGATGAGATAAGAGAGACGAAAGAGAGACAGACAGACACACAGAGACAGAGAGGGACAGAGATGACATCAATGAGTGAAATTCTGGGGTTTTCTGGTGAAAGAAAAGAGTAAAGCCCCAGGGTAAAATGAGTTCTTAAGGCCACAGACATTAAAGGACATCACATATACGTTAGCTTCCCACCATGTATCTGGATGTTGAAATGACTACATGGCTCCCTCCTCTGCCCCGTAAAGTGTTCAGGCCTATGATTTCATCAGTGTGGGAAGATCCCAGCATAAAAACTCTCTCCAAAGATGCAGATGAGGAACTTAACAATCTTCTGAGAGTTGCTGTGCAGCACTGATGGGTTGAAATACTTGCTCATGGTCACATAGTGAATATGTGGCAAAATGCAGGACCTGACACATACCTGTCTAGATGTAGATATACACACATACAAGCCACAATTTTAATTCTAATGAGAACTTACACTAAGTCATATATGATATATTTGAAATCAACAAAGTATACAGATAAATAAGTAAAAGAGGCCTTCTATTCAAGGGGTTTAAATTCTATTGGGGGGAAAATAACAAGATCCCATCCAAGTACATACGGGATATATTAATAAGCCCTCAGTGATGGGGAGTGAAGGGGATCGGGTGCTAACAACCTTGAGATTCCACTTTGGGAGGCAGTACTGGAGCTGAGCCTTATCCTTAGGGGTTGAAAGTCAAAGAGGGGAAGAAGGAGAACATTTCAAGCATGGGGGACAGCCTAAAGGGAGCAAATTGGTTGATTTGGCTGAAGCAAAGAGTACATGAGAAGGAAGAATGTGAAACTGCTAGTGAGAAGGGCTTTAAATGCCCAAACAGAGTAGTCTGAGTATCTCAGCCTAAATACAGTGGGAAGTTACTAGAAACAGAAGAAGCGACAAGGGTGGACCCATACTTTAGGAATATCAATTTGGCAGCTACATGGAAGTCAGATTAGGAAAGAGGGAAGTGGACTCGGTGAATCCAATTAAGATGCTACGTAGGAACAGTAAGGAGTAAAGTAAAGCATAATAATGGTGACTATCTCAGAAAAGACCAGTATGGAACATGCAAAAAATGGCTTGCAAGTAATGTTATCATTTGCAGAAACTAGTGATGTGTGCAACAATCTTCTTCAAATAACAATATTCCTCAATTTAATCACCCCCCCACCTCCCAAATGAACTTCATCCCTTCCCCAACCTTTCCACCTTAGTGTAAGCAACAGCTGTCCCACCAAAGGCTTTAGGAAAAGATGAAGTTCGAGATGGCTTTTGGGACTTAGAATACAATCATAGCTTTTTATACTTTATAATGAGAACATTTTAAACCAGTGACAAAGTGCTTAACAGATCAATTCTTACCAGTAAGAGTCATCCTCTAATAATGCCTATCTTTACTAAATGAATATTGGTAAAATTCCTTGATCAATTAGTAAATTATATTTATTATATAAACTTTATTCATCAATTATGTCAAAACAGATTTGCATATTCTTTTATATATTCATTAATCTATAATTGCAATTGGTTCAGAAAAAATATCCTTTAATGATATTTGCTTTTAAGTTAAAAAGTTAAATAAAACATACCTGGAAATCTACAGCTCTTTTATTTGCTAGATCAGCCTTGTTCCCTGCTAAAGCTATTACAATGTTAGGACTTGCTTGCCTCTGAAGTTCTTTAACCCAGTTTTTTGCTCTTGCAAAGGATTCCTGGTTGGAGGGAAAAAAAACAACACAAAATCACCAACTAAGAGTCATTTAAGCTAGCTAATTTATCTCTAAAACAGGCCTCTTTTAAAATTGTTGAGTATGAGACGCTTGTCAGAAATAAGTTTCAAATATTATTTATAAGCACTGTTCAACAAATTTTCCTTTAAAAAATCTATTTCTTTAAATGATTAAAATCTGGCAGAAACAATATTATGTTTGGCCTTCCCATGTTTTCACATAGGTGTTTCAGAGTTTCTCTTGAATGAAGGGTTGTAGAGACAAAATGCATACTGAAGACTCTATTTTCTTGTAATGATGATGATAACTAACACTTATTTAGTGCTTACTGTGTCCCCAGGCACTGTGCTAAGCACTTTACAATTATCTCATTCAAGTATTACAAAACCCTGGGAGGTAAGAGCTCTTATAGATCCTCATTTTGCATATGAGGAAATGGAGGTTAAGTGGCTTGCCCAGGTCACACAGGTATTAAGTGTCTGAGGCCAGATTCCAACTTGGGTCTTCCTTACACCAAGTCAGGCACTCTATCTACTATGCTACCTAGCTGCCCAAGTATAAATTGCAGTCACTTTATACTTACCTCATTTGTGATGTCATATACAACTATTGCTGCTTGTGCTCCTCTGTAGTACATTGGTGCTAAGCTATGATATCTTTCTTGTCCAGCTGTATCCCATATTTCAAATTTTACCGTTGTATCATCCAGACACACAGTTTGGGTTAGAAAAGCAGCTGAAAAAAAAAGAAAAAAAAGAGCTTGAAATAAGTTAACCACTGATTTTTATTAAAGTTTATATAATTAGGTTACATATTTCCACATTTAATTAATATAGAAGTGCACTTGAAAGTGGCAAGATACAGGCATGTAGGTATGTGGATAGAGCTATGGTCGAGTCACTTAACTTCTGACTCAGTTCCTCATTGATGAAATGGGGATAACAACAGATTTTTGTGAGGATTAAATGAGGTAATAGTTGTAATATGCTTAGCACAGTGCCTGGCACATAACAGACGCTTAAGAAATGCTTGTCAAGTCTATTATTGGAAGTGGGGAGATAAAACAATGGGATTCACTAGCATCTTAATCTAAAAAAGTCCGACAAAAGAACTTCTCCCCTGATATTTTTGGATATTCTCTCAGTATGGGTAAACTGAGAGCTCTGAGACATTTGTTTGATTCTAAAAATGAACACCAAGAAAAATGCTCCAATTGGTGCATAAGGAAAGAAACCAATAAAAAAAAAGAGTAATTATAAGGTGAAACCTTAAAGACCAAATATTAGAGTAAGCTTACAATTTTGTTATTTATGTAGGTAAAGCATCAGGCACCTATGGAGACTATTTTTAATGGCATTTAGGCTGTCATCATGGTCACACACGCCCATTCTGCTACTTTGTAAACTGTTACCTGCCTCCACAAGGGTAGAAGGGAAGAAGGTAACTTCTTAACTCCTGGGCTCATTAGAAATAGTATATCATCTAAAGTATAGCTAATATAATACATCACATTTAAAAACCACTGATTAAACACCCACTATAGGATACTGTGTGCGCTAAGTGCTGTAGATACAAAGTGGGGGTAAAAAAAAGGACCCTGTCTTGAATGAGCTTCCCGTCATGTAGCTTATTAGTTCACATATGCAAGGAAATATAATCTGAATTAGAATGCCCTAGGTGCACAGAAAGGGATGAACAAATTGATAAGAGAATAGAAGCAACTGTGAATGACTGAGCTATTTCAGTTAATACAATGATCCAAGAGAATTCTGAAGGATTTATGATGAAAAAATGCTATATACCTCTAGAAAAAGAACTGATGGTATCTGAATGCAGATCAAAGCATACCTTTTCTTTATTTTTCTTTTTAGTCTGTGTTCTCTTTTGAAATATTGCTAATACAGAAATATATTTTGCATGACTGCATACGTATAATCTATGCCTTCTCAAGAAGGAGAGAACTTATGGTTTTTACATGTAACAGAGAAAAGAAAACAAAAACATTCTTTAAAAAAGAGAATGGAAGAAGGGATCAGGGAAATTCCTTATACAGCAATGTCAATCCAAGAAAATTGCCCAATTATGGGGCAATTGTCTTATGTTAATTTTACATTAGATTAATTTTTCAAAATTGAATGCAAATACCAAACAAAACGAACATTTCCATATACAAGAATAAACGGAGGGGACTGCACGTGAAAATGCAAATCTTTACTTTGTAGGGCTCATTCAAAGCTGTCTTGCTGTCCCCTTTCAATCATAAGATAATGAAAGCAAAGAGGTGATATTACGTTTATGAACTATTAGGATACTGCACAAGCAATATGCCTGAGATCCCTCTCTAAAAAAAAAAAAAAAGGAACATATCTAAAATAGTTGTGACTTTGTTACCTTGAACTTCAAACCTGAATGATTCCAAATTCTAATGTGATCATAAATTTAATATTTTGAAAACATAAAATAACAGAAAACTCAACATTAGTTTTAAAGTTTGCTGTCAGTCATGTCAATTTGTCTTTGAAACACTCTAGGGTAGGATCAAAAAATATTTTGCTATCACAAAGGAAGAACTATATGCACATAGCTAAATGAATGGAAAACTAAAAATAGAAAAACAAAAAAGAAATACCTTAAGGAAATGTTATGTTGTTAAGAGAAAGATCTTCTGGTTATCTCATGTTCTTAACTGCTTAATATAGCTTAAAAAAATTGACGCATTTTACCACAGGATATGGGACTTACTGCTATTCAAAAATGAAAATCATGAAGACAAGTAACTTTATCATGTTACATACAAATAACTTGCTTCTATAAAGACAATGAAACTAAAAACATCTGAAATCAAATTAAGCTCTTGTTTCTTCAATAAAAAGGTTAAGTTTTATGGCTTAGTACTGGGGTGGGGGTAAGGGTCCATGGGATAAGGATTAGGAACAAAATCTACTTCAAAATCCTTGTGAACAGAGTTCAAAACAACAACCTTATAAAAAATAGTAAATTTGGGCCCATATGCTTAAATAGCATGATTCAATATCTTTCGTATTTGAAATGGTTTATTCCAGATTTAGGAACTCACAAATATTCATACAAATGTGAAATTGATCCCACATTAAAAAAAAACCTATAATTTGCTTAAAAATAAGTTTATCATCTTTCACAAAATAATAGTAGAAAATCTGATTGCTTACATCTCTCCTCGAACTTTTTCTTCTATTTTCCCCTGGATTTTGTTATTTTTACCTAGTTATAGTTCGTATGTATAGTGATTTTGATCGTTTTCTCACTCTGCATTATTTCATATAAGTCTTTCCCATATTTCTTTGTATTCTTCATATTTGTAATTTCCTATTATGCAACAACATTCCATTAAATCCAAATCTCAACTTGTTCCACCATTCCTCAATGATTCGACTAACGGGTTGTTTCTAAGTTTTGCTGCTATGGGTTTTTGTAGAGTTTGTACTGAAAGGGAAAATATGACGAATCAGTGGCCAGGTGTTATTGGTTACTGATTCCACTTCCTTGACTCTTAAATCTGTCCCCTCCTGTCCAGTCAAAAAGTGGCTACTCTTAATTCAGGCCCCAATTATTTCTCTCCCGGATTACTGAAATAGCCTCTTAATTGTCTGTCCTACTTCTAATCTCTCACCTCTCTAAACCATGTTCCTCACACCACTGCCAAACTGATACGAATAAAACAGAGCTGATCAAGGCAGTCCCTACTCAAACATCTTCAGTGGCTTCGACTGCTTCTTAAAACAAAACAAAAAATCCTTGTCCTATCATTTAAAGCCCTACACAGCTACCTTTCTAACCTTCTTTCATATTACTGTTGTAGTGAAAGTGGCCTACTTGCAGTTCCCCAGAGTGGAGGCATTGCACAGCCTGCCCTCTGACTTTTCTGCCTGAAATTCACTCCTTGTCCTTTTGGAATCCCTAACTTCCTCAAAAGCACAGGTCAGGTTCCAACTGCTTTGTGAGGCTTTTCCTGATCCCAGCAGTTCTCAGTGCTTGCTCCTTTTAAAATGACTTTGAAGAACTCTGTACTCATTTCCATGTAATATGCTATATACCTTCAGTTGAATGGAAGCTCTTTGAGGGCAGGGACTGCTTCTTTCTGTCTTTGTATCTCCAACACCTGGCACAGAGCCTTGCATACAAACGATTAAAAATGTTTGTTGAACTGACTTTGTAAAAGCATCCATTCCTATCTTCTAAATCAAGAATAAATCAAAGAGGCAGTAGCAAGTCTGCCTTAATGGGCAGTTGATCTCTAAAACCAGAGAGAATTTAAGACTACTCAAGAAGACATGTGCAGCAGTTAAGTCAACTGTCAATTCTTCATGGAAGGACTTAAACACAAAATAGGGAAAATTTTGATGTACAACTGACATGTCTAGATTGTATTAAAAGATGGCTCCTGTCCTGCACACTTGAATTTTTATCATCTCCAGGAGACTGATACCAATCTTACTAGATTCTATCACACAATACATGCTGTGCATGATTCAAGAATGGGGCATGAGTGAAGGATGCCTAACACGAAAATCTTCTCCCATTCATGTCACTTCACCAAACACTAATAAGGCTCACTGAAGGGATTATATGAAAAGGGATTTCTGCCTTACTCCTAAGATTTAGATAAAAAACAAAGTAGAACAAAAGCATACAAGAGAGTGCGAAAGACAGCCCCAGTGTGATGCAGCATGAACAAGGTCATTACTAATGCCTGGAAGGGATCAGGTTTCTAGGGTCAGTGAGTGGCACCCAAGATACATATTACATTGACCCTGCAGAAAAAATACACCTGAGGTGATAAACAGAATGTCTAAAAGCCTGTGCTTAGGTTAATTATTTAGGGGGGAAAAAAATCACATACATAAACGTACATAAAGGGGTCAGCAAACTGGAGCTGGCATTGGCCTGACACTGTTTCACATGATTTGTGAGCTAAGAATGGTTTTTGCATTTTAAGGTGGGCTATAGTCTGCCAACCTCTGTAATAACACGTGGTTAAGTTCCATGACATATAATATAGATGCATTATAGGTTAGATAGTTCTGAAGGCTAGCATGGAAAGCTAATCAATCTATAATATTATTTTCATGGAAAATTTATTCCCACGTGCAAACAACCAAAAAACTTGTTTAAAAAAAAAAAAAGGATTTTAAAAATGGAAGCACACTTTCACCACCACAACTGTAATGGTGATAATCTCTAGGTCACACAGTAAGTAGGAGGCAGCATTCAAACTCGATTTTTCCTGACTCCAAGTCCACCCTTCTATCCAGTGCACTCAAGGAATTTCCAATCTAGTTGGAAACAAGAGCAACAAATGACATGGCAGAGATTTTGTGAAGTTAGGGACTGTGTCCTCTTTCACATGTGTATCCCTCAAATCCTAGCATAATATCTTGCATATAATAGTCATATAATGGCTGTTAAAACTGAAAATAAAAATACCCTGAAAATGAAAGTTTTAATATTTTAAAAAATTGCACAGGAAATACACGCAGTACATGACAATGCAAAATAACTAAGGAAGTTCGAGAGCTCATAATAACCTTGAAGGATAAATCAAAACATAGATATGTAGACAGAAAAGGGGAGAGAATTCTAGGAAAAGCAGAACAAAACTCAAAGATGTGTCCTGTTAAATGAAAAGTTGGGATTAAGGCTGGAAACATTGGTTCCAGTAAGACTGTGGATGGAAGACCTTGAATTCTCAGCTGAGAAGTACAGACTTCATTCTGTAGGAAATCAGGAACTACTGAAAATTTTAGGTCAAGTGACTAATATGGGTCAAAATATACAAACCGAGAAGAGGGAAAAGACCAGAGGCAGCAATGAGGACCTGAAAAAGGGTGAAACTGGGAATGGAAGATGGCACAGTGAGAATAGGTTTGGCAGTAACATGGCAGTAAACCTGCTTTAGTCATTACTAGGTGCTGCTGTTAAAAGAGACTTGGGGAACATAAACTCTAGGTGTTAAATTTCCAGTTCAGTCTTGGAAACTTGGAGATCATTGAGCACAATTCTATCTAAATGGCTTACTAGGCCCTTCTCTTCCATTTCTTCTTCAAATTCCTTTCATTATTAAAAGATCATTATATAACTGGCATAGACTACAAAAGAAGCTACAGGTGCTGCTAGGTGGCACAGTAATAGAGCACTGGCCCTGGAGTCATGAGAACCTGAGTTCAAATGTGGCCTTAGACACTTGACACTTACTAGCTGTGTGACTTTGGGCAAGTCACTTAACCCCAATTGCTTTGACTCTGCACCGCCCCCCCCAAAAGCTATTACAGGAGTTCTTTAAGACTTATATAGAAGCAGAAGGGATTCCTTCAATACCTATGGTGCCAGAGCAAGCTCTGTAGCTTTACCTTCAGGGCTGGTCTTAGATTACTGTTTAATTTGTTTATAAGAAGATTCCCTTGATAGACAGCTTGGCTTAGTGGACAGAAGGCCAGCCCATCAGGACTTGGGTTCAGACCCTGCCTGTAACACAAGCTAGCAGTGTAGCCATGGGCAAGTCACTTTCCTTTTCAGTACCCCATATATCTCAAATACTCTTGCAGCCTTTCCTTGCTGCTCTATAGGGTAAAACCTAAGGAGGGCAGTTGTTTGATGATTCTGTTTGTTGCACCCTGGTTCCCCAGGAACATATTCTAGTCTGTTGAAGGTTACTATTCCCCATGGCTTGTGTCCCCACCCTCAGTATGAATGAATTTCAGTTCAAATATATGTCTGATAATCTCTTAATTTGAGAGGAGGTTAGGGAGCATAAACGTAATGGGTGCGAAGGAAATGCCATGGAGGGAAGAAAGGGATACTGAAAGCAAACCACCTATTTCTCTATTTTGCCTAGATCTGGTTGACTTATCCACAGCACTTAGCTGTACAAATAGGTGCTCAGTATTTGTTTAATTCTGTGTATAGGGAAACAGTAGCTATCCACAGGTGTATTTTATATCCTCCAAAGCAATATGCATTTGCACACATTACAGAACTATGTTTGAGGCCTCAAAAAGAGACTAATTAAATACATTTCTCTGATCACTTCTCTACAGAAAAGAACTGTTTAAAGCTTGGGGCCAAGCACCTGCTGTTACCCCATTTCTCCTGCCTCTGACATGTGTTCCTCTCCTTTCTGTGTTGCTACCCCAGAGCTGTGTTGGTAACCAAAAATGGGCTCCTTAGCACTTAGTCAACAAGTGCCCCTGAATAGTTCGGCTTTTTCCCCTGAACTAACTGAACGCTGTTTGTATGTTGGATTGGAGCAAGCTTGTCGGCCCCTTCACCTTGCTTCCCTTGCTTAAGCAGATCGAAAGAACCTGTGCTTACACCCCCGCAGAAGCTGGATGGTTAAAAACAGCTTCCGTTGGAGCCAGAGGCTGCCACAGCCACAGCCAAAGCTGAAGCAGGAGCTGTCAGTAGCAGAGCTGACCTATGTGAGGACTGAGGATTGCTGAACAAGGACTTGAGGCCAGTGGGTAATCTTTTTACCATAGAGGGGAAGCATGTATATGATTTTGCTTTATACCATCATGCTTCTCTGTGGCCTCCTGGTTACTCTTGTGAGGCAGACTTATTGGGCCTAGAAGCTTTTGATCAAAATATCAAAATGGGGATGCTGGTTTGTGGGTTGGTTACTGTGGAGCCTAAATATATGCTTTGATTCTTCTGCCTCCTACTTTGAAGATTCCTTATACCTCGCCGTTCCGAACCTTTCAGACATCTATCTGATCCTCTTTGAAATTATAAACTCTGCCCTCATAATACAAGAGCCAACAAAGCACCTGATGCTGGAGGAAGTTACAGCTCTTGTGACTAGGTCCACCACAAACTCATATTAGCAACAGGCTTGTATTTGGCCTGAGAGCCCTTCAACCCAATCTAGATCCCTAAATCTCAGAATCCGTGTGCCACAACACAAAGGGGCTATTCCAAATCTCTCTTTTTAATTCCCCAACTTAATCCTTAGAACCACCTTATCTGGCAGGTGATCTAGTACCAAAGCTTCCCCACCTTGTGTTTTCTCTCCTTAGCTTAAAATCTCTCTTATTCAGAGGAAAGGACAGGTGATCACGGAGGATGAGGTAGTTCTCTCTATTCTAAGCTCTACTTAACATGTCCTTTGTGCCTCTGATCCTCCCCTTCTTCCTTATCCTCTGGGACTGAGCATTTCATCTGCCTTGCATGCTGTCACCTTCAATCTGCTCCCCTTTGCGGACCATTTCCCTTTGCTCATAAGCCACAGTACCTTCCCTTCTCCTAAGGGGCCCTTTTCATAACCATGTTATCCTCCCGAACAACACAGTCTCAGTGCTGTGCTAAGCTTTAATATTAAGCTTGAAACTGACCATTTTACAACTTGTAGTTCTACTGACTGCTCCATCCTTGCAATTCTCTTCTCCTGGCTTACCCGGCCCTTTTTCTTTTCTTGCTTGTTTTCCCACTTACCTGACAGCTACTTTTTAATTTTGTCAATTTTCTCCAATGCCCTAAGTTTTAAGCTTTAATAGCTTACAATTGCACTAAGACTTTTGGAACACCCTGAATTGTGATAGCTCTCTGCTACTCTTGACTTCTGAACTTCAAGAAAAACTGAGTTGATGGTTGCTACATTCACTTGGCCCCTCCTCCAACCTCTGTAATCTAGTTTCAACCTTAACTCTTTAGAGACAATGTACTGTCAAAGGTCAACAAAGACATGTACACAGACAAATTCAATGGCCTTTTCTTTCTCCATTCTCCCTAACTTCCACAACTTGTGATTCTGCTGACCACTCTATCTTTGAAATTTTTTCTTCTCTTGGTTTACCTGGCACTGCTTTTTCTTAGTTATTTTTGACCTGCCCAACTCTGTTGGTTTTCTCATCTCATTTTTGTTGATGGCCCTGACATTCTCCTGGTCTCCCAGGCTAGAAATCTGAGTTATTTTTGACTCTTTTCTCTCCTTCAATCTCTATATCCAATTGGATATGAAATCTTATTGATTCTACCTCTGTAGTATCCCAGACTTATCTGGTTATCATTCATTACATGGAAGCAAACTAACCTTCCTAATGTACATATCAGAAGGTCGTCAGTTACTAAAATGCCTTAGGTGACTTCTCAGAACCTCCAGGATACAATACAAACTCCTCAGGCTGACATTAAAAATTCTTCACAAAGGACCAACCCTGACATACTGCGCTTTTCTCAGCAATTAACCCCTTCACCTTGCTTAAGCAGATTGATTTTTGTTTTTGGGGTTTTTTTTTTTGGTTCTGTTTCTTCTTTTTCATGATTCATTCCATTGGTCAAAATTCTTCTCCACGACTTGACTAGTGCAAAAATTAATTCAATGCAAAGTCATTCATGACAGTTATATGAGACTCCATGCCGTCTTGGGGAGGGAGGGGGGAGGGAGGAGAGAAAATCTGGAACTCAAAACTATGTAGAACCGTGTGTGGTAAACCAAAAATAAATAAAGAAATTTATAAAAAAAAAAAATTCTTCACAATCTGGCGGCAATTTACCTTTCCAGTCATTCCCCTCTTTATGAAGTCTATGTTTTAGCTTCAGTATACCTCCTCTAGCTGTACCCAAGGTTCATCTTGCCCTCTTCTATCTTCCTTAAAGTGGCGCAGATCATTCACATAGTCTTGGGATGGAATGCACTCCCTGCACATTTCTGCCTGTTGGTAGTGTTCATTCCTTTTAAGTCCCTGCTCAGGTGCCACATTCTGGCATGGAAAAAATAACTTCTTCCTCCTCAGCTTTAGAGTCAGAGGACCTGTGTGTCATTAAGCAAGTAAAGTCTATTTTAGTAGATGTTTCTTGAGAACCTATTTATGGGTTCTGGAAGACACAAAGTACTATAAGAGCGGTCTCTGTCGTCAAGGAATCTGTGCATTCTAGTCTCTTCTGGAATAAGGACAGAGTAGTTTCTTTACACAAAGGGCGAGGAAGGAGTTTTACTCTGTAGAAAATACTGCAAAAGAGAACAGTGTGAGCAGGATAAAGCAGTGTTTCTTAAAAGATCGTGTAAGGAAAAACAAATAGGAAGCCTGAGAATACATATTAACATGTATTCATGGGTGGCACATTGGATGGTGCACCGGGACAGGCGTTAGGAAGACCCAAGTTCAAATCCTGCCTCGGATACTTACAAGCCATGTGACCCTGGGCAAGCCACAACCTGTTTGCCTCAGTTTCCTCATCTACAAAAAGGGGAAAATAACAGTTTCAGCCTCCCAGGGCTGTTGTGAGGATCTAATGAGATAACATTTATACAACACTTAGCACAGTTCCTGCTACACAGTGTTCTAAGAGTGCTAGCTGTTACTGTTATTACTGTTAGACTAAAATAAAGCTTTCATAGTTACACAGTAATAATATGTTATCTCATTAATAAAACGAGGCTGAACTATGGCTTCTGTTGCACGATTTCTTACCTTGGTTCAGACCACTTGTTGACGCCAAGCTGTGGCTGCTGAAATCCTACCTCTCACACGATGTCTTTCTTTTCTTTCAATCTAATTAATTCATTTATTTTTAGTTTTCAATATTCGATTCCATGAGATGTTTGAGTTTTAAGTTTTCTCCCTTTCCTCTCTTCCCCAAGAGGGCATGCAGTCTGAAATAGGCTATATTGATGCATTCATATTAAACATATTTTCACATTAGTCATGATGTAAAGAGGAATTAAAACTAATGGGAGGAACCATGAGAAAGAAGAAACAAAACAAGAGGAGAGCAAACAGTATATACGTCCATCTGCATTCAGCCTCCATAGTTCTTTCTCTGGACATGGACGGTGTTTTCCATCACGAGTCTTTTGGAGTTGTCTTAGATCCTTGCGTTGCTGACAAGAGCTAAGCCTATCAAAGCCAGTCATCGCATACTGTGGCCATTACTATGTACAATGTTCTCCTGGTTCTGCTCATTGCACTCGGCAATAGTTCATAGAAGTCTCTCCAGATTTTTCTGAAGTCGGCCTGCTCATCGTTTCTTATAGCACAATAGTATTCCATTATATTCATATACCACAACTTGTTCAGCCATTCGCCAATTGATGGATACCCTCTCAATTTGCAATTCTTGGCCACCACAAAAAGAGCTGTTATAAATAAATATTTTTGTACATGTGGGTCCTTTCCCCATTTTTATGATCTCTTCGGTATACAGACCTAGAAGTGGTATTGCTGGGTCAAAAGGTATGCAGTTTTATAGCCCTTTGGTGATAGTTCCAAATTGTTCTCCAGAATGGTTGGATCAGTTCACAACTCCACCAACAATGCATCAGTGTTCCAATTTTCCCACATTTTCTCCAACATTTATCATTTTCCTGTTTTGTCATGTTAGCCAAGCAGGATGTTTTCTTTTTTTTTTGATCTCCACACCTTCCCCTATGCTGCAAATGAGCCTGTCCTTCTACTCTAATAGCACTTAGACAGGATTCAAAGGACTGAATGAGCTGGAAAGGAACTCAACAGTGATTCCCATTAAGTGGTCTGCAAAGATGATCTTAGAGGTTCACACTAAAAATTCTTTAGTGGTACCTTAAACAGTTAACAATTGGTTAGTAAATACCCCTGGACAAGAACATCCAGATTTGAAGTATTAAAGGTTTGTTCTGTGATGACTTGAAACCATCATGATCATGTACACCATGAATTTAGTGTTCATGCAGCATTTACATGAAACTTTCTGACTGAGCTCATGTTCTTGTAGTTTTTTACACTGTCATCAAACCACCATAAAGGTTAAACATTAGAGTGGAAACCAATTCCCAACGCAAAGAGATGGTCAGCCACAATTGCATTTCCTCATTTGCATTCTGTATACTGCAACAGAATAGCTCCTCTGTTAATTGTAGCACATCAGCTATGTAACTGCATGATCAAGGTGCTATGAGAAAGTTTGTGTGCAAATAGAAGGCTGCTTGAAAATCATACATGTGGGGCATGCGCATTACCAGTCATCCTGAGAGGATCATAAACATTCTTCAGAAACAAACCTTATACTGCCCCTCATTGAAATAGAAAGGCTTTTTTTTTTTTTCAGATTTAAATTTAACCTCCACTTATGTTAAAATTCTTTTGTCTGGTCGATTTTCAAATAATCTGGCTGGGAATGCCTGTTAGCCAGCAGAGTTAGGAAGAATATAGTTGTGTACCAGAAAAAATTCATATTTGTAGAGATTCTAGTTTACATATAAACACTATTAAAAACAAAGCAACATACATATCATAAACAAATTAAGAAAGCAAGGAATAGCTTACCTGTCAGATAATATGGAGAAGGGAAGAATTTATGACCAAACAAGAGATAAGAAAGTATTATGAGATGTTAAATGGATAGTGTTGATTATATTAAAATTTTAAAAGTTTTGCACAAACAAAAGCAATGCAACCAAGATTAGAAGGAAAGCAGAAAGCTGGGAAGCAATTTTTATGGCAAGTGTCTCTGATAAAGGCCTCATTTCTCAAATATATAGAGAACTGAATCTAATTTTTAAGAATTCATTCCTCAATTGAGAAATGGTCAAAGGATACAAACAGGCAATCTTCAGAAGAAATCAAAGCTATCTATAGTTTTTTGAAAAAATGCTCTAAGTTGCAGATTAGATAAATGAAATTAAAATAACTTTGAGGTGTCACCTCACACCTATCAGATTGGCTAATATGACAGAAATGGAAAGTGATAAATGTTGGAGGGGATGTGGGAAAACTGAGACACTAATGTGCTGTTAGTGGAATTGTGAATGGATCCAATCACTCTGGAGAGCAATTTGGAACTATGTCCAAAGGGCTATAAAACTGTACATATCCTTTGACCCAGTGATACTACAACCAGGTCTGTATCCCAAAGAAAGCCATAAAAGGGAAAAGGACCTATATGTACAAAAAACATTTACAGAAGCTCTTTTTGTGGTGGCAAAGAACTGGAAATTGAGGCGCTGTCCATCAATTGGGAAATGGCTAAACAAATTGTGGTATACGGTTGTAATGGAATACTATTGTGCTATAAGAAATAATGAGCAGGCAGACTTCAGAAAAACCTGGAAAGATTTACATGAACTGATGTTGATGAAGTGAGCAGAACCAGGAGAACATTGTACACAGCAACAGCAACACTGTGTGATGATTAACTATGAGAGAGTTAGCTCTCCTCAGCAATCCAAGATAATTACAAAAGACTTGTGATGGAAAATGCTATCCACACCCAGAGAAAGAACTGTGGAGCCTGAATGCAGATTGAAGCAGAATTTGTTTTTGTTTTTTCTTTCTTAAGGTTTTTCCCTTTTGTTCTGATTCTTCTTTCACAACATGACTGATGTGGAAATATGTTTAACATGATTGTACATGTACAGCCTATATCAGACTGCTTGCTATCTTGGGGAGGTGGGAGGAAAATTTGGAACTCAAAATTTTATACAAATGAATGGTGAAAACTATCTTTATATGTAATTGGAAAAAAATAAATATTAAATGCAAAAAAAAAGGGGGGGGGGGAAGTGGTGCATAAGCTGAGGTCCAGGTGAAGAAAATTCTAGGCACAACCATATACAAAATAAGTAAAGCAGGAAATAAAATGCTGTGTTTGGGAAACTGCAAGCAGGCCAGTTTGGTTAGGATGTAGAGGGCATAAAGGTGTGCAATGTGCAACAAACCTAGCAAGGCTGTCAGATTGGGAAAGGCTTCAAATGGCAAGCTGAACTGCATTTTTTTTTTCCTAAGAAGCAACAGGGAATCACCAAACATTCAAATGATATTGTCAGATGGGTGCTTTAGGATGAACAATCTGGCACCCATGTGAAAGAGAGAATAAGTGACTAAGGCAGGGAGACCAATTAGTAGACTATGGGCACCTGTCTAGGAGAGAGATGATAAGGGTGGTGGTCATCATATGAGTAGGGAAGAAATGGGTAAGAGATGGAAATTCAGGAAAGAAAGGTATCCAGTCTGAAATGGTTTCTGGGGAGAGATGGATAGCCAAACATCATAATGATCCTTAGAAGGATGAATGGTAGTTGTGAATTAGAATCCATGCATTTGCACTTGGGTATTTAGAAGCTACCTTGTGTTTGTCAGTACCTAGCCACATTCTCTTTTTCCTTTCACAAGTCCTACACAATGACTAACTCTTCCTCTTATTTTTGTCAAAGTTATTGCATTAGTAACTTTTTATGTTACAAGCAAAAAGGTAAACATAATGGATCATCTGTCAGGACAAGTCACTAAAGAAATCAGGTGGACTATTCTATTGTTTCCAGGGCAACAGGCAAAGGTCCAGCGATACATCCCTAAGTTGTTAGACCAGGGAAACATCCATTGAATGGACAGTAAGATCAATATGGTAATCTAAAAAGGTCAGGAGAGATAACTCTGGGCAAGGGAAGAGAAAAGGGATACATAGCAAACATAGACAACTTCAGCCCAAATTACACTGGTCAGAGATACTGAACATTCTGAGAGATGAAAGAATCTTTTTTCAACTTGGATTTCATGTTGGATCTGATGAACTCCTCCAGCAACTGTCTATCTGTTCTACGCTGTGCCTAACAGCAAGAGAGGGTCAAACAAACAGGGTTAACATTGTTATATCTATCAAGGAATGTTGAATAATTTTGATTTGTACATAGGGGACACATTGATGGAAGAAAATTCTTTTAGATGGCATTTTATTCTCTCTGACAGATGTTTTTAAAAAGCATTAGAATCCTGTACATTCTACATCTTTTAAGTTGGTTATGCGATGGTAAAGATGTATTCAACTGTGGAATGCTGCTTGTAAGTCTGCCTATTTTCTACTAATACTTTCATGGAGTATGCATGTGTAATTTTTTTTACACAGCTGGGAGAGTAGGCAGATGTCAACAGCAACTAGTTTCTTAGTTTCCTATTTTTTCATTTAATAGCCTCTGTTCCCCACCCCAACTATGACCTCTTTTGCTCCTTCAAATACCTTGTGAATCAGTCCTTCAATACTCTCATAACTGATTATGTTGTATCATGCACACATTTCCTCTACATACACTTGCTCCACTTTGCCTGCTTTTCCCATCTCTGTTCTTTTTAGTCATTTTTCTACTTCTATAAGTACTCCAGGGCCTATTATGTTAAATGTGGCAACTTTAAAAAGTTTAAGATCTTTACAGATCTTTTCCATAGGTATTCTCTTCGTGCCCTCCTCCCGCTTCCAGTTTTAAATAGCCTTGAAATAACTGCTCAGTTAGGTTAAGCCAAATTTAAGATTTGACTGCTTCTTTCTTTATGTAAAAGGTCGACTTCTATCATTCTTCTTTATAACTTTTACAAATGAGTTTATATGGTCTTTGTGTTGTCTGACAAAGGTGTTTCATAGGGTGTTTATTTTTATTTAATTTTGAACACAGAACACTCCCCACCCCTCAAAAAGCTTTTCAGATAAAGAGGAACATAAAAGAAGGTTCTCTATGAAACCACCAATCTCTATTTCATACTGCTCGCTTAAAAAAAAAAAAAGGAATACAATAAATTCTAAATATCACTTTCAAAACTAGCCTGCGTGTGCGCTTCCTTCTGTTTTCTTCTTAACATTAAAAAAAATGTCTCAACGTTCCTCTTTTTGGCATCGCTATTGCCATACTCCTCTTCTCCAATACAAACTAAGAAAAACAGAAAAAAAAAACCCTCAACAACCTTGAAACAAAGCCAAGCAAATCAAATCCACAGGGTGGCCATGTTCAACAATGTATATGTCTCTTTGGGCACATTGTGTCCATTATTTATCAGAAGGTAGGTAATATGCTTCATTGTAGGTCCTTCGGAGAGACAATTGGTTATTGCATTGATCCCAGTTAATAAATTTTTCATGCATTTTTTTTGTTTACAATGTTCCTCTCCTTGCATAAATTACTGTCCTGGTTCTGCTCACTTCATCTAGAATTGTTTCCTTAATCATTTCTTATGAAGCAATAATGTTTTATGACATTTATATACCACAATTTGTTCAGCTGTTCCTCCAAATGTCAAAGGCTAAGCTTTCCCCCCAATTTTGCTTTTCCTTCCCCTTCCTTCTCCTACCCTTTAACGTTCCATTCAGGATCAAGAAGTTTGCTTTCCTTGTAGCTATTCTCTTCTTGGCATCGTTTATTCTCTCTTTTAATGTCCCTCTCCTTATCCCACATGTCTATTCAGTGGTCACTTGACAAAGAACTCTGATTTAGAGTTAACAGCAGCTAAATTAACATTATAGACTGTCTAAAAATAACTAAGTGAGTTTTGTTGTTCAGTCATGTCCAATTCTTCACGACCTCATTTGGAGTTTTCTCAGCAAAGATACTGGAGTGGTTTGCCATTTCTTTCTCCAGATCATTTTACAGATGAGGAAACTGAGGCAAACTGTGAAGTCACTTGCCCAGGGTCACAAAGCTAGTATCTTTGCTGGATCTGAATTCAGGTCTACCTGAATCCAGGCCTGCTGTTTTATCCACTGTGCCACTTGGCTGCTCAACAAATGAGTCTCAGCACTTCTCTTTTGCTACTCCGCCATTGTCACTACAGAAAGAAAAGGAACTGTGAAGGACTAAAGGTCACTTATAGTTTTTATTTCACGGCAGCTGCAGCCAAAGAGCTCATCATAAAGTCGCCAGCCTAGGTGTAGGACTTTATGAAGGTATACATGTTTACAATAAATCATGTCAGTGCATAGAACAATTGGGTAACTCAGTAGTAGAAGACAAGATTCCTCCCTCAGACAAAGGAGAGCCACTGGAACTTTTTAAAGGGGTTAGTCAAAGTACTGTTTTTGCCTTTGCTTTGAAGATTAAATTGGCTGTGATAAAATGAGGGATCCAAAGGGAGGAGAAGGGGAGAGAGATGTAAGCATTTATATAGCTCTGATTATATGCTAGGCCCTGTGCTAAGCACTTTACAAATACTTCTTACATGATCCTCACAACCACCTTGGGAGCTAGGTGCTGTTATCATCCCCATTTTACAGTTGAGGAAAGTGAGGCAAACAGAGTAAATGACCTCCCCAAGGTTAAACGCTATTAAGGTCTGAGCCTGGATTTTTAACTTAGCTCTTCCTGATTCAATGTCCATCCTTGGTGCCATCTTGCTGCCTCACAAACTATGGTGGAGAAGGGAAAAGACAAGAAGTGGAGAGATCAGTTGGGAGATCACTAATTCCAGTATAAAACGATACAGTAAGACGGGAGCAGATGGGCTGAGAAGGCAGAGATAAGAGATAATAAGCAAAAATCCAGACTAATATACCCTATCACCACACAGATTATCACAGGAATTTGATATCTGAGGAATCTAAATATTTTATTTAAGCAGCAAAATATTTTATTGAGGAAACTAGGTGGCACAGTGGAAAGAGTCCTGGACCTGGAGCCAGGAAGCCCTGAGTTCAAATATGGCTCTAGTTATCAGCTGTGTGACCCTGGACAAGTCACTTAACCTGTTTGCCTCAGGTTCCTCATCTTAAAATGGGGGCAGTGAGAGCAACCCCACCCCCCACAGAGTTGTTGTGGAGATAAAATGAAATAATTGTAAAGGATTTTGTAAACTTTCAAAGTACTATATAAACGTAGCTATTATATATTTTACACATCTGTATGAAGGGCATACATACATACCCTTTTCTAGAAGAGTAGGATTTTTTGCATAAAATCTTTCAAACACTGGCATGAAAAAATGAAGACTCAAAAACACTGTCCATATTTGATTTTATATATTTTTAGTGTATATCATTCTACTCTCACAGTCAAATTTTAATTTAGATGAAAACAATACTTCTTTAGAAAAAAAACATTTTAGATTAATGGATCCTTGAAAGTTTTTTCTGGGTTGGCATCAAAGTTACTTTGATCATCATAAAACTAGTTATCACTTCATGGTTGGCACGAATCCAGTTGTTATACTGTTGACTTAATAGTTATATCCATAATCACAAAACTAATTATAAAAAGCAATAGTGGGCTATTAACATGAACTGTTACATTACCTCTTAACATGCACAGGGACAACAAAACCTACCAAAACCAAATCAATGAGTGGTGCGGTACAGTTAGAGGAACTTGGTTCATATCCTGCCACTAACAGTATTACTCCCTAAGCCTCAGTTCCCTCATCTGTTAAATTAAAGGGCTGGACTAGATGGTCTCCAATCCCTTTTAGCTCTAACTCTATCTCAAGAACAGCCGTTATTTAATTATAGCCTCTAGATTGGTGGAAGAAATTATCAAATTATTCACCTAAAGCATCTCAACAATTATTATAATTACAATAGAATCTCATTAATTTGATCATTCCAAATCCAATGAACATTAGCTTCCAGAATAAAATATCCACTCCTCAGCCTGGCATTTAAAGTATACAGTCCAGCTGTGACTTGTTTCCTGTTTTCTCTTATTTCTTGCAAATATGCTACATTCTAGTAAAACTGGACAGTTAGCTGTTCTCTAAGTTTGATTCAATTTCCCGACTCCATGTATTTCTACAATCTATGTCCAAGGCCTGTAATGCACTGTACCCCCAGCCTCTCAGAATCTTTATTTTCCTTTTAGAATCAGTTTGGAAATATCCTCCTAGGTGAAGCCTCCCATATTCTCTAACTACTCCTCTCTTTTCCTCTACAAATAATTTATGTTACACTACTTCATTACATGAGGTGGGGAAGAGGTATAGGTGTAGGCATGTTAGAAGTTAAGATCCTGGAGGGAAGGGACTGGTTTCCTTTTATCTTTGTATTCCCAGGGCCTAGCACTGCATCCACCACACAGAGACAAAACATTAAAAAAACGACTGAACTGGATCACTGTTGTTTTGTTATTTCTGTCTTGTCTCTTTGTGACCCCATTTTGGGTTTTTCTTGACAAAGATACTGAAGTGATTTGCCATTTCCTTCTCCAACTCATTTTACAGGTGAGGAACTGACTTGTCTAGGGTCCTATAGCTAGTAAATATCTAAGGCTGCATTTGAACTGATGAAAATGCGTCTTCCTAATTCCATGTGCTCTATCCAGTGTCTAGAACTGGATCATGAGAATGACAATAAAAACTCATTAATATGGGAGATCCACTAATTGCTAGCTACTTTAGGAAGTGGATACTCCACGATGAAAATATACTGAAAAAGCACTAAGCTCATTTCAATGAATTCCTCACCAGCAAAGAATCATTTGATGTTTCAGAGAACCCTTCTCCATAATACACATAAGGGTAATTTGATGTTATCTGCCTCTTAAGAATTAAAAGCCGTTTAGGCTTTTGGAACAGAAAACATTTTAGAATCCTCACTCTCAAGTTCAACAAATATTTATTAAGGGCCTACTGTTTGCCAGGTATTGCATTAGATGCTGAGGATAAAAGTATAAACCATGAAAAAGTTCCTACATGTTAAGAAGCTTACATTCTATTGGAGGGGGCGGGGTAAGAAAACAAGCACACAATACAAATCAGTACAAAGTAGTTAAATATAAGGTAGTCTGGGAGGGACTAAAAGTTGGGGGATCATTTGGTATTTGAGAACTACATCTTAAAGGGAGAAACTATTCCACAAAAGGTGAGAAGGAAGTATACTCCAGGCACAGGGAATAACCAGTGCAAAGCAAGGGGACAGGCCAGATCCCAAAGTGGGGGAGAGGGAGCCAAGTTCAACAAAGCTAGAAGGGTGGGCTGGGGGTTGGGTAGTGTAGGGCTTTAAAAGCTCAACAGAGGCAGAGTCTATATTTTAACCTAGAGGAATCAGAAGTCACTAGAGTTGTCAGACGAAAGGAGTCACGTGGTCAGATTTGTTCTTAAGGAAAATTATTCTGGCAGTAGCATACAGGATAGACTGGAGGGCAGGAGACCAATTAGGAGGCTGCTGCAGTAATCAGACCCTCAATGAAGGTTTAGCAGTCTGGGTAAAGAGGGGTTGGATGTGAAACGTGTTATGATGGTAGAAACTGAAAGCTTTGGCAAATTAGTTAATTTGAGGGTGTCAAAGGAGTCTGGATAATGTCAAAACTATGAACCCGAGATACAAGGAAGGACGGTGGTGCCTTTGACAGAAATGGATAATTCTGGAAAAGGAGAGCGTTTAAGAGTGAAGATGAGTTCGCTTTTAGAAATGCTGAGTTTAAGCTATCTCGAGAAGATCTAGCTCAAAATGTGCAATTGGCAACTGGTCATTTGGAACTGAAACTCAGGGGAGATTGGTTATTCCAATCTAGTTATTAGGTGCCAGTTATGTGTTTCATAATAGAGTTCAGTTTATAAGTTATACTTTATGCTTTGGATTTGGGGCCATGAATAAAGATTTTAGAATACTGATTACTTGTTTGGGGTCTTCAGTAGCCATTTGCCCTTGGCTTTAAGGTTGTATTTCAGTAGTTTATTTTTTTATTTAAACTTTGAAATATAAGACTTATGTCTGAAAATTTGTTGGTTACTACACAGACAGTTGAAATAGAACTTAAAGTATGGTATTAATATTCCAAGGATATATGGTTCACCAGTATAGATACAGGCCAATGCAGCAAACTCTCTAATGTAAAAAAAAAAGTTCCAGTAACTGAAAAAATCATCACCTTAAGGTCAACCTGGTGGCAAACCATTTTTTTAATTTAGCCTGGTCTGCACATGCTTGTTGCTGAGGCCACAGTTAGAAATATTTCCAATTTGTTAGAATCTGCAAGAATTTGTAATGGCCTACTGCTATGTGGGTAAATATAGCACCTACTACTTCCAGCAGCCTTAGCATCCATCTATTCAACAAATAATTTTTCTTAGAATTTAAAAAAAAGATTGCTTATTAAGTATTCTGGCCTACAGTAGATTAGCAAGAAATTAGAAGTGGTGAGGGAATAGAAGGTCAATTGTTGGAAGCAGGCACACTGACATAACAAAAACTGTAACAAGCAGACAGAACTATCAATGCATAACTTTTGCTACTATAGAGGTCATTTAGCACTGAAGCAAATAGATCATTGTGCATCAACTATTTGATAGGGCCATCACTGCCTATCAGATGGTAACACAATAATCAGCATTCTTAATTCCTAAATAACAAGAGATTAAGTTATATTTCTTGCCTTCTTTTTTATGAATAAAATTGAATGCCAGCTAGGTAGCATAGTGGCTAGTGCTGGGCCTGGGGTTAGGAAGACCTCAGTTCAAATCTGGTCTCAGACCCTTCACCACCTTCCTCACCTGTAAAATGGAGATAAACTCCTGTCCCTATAGCCATGACACCTTGGATCCCTCCCTACCTCCCCATCAGATCCCACAATTGCTGCCCTGCCTCTACCTCTCCCAGCTACTAAAACACCTCCAGAAACTGGACCTAGATCTGGCCCCCAAGCATGGTAGAGAGAACAACCTAGGTTGAAGGGGATATCACTGAATCAGAGTACTGGAAAGAGACTCAAGAGGTATATACCTTATCCAGAATCCTTTCTAACAATACTCATTCCCTCCTAAGGCAATCCACTCCCTTTGGACGGCTCTCATTTTTTAGGAAGTTTTTTCTTATCCCTTATGTTTGCCTTTTAGCAATTTCCCTTTGTTCCTATTTCTGCCCTCAGGCTAGGTAGTAGAAGCACTGAAGGGCCAAGTCCAGCTTTGGCCTTAGTCATCATGATAACCACACAATTCTTCTCACTGATCTTAAATTCTACAATTTGGCCACCATCATGGAGACCTTCCTGCAGAGATGAGCTTCTGCCCAGACACAGGCAAGACATCATGACACTTCTTTCACTTAATCTCCCTCTTTAGCACCTACCCAGGCTCCAGGTGATCACTAAAGTGGAGCAAGCACAAGTGGCGACATGGCCAAATGTCTGTTTGCTTCTATGTCAGATGCAGCTCTGTTGAAAATGAACTTTTGTGAAATACCCCATTCCTTGATTTTGGGACCTAGAATCTTAGAAGGAGAAAGAATTACAGATAAGTAAAGTTCAGTGGATAGAACACTAGGCCTGAAGTCACAAAAGCCTGAGTTCAAATCCAGCCTCAGACACTTACTAGCTGGTGGACCCTGGGCAAGTCACTTAACCTCTATTTGCCTTAATCTACTAGAGTAGGGAAGGGCAAACCATTCTAGTATCTTTGCCAAGAAAACCCCATGGATAGTCATGAAGAGTCAGGAATGACTCAATAATTGAACGACAATCTAAGGCAAAGAGAAGTGGAATAACTTCCTGAAAGCCAGAGCTATTCTTGTCAGTCAGAACTAGAACTCATGTCTCATGACCTCCAACGTTAGAGTTCTCTATGAGTTGTAAGAACTTGAAATAGTTACACAGTTGACATCCACGGTGGGTTAAACACATTGTGTTACTTGAATGTAATGAGTCTTACTGTACCATAAGAAACAATGATGATAAAGAATACAGAGAAGCCTGGGAAGACGTATATGAACTGATTCAAAGTGAAGTAAATAGAACCAGAAAAATAATGTAGACCTGTGTGGTTCTCAAACTTTCTGATCTCAGGACCCCTTTATTCTCTTAGACATCACAAAGAGCTCCTGCTTATATGTATTTATATCTACCTATGTCTATCATATTAGAAATTAGAACATCTTAGTATTATTATGCAAATAGTTTTGACCTTGTGGTTTCACTGAAAGGGTCCTACCTTAGATCAAACTTTAAGAACCATTGATATACACAGTGATACTAAAAAGACTAAAAAGATAAAAATAATAACAAAGTGAAAAAAGAATTGTAATAATCAAAGTTGTCCTCAAAGAGAAGAGAAAACATACCTTCCTCCCTTCTTTTCAGAAGTGGAATGCTACTGGCATGGGACACAACATATACTATCAGATTTGATCAGTGTGTTTGCTGAGCTGCTTTTCCCTGTCTTTCTGATTCTTTGTTATAAGGTATGGTTCTCTGGGGAAGGAATATATTCAGAAATGAAGGTGAAGTAAAAACAAAAATAGCAGTAAAATTCAAAAAAGATAGTCAATTACTCATACTATTAGGTTTAAAAAACGCTGCAAACTCTCCATTCCAACTATTTGAACAAGAATCAGTCCACAACACTCCCCAACAAGTGGTCTTCCAGCTTTTGCCTCAATACCTCCAATGAAGGGGACTCCAGTATCTTCCAAGGTAGACCATTTTCACTTTCAGACACCTTTATTAGGAAGCATTCCTTTACTTGAAGTCCAAATCTGCCTAAAGATTTTGGGATAGCTTACTTTTGGTACTTACAAGGACATAAGGTACTGTCTTTCCTTTACAGGTTGGGGCAGAATGGTGCAAGTTGAAAACAAAATATATTAGCATTAATCCACCCCCCCACCCCCACAGCGCTATATTCCTAGAGACTATATGCCTTCTAAAGGTGACAATGAATTTAACAGTATATTTCTTTTGTTTAAAACCAAAGCCTCTAAAATTTTCAAGTTATCAAGTATAAAGAAGTATGATTGCTTCAGAAAATATTTCTCTGGGTGAGAAAACCTGTTTTCTATTTCTTCTTCTCCAGGGGAAAGAATCTAAAAAAATCATACTGAGCCTGAGGATACACAATGCCCAACAGGAACAAAAAATTAAGAGGGTATTCTAAAGCCATTGTATCAAAAGGCATTTCTCCTCCTCCTTTGACTCAAGCTAAATAGTAAAAGCCACAACAGTAAAATGGCAATGTATACTAGAATGAAGAACACGATACGGTTCCATTTGCTTTCTTCTGACCTAGTTTTTCTAGATGATATTCACTTCGGTTTAGAAAGTCACTTTAGTGTTCATCTATTTGGAGTCCTTCCTCTCTCTGCAAACCTCTACAAGTGACTTAATAATTAAAAAGAACATAAGCTCCTAAATGGCAGGGACTTTTATTTTTGTCTCTATGCTTAGTGTCTGGGACAATAGGACGAGGATAGGGACAGGCCTTGTGACTTCACTGATAAAGGCAAGTCCTATATAATGAGACTCCCTTTACCAAAGTAGGTGAGCACATTCTCTGCAATTTAGTCTTGGACAGAGTTGCCTAGAGTTCTAAGATCTTAAGCGACTTCTTGGGGTCACACAGCCAGTATATGTCAAAGGCAAGACCTGAATCCATGCCTTCCTGACTTCAGGACTAGCTCTCTAGCTATGAAGCTTTGCTGGCTTTTATCTAAATTATGGTAAGAATTAAATATTCGACGCATGAAATGTTGAAAGGGACAAAGTAATGTATTTTGAAGGATATATGTGGTTGTCTATAAGAATATGCTTTATTAACTACTCTATTGAAAATCAAAGTCCTTGCGTTTTAACGTGGTTCCTAATAAAACATAACTATAGTACAGAGCTTTGACTTGAAGTCAGAGGATCTGGCTTTGGTACCTAACTGCTACTTACTGTGTGACCTTCAGTAGGCCTATCTTCCCTAGCCTCAGGGGTAAGAATTCTATCAAGTCCCTTTCCAGCTTAAAATCGTAAAAGGTAAAGAACATTTTGGAGCTGAACAAATTTGTTAATGGATGTCCCTTATTTTTGTGCTCTAAATTTCAAACAACTGAGCGGCAGTTTATCCTATGAATAAACTAGGAATAAAAGTCATCACACTATATGGTTTCTATGTCATGCATTAAACAAAAATGCTGTTCGTAATTTAGACAGATTAAATATGTAGTAGTCTGTGAAGGAACTGACCAGACAATGATAATATACTGTACCCTATTATTACAGCTTTTAACTTGCCCTTTCTCCCCTATGTGCTAATATTGAAAAAGTAAGAGGATGAAGAAATTTTTTCAAGTACTTCAAATTGGATGCTGAATTTAGCTCAAGTACTGGCCCCTGCCATTTCCTGATTAAGCTGTTTCTCTGGACATGTGGGAGAGTTTGGAGGGAACCACAGTCTGTGTATGCCAGGGTTTGTAGGCAGGATGGCAATTCTAAGGCTCCTTCATCAGACAATGACTTGGTATGTACCCCTCTATATGTTACTTAATAGCCAGTCAAAATAAACATGAATGATTTTGTGCCTTCAGGATCTTTTAGGGGTTATGAAGACAGAAAAAATTAGACCAGATAGAGAAGAAATAGATCATAAAGGGTTTATTAAATGGATACTGTGCACCCAGATATAGGAGCAAAGCCTACTCTAATATTCCTTGCAATTACCAGTGTTCTTTGGTGGTAATGTGATACACCCACACACACCCACACCCACTCTTCCCCAAACTCTAAGTTACTTTTGATGAAACTAGCAGTGAGTAGAAGAAAGGTGGTGTATGGTGCAGCAGAGTGGTCTACTTGGAGTTAGGAAGAACTGGGTTCAAATCATTCCTCTAATACTTGCTATGTCTGTGACCACTGAGATCATTTCCCCTCTCTGAGGCTCACTTTCCTCAGGTGAGGTCCTCACAGAGCTGAATGTTGCATGGAAAGCACTGCAGATGTCAGCTTGGCCTAAGTACCTCTTTTAAAACTGTCCTTTCCAAATCCTCTAAATCACTACTGATTAGAGAAATACAAATTAAAAAACTCTGGAGTACCACATCACACCTATCAGATGGGCAAACATGACAAAACAGGAAAACTGGAATACTAAAGCATTGTTGGCGGAGTTGTGAACTGATCCAATCATTATGGAGAACAATTTGGAACTATGCCCAAAGGGCTAGAAAATGGCACACCCTTTGACCCAGCAGTACTGTTAATAGGTCTATATCCCAAAGAGATCACAAAAAAGGGAAAAGGACGCAAATGTACAAAAATATTTACAGCAGCTCTTTTTGTGGTCGTAAAGAATTGAAAATTGAGGGGATGTCCACAATTAGGGAATGGCTGAACAAGTTGTGGTATATGAACGTAATGGAATACTACTGTTCCATAAGAAATGATGAGCAGGAAGATTTCAGAAACACCTGGAAAGACTTACACGAACTGACGCTAAGTGAAGTGAGCAGAATCAGGAGAACGCTGTGCACAGTAACAGCAACACTGTGCGATGACCAACTTTGAGAACATTAGCTCTTCTCAGCAATGCAATCATCTAAGACAATTCCAAAAGACTCATGATGGAAAATGCTGTCCACATCCAGAGAAAGAACTATGGAGTCTGAATGCATATCGAAGCAGGCTATTTTCTCCTCATGGTTTTCCCCATTTGTTCTGACTTTTCTTTCACAACATGACTAATGTGGAAATGTCTAATATAATTATACATGTATAGCTTATATCAGATTTCATGTAGTCTTGGAGAGAAGAAAAATTTAGAACTCAAAATCTTATATAAAAGTGAATGTCGAAAGCAAAAAACTAATTAATGAAAAGTTTATGAAGAGCTGTATGAATGTCAGTTATTATCATTTTATAGAAACAGCAACATGTATTATTCAGTCAGGTTACCATAAATATGAAGAATAACAAATAATCCTAAAAGGCAGAGAGGATTGCAAATAGACCTGAGTTCAAATCTAGCCTCAGACACTTTGTAGTTGTGTGACCCTAGGCAAGTCACTTAACCTCTGACTGTTTGACAAAGGGATATACTGGAGAAGGAAATGGCAAACCAAACCAGCATCTCTGCCAAGAAAACTCCAGGGACAGTTGGTTCACAGAGTCACGAACAGTTGGACTGATCAACTACATAACAACAAAATTTTGCAGTTGAGGAAACTGAGGCAGATTCAGTTAAGTGACTTGCTCAGGGTCACACAGCTAGTAAATGCCTGAGGCTGAATTTGAACTTAGGTCCTCTAGACTCTAGGTCCAATGCTGCATTCCCTGAACCATCTAGCTGTTCCACAGTAACCTCATAACTACCAGCACTGTCACACAAATTTAAATGTCAGTTTGTGTTGTGATTTGAACTATATAAAACAGAAGACATTAAAGAAACTGTATAAATCTTTATAGCGAGTATTCATCACTGAAAGTTAGCTAACAGGATAGAATGTTAAAATGTGAATTTAAACAATACTTAGCAACACTAAACAATTTGAGAGAGGAAGTGATGGTTGCTATACTCAAATGAAAATGTAGAAATTTTTGTAATCTTATTTGATATATACCATCACTAGCAAATTAGGGAGGAGGGAGACAGGTGATAAGACCCTACTAGAGAGCCTTAAAACCTTTATTACTCAGTCCTATTTATATCTTAGACAGAACCTTCAACATAGTGCCACCTTACATCAAATTCAGATAATCTAAACAGTTTTAAAAACTTTGTTCCTAAAGAAAAATGAAATTTTTTTTAACTTGTCTACCAACAAGTTTTCTAACAGATGTGCAGGTCAGGACTGATTGCTATTAGGAAATGTACAGGTATAGAGTAAAGAATGTTATTATTTTATTTCTAAAACATCTTTTGGAAAACCAGAGACAATATTAACTGAAAAATCAAATTTCAGAGCACACTTGGATTATACAGAACCACTGGATCATTTTCCCAAGTGAGTCTTGGGGTAATTGTATTATTTGCATCATTCTAAGTATGAAATGTCCAGCTACTATTAGAAATTCTCCCTACTAATTTGTATCATATACGTTTGCCCAGCCCACCTTGCCTTCTGGGTCAGCCCACTTGTGCTTTGGAAGTGATTTTTCATGACTACTCAAATAGAATATCTAAAAGCACATAAAAGTAAATAAATAAATGAAAGTATATAAAAGCATTTAATAGATGCAGGAAGTGTCTCAGAAAAGTTAAGTAAATTTCAGAGTCATCAGGTTAGCTACAAAGTAGGTCTTTAGCAGCCAAGTCTTGCGTTCTCCCCACTACACCACACCACTAATGCCAAAATACAACAGAATTCTGCCTCCGACACTTCTGACGTGGGGCACATCAAGTGAATTACTTCACTTCCTGAAGCTTCAGTGAAGGGGCTGCACTTTGAGGCTCTTTTTAGTTCTAAATCTACAATCCTGCACATTATAGCATTTGTATCCTTGAAGGTGATAAATCTAAAGGAATCAAAGTAGAAGAATATACTTATGTCATCAGTAAGTGGCTACCTGTGACTGAAACACCTGCAGGACCCTAGACACACACACTCTCTCTGTCTCTGTCTTTCTCATCTTACCCATGTACTTTTATACTTAGGAAAGATGTCAGACAGTCTACATAAAGATTATAACAAAGATCACAAAAATATGATTCAAGTCAGTGTACGAATTAAGTGAAATTCAGTAGGGAAAAAAAGTTTTCTCACCCCCAATGGTACTCTCTTGAAATTCATGAAATTGGCCCTTCACAAATCGAAGCACAAGACTTGATTTTCCAACAGCAGATTCGCCAAGAAGTACTAGTTTGAACTGGCAAATTTTATTCCCAGTATTTGGCCCATTGGGTCTTGTTGCTCCTCGGTTAGCCATGTCCAAATTATAATAAAGTCCCTAATTTCAGGTTCTTAAGTGGTAGACGACTTCCAGGATGCAAGTGTCAATATTTTTCTTTCTATTGGCAATAACCTGTTAAATCAAAACAAAAATGAACATCAAGTTATTAAATGCAGAAAATAATAAAATAGGTCAAATCCAATATGAATTATTTTAATGACCACAGTATAGTATTATATGAGTTACCTGGTTTCCTGGGAAATACACTCTCCTTTATATTTAGAAATTTTACTGATTTTTAATCCCATAATTTAAAATGTTAAGGATTATAATCTTCAAAAATCATCTCAGTACCACTGTTGGGGTATTTTATTGCTATGGAAATATGTTTTGCTTTTCATTAATGACTGCACAGATATACTGCTATAGATATATTTTCAGTAACATCTTGCAAATATATATATATATATGTAAAAGCACATAATTCACACATTTTAAATCACCCAAGAATATAGGTAGTATAGTGGTTTAAACAAAACTATTCTTGTAGAAAAACTACTCCATCCCATTTCTTTTCTCCTTTAACAATCTATGTCTTAAACTTGAGAGTGAACAATAATATTACTTAAGGATAAATTTTTCTTCCAACTTTAACCAAGACTTGTATCTTTTCTCCATACAGTATACTTAAGAAATCACTGAACTTACAGATAGCTCCAACAGTATTTCTGACCCACTGTCTTAGGTGGTCTTGAATTTAAGCATTATTGAACTCCTACAAAAATGTGGTCATTTACATAAGCAACTCTCTCAATGATGAATAAATATTACCTATTGTTCTTGGGATGCAGCCAGGGGGCTCAGTGGATAGAGTGCCGGTCCTGGAGTCAAGACATGAGTTCAAATCCTTAAGACACTTACTAGCTGTGTGATTCTAGGCAAGTCACTTAACCTGTTCGCCTTAATCCACTGGAGAAGGAAACAGCAAATCACTCCAGTATCTTTGCAAAGAAAACCCCATATAGGATTATGATGAAGAGTCAGCCAGTGACTGAACAACAACAAATTGTTCTTAGGCCATAAAACACGTGTGGGAACATCTGCCTGCAAGAACTGTTCTTAACGAATGGGAAAACAGCTTACTAGGTGTCCACACGATGGGGACAATGATTAATTACCAACGAAAAGTCTTGTAGACTTAAAATGCACTAACACACCTACCCAGGATATGACTGAAGGCAATTGAAACACTGCCTAGTTGTATGAAGTGGTATGATTTGTAAAACTGCGTATTAGAATACTGAGCAAGGATGTTATGTTAAGACTTGTTAGTTATCTAACAGTAAGCTCTTTGAGGGGGAGGAATTTTTCTGTCTACACGCATACAGTGCCTAGCAAATAAGAGGCACTTATTAAACACTTCAAGCCAAGTCAACAAGCATTTATTAACTACCTACTCTATGCATGTTAGGTGTTTAATAAATGTTTATTGGCTGATAGGTAATATGCTAAACTTTAGTTTAAAAAAGTCTCAGTTTTAAAGCTCACAGTTGAGGAAATTTCTGTGTTAATTCCAAAAGTTGCATCAAAAGGCTAGACTTGAATAAAACTAATCTAGGTCCCTTAGGCTGCTAGTAACAGCAGCAATAAAAAGTGGTTTATAATAATAGCTAACATTTCTATAGCACTTTATGGTTTGCAAAGCATTTTTACAAATATCTGATTTTATCTTAACAACCCTGAGAGACAGGTGCTAACACTCCCATTTTACAGATAAGTAAATTGACGTTGGAAAGGTTAAGCGATTTCTCCAATTGCTAGTAGCCTGAGATTGGATTTGAACTCATGGCTTCCTTACTTGGAAGTCCCATTCACTACCTCGCCTAGAGGTCTCAATGCTTTGGGACAGACAACTTTAAAGGCATTCTATTTACCAAAATTGTGAGTCTTGCATTTCATTGTTACTTTTAGTGACTATTTTGGCATTTAAGCTTATTTTCTAGTTTAACTAATAAGTTTATCAGAAAGGTTTAATTCGATTTCGTTGGGTGGTTGGACAGGATTAAGTAAAAATAATAAAGACAGGCTTTCAAAATCTTCCTATTTACACAAGATAGGCTCTCACATCACACACCTCTACTAGAATACTTAAATTATTTATCAGAGTATTTTAAAAATGCAAAAAGTAGTTAAGTGGATGATAACTTATCAAAGGCATTTCCTCCCGCCCCCATTCCAGCAGGCTTTAAAAACAATTCTGAAGCACTAAAAATATAGACAAAGTAAAAATTACTTATTTTTTGGCTCACATAATAATAGCTGACAATGATATAGCACTTTAAGGTTTGCAAAGCACTTTACAAATACTACCTCATTCTATGCTCAAAAATTATCTATAATTTCTTTAAACAACAAAGTTTTTTGTTTTTTTTTGGAAGGAGTGTGGGGCCAGCATTTCATCTGTGAGTAAATCAGGTGTTGACTCTCAACCTAGGCAGACAGGTAACTCACTCACTGAGGGCCTGGAGACAAGCCATACAATATTTTACAACGGAGACTCCTGTATAAAATGAGCTTTCCGCATAATAGACAACATTCCATTTTCCACTCGGTTCTCTGCACCCCGCCAGTGGCTCTGCATACTTTCTTCTCAATCTCATCAGAGCTCCTCCAAGGACCTTGAGCAGATCATTTCGTCCACCCCGCCCCCCCCCCCCCCCCCCCGATTTTGCAGAGAAGGAAACTGAGACCCAGAGAGGCTCGGGGAGCGGCCCAAAGCATTCCGAGAGCACTGTAAGCAGCCCCCGGGCTTAGGCTGAAGCTCCGCTGAGTCCTGTCCCTCACAGGAGGGCCCCCGCACCCCCCATTAGCCCAAGCGAAAGCCCAACAGGTGGACGATGGGGCTCTGGCGAAAAGACTCCGGGGACGAGACCGGAACGGTCCGGCCGGCCCAGAGCGCCCTCCCGGACCTGGCCCGGCTGCCCAGGCCGGGGAGGGCCCCGGGCCGCCATCTTGGGCCGGGAGCAGGGACACCGGCTGAGCCGGGCCTGGGGCCCGCGGCCAGCTCAAGGCGGGGCGGCTCCGCTCGTTACCTGGCGCGGCGGGACCGGCTACTCCTCAAGGACGAGGCCCAGGGCCGGCGTCTCCTCCGCGGCCTGGCTGCGCCTTCTCGCGCCGCTCTCCTTCCTCAGACTGGCCGGTGCGGGGCTCGCGCCGCTGGGGCCGCCCCCGTCGGGCTCCGTCCCCGCCTCCCGCCGCTCCACCCCCTCGGCCGGAGCCGGGCGCCCACGGCCGCCGCCGCCTCCGCCGCTTCCTCCTCCGCCCCTTCCTCTTCTGGCTCCCCCGGGCTCAGCCGCCGGGCGCCTTCCGAAACCAAAACACAGACACCAGCCCCAGCTCGGCCGCCACTTCCGCCCCCCGACGCCGACCCCGCCGCAGCCGCCGCCACGTCCGCGCACGTAGCGCGGGCCTCTTACGTCACTTCCTGTCGGTGGGCCTGCCCAATGCCTCCTGCCCCTCCCCTCGGCTAGTCTCGGCCCCGCCCCTCTCCTGGCGTGGCCGGGCGGTCTTTGGCTTTCCCAGTTTCTCACTACTGAGCTGTGCAGCGGAGGGGGCCGGAACCTTGGATCCGCGGTGTCGGAGCTCGCACGGGCTGGCCGGCGCTGCGCACCGCCGGGGACGCTCCACCCTCAGGCGCAGGCTCGGTCCTGCTACGGAGGGGAAGGGTGGTTGAACGCGGCCTGGCGCCACGGGGTGTAGTCTGTCGGGGGGGTGGGGGGAGCTCCAGGGAGCCCCACGAACACCCGTGGGCACAGCGGCCCGGGGCCATCAGAAGTGATAACAGTCACAGCAGTCATTTACGTAGCGCATCAAGTTGTTCAAAGCGCTTCAGACAAATCGCCTCTTCCGATCCTGGCAGGGGCCGTTATTAGCACCATTATACAGATGGGGAAACTGAGGCTGCGAAAGGTGACGTGACCTGGCCAGTGCCGTGACCCAGCCACCAAGTGTCTGAAGCCGGGCTCTAGCTGCCTAGGCTGCCCGGCTGCCCACAGAGCACGGGTGACCCTGCCGGACGTCCCGGAGCTTGCTTTCTTCTGGGGGGTGGCCTGTCCCTGAGCCGAAGGAGGGATCGGTGGAGAGCTCTGGGGTTGTGGGAGGAGGGAGAGATCCTCATTCACTGCGCGGGGACGGCGACGAGGAAGGGATCTCGTTCTGAGAGGCCGGAAGCGATCGGTGGACATTCATTTAGTGCCCCGTGTGCCAAGCATTGTTAGTGATTCCCCGTCACTGCTTGTTTGTATTTGTTTGCCGGTTGTCTCCTCCACTAGAATGTAAACTCCTTGACAGCAGGGATAGTCTTTTGGCTCTTTTTGTATCCCCAGCACTTAGCACAGTGCCTGGCACATAGTAGGTACTTAATCAGTGTTTATTGATTGTTGATACATGGACACGTGAAAACAAAAACCAAAAAAACAAAACCTTATCCTGAAGGAGCTTACACTAACAAGCTTACAGAACTGGAGGGTTCGAAGGGTCAGTACTGGCCATCTAGTCTAACTCTAAAGCCAAAGGAATCCCTTCACTCTGATAGAATGGACTATATATGTGTAATTACCTTCAGGGCACTCCCCCCCCCCCCAATCCAGTCACTCAGGCCTGCAACCTTGGCACTATACTACGCTCCACACACTCATTACATAACATACGTTATTTAGCCATATCTTATCTTTTCTACCTTTGCAACGTCTCTTTTATACACACATACTTAGTTTCTCTGCTTCCTCCAGGACTCAAATCTGTCGTGTATGTACATGTACACATACATATCCATACATATGTATATGTAATATGTGTCCACTTAGCTACCACCCTAATTTATCTCCTCTCTTCTATTGCAATAGTCTTCTAATTGGTGTCGCCACTCTCCTCTTCAAATCGCCTGCAAATGACCTTTCTGAAAATCTTCTATTGGCTTCCTATTACCTGCAGGATCAAATATAAATTCTGTTCGACATTTAAAACTTCATAACCTGGCCATTTCCTATGTTTTCTATCTTCTTACAGTCTGTTGACCTACGGGTACTATACCGTCTACCATCTAGCCTTATGCACCTATTTGCTGTTCCTTGCTCACATGGCACTCTACCTCCTGTCTCCATGCATTTGCTTCGGCTGATCTGCGTGCTTACTTTTGATTCTTTGGCTTCTTTCAAGACTCAGCTCAAATCCCACCTTTTGTGGCAGCCTTTTCTGACTCTCTGCTGCTGCCCATATCTCTGAGATTACTCTCCAACTGTTCTTTATCTCATATCTACTACTAGTAATACCGCTTCTGCTATTGCTACTACTACTACTTATAATAAAAAAGAATAATAGCTAGAATTTATATAATGTTTTTAAGGTTTACAATGTAGTTGTTCAATCATTGTCATGCCTGACTCTTTACAACCCCATGGACCATAGGATGTTAGGCCCTTACACACACACACACACACACACACACACACACACACACACACACACCAGGGTCTTTTCCAATGAGTCTTGTCTTCTCATTATGTGGCCAAAATATTTAAGCTTCAGCTTCAGTATTTGACCTTCCAATGAATAGCCTGAATTAATTATTGACTGATGTGATGCCCTTGTTGTTCAAGGGACTCTCAGAAGTCTTCATTAGCACTTACGATTTGAAAGCATCAATTTTGCAGCACTCAGTTTTCCTTTTAGTCCAACTCTCAGCCATACATTGCTACTGAAAAAAAAAACAAACAAACACTGCTTTGGCTATATGGACCTTTGTCAGCAAAGTTATGTTATTATGTCTCTGCCTTTTTAGCATGCTGTCCAGATTTGCCATACCTTTCCTTCCAAGGACCGTCTTTTAATTTCATGGCTGCAGTCACTGTTCTGCAGGGATCTTAGAGCCCAAGACCTTAAAATCTGACACTGCTTCCGTTTCTTCTCCCTCTGTTTGCCAGGAAGTGATGGGACCAATTGCCAAGATCTTAGTTTTTTTGATGTTAAGCTTCAAGTCGTCTTTTATACTTTCCTCTTTCACTCTCATCAAGAGGTTTAATTCCCCTTCACTTTCTGCCATCAGAGTAGTATCATCTATATTCCTGAAGGTGTTGATAATTCTCCCAGAAACTTTAATTCCAGCTTTTGATTCATCCAGCCTGGCATGTTCCATGATGTACTCTACATATAAGTTAAACAAATAAAGCGTCAATATAGAGAGGCCTTTATTGTACTCTTTTCCCAACACTTAACCAATCAATTGTTCCACAGTTGAATCTAACTGTTGCTTCTAGACCTCCATACAAGTTCCTCAGGAGACAAGTATCATGATCTGGTACTCTCATCTCTTTGAGGACTTGCCACATTTTATTGTGATCCACACAGTCAAAGGCTTTAGTGTAGTCAATGAAGCAGATGTTTTGTGGAACTTTCTTTCTTTCTCCATAATCCAGTGAATATTGGTAATTTGGTCTCCAGTTCCTCTGCCTCTTTGAAAACCAGTCTGCTCTTCTGGTAATTCTTGGTTCCCACGTATTGCTGAAACCTAGCTTGTAGAAGCTTAAGTATAACCTTGCTAGGGTGTGAAATGAGAACAGTTATTTGGTAATTTGAACATTCTTTAGCATTGCTCTTCTTTAGGATTGGGACTAATTTTTTCCAATCCAGCAGCCTTTGCTGAGTTTTCCAAATTTGCTGGCGTATTGAGTGCAGCACTTTAACAGCATAACCTTTTAGGATTTTACATAGCTCAACTGGAATTCCATCACCTCCACTAGCCTCACTGTTAGCAATGCTTCCTAAGACTCACTTGACTTCATTCTCCAGGATGTCTGACTCTAGATCAGTAACCACACCATTGTGGTTATCAGGGATGTTAAAATCTTTCTTGGATAGTTCTTCTGTATGTTCTTGCCACTTTTCTCAATCTATTCTGCTTCTTTTAAGTCCCTAACATTTTTGTATTTTATCTTGCCCATTTTTGCATGAAACTCCCTTGACATCTCTAATTTTCTTGAGGAGATCTTTCTCATTGTGTTCTTTTCTTCTGTTACTTTGCATTGCTCATGTAGAAAACCTTCTTATCTCTCCTTGCTGTTCTCTGGAATTCTACGGTTCAGTTGGGTATATTTTCCCTTCTTTCCTTGTTACTTTCCTTCTTTCCTCAGCTATATGTAAAGACTCATCTGTCAGCCATTTTAAATTCTTGCTCTTCTTTCTCTTTGGAATTTTTTTTTTTTTTGCTGCCTTCTGTACAATATTGTGAACTTCTGTCATAGTTCTTCAGGTAGTGTGTTTACAAGATTTAATCCCTTAAATCTATTCATCATTTTCACTTCATACTCATAAGTGACCTATATGGTCTGATAGTTTTCTCTACTTTCTTTAGTTAAAGTCTGAATTTTGCAATGAGAAGCTCGATGTGAGCCACAGTCAGCTCCAGGTCTCAACTGACTGTATGGAGCTTCTCCATCTTTGGCTGCAAAGTATATAATCGATCTGATTTTGATATTGATCATCTGGTGATGTCCATGCATAGCGTTACCTTTCGGGTTGTTAAAAAAGTGTTTGCTATGACCAGTGACTTACCTTGACAAATCTACTAAACTCTGCCCTGTTTTATTTTGTACTCCAAGGCCAGATTTGTCCATTCTTCCAATTATCTTTTGATTTCCTACTTTAGCATTCCAATTCCCTATGATGAATGTCACTTTTTTTTTGAGAAGATGTTGTAGGTCTTCATAGAACTGATTTGTGGCCTCTTCAGCATAGACTTGTATCGCCATGATGTTGAATGTTTGCCTTGGATTTGAACAGATGCTACTCTGTCATTTTTGAGATTATACTGCAGTAATGCTTTTTCTGAGCCTTTTATCGACTGTAGGGCTATTCCATTTCTTCTAAGGGATTCTTGCCCACAGTAGTTATATAGAAGGATCAGATTCATATATTCCTATCCATTTAAGTCTACTGACACCCAAGATGTTGATGTTTAAATTTCCTGTCTCCTATGTGACTACATCCAGCTTACTTTGGCTCATAGATCTTTCATTCCAATGTTTGCAATGGCCTTTACAAATATTATCTCATTTTATCCTCACAACAACCTGGGAGGTAGGTGCTGTCATAACCCCCATTTTACAGATGAGGAGGCTGAGGCAAATTGAGGTTAAATGACTTGCTCAGCATCACACAGCTAGCAGCTACCTAAGGCAGCATTCTAACTCAAGTCCTCCTCCAGTCCTCTGTTCACCTACCTATTTACATGCTGTCTCCCTCATTAGAATGGCCTTTGAGGTTTTTGCCTTTCTTTGTATCACTAGCACTTAGCAAAGAAGTGTACAAAGAGGCACTTATTAAATGCCATTGACTGATAGACGCACACGCACACACACGCTTACGAAAGACAAGGTACTTTAGGGGAGGGAAGCCACTATCAGCATGGGGAATTGGGGTGGGGCAGTTTGTGGGGTGGATGGAGATCAGGAAAGGCTTCATGTAGAGAGTAGTGATTGAACTAGTCTTGAAAATTAGGGATTCCAAGACAGGGAACTCCAGGCCACTCTCTTAATAAGTTATTGAGAAGGTGCTGACCTATGTTGATAGAGGGAGTGCCCTCTTTATCAGTGAAGTAGCAGGTCCACTCCCTATCCTTAAATAGAAAGTAATAGATACGTCTGTGTGAGTACCAAACATATGTGTTGCTACTAGCTGTCTCTGTCAGCAACATTTGTTGAATGTATCTCTTATGCCACCAGAATTAAAAAAACCTTTGGATTCTAAAGTAGTCTGATTCTCAGATGTCTGATGTATCATAGGTAAATTAAACCACCTCTATTACTTTCTTGAATTATTTTAATATGATACATATTAGTCATGATAACACATTTTGGACTCCACCAAGAATCAGGAAGTTGGGTGTGTCAGCTTAGTTTTGTCAATGCAAACACCGTCAGCAATTTCTTAAAAGTAAATGTGAGGATGTTTGGAAAAAAACCCTCACAAGTAGCATGGTGGATATTGAAATTTATGAGCTGTTAATATTGAAGCCCTTTTCATTATAAATATGCTTAACGTGAATGTATTAGACAAATATAATATGTTTGACAAAATATATGTACTGAGCGCTCACAATTAAATGAGGCAAGTCTTAGACAATTAAAAAAAATTGTGAAGCACAATCCTTCCTCTGGAATCTTACCACACTACCATTTTTATCTCTATCTTCTCAGGTATCCTTCCTCATTCATATGTGACCACTAACTTCCTTTCTAGGGTTGCCTCTCCTTTGTAAACACCTTTCCCAATGTAAGTCAGTACAGGCATACAGATGACTTGTCTGGGATGAGTGCTGTCCAGTGACAAGCACCTTTAGAACTCAGTGTTTATTTTTAGAGAAGTGGAAATCATCACAATGATTCTACTTATACATTGCTTTTCACATGGCTTCTCTGATTTCGACTTCCTTTCTTAAGATAGCTTGGTAAATTTGACACCTTTTCCTCTTTATAAAGCTATCCTCATGGATAGATTTCAGGGAGAACGTGAATGGGGGGAAAGTTACATCTGTATACTAACCTCTACCTCAAATTAAAAACAATTTCCTTTTATTATTTAAAACCATTATTTGAGATGGAATCCACAGGCTTCACTGGTTGGCGAAAGAAATCCGTGACAGAAAAAGGCTTAGACCACCTGAATTAAGAAATTATTGCAATATTCCAGGTTTCTTGTAATGAGAGGATGAACTTGCTATGAGAGGTGGCCACCTGAGGGGTGGCGAGAACCCTACTGGCAAGAATGTCTTCTAAAGATTAATGGTGTGCCTCCACAGGGTCTGTCAAATCAGTGGTACTGAGGCAACTATTCAATATGAGCCCAACAATAAAGAGGTCTGCTGTTTTTCCAGGCATGTATCTTAGATGTGACCAAGAAATTCTCAAGGCCAGAAGCCTGCAGGAAGGGGTAAGGAAGCAACCAGCACACCCCAGGGAAACATTACCATTGACCCTTGTCCTGGAGTACAGCCAGTATGTATCATGGGCAGAACTTGAACCTAGGTTCCACTAACTTTGAGATTGGCTCTCTGTCCAATACTCCTTGCCGTTTCTCAGCTTAAGCACAGCTTAAAATATACAAATGGCAATCATAATGCACTTAGAACTGGTAGAAATGTTAATTGCCTAATGACTATCAAGTCTAATGAAAAGGTCTTTAAACTAAAAAAGAAGGTAGAGGAAAAAAAGACTTAGATATACTCCCCAAGCTAAATATTATACATAGCTATGACAAGAAGATTAGAACTAAAGATAACCAGAAATTCATACAAGACAAAACAACAAAACCAATGGCCATAAATAACTGTAGAAAACTGTAGAAAAGTATGTAAGATAAGAAAGGTGAATTAGAGTTTATAATACAGGGAGGCAAATTTGACTTCATAGTAATCACTGAGTTGGTGGAACAAGACCTTTGAAATATATACCTTATTCAGAAGGAAACAGGTAAGGTTGAATGGGTAATGGGCTGGGGGAAGAATACTGTATGTTATGAAGCTATATTCACAATTACTTTTGGTGGACTCATTCCCCAATGGTTAACATACTTTCAGTGTCTTCTACTCTCTCCATCTCTATGTTGAACCCCTGGCTACTGAAGAGCAAACCCTACACTTTAACATCACCTACCTCATCCCTCATTCCCATCCTCTTCAACTCTACCTCCTGGTATCCCCTTCAGATCTCTCCACCCCTTCCTTTTTCCTCTCTGGAATATCTGTCTGCTTCATAATGAACAAACTTGCTTTTATCTTAAATCTCCCATTCTCATCTTAAAGTTCCCAGGTCCTCAATCAAGTGAACTTCCACGATCTGCTGTTACCTTTCACCTCAGCATAGGAATCTTCATACCTTTGATCTTGTTATCATCCATAAGTATTCTACTTCTATGTTCAAGAACTCTGAATGTGCTTTATCTGATAATTATCTTTTTTCTATCTCTTCCTATGCCTTATTTTTCTTCTTAAAATCTATGGATCTTCTATTCTGCACTTAACAAATCCTAAATAAAATGGGCAATTCTATATAAAACAAGAAAAAAGAAGATTGTATGTCAGACTTCAAATGTATACAGCTTTCTTCTCTTTTAAAATAATTAATTCAACATGTAACTTTTAAAGCTATCCTGGAGCAATGTGATTCTTTCTGTCTGTCCTCTTCTGTACATTTAAAAATTGCTTCAGTGACCTGCTTTTCTCTTTTGGGGGGATGAAGGGGAAGGATGCTGTCCTTTCCCTAGTCTCTTATTCCCTTCCACCCAACCCCAAACTGGAAAAAAAACTAGAAATAAAAGCCTTGTTACAACATATGCAGTCAACCAAAATGCATCTCCACATTGGCCTTGTCCAATTTGTCATCTTGAATTTTGAGTCCCTCACCTCTTTATCAGGAGGTGGGTACACGCCTCATCACCGATCCTCTGAAGGTTGGTCATTGCATTGGCTACAGCTCTTATGCCTTTCAAAATTATTTTTCTCTACAGTGTTGTTGTTTTTGTATAAATTGTAATACTGGTTCTACTGACTTCACTCTGAATCATACATGTCTTCCAGGTTTCTCTGTCATCATTTCTTATGGTGCTATTTCACTACATTCACATACCATTATTTGGTCATTCCCTAGTGGATGGGAACTCCCTCTGTTCCTAGTCCTTTGATATAACTAAAAAGCTGCTATAATTATTTTTGCATATATGGATCATTTTCCCCTTTCTTTGATCCCTTTGATTATAGGTCTAGCAGTAGTGTTGGTTTTCATCCTCATTTTTCCTCTCTTGATTTTCCTCCTACATATATGACTGTTAGTTCTCAGTCTTTCGATGGATTTTAATCTATGTTACTCACCCTAGCTGTGAGCGTGTCACAAGTCTCCGTTCTCCAACCTCTTTCTCCCTATAGTCTCTCTTTTGTTGGTCTCATCAACTTCCATGGGTTCAATTATCTCTAAGCAGATGATTCCCACATTTATTTGTCCAACCCTAATCTTTCTCCTGAGCTCCAGTTCTGCATCACCAACACTCTGTTGGACATCTCAAATGGGCTGTAGACTGACCCTTCCTTCCTTCCTTCCTTCCTTCCTTCCTTCCTTCCTTCCTTGCTATCTTCCTTCCTTCCTTCCTTCCAACCTTCCTTCCTTCCTTCCTCCCGGCCTTCCTTCCGGCCTTCCTTCCTTCCTTCCTTCCTCCCGGCCTTCCTTCCTTCCTTCCAACCTTCCTTCCTTCCTTCCTCCCGGCCTTCCTTCCTTCCTTCCAACCTTCCTTCCTTCCTTCCTCCCGGCCTTCCTTCCTTCCTTCCTTCCTCCCGGCCTTCCTTCCTTCCTTCCTTCCTTCCTGAGGCAATTGGGGTTAAGTGACTTACCCAGGTTCACACAGTTTCTAAGTGTCTGAGGCTGGATTTGAAATCGGTCCGGCTGACCCCAGGGCCAGTGCTCTACCAACTGTGCCCCTACTTGACTTTTAAAAATCAACATGTTCAAACAGAACTTATTTTTCTCTCAAAATCTCCTCTCTTCTGCCTTTCCTGTCAATGCTGAGGGGACCATCATTCTTTCAAACATTTTTGAAGCCTTGGAGACACTCCTCTCTCTTACTCATCCCCCATATTCAAACAGTTGCCATATATTTGGAATTTGTTTTTTCTGCAATATCTTTCCCAAATGTCATCTTCTTCCCACCTACACGGTTACTATACAAGTTCAGGCCCTCATCCCCTCTTTCCCGGAACCCAGTGTCTCTTTCTAGAGAACTATCCCATATAAAGAAGAATGGAGGTGGAGCCAAGATGGTGGAGAAAAGGCAGGAACTCTCCTGAGCTCTCTCGAGGGGCAGAACCCACCAAAGGACGGGGTGAAACAATTTTCCGGTCGAAGGTAACTTAGAAGGTTGGCAGAAGTGGAGCACAGTCCAGTTCAGGCCACTCAAGGTAAGCCAGCAGGAAGGCCCTGGGCCCTGTGCCAGACGGGCAGGCCTTGTGGGAGACTGAGTTTCCAGCAGTAGGTTCTGGAGCTTTCAGCCCACAGACAGCATGGGGGTTGAACAACTGGTCAGACAGGTATCATGGAGTCCCTTTGCTGACACTGGGTGCAGGACTTTGTTGCATTGCCCACACTTGGATCTGGGTCACAGTCATGGATCACAGTCCCAAGGTGAGGAGGAGCACTAGCACACCACAGCTTGTAGCTGCAGGGAAGTATTGATGCTCATCACAGTTCCAGGGAGGAAAAGAGTGCTTGTGATTGCTCACAGAGCAGAGCACAAATCATGAGGGTAATAAATGCACCTCTCCTAAGACCATACCACCTTGCAAGAACTGAAAATTTATAGACCCCCAGAACTAGCTCTTAAAACAGCTTCAAAGGAAACCTGAAGCTCCCTGGGAACAGAGTTCAACTTTAACATAAAATTAAATATCAAGAAGTAGGCTGGAAAAATGAGCAAACAACAATAATAACAAAAGAACCTAATCACAGAAAGTTGCTATAATGACAGGGAAGATCAAATCACAAACTCAGAAGAAGGCGACAAAGTCAAAACTTCTATATCCAAAGCCTCAAAGGAAAGTGTAAATTTGTCTTAGGCCCCAGAAGAATTTCTAGAAGAGCTCAAACAGGGTTTGAAAAATCAAATAAGATAAGTAGAGGAAAAATTGGGGAAAGAAATGCAAGTGATGCAAGAAAATGATGAAAAAAGAGTCAACCAGCTTGGTAAAGGAAGCACAAATAAATACTGAAGACAATAATACTTTAAAAAACAGAATATGCCAAATGGTAAAAGAAGCACAAAAATCCACTGAAGAGAAGAACTTCTTTTTTTTTTTTTTGAGAAGAACTTCTTAAAAAGCAGAATTGACCACATGGAAAAAAGAAGTACAAAAATTCACAGAAGAAAAGACCTCCTTAAAAAGTAGAATTGGTCAAGTGGAAAAGGAGGTACAAAATCTTACTAAAGAAAATAATCCCTTAAAGTTGGGCAAGTGGAAGTTAATGACTCCATGAGACACAAAGAAACAATAAAACAGAGTAAGAAACAATGATAAAATAGAAGAAAATGGGAAATATCTCAGAACAATAACTGACATGGAAAATAGATCAAGTAAAGATAATTTAAGAATTATTAGACTATCTGAAAGCCATGAAAAACAACAAACTGCCACAATATCCTAGAATCAGAAGGTAGAATAGAAATGGAAAGAATCCACTGATCACCTCCTGAAAAAGATTCCAAAATGAAAACTCCTGGAATCATTACAGTCAAATTCCAGAGTTCCCAAGTCAAGGAGAAAATATTGAAAGCCAGAAAGAAACAATTCAAATATTGTGGAGCCACAGTCAGGATAATACAAGATTTAGGAGCTTCTACATTAAAGGATCAGAGGACTTGGAATATGATATTCCAGAGGGCAAAACAGCTAGGATTACAAGCAACAATCACCTGACCAGTAAAACTGTGTATAAATCCTTCATGGGAAAAAAATAGATAGTCAATGAAATTGAGGACTTTTAAGCATTTCTGATGAAAAGACCAGAGCTGAATAGAAAATCTGATTTTCAAATACAAGGCTCAAGAGAAGCATAAAAAGGTAAACAAAGAAAGAGAAATCATAAGGGAATCAATAAGGTCAAATTTTTTCATTCCTACATGGGTGTATGATACTTGTAACTGCTAAGAACTTTAACATTATTAGGACGGTTAGAAGGAGTATACATAGACAGAGGGTATGGCTGTGAGTTGAATATGATGGAGTAATATCTAAAAAAAATAAAATTAAGGGGTGAGAAAGGAATGCATTGGGAGAAGGGGAAAGGGAGAGGTAGAATGGAGTAAATTATCTTACATAAAAGAGGTAAGAAAGACCTTTTACAGTGGAGGGCAATGTGGGGAATTTGGGAGGGAAGAGCGCTTGAACCTTACTCTCATCCGCATTGACTCAAAGAGAGAATAACATACACACTCAGTTGGATATAGAAATCTACCTTACATTACAGAAAAGTAGGAGGGGAAGGGGATAAGAGAAGGGGTGGCAACTGATAGAAGGGAGGGCAGATTGGGGAAAGCAGTAGTCAGAAGAAAAACACTTTTGAAGAGGGACAGGATGAAAAGAGAGAGAGAGTAGGATAAAAGTGGGGGAAAGGATGGAGGGAATATACAGTAATCATAACTGTGAAAAAAATTTTATAGCAAGTTTCCCTAATAAAGGCCTCATTTCTCAAATATATAGGGAACTGAGTCAAATTTACAAGAATACAAATCATTTCCCAATTGAGAAATGGTCAAGGGATATGAACAGGCAGTTTTCAGATGAAGAAATCAAAGCTATCTATAGTTATATGAAAAAAATGATCTAAATTACTATTTTTTTAGAGAAATGAAAAGTAAAACAACTCTGAGGTACCACCCCATACCTGTCAGATTGAATAATATGACAGAACAAAGAAATGATCCATGTTAGAGGGGATGTGGGAAATTTGAGACACTAATGCACTGTTGGTGGAGTTGTGAACTGATCCAACCATTCTGGAGAGCAATTTGAAACTATGCCCAAAAGGCTATAAAAATGTGCATACTCTTTGACCCACCAATACCACTACTAGTTCTGTATCCCAAAGAGATAAAAACAAAAGAGAAAAGGACCTGTATGTATAAACATATTTGTAGCAACTCTTTATGGTGGCAAAGAATTGAACATTAAGAGGATGCCCATGAAATAGGGAATAACTTGTTAGTTGTGGTATATGATTGTGATGGAATACTATTATGCTATAAGAAATGACAAGCAGGATGCTTTCAGAAAAACCCAGAAGGACTTACTGATGCAAAGTGAAATAAGCAGAAGTGGGAGAACATTGTACATAGTAATAGAAATACTATACTATGATCAACTATGAATGAGTTGACTATTCTCAGCAATACAATGATCCAAGACAATTCAAAAGGACTTATGATGAAAAATGCTATTCACCTCCAGAGAAAGAACTGATGGAATCTGAATGCAGATGGAAGCCTACTTTTAAAAACTTTATTTTTCTTGTTTTTTTTTTTGGTGTGTGTTTTCTTTTACAACATGACTAATATGAAAAAATATTTTGTATGGCTATACATGTACCTATATCAAATTGTTTGCCTTTTCAATGAGGGGAGAAGGGAAAGAGGGAAGGAAAGAATCTGGAACTCTAACTTTTAAAAAATCCATATGTCAAAAATAGTTTTTATATGTAATTGGGAATTTTTTAAAAAAATTAAATAAATAGAAAAAAGGAAAGAAAAGAGAGGCCATTCCTCTCTTCCTTCCTTCCTTCCTTCCTTTCTTCCTTCCTTCCTTCCTTGCTTCCTTCCTTCCTTATTCCTCCCTCCCTTCCCTCCTTCCCTCTTTCCTTCCATCCTTCCTTCCTTCCTTCCTTTCCTTCTTTTCTTCCTCTCTTTCCTTTTTTTTTTAACAATAGCTCTCTTGGTCTCCTTTCCTTAAGTCTCTCTCAGTCCAAACTCAGTCCAAACACCTGCTAAACTGATTTTCCCAAAACATATATCTGACCACATCACCCTCTAAGCATTAAACTCCAGTAGCTCACTGTTACCCCCAGGATTAAATATATAGCCCTTTGTTCAGCATTTAAAGCTCTTTACAACCTGGGACCTTCCCACTTTTCCAGTCTTAAACACTTCAATGCACTCTGCAATCCGGATGTACTGGCATACATGCTATTCCTAAAACATGTGACATTTCATCTTCATTTTCTCTGCTTTTGCCCTTGCTGTCCCCCATGCCCTTGCTGGCATGCCCTTCCTCCCAACCTCTGACTCTTAGAATCCCTGGCTGTAATTAAGACTCAAATCTAATGCCACTTCTTTAGAAGGCCTTTGCTGGCAGCCCCAGCTGCTAGTGCCATCATCTCTAAGATTACCTTCTGCCCATTCTCTGTGTGTCTTATATGTAGGTAGTCATTTAGATATTGTCTTCCCCATTAAAGTATAAGTTTCTTGAGAGCAAGAACTGTTTTTGCTTTTTCTTTGTATCTTTTTAGCACTTAGCACAGTGCCTAGCACATGGTAAGCATTTAATAAATATTTGTTCACTGGTGTGATAAGGACACTTTCTGGGCAAAGATAAAATCAAGCAGAAGCAGAAGTAATTCTATCATAGGAATATACTACAGACCACCTGAAGAGAATGAGGGAAAAGATGAGACCTTTACAGAGCATTAGATGACTGACATGGAGGTATGACATGGTGCTGATGGAGGACTTCCATTATCTAGGCATCTACCAGAACTTTCTGCCTAGAGTAGAACATCTAAGAATTTTCTATCTTACCTTTTCATTAAAATATGACAGAATTTCAACCCAGGTCTTCAGACTCCAAATCTAGTACCTTTTTCATGGGCGGGAGGCTTGTTCTTTCAGTTCTGGAATCCCTAATGCAAAGGAAATGTGTACTAGCTTTATAAAAACATTGATGCAAATTTAGCATCCTAGCCTGTGATCCCCTTCCATACCTGGAAAGGTGAAAAACTAACCTTCACCAATAAGGAAAACTGATTGTTGGGGTGGTAATGATGGGAACATCTTTGAATTTGTATTAGAACTGGAGAAGACATCTGGGTACAGTCTGATGTACACCTTGTATTCTGGGAAAGCAGATTTCAGTGAGTTCAGGTGAAGCCCAGGAGAAATGGGAAGCTCTCAAAAATGAAATTTTGGAGATACAAACAATACCAATTAAGAGAAAAAAGGAGTGTTGCTTAAAAAGCTATGCTCCTAAGTGACACCTTTACTCTCTCTCACTAATAGAATCAAAAACTATACTGTAACAGGTAGTGAATTGTAGTGGATAAAAGCACTACTCTCGGAGTCGGGAAGACCTGGTTTTAAATCTAATCTTAGACACTTACTAGCCCTATGATCCTGGTTGCAAGTCACTTAACCACTCTGTGCCTCAGTTTCCTCATCTGTAAAATAAAGGGGTTGGGATCCACTGCCCATAAACGTCCCCTCCAGTTCTAAACCTTTGATTCTATGAACTTTCCAATAGCCCCATATGTTACGTAAGTCATAAGAGGTCAGCACCTTTCCAAGCGCTGTCCTCTTCAAAGGAAAGAAACAACAGCTCAGAGACATCCTGTCCCTGGCAGCCGGCGGAGGGGCAGGTAGCCTCCTGCAACCTCCTGTAACCGAACGCTCAAAAAGGGCCCAGAGCAGGGAGAGAAAGGAGAACTGGCTCGAGGGGGCGGGACACACCAAGCCCCTCCCCTGTTCCCTAGGTAACCCGTTTAAACAGTGACTCTCCCTTATTCTCTGGGCTATTCTGCGCTCCTCGGGATTGGAGGGGAGTGAGTCCGTATCCTTAGATCTGAGGCTGCGGTCATGGAGCCCCAAACAGACTCCCGTCCCTCGGCTGAGATGGGAAGCCCCCGGGCGATGGAGGTCTCAGCGGACTTGAATGACCCCCTGAGAACAAAGACAGTTCTTAGCCTAGAGGAAGGCTCGCCCGCGGGGTCGGTCAATATCCCGCGGCTGACGTCAATGAACCTCTCATCTCCCCCGTTCCCCGAGGCCAAGTTTATGCCATCTTGGAGATCCTGCACGGATTGGGATAACTTGCCGTACTTGGAGAAAGGCGGGGGGCAGTGCAGGGAGCTGAGCTCCATGGGGCATCGCTGCCCCAAAGACACTAGCCTTCTGAAGGACATGCAGCCCCAGGAGGAGATAGATGCTGCCCTGGGCATGAACAGTGGTTTGGGATTATCAACCCGGCCCCCCACGGCCAGGTACACCCAGAGGGACCCAGAGGATGGGCAGAAAATGCGGGAGAAGCTGGCCATGCAACCCCCCTTTTGTCCGAAGCCCGACATGGAGTTCGTGAATAAGCTCTCAGCGAAGATCTCCTGCCCGGAGAACTTGGGAGCTTCCGAGGAGGAGGAGTCCCCGGTCGGCTTGGAGACTGGGCTGCCCAGTAGGATGATGCGTAACGTGGAACCGGAGAGCAAGGACCCGGTAGGGCTGGTGATAGAGCCACCAGCTGACGTCTTCAAGACGAAGGCCGAAGAATCTCCCAAGCTTCCGAAGGATTTGGAAGCGGGAGTGGAGCCTCCAGATAATATCAGACCCATTTATCTTGGGAAATTTTTTGACCGTAATCCTTCCTGGCGATGTGTGAGTTCTAAGTTCTCTTTCACACCCACTCTTTTCTCCCTTTCTTCCTCCCTCCTTCCCCTCCTTTTTCTGGGACCAGTAGTGCACTTAGAATTACTATTAAATCAGAACACTGGTTTCCCATTGTGGTTCATGGACACCGGTTGTTATTTTGTAGAAAGTTTATATGTTATTCCTTTGCTTCCCAATATCCTCTCCCATATTAGACCTCAGTTTCCTTGGATGCTAACATGATCCATGATTTCCTTAGTGGGGTAGTCTCTCCACTGTTGCAGGTCTCAAGCTCTCTATTTGATTCTTGCCCACGTCCTCTCATAACCCCTCCATGGAGGAATTACTGGGTGTGTTAGAGTCCTTTCTCTATGTCTTTTAACTTTTTGAAAGCACCAGTACAACACTTGGGTTCTTTCTGTTATCCCTCCCTCTGACTACATGAAGGATCTGACTCTTCTTCCAATCACACATTTCTTTCCATGATATGCTTTATGCCCCATAATGCACCTTGTGAATGCTGCCCTGAGTACTTCTTCTGATCACCCATCTTTGAATGTCTGCCTTTTTTTTCTTTAAATACCCACCAAAGGCTTTTCTCTCTCCAATTCCCCATATTGGATATTTACTTTCCCACTACTCATTTTCCCAGCTTTTTTTTTCTTCTATATTTCCAAGTTGCCCGTCCTTCTTGTCTTGTTAACGTTCTCCCTTTTTTTTCAGCCCCACTGGCGTATAACAGGACACATTTAAGTCTAACCAGAGGAAAAATGGTGTTCACATAGTTAGAGCCCTGGCTCTAGAATCCTGCAGGAGCCTTGGGTTCAAATGCCATCTCTAATGCCCCTCCTCCTGTGTGACCTTGGTGAAGTTCATAAGCCTCCCTGGGCTTCCCTTTTCCCATCCATCAGGTGAGGAAGTTGAACTCCATGGCCTCCAAGGACCCTTCCAGCTCTTTGGTCCTAGAGCAAAAAATCTATTCTGGACCCCAGAAAGAAATTGAAGAAGCTACTTTTCCATTCATTGTTTATTTTGAGATTATCATTAGTGATACTATATTCTCCTTAAGGAGGGTATGATATAATTTGAGATTCTGTGAAGATATACTAGTATATATGTGTATGTACACATACACAGTTGTTTCATTTTATTTTTTATTTCACTTGGGATTGTAACTCATTTGAAAACACAGGCCCAAGCCAAGTTCCAAAGCCACTTTCATTCCTGACAGTGCTGATCCTTCTACTTTTCATCTCCTGCTTTTTTCCCTTCTTTTTTTTCTTCTTTAGGCAGGGAAGCTTATTCCAGTTGGATACAGAGCTGAAACCTGTTTGACTGAAAAATGGCCTCCAGTGAGTGTTGTCAATAGAGACTTGTTTATTTCTTTGCCTTAGACATGACCTTCAAGAAACTTAACTCAACTCTCTGTATTCTCCCTTAAGCTTATATAAAGTGAATGTTGGGAATATTTAGAGGCTTTCCTCCTCTCACTGTTTAGTGAGAGGTGGAGGTGATACAGGCTTCCAAATGTACTGGAATTCAAGGTGTAATGGGAAAGAGCACTGGACGAAGGCCTGCACTTCTAGGTCTGGCTCAAGGTACTTAATAGGACCTAAATTTATTTATCTACAAAATAAAGGGGTGGGAAGTCTGCAGCCTTCAGGCCACATGTGGCCCTCTAGGTCCTCAAGTGTGACCCTTTGACCGAATCCAAACCATTCTATGAAGTTTGGAGTTAGTCGAAGGGCTGCACTTGAGGACCTACTTGTTCTGTGAAGTTTGGATTCAGCCAAAGGGCCTCACTTGAGGACTTAGAGGGCCACATGTGACATCTAGGCCACAGGTTCCCTACCCCTGGATTAGAACATTGCTAAATTCCTACCCAGATCTGAACTCCTGTAAGCCAGTGACCTATAATGGCAGTTCAGGTGTAATGGAAAGAGAAGGAAGATGAGAGGGAAAAAGCATGTTATTAAGCACCGAGGAACAGTGCTAAGTGCTTTACAAATATTAGTCAAAAGACCTCATAGGAATCAGTCCTGGATCTTGAGATCTCTTACTGTGTTATCTTGGGCTAGTCGCATAATTTATCTGATCTTCACTTAGAAAGTGCAAATAGCAATGTTTTCAATACCATCTCAAAGAACTATAAGCCAGAAGGCTGTATATTAATGACAGCTCTTGATAGTAACTGTTACTGAGTAAATTCATCCCAACCAGAAGGAATCTAATAGCATATTGCACTTTGAGATGCTAGTGCCTTTTGAATATTGATTTTCTAAATGATGCTATTATAATTTATTTACATGAGAGGTAAAGGGGAGACAGATTGTTACTGATTTTCAGGAGGATTTTTCAGGTGAACTGCAACTGATTGGTTCTGTTTATCAAAGTTAGCAAGGTACACCAGAAACCACATTGATTCTGGAATCAGAGGACCTGGGTTCAAATCCTGTCTCCCGATGGTTACTGCCTGAGTGATTAGACAAATCACCAGTCTCTGGGCCTCAATTTAATGAGGGGATTGAGCTAGCTGTGCTCTGAGGTTCCTTCCTCAGGAGAATCTGTGATCCCATGATTCCAAGGTTTCATAATTGCATTTAAAAAAATTTTGGTAGTGCGACATAGCAGATAGAGATCTGGCTTTGACTTCAGGAATATCTGGGTTCAGGTCTTGCCTCTGACACATACTGACAGCAATCTTTGCTTGAAACCTTGACTTGCACATCTGTGTGTCCTTGTACTTTCACTCTCTCGACCTCAAGTGAGGGGCTTGAATTATATGCCCCCTAAGCTCCTGTGGTTGATACTTAATAGGAAAAGGTAACACTAAAAAGAATTAATTCTATAACTTTTTCTCATAAACATAGATATATACACATACTATATATATGTGTGTGTATATATATGTACTATATATATATATACATACTATAATGTATAATGTTTTGCTCTGGATTGCATTGGGTTTAAGTAGACTTAAAAGGGAGTGTTAATAGTATGTTAATATTATTGTAAAAAAGCTATGTTGATGCCTTCTGTTTTCAAACCATTTTCCTCCATCATCCTTGTCCTCCTTGACACAAAATAAAACACCTAACCAAAATCATCTGACAGTGGGAGAACTTATTTGGAGAAAGCGGATAAGTAGTTTTATTTCTACTGAGTTTGCCATACAGGTAGGAACTCTACTCAGTAGAGACATAGACCAGAGCAGTTGGAGGTGGCACAGAAAGAAGGACCAAGGAGGAAGTAGTTAGAGAGCAGGTGTGGTCAGAGAGTTAGGGGAAGAATCTGCCTAATGTAGGACCAGGCAGCCCAGCAAAGAGAGTTTTCTTTTGAGTTCAGACAACATTTAGATCAAACAACTGACTATGCTAAGGACATTGAACAAGACTAGGAAATAGGAAATGGGAAATAATGGGGGAAGAAATGCCTTACCTGGAGTCAGAAGGCCTCAGGTGCATGCCTTGGCGTTGCGTTTTACTGTTTTTGTGAGGTTGGGCACTGAACTTTGCCAAGCCTCAATTTTATCACCTATAAAATGGAACTAATCATATTTGTATTAGACTGTAAGTTGTGGAACAATTTTAAGGAGATTCCTCACCAGGGGAATTCCCAAACCAGTAAATAAAATCATTGGGCCAATTAAAAAGATGTACTCCCTACCTCACAAGGTCACTGCAAGAAAAATATTTTGTAAACCTTTAAAGTGATCAATAGGAATGAGTTTAGAAGTCAAGGTCCTTGCCCTTATAGAGCTTATTGTTTCAAGGAGAAGGGTGTGATCAGTGGTTTCACACTGCAGGTGGAGGGAGACGATGAGGGGAAAGTTGTTGGATTTGGCCAATAGGACACCCCTTGACAACCTTATAGACTTGAGAAGAGTTTTAATGCAATAGTGGCTTTGAGGACTAGATTCTAAGGCACTAAACAGTGAGTTGATTGGTGAAAAGGTGAGACAGCTCAAATATTCTACAATTTTTTCAAGGGATTTTGTGGCAAAACAATAAAGGGAGAAGGTCAAAGGGTGGAGGATGCAGTTAGGTTTCTTTTTAGGCAACAGGGGACCTGAGCATGTTTGTAGATGAAGAGAGAGAACCCACTGAAGGAAAAGAGATGGAAGAGTCAACCAAGACTTTCATTTATGGTTTATACACAGACACTACAGTCATAGAATTCTATTACTATGGTTTTTTTTTCTATTTTAAGCAGGTTTTTCCTCCATCATAATCATTCTCTCTCTCTCTCTCTCTCTCTCTCTCTCTCTCTCTCTCTCTCTCTCTCTCCCCTTCTCTCCCCCCACCCCAGCCTTTGACTCCACCCACTGAAAGAAAGTTTTACAAAGCCAGATATCCAGATCCTGGTACTAAACGAATATTTTATGGCAGAGCAGATGATCCTGATGTTTCTCATTTGATACATGGTAAAAAAACTGATAGGTCACTCAAGGTAATTTTCTTTCCTGTTAATTCTCAACTTTTGAAATGGAAAAATATAGAAATCATGGCTTGATGAAATTCAGACACTGGTTTTAAACCTTTCCCCTGGTCCTACTTCTATAATGGTGATTTCCATTCATCCTCTGCAAAGGATGTTAATCTTGAGCAGTAAAGAAGTCCCCCCCCCAAAAAAAAACAGACAAAGAATTATAGAGAAATGTGCTAGAATTTATCCAAAGACTGGTTACCTTGCCCATAAATATGTAGGCTGCATACACTGATTTTCCTCCCAGGAAATACAAGGGATTCCCTCAGACTTTGTGGAAGGAGAAAGAGGAGACATAACTTTGAAGACATCTATTTTTTTCTAGGATATAAATGTGTTGGTGAGACGGTAAAAGTAGGCTTGCTATTTGTTATATAATTACCCAGACAAATTGGAATTAGAGGTCATGGCAGAGTATCTGGAAAGTTTGTAAAGTTCTGGGAATGGGGGGTTGTTTTTGCAGCCACTACCATAGTCCCCGTATCCCGGAATGTCTGAGCTGATGAGAGGGTGATTTGGAGAGCTGTCCTAGAGAACCTGCCTTGGGGCTCCAGGGCTCACTGACAGCCACAAGTTCAGGCAGATAGTCAGGCTCCCTCTCACGTCTCAGCTCTGGTATGTCTCACTAACAAGGAGAGAAGAGCAGACTTAGAATAGCAGACTGTTCCTCTTGCTTTTTAATAACCCCTACTGCCAAATATTTTCCCTAATGAGCTGAGATTTTAAAATAATATTATATTTTAGACCTTCATCTTTACTTTTGTTTTAAAATCATGTTATGTATGGTTCCTTTAAGGTAAGCTCATTGGTTAATCCACCTCCTATTACTACATTTCAACAAAGATTTAAGGAAAGGAAAGAATCCATCTATATTAGTAATCGAAGAGCGCCACTAGGGAGGTCCCACGATCAAACGCAAAATTTACCTGAATGTCTTGATACAGTTAATACAACATTTGGAGTACCAGTTCTCAGAGGTAACAGAAATAATAGTGATAGTATAAATCTTCATCAAAAGTATGATGAAATGTCAAGTATTTGTGGTGTGTGGGGAGTATCAAAGCAATGCATGTGATTATTAAGAATGAAAAGACTGGTATGATGGGATAGATTACAAGAGGTCAGGAATCTGTCAAGCTCCCCAGCCTGCGGGCATGGTTGTGGCAGGCACCTACCTGGCCTTGGGTCCTGCTTCCAAGAAGGAAGGATCATCCAGTTGGGATAAAGAGGAAGACCTGAGGATCATAAATCTGGAGCCGGAAGGGATTTCAGAGCCTAATTAGTCCAACATGATCAGGTTACAGATGAAGAAACTGAGACCCGGGGGAGGTTAGACCATGTTCTCTGACTCCAAATCTAGCACGCTTTTCACTGTGTCATGTTGATGCTCATGCTTTCATCATCTCCCTGTCCCTGAATGAAGTCATCCTTGGCTGTGAAATGGAGGAGATATAGTAAGATTCCCCCTGGCCAAGATGACTCTCTTATCTGCAGAAAGTGCTACAGGAACACTGCCCTCCCTCCCCCGCCACTTAAATATATAGAAATCAAAGTTGATACAACTGATTATTGACAGGACAATCATTTAACATGGTGTGTTTTAAGTATTTGCTTAAAGATCAAACACTATTTAACAAGGTCAAAAAAATGCTAAATTATTAGCAGCTCCTGAAAATTGGAAAGCAATTGGAAATGAAAATGTAAATTCAAATCCTTGGAAGCACAAAATTTAACTAAGAAAAACTCTTCTAGCACACACATGTTATTTACACTGGGATAGGTGCTGGGCTTCCCCAGAAGATTGCAGACGATGGGGAAATAGGCAGTTTATTGAATGTCTGGGGACTGTGGCTGGTGGGCCGGAATGCCCCATGGGACCAAGAAGGCCCCTCAACTCAAACCAAACTTTTTTGATCTTGGTGAGTTTCTTAGACTCCTAGGTCATCTTAGTGATGAAGGGTGACATATAAAGAGCTCACAATCAGTCCAGATACAGTCCAGACTTATAATATTAGTCCTGGAGATCCACAGCATCTCTGAACCTCACTTGAGGTTTTAAACAACAGAGAGGCCTTGGGGATCTTGGAGCACATTCTATGATTCAGTGTCCTCTGAGCGAGGAATTAAAAGACGATTAAGCACTTGCTGTGTATACTGTACTGTACACACAAATAGAAGAATAGGACAACCCTTTGCCCTCAAGAAGCTCACAGTCTAATGGGGAAGAAAACACAGAGAGGAAGTTTTATTTATACGTCAGAGGGAGTGTTCCTATGGTTTTTAGTGTGTAGTGGCAAAACAGGTAGCGATACATCTTAAATATGATTTCCACCCATAAAATCATATCAGTTTTTGGTGTTGAACCTTTTAGCTGTGCCAAGCACTTTGTTGCTAAGAACTTTTTCTTCTGGATCTTCAGTAGCTGTGGCTGAATACCCCACAGTAGCAGGTGCCAGGACACTTCTTTATGGGGAGTTGCTTCCCTAGGGGATGGTTGTGGGGGCTGAGCTGGAAAGAGGCCCTGTGGTCTGAAGGGTGCTGCCACTCCTAGAGGCTATTTATTTCTACTGGGGTCTGAAGTAGGGGGGTGGGGAAGCAGAAGCTGCGGGGGTGGGGTGGGGTGGAGCTTGGCTTGCCTGGCACATGCCACCACCTCTCTCCCCCTCTCAGGTTGTCCTGCTGCTTCAGGCTATAGACGGTCTTGTATATGCCAATTTTCCTGGATATAGGTGAATTATGACTGAGCTTGAAACAGATTCCAGAGACATCCAAAGATGCCTCAACTAGTCTGGAGATTCCTTAGTCTTCCAGGGTGTGGATGAGGTTGTGTCATAGTTTGTAACTTAAAGGTATCAATTGATATTCCTCCTGGGTGTCGTGGGCTTCATGGGCAGTCAGTGGTTATGTTGTTTGTACAAACTGAAACACCTCTGAGATACACCTTTTGGTGTCTTCTCCTTTCTCTTGTCTTTTGCCTCCCTGTCCTGTTCCCTTTCTCCTTTTTCTTTCCACTCTCCTCACTCTCTTCTCTTGGTTTCTCTGTCTCTCTGTCTCTCTGCCACTCTCTCTCTCTGTGTCTGTCTGTCTGTCTCTCTTTCTCTCTCCTCTCTCTCTGTCTCTCTGTCTCTCTGTCTCTCTGTCTCTCTCTCTCTCTCTCTCTCTCTCTCTCTGTCTCTCTCTCCCCCTCTCTGTCTCTGTCTGTCTCTCCCCTCCCTCCTTCCCCCACTCTATCTCTTCTCTCTCTGCTCTTCCTCTCCTCTTCTCTCACCTTCTTCTCTTCTCTCTCATGCATTAACAATACCTTTAAATGACTGATTTTACTTCTTGACATTGATTTGTTGTTCTTTCAGAGACAACTGCCAGAGACATAGTGAATCCACCCAAATCCTCTCAACAAGTGTTTGAAGAAGCAAATCAAGGACACGACCTGTATGTTGTATCCCACAATGATTATGATGTAGGTAAGATCATAGCAATTGGGAACATGCACATATATACTGTTTATAAAACATTCATTTATTCACTTGTTAGCCATTTATTGACTGCCCATTATGTGCAGAGCATCAGAAGAGATGTGCCCCATTCTCAATAGAGCTTACAGTTTAGCATAGGGACACTGCATATGGAGAACCTGTGGTCTATCAGCCGGGGGAAGTCCTGGGGTTTCGATCCCTCTTCCACCAGACATCTGAGTAGATTTCAGGCTCAATAGACAGTAGTGTAAGAATAGCCAAAAAGAGGCAAATAGGAGCTTGGGCTGTATTTTACAAGAGGAATAACTTCCAAGAATAAAGAAGTGGTAGATCTGTCTTCTGCTTTGCTCAGATGACATTTAAAGCTTTGTTTTCAGTTCTCAGCCCCAAAATTTAGGAAGACCATTGAAAAGCTCACTGAGGGATTTCCAGAGGTTGGAAACCAGAATGGTGAAGGGACTTGAGACCATGCCCTATGAGGATCAGACCCTGAAAACAGACACTGCTTAATCCCCAAGCCATCCCTTCTCTGAAGGAGGGGAGCTCAGAATAATCCTCATACCCACATGTGCACATGTACACACACAGATCGGAGTTCATATGTGTGTGTTTGTGTGTGTATGTATATAACATGCACACAAACATGTATATCTCACAAAAACATCAAAGGGACTTTTCAAGCAATATAACTTTAGCTGGATTTAAGCCAGTTCTAAGGACCACGGATTTAGAGACATCATCTCCAAATTCCTCATTTTACAGTTGTGGAAACTGAGGTCCAGAGAAACTGGAGTGACTTTCTCAAGGTCATTGAGGTACTAAGGTGCAAAGCTGTATTTCAGTCTAGTTCCTCTGGCTCCCAAACCGGGGCCCCCGCCACTGTACCAGAAAGACCTTTATCTTTTTCAAATGCTCTTATTTAATAATTAGTTATTACTACATTCATTCTGTGGCTGATCTAAGAAATATGAGATATGAACAGAGCCTTTGACAGAATTTTCCTTGCTTGTTTGTTGTCAAGTGTATCCTGGAAATAATAGAAGTCTGGGAGGCTCACTCCAGTTTTCTTTTTTTAAACCTGTTGCCAAGTTGCCATATGACCTTGAAAAGTCTATGATTATATACTACGGCCTTTAAAGCTTGTAAATTGATAGGTTGCCTATGGGGGTGTAGTGAGGCCAACGGATGCATGTCAAGATCCTTTTAGGTATTTAAGCTTTGGATAGTTTTATGAGCTCAGTGAATTTTAATCGACTAGAGGCGTACGATACCTTATACTGTGGTTCAGGGTGTTTCTCCTCTCTCTCCTTTCTTCTTTTCTTTCCCCTTTCCCAGTTTATCCCTCATTACCCTCGCCCCCACACCTGTCCCTCCTCCAGCACAAACAGATTGCCTCACCTTCTTGATCTGCCACCAAAACCTGTTTTCCCCTGCTGGCCATGACCCCTTCTGCTTACCTCTGCCATGCACTTCCTGGATGTCCCCTGGCTTCCCTTTGTTATTTAGTTGTTCCAATTACATCCAACCCTTCATGATCCTGTTTGGGTTTCTCTGGCAAAGGTAACTGAGGTGGTTTACATTTCCTTTTTCAGCTCATTTTACAGATGAGGAAACTGAGGCAAACAGGGTTAAGTGACTTACTCAGGGTCACACAACTAGTAAGTGTCTGAGGCCAGGTTTGAACTCAGAAAGTCTTTCTGACTCCAGGCCCAGAATTCTATCCATTGCTCCACTTAGCCAATGTTTGCAACATATGGTATGCTTCCTTAGCGACTTCCTAAACTTCACCTCTACTCTTTGGCCATACCTTGAATATCACTTACAGGTTTGTTCTTTTTCTTGCTGTCATTACTTTTTGACTCTCTTTTCCTACTTTCTGGCTTTGTCCCCTTTGTGGTAGAAGCAATATACTAACCAAAAACTCCCAGGGGATTGAGTCAGGGCCCGCTGAGAACATATCTGGAGGAAGGAAATGCTACAGCATGAGCTAAGGAATAAAAAAAAGGTGGTGGAGCATGGAATTTTTATTTTTATAAAGGTTTCCCTTTGGGGTTCCTATAGTTAAAGTATTATTTGCCTGTTAGGAATTGAGGGCATATACTTAAGTTTAAGGGCCAGGGCTGTCCTAAGGATGCAGGATTCTGATAATGCTGTTGCCTGGAGTCAGTTTTCAGTGGGACTGGGCCAGAGCTTTCACCCCAGCAGCAGGCAAGCTGACTGTATTGCCCATTGTTGTTCAGTAGTCTTCTGGTCATGTCTGACTCTTTGTGACCTTATTTGGGCTTTTCTTGGCAAAGATACTGCAGTGATTTGCCATTCCCTTCTCCAGCTCATTTTACAGATGAGGAAACTGAGGCAAACAGAGTTTAGTGATTTGCCTAAGTGTCTGAGGCCAGATTTCAATTCATGAAGATGAGTCTTCCTGATTCCAAGACCAGTGCTCTAACCACTGAGCCACCTAGCTGTCCATTACTACCCAGAAACCCAGGGATTTCCCTAATAATTACCATATTTCACTGCATAATTGTCCTAGATTTTATGCCCCCTATTTATTTTTTTTTTGCAAAGAAGAGGAGTGCAGCCATTATGTGAAGATTTTTTTTTTCAATTGTGCTGGTTTTACTTTAAAAAACTATTTATTACTAACCTGTCTTTGGTGCAAGATTAGAATGCATGGAATATTCATGAATATACATTAAAATTGGGAAGATGCAGGTCTTACCATATCACATAACTTAGTCATGGCAGCTCCTCCTGTCCGCCGCTCCCCTTGCGCCTATGGCTTCTTTTTTAGGTTGATTGACAACAGCCTTGATACTGTGGAGCTCTAAACAAATCCCGGATGTTGGCTTTTGGAAATGTACTGACAATGCATGTGCCCTGAAACTCCTAGGCTCATGGCTTGCAGTGTGTGAGAGATAAATGCGCATCCATATGCCATTGGTGAATACATCGTGGCTCTGTTTACTTTTTAAGCAGTGCGATGAACAGAAACATAACATGCAATGATTACATGATGAAAGGTTATAAACCAATTTTTGGGCTGAAAAAACAAACCAGGGTGCGATGATTATGCGATGGCGACGATTATGTGGTGAGATATGGTATGGGTTTTTCCATTTGGACATCTTCACTACCTGCCTTTCACCCAAGGAAGGGGAAGCAATAATCTTGCCTGCTTCTGTCCACTAAACATAAAGGAAGGAAAAGGGCTGTGCAGAAAGGACTGAATTTGGGTAGCACGATGGAGAGAGCGCTAGGCCTAGAGTCAGGAAGACCTGGATTCAATACCTGACTTCGACATTTGCTAGCTGGGTGATCCTGGGCAAATCACTTTATATCTCATTTTGCTTATCTATAAATTTGGATAGCCGTAGCATATCGTAGGATCTCTGTGAGAATCAAATGCGTTAATCCGTATGAAACACTTTATGAAGAAAAGCACTATATATAGATGTCAATAATTATTATTACTGATTTTATTAAAGATCTGTTTGTATTTCGTGGTTCCTCTCCTCTTTAGGTGCCCAGGGCCAATATTCGTGTCATATGGAAATTATAACTAAGTAATGATCTTTCCTATCACAATCCCATGGAACATTCTCTTCAAGTTCTCATCTTCAATGTCAGCACGTATACTTTAAAGTCATAACATTTCGGAGCTGCATGAGACCTTATAGGTCATCTAGTCTAACTCCCCCATTTTACAAATGAGGAAACTGAGGCCCAGAGAAGCTAATAATAATGCTGATTGAGGAGGAGGAGGAGGAGGACGGCAGCAATAGAAATGATGATAATGCTAGTCAGCATTTATGTAGTCGCCAAAATGTTTTCCTTCTGTTAATTCATTTAATTCTCCCAGCAACCTTGTGAGCTAGGCGCTTCACTACCTACCACCCAGTAACATCCACTAACATCTCAGTACATCTCCCTTGGGCTTAATAACTTGCCCATGGTCACTAAGGCTGTCATCAGGCCTGTCCACGGGCCTTTCAGAAGCATGACCCTGACAAAATCATCCCCCTGGTCTAAATGAGAAACCTCCTTTCTTTTACAGGGGAAATGAAGAATAGGAAATATAACCCAGCAAGCTTTTATAGATTTCAAACATACGGAGGGGAAATGCCACATTTTAACGACGGCCGAACTATGGCAAAATCTTTACATTGGCTCCACGAACAACAAATGTAAGTTAAATTATGTTGTTTCTCAGAGTAATTATTAGACACGTGTCATCTGGACTTAGAAGAGTGAACATCTTGAATTGGTGATTTCAGAAAGATTCAAGGTTCTTAAGGCAATATGCTTTCCAGTACTCGGCTAAGAAGACCACAGAGAGTATATAGTAGACAAATGATACCTTGGCATTTACCTTTTAGCCTGTTTTATGCTTAACTGGACGATGGACTTGCTAAGTTTTGGTTAGTTTGACACTGTGGCAATGATTCCATACTTGGAAACTTTCAGATATCTGATTCATTGGTGTGGGTGTTCTCTTTATAAGTGCAGATTACAACAAGAATAATCTAGCACTTAGCTTGGGTAGACTGTTCAGCCTTCCCCTCTTCCCCAACAAATTTCCTATGGAAACTCTTCTGGTCAACAAGGCAGGGTGAGGCAACTTGTGCAATCTTGGGACATTCACCAAGTCTGGAAGGGCTGTGGCACCATGTAGGTGGGCCTTTTTATATCCTTAGGTGACCAGAAAACCACGTCAGTACAGCCAGAGGCTACCAAAGCTTCATCTAGGAAGGATGACAGCTGTGAACTGAAGCAAAGTGAAGTGAGAAGAACCAGGAGATCATTGTGCACAGTAACAACCTTCATGCTCTGGGCCAATTGAATCCTGGAGACAGCTTTGTTACCTTTGAAGGAAAAATTGGCTTAACTTGCTTAGAGGATGGGGTTTGGATATTGCTCCCAACACAACAGGGGTGACTTCTGTGGTGAAAAATTTACTGTCTCACGGCTGAACTTTCATCAATGAGCCTTTCTGAACTGATGTAGGTTGGTCCTTGGCTAGCATACATGTGGTCTGTCCATTGGTTAATTCTTGGAGCCCAGAGGTCTTTAAGCTACAGAAGTAGGTTATGTAAGAGTGCTGAGGGGAGTACATAATGTCTCTACATTATACGTTAGGTGATAAGGCCAGAAAGGCTTTGGAGTCCAGCAGCAGAGCAGATGGTAAGGCCTGGCAGCCTTGCATCTCATAGGAAGGAATGGAGTTGTTGGCTCCCATCTTATCCAAGACTTGTGAGTCATCAGATAACCTAGGAGGAAGGGGAAAGGAAGAGAAGGATGACTTCCCCATTATTGGTGAGTCTTTCTGCCTCCTAGCTGGATGATTTCTGGGACTAAGGGGGTGGGGTGGCTCTGGATGGTTTCTGGGAGGGCCCAGGGCTGGGTGATTTCAGAAAGAAAGCGGAGGAGGAAGGTTACTTCCACACCACTCTGAGGCATTGCATGGGACTTTATTGGATGAATGATGTCATATATGCCAGGAGACTTCACTGGAAAATTGAAGTATGAGTTTATGAGGATGAATTTTTTTTGGTGGAGTCTGGATCTGTGATTTTATTCATGTGGGAAACTCTTAGGATAGAAATCTCTATCAAATAATGGAAAAAATAAGAGTCTCCATGATTGTTAGGGCAAGGAAGCCCTGGATTTTGGGAAAATCGTGAGTAGTCATACCCTTCAGCTGACCTTGTATGCTGCCAGGGGGCTGGGCTAGAGATTTTGACCATCATCATTGAAAACTGGTTGTATCAGGGAGAGCCATAGAATTTTTCATCTTTGGGGTCTAACCCCCGGATCAGCAAGAGAGGCCTGTAACTTAGAGTTTTTGAGAGTTGCTTGGAGCACTGAGAAGTTGTCTTGACCAGGGTTACCCAGTGGGGTTATCAGAACCAGAATTTGAATCCATATCTTCCTGATTCTAAAGCTGGTCTTCTATCTACTATGGCCCAGTGCCTCTCAGTTGGTAAAATGTGATATATTTATTTGTCTTACTGACTCCCTTCCTCATTCCAGGGGCCAGCTACAGACGTACCTTTGGCCACAGTGGGTATGACATGAGAGCATGCAGCTAAGCCATCAGCAGTAATTACTGCCAAAGGAAAAAAAAAGAAAAGCTATTGAATCAAAAGCATCAGTTTTGAATGTACTTTTTAAAAAAAGCATTCTAGAATGGTCAGCCATTAAGATCAGTTAATGGTTTTTGAGATTTTTTTAAAAAAGTTAATTAGTTGCTCCAAAGCATCTAAAAATAGCAGTTTACTTTGGAACTCAAAAAATATATTTTTAACATTCTTTTTTAAATTGAGTTCCAAATTTTGTCCCTCTGTCCTACCTGCCCCCAGTCATTGAGAAGGTAAGCGAAATTATGTAAATTTTGCATGGGGAATTGATGAGGTCAGAGAACCATGTTTTTCGGGGTGCTTGAGACTCCAAAACCCCAACTTGCCGGGTTCTGCTCAAATGCATTCAACTCAAGCCTTCTCAGCCAAAGAGAAAAACAAAGTTTATTACAGATTCACCATAATGGGTAATCTTAAGAAATCTCACCATTTGTGATGCTCGTTTTCACAAGTTGGCCAGATTCAATCCGAGGTAGATTGAATCTGAGCACCTTCATGGAGGCAAGATGGATCTTATATACTGAAAGGTTGTGGGAGGGATCTAGGGTGGTCCTGGGGTGATGAGAGGAGGGGTTTAGGGAGGGCGTTGAGGAGGAGTCTAAGGAGGCGCTTGATGGGACTGGGGTGAGGTCAGACTCCAGGAAACCATGAGAATGGGATTAAGGGTGGGTAGTAGCTGGACAATGGAGGGCTAGGCTAGGTTAAGAGTAACCTAGAGATTTGGGCCGGCCTATAATGAAAGGCTTATTGACTTTCACTGATGCTCCAACCTGAAGTTGGAACACTGAAGGTTGGAGCATCATTTCTCTCTCTGGAGGGGGATAGCATTTTTTTAAAATCATGACTTCTTTGGAAATAACTTGGATCGTGTATTGATCAGAGTGCCGAGTCTTTCACAGCTGGTCATCATTACAACGCTGATGTTACTGTGCACAACCATCTCCCGGTTTTTCTCACTTCACTTTGCTTCAGTTCACACATGTCTTCTTTTGTTCCCCCTGAAACCATCCCTCTCATCATTTCTTATAGCACAATAGTGCTTCGTCATAATCACATGCCACAACCTGTTTAGCCATTTATGAGTATCCCCACAATTCCCAGTTCTTTACCACCACAAAAAGAATTTCTATAAACATTTTTGTACTTATAGGTGCTTTTCCTTTCCCCTTTATCTCTTTATGGTTCAGACCTAGAAGTGGCATTGCTGGGTCAAAGGGCATGTACAGTTGAAGATTCTTCTCCAGAATGTTTGGACCAGTTCACCACTCCACTCATTAGTGTAGCTATTTTCCCCCTCATCTTCCCCAGCTTTTGTCATTTTTGACAGGTGTGAGGTGGTACCCCCAAGTTGATTTAGTTTACATTTCTCTAATCAGTGGAGAAGAAAATGGCAAATCACTCCAGTATTTTTACCAAGAAAAACCCATGGACAATGTTCCTTGGGGTCACATAGAATCAGATGACCGAGTAACTGAACAACAAAAATCAATAGTGATTTAGAGTATTTTTTCGTATGATTTTAGATAGCTTTGATTTTTTTCTTCTGAAAGCTGCCTGTTTATATCCTTTGACCACTCGTCAACTGGGGAGTGGCACTTATTTTTATAAATTTGACTCAGTTCCCTATATATTTGAGGAATGAGGCTTTTATCAGAGAAAATTGATATGAACTTTTTGGAAATTACTTCACAATCTATGGAACCTTTTAGTAATATGTAGTTTCCCTGATTATCTCTTTTAATTAGGTTGATTTTACTTTTGCTTTGTCTGATTACTAGCCCTGACTTTTTTTACTTTAACCGAAGAATAATAGATTCTGCTCCAGCCCTTTACAACTGTGTGTGTCTTTCTGTTTCAAGTGTGTTTTTTGTAAACAACGTATGTTGGATTCTGGTTTCTAATCCATTCTACTATCTGCTTCTATTTTATGGGTGAGCTCATCCCATTCACATTCACAGTTACTACTATCTGAGTATTTACCTCCATCCTATTTTCTCATGTTTATCCTCCTCCTCCTCCTCTTCCTCTTCTCTCTCTTAAATTTCTAATGTGCTTCTGACCATTGCCTTCCTTAATCCACCTTCCTTTTATCATCACTCTCATATCTCTTATCTCCTCTCCCTCTGATTTCTCTACTGACTCAGATACATTTCTATATCCAACTGAGTGTGTATATATTCTTCTCTCTTTGAGCCAATTCCAATGAAACTGAATCTCAAGAATTGCCTGCCCCACCCATTTTCCCCTTCACAGTCAAAGCTCTTACTTGCTTGCCTCTGCTTTGTAAGAAAAATGTCCATATTTGAACTCTCCCTTCCCCCCTCTCCCAGTGAATCTCTCTTTCTCACTATTTCTTTTTTTTTTTTTGAGATCATCTCAATATAATCGACTCACACTCATGCCCTCTCTCTACGTAGACTGCTTTAATAATGTGAAGTTCTTCGGAGTCACAAGTATGATCTTCCCACATAGGAATATAAACAGTTTAAACATATTAAGTTGCTTATCATTTCTTACCATGTTTGCCATTTATATGTAACTCTTGAGTCTTCTGTTTGAATGTCAAATTTACTATTCAGCTCTGGTCTTTTCACCAGGAATGCTTGAAAAAGTGCTGTGTTTCATTACATGTCCATTCCCCACCCCCACCCCCCCACAAAAAATACTCTATTGTAGTATATGCTGAGTTTTGCTGGGTAGATTCTTTGTTGAAATCCTAGATCCTTTGCCTTCTGGGATATCATATTCCAAGCCCTCTGATTCTTGAAGCTGCAATATCTTGTATGGTCCTGACTGTGGCTCCATGATATTTGAATTGTTTCTTTCTGTCTACTTGCATTATTTTCTTCCTGACTGGAGAACTCTGGAATTTAGCTGTGATATTTCCGGGAGTTTTCATTTTGGGATCTCTTTTAGGAGGTGATCAATGTATTCTTTCAATTTTTATTTTTCCCTCTGGATCTAAGATATTGTGGAAGTTTTGCTTGGTAATTTCTTGAAATATGATGTCTGGACTCTTTTTTTTTTTTTGACCATGGCTTTCAGTCAGTCCAATAACTCTTAAATTATCTCTCCTTGATCTATTTTTCAGGTCAGTTTTTTCCAGTGAGATAGTTCGCATTTTTCTCCTATTTAAAAAAATTCCTTTCATTCTGTTTTATTGTTTCTCAATGCCTGATAGAGTCATTAGCTTCCACTCGCCCAGTTCAAATTTTTAAGGAATTATTTTTTTTTAATGAGATTTCATATCTTTTTTTTCATCTGGTCAATTCTGCTTTTTAAGGAGTTTTTCAGTCAATTTTTGTATACCCCTTTTACCATTCATCCAATTTTGTTTTTTAAGGTGTTACTTTCTTCACCATTTTTTGTTCCTCTTTTTACCAAGCTGTTAACTCTCCTTTTGTAATTTTCTTGTATCATTCTCATTTCTTTTACCAATTTTTACTCTACCACTCTTGTATTTTTCTTTAACTCTTCCAGAAATTCTTATTGGGTTTGGGTTCAATTAGTGTTTTTCTTTGAGATTTTGTTTGTATCCTTGTATCTTTGAGATTTTGTTTGCTCCTAAAGCTGCTGCTGCCACCACTGCCTTCAAAGTCTGTCACTGGTGCTGCTGCTGCAAGTTCCACTACACTGGTGTCACAGACCTCTCCTGCCAACCTCTTAAGTTATCTTATGGTGGAAGAATATCTTGCTTTGACCTGTTGTTGGCTCTGCTGCTCCAAAACTTGATTTGAGACATTATTTTTAAAGTTATTTGGAGGGGAGTGTTGGGAGAGTTCAGCTGGGTTGCTGCCTTTCCTCTACCATATTGGCTCTACCCCTCCCAGAGGTTATTTTTGAAACATAAATGGCAAGATCTGTTTTTGTTTTGGCATTATTTGCAACAGAGAGTGGAATGTCCCAGGGATCTAGCCTTGGCCCCTGTGCTCATCAACATTTTTGTCAATGACTCAAATGAAGCCATATAAGGCATGCTTGTCAAATTTGCAGATAAAACAGAGCTGGGAGGGAGAGATGATGCTTTAGATGACAGAGTCTGGGTCTCAAAATAGCTGATAATCTGGAATGATGAGCTAAAGTGCATAAGATGAGATTTAATAGGAATAAAAAAATAAGTTCTGTGCTTGGGTTCAGAACATCTGCTTTACTACATACACAGCGAGGTAATTGTGGCTAGATAAGAGTTCCTTGTAAACAAGATTAAGGGGTTTTAGGAAATAGCAAACTTAATATTAACCTCAGTGTGACAGGGCTGCCAAATTAGTTAATGCTATCCTTGGTTGCAGTGAGAGGCCACATCCTGTGCACGATATGAAGTTTCTAAAAGCATAATTTTTATAATCATTGATTCAGTGACATGGAAAAATTCCATAGGGAAATCCCCTGGCTCCCATTTAAGATTGTGGATAAACTCTTTCCCACATATCTTTTATTGTTGGAACATCTTGAAAGAATCCTCATCTTAAGTAACAACTTTCCCCTTTTCTTTTTCAACCATTGGATACAGGGGATGAAGTGACTCAAAATATTGCTGTTTCTCCCATCTCCACACATTCCATCCACTAATATAGAAGATTTTAAAATGAATTCAGATGGTGGTCTATGAACTAAGTGGGAAAAAAATGAGGTTGAAAAATTCTACTTGGTTGAACTGCAAATGATGCTAGAAAATTCCGATTAGTCACACAAGTGGAAAATACAGGCATAATATCTTAAGATTTAGAAAAATGGTTCTTAATGCAAAAATGACAGAGATTACACTTCTGCTATGTACCATCCTGGTTAGAACGCATCTGGATTATAGGGTTCAATTCTGATGGCTGAATTTTAGGAAGAATATCATAGACAGGCTGGAACTTATTCAGAAGATGTGGATCAGACTGGCCAGACGGTTGGAAACACAAAAGGATCCACTGAAGAAACTGGGGATGGTTAGCCTGGTGAAAAGAATTCTCAGGGGGTGGGGATGTGCTATCTGTCTTCAAATGTTTGCAAAGCTCTGATATGGAAGTGGGATTAGATTTACTTTGTTGAACTACTGAGAATAGAGCTTGAGGTGCAAAGTGATAGAGCCAGATTTAGGCTTGGTGGGAAAGAAAAGTTGTGTAACAACAAGAACTTTCCCAAAGTGGAATGAATTTCCTTGGGAGAGAGTAGAATCTATTCTCTTTGGAGGTCTTTATTCAGAGCCTGGAAGACCACTTCCTAGGGATGTAGTGGAGAAATTCTTTGTCAGAAATGGATTGGAATAGGTTGGCCCTGAGGGCCCTTCTAAATCTCAGATTCTATGATGTGGTCTTATGTGAGAACTCAGAATAGCCTTGTGGAACCCAACAATTAGGAAGTAACACAAGAAATAGAGAAGTTGAATTAATTTATATTTTGGTCTATTCTTTTGTTTCTCCACAGAGTGTCACTCTTCCCTAGAAACTTGTTCAGCTTGGCAATATCTGTATAGGACAAGAATGCACACATATTTTATTTTGGAGCAAACTGTGGCTTCAAATATCTCTTGCATTTAAGAAAAATCTAATGATAAAACAATATATCATGCTATATAGCTTATCACAAGGTCCCAGCAAATGCCAGATTAAAAAACTTTTTTTCAATTAAAATTTTTTTGTTACATTTTAAATTCAGAACTGTCTCCCTCCCTTTCTCCTGCCCTACCCTAGAGAAGGCCACCATTTTTCTTTCTCTGCGCTGCCCCCACCCCCGACCCTACATAAAACCATATTATACATACTTCTATTTATCAGTTCTTTCTTTGGAGATGGATAGCATCTTCCTTCATAGGTTCTTTGTAGTTGATGTGAATATTCATAATATTCAGAATAGCTTAGTCATTTACAGTTAGTTACTCTTTGAACAATATTGCTGTTATTGTAAACAACATTCTTTTGGTTCTGCTCACATCACTCCTCATTATTTCTTGTTACGTCTTTCCATGTTTTTCTAAAATCAACCTGCTCATAATTTCTTGCAGTCCATCACAATCATATTCCACAACTTGTTCAGCCATTCCCCAATTGATGGGCATCCCCTCAATTTCCAGTTCTTTGCCACCAACAAAGAGATCTGCTGTTACTATTTTAGAACATATAGGTTCTTTCCCTTTTTCCCTGATCACCTTGGGGAACAGACCTAAGTGTGGTATTTCTGAGTCAGAGGGTAGATACAGTTTGATAACTCTTTGGACAAAATTCCACATTGTTCTCCAAAATGATTGGATAAGTTCATAGTTCCACCAACAGTGTATCAGTGTCCCAATTTTTCTGTATCCCTTTCAACATTTGTCATTTTCCCTTTCTATCATTTTAACCAATCTGATAGGTGTGAAATGATATCTTAAAGTTGTCTTAATTTGCATTTTTTTAATTACTAATGTTTTAGAGAATTTTTATGTGACCATATGTAGCTTCGATTTCTTCATCCCAAAACTGCTTATTCATATCCTTTGACCATTTATCAATTGGGGAGTAATGAAGTTCAGATTTTTAAAAGTAAATTTAAAATTTGCATAGAAATAAAAGCTAAAATGAACAAATGTTTTCTTCTTAATGTGGTGTTGCTTTTGAGATGGGATATCTCCCTTATGCCCAAAATGTACTATCACATTCTTCACCATATGCATACTTGGAAGCTATATAACTTTGGCAACAGGAATATATGATTTTTTTTAATTTTACAGGAAAAAAGGCAGTAAAATAGTTTCCAAAAGAGTCGATGATTTCAATGAAAAGTTTCAACACAAACTTGGAAAAGTCTGGGATCCGTAAGTTAAAGATAACGCTTACAACTAATAGATGGTTTTTTTTTTTTTTTACTGTTTTAGAAAAATACTGTGCTCAGCACTGATTTTTTTTAAAATATATTTTCCTTTTAAATTCATCTTTCTGTTAAATTTAAGAAGAATCTTTAAATTTTGATCACGAGCAACATTTTAATGCTTTGGTGACCCCAAAAGTAATGGTTTATATCCCTTAAGAAGTCATCTCAAAGCTGGGCCATAACTCCTTGCCACTGGGAAGACTGAGGCTGGTGGATTGTTTGTGTGGAACTTCGGTAGGTAAAGCTAATCAAGGGTCCTCACTAAGATCACCACCAAAGTGGTGAGTCCTGGATATCACATGTTGTCTCAGGAGAGGTGGACAGTCCAGGTTAGAATCAGAGCAGATCAAACCTTCTATGCCTGTCAATGGCCTTTGATGGCAATTTCTGCCAGAATAGGGAGGCCTAATCTCAAAAGAAAATCAAACAAAACCAAACTATTGCTATGATTCCAAATTTGCATATATTATCTCACTTCTATGTTAAATGGGGTTTGTTTGGAATTTTTGCTTTTTTGCTTTTTAAAATAAGGGATACCATAGTACTTAGCCATAATTTCAGCAAGGGGCACGTGAGAACAAGTCTCAGTTTAAGCAGATTTACTTAATCTTTATTTTTTCATTGAGGTTCAAGTAGAAGAGAAATGCTATTAATAGAAAAAGCAACTTTGATGTTTGGCTGACATAATTTGTCAAGTGAGATGATGTATGTACAGTTTTTTATAAATTGTAAAGCACTATTTACATAATTGTGAAGTATTATTATTTTAATCTTTTTGCCTACTTTGAGTTCAGATAGAGATGGCCTTGGGACAGTACTTAGTATAAAAGTTAAACTTATTTTCTTTACTTTAAACAACAAAAAGAAAATAGTTCTATGTTTGTATTGGCTATCAAAATGGGCTCTTAGCACTTAATTCAACCAAGTACCCTTGAAGAGTTTGGTCTTTATTTCCTTGATTAAATTAGGAGTCCTCGATGACCTCCTTGCTTCAAGGAAAAGCCTAGTTTACATAGGTTTGAGTGACATGTTTGTGACATCAGAAGCTCTTAGACCACTTGGGTTTAAGTTGCATTTTTTGTGACGATTTTAGGTCACGTGGGTGAGTCGCATGTGTGACTCACCTTTGACCCTGAAAAAGGTATAAAACCAAGGGTTGGCTTTCTCTTTTTCTGGAGCTCTGACCCACAACAGTAGTGGCATGTGTGACTCTGGGCCAGCCCTTGTTATAAGCTCCTGGGCTGAACTCAGGTGTTGGTTAACTATGAACTGTATTTGTTTTGTCTGTCGATGTTTGTAATTTGTTTGTATTTGCTCTGAAGTTCAGGGTGCTCTGGCTTTTTCCCCTGAACTAAGTGAACGTACGCTGGATTAAAGTAAGACTGTTAACCCCTTAATGTTGCTTTCCTTAGTAAAGCAGATCAAAAGAACCTGGGCTTGCAGCGTTCTGTGAGCTAGTTGTTGTTGGTTTTTCACCCCCACAGCAGCTGCTAGCCAGATTGTTGAAACAACATTGTTCAACATGAAAGAATAATAGCGGGATAGGGATCTGCCCCAGGAGTTTTTTTAACCAAATTCCGTGTAACTAAATGAGAAAAGTGAGATAGCAAGAACAATAACAGCTCAAACTTGCATCATGTGTTAAGGGTTTGGAAGGTACTTTACATACATCATCCCATTTGATAAATTAAAGATCTGTCAAAGCACCAACATTTTTTTTATCAGCCTATCTCTTCTAATTCGACCAAATGATGAAGATTAAATAAGGCTTCTCAAAATATTATTATTGTCCCTACCATCCTCCTCCTCCTCCTCTCCCTCCTCTTCTTCGTCATTAGTAATAATTTGGTGTGAGCATTCTGTCCTCCCAATGGAGATAGAAACTCCTCAGTGCCTTACCCTTTGAGATTCTTGCCTATATTTCACCTATAAATCCTCCATCTAACAATGTATGGGGGGAATATTTAAAATTCCAGGGGTGCTATGTGATGTGTATCTTAATGACAGCATTTGTTTTCATTGATAGCATTGCAGAAACAATGAACGTTCCACTGGGCCACACATTTGGAATGTTTTTGCGTCCAGATGACTATGGTAAATATACAGCTTTCATCCAAAGTGTAAAAAACCGTGGATTTCAATTAAATATTACCTTCCTTTACAAGTCCCACATTAAAAAAATAACAAATCACAAGGTTGTGTTTTTGTTAATGAAACAAAACAAAGTGAAGAAAAGAAATATTCATTTTGTGTCATTTTATTTGGAGAACGAAAAGCTTTATTTCCTGGTAGTGTGTTCCTCTAAATTAAAAAAAATACATTGGATCTTAATGAACAAACATAACCTTCTTATATAAAATATGCCTACTCAACCAAAAGAAAAAGGATACATTCTTTTTTGGGGGGGCGGTTATCCCCTACCCTTAGCAAAGTGCCTGGCATAGAGTAAATACTTAAATTCTTGTTGATTTGGAGTTAAGTAGTGTAATGAACAACCAAATAGTTGAGACTAATCCTGGAGTCGTGAGAGGTCATATGTCATTATGGGTAGAGAACTGGCCTTGGAGCTAGGATTAAGTTCTGCCTCTCATGTGTACTGGCTTTGACTACACAAATAACTTAACCTCTTACATAATGTTCCAGTATTATTAATTGTTGTGAAAGTGTTAATATACGTTGGAAGAGAGAGTGCATGCATTGGGTGTTCCTTAGACCAATCAAATCACAGTCTCCGTTCTTAATAATCCAATACCATAGTGGATTTGTTGTCTTGTTGATGTATGTATTCCTATGAGGGGTACAGGTGGTCAACAAGCATTTATGAAGCACCTACTATGTGTGCCAGATCCTGTCTTGAGCTCTGGGGATATGAAGAAAGGTAAATGAGTCCCTGATCTCAAGGGGCTCACAGTCTAATGGGAGAGACAACATGCAAACAAGATTATGTAGGATAAATTGGAGATAGTTAATAGAGGGAAGGCACTAGCATTAAGGGGAATCTGGAAAGGTGGGATTTTAGCTGATGCTTGAAGGAAGCCAGGGAAGTCAAGAAGTGGGAAGATATTGCAGGCATGGGGGACAACCAGAGAAAATCCACAGTTAGGAGATCTATACTTAGTATCTTGTGGTAGGAATAACAAGGATGCCAATATCATTTGATTGAAGAGTACATGGAGGGGAGTAAAGTGCAAGAAAGCTGGAAAGGTTGGAAGGAATTAGGTTATGAAGGGGTTTGCATCACAAACAGAGGATTTTATTTTTGATCCTGGAGGTGATAGGGAGCCATTGGAGTTTATTGAAGCAGGTAAGGGTTACTTGGTCAGACCTGTGCTTTATGAAGATCTCTTTGACAGTTGAGTGGAGGATGAACTGATATGGGAGAGACTCAAGGTTAGATAAGAATTTTTCTGTGCTTGCACATCCTGTGCTGTCCTGGCCCACAACCTCCAACAAATCCACTACATGGGGGGTCTGTTCAACATGCCAGGAGATTTCTTCGCATTCTTTTGGTATCTTGAGAGTGGCCTGTAGACCAGGAGACCACTCTCACCATGTGACCAGCCTATCACATTCTCCAGGTATTCAACCTTAGTTTGAAATACCCTGTACTGAGTGCCCAAGTTTGGATTATATATAAGCAATTGTGATATACCATCTCTTCAGCTCACTGGTAATCCATGCCTGTGCTGATAATTCTGTTTTCACTCCAATGGTTTGTTTTTTAACTGAGGGCTTCTGGCCTTTTTAGGTGCTCTTAGTCTGTCAAAATGATGGTGAGTGACAAAATGCAAAAATTAGCTCTGGCCCTAAACCTGTCAATAGACAATTAAAACCTACTAATCTCCTGATTGTTGAAACATTAAAAACTTACTTTGTTATTGTTTAGTCATGTCTGACTCTTTGTGACCCCATTTGGTGTTTTCTTGGCAAAGGTTACTAAAGTGGTTTGACATTTCCCTCTCCAGCTCGTTTTACGGATTAGGAATTGAGGCAAACGGAGTTAAATGACTTGCCCAGGGTCACACAGCTAGTAAGTGTCTGAGGTCAGATTTGAGCTCCTGAAGACGAGTCTTCTTGATTCCAAGCCCAGTACTCTATCCACCAAGCCACTTAGCTGCTTTAAAGACTTCCTTAATCATACAAAATAGTGAGAGAGGAACCTTCTCAGTATGGAAAAGGACAAAGCTTCTTTCAAGAGGTCAGCCCGGTCACTAAAAAGGAGGAAATTTTGGTGGAATTAATTCCATTTTAGACATTAAATAGCCAGTTTGTTAGTGTAAAACTTCTTGGTGTAGTGCAAACGATGATCAATTTGGAGTCGTGGTAACTGGATTTAGGTGTAGACTGCCAGCACTGGCCAAATCAAAGCCTCTTTGGGCCTTAGGCTTCTTATCCATAAAACAAGAAGTTTAGACTAAACTCTACGATTCCTGCTACTCTATATTTCTGTTCCATCCAGCCCGGGTGTTTAATTGAAAATGGATTTTATTGGAGGTAGAGAACTCCCACTGAAAAAATTGAAGAATATTGATAACGGAATTTGAAACTGAAGATAATTGAAGATAGAATATCAAACTATGAGTTTTTAAAATTAGATAGAAAATTGATTTTGAGAAAGTAATTTCTTCATGAGCAGTGAAACAGTACAAAACCACTGGCTTTGTCAGAAATGTGTCTATAAGTAACCGTATTGTTTTTTTTGGGGGGGGGCAGGGCAATTGGGGTTAAGTGACTTGCCCAAGGTCACACAGCTACTACATGTGTCAAGTGTTTTAGGTCAGATTTGAACTCAGGTCCTCCTGACTCCAGGGCTGGTGCTCTACTCACTGACCCACCTAGCTGTCCCCAGTAACCATGTTCCCATTAGGTTTTTTTTCAAAAGAGGTTGATTTATTGTTATCATTATGATTATTATTAATGTTATTCAAATGGGGATGGTCTTGCTCTGTCTTTGGCACAAACCCAAGATGCTGTGGTTGCCTCCCAACAGGAGCAGGTGACCTCATTTACAACCGACTACCAGGCCAGTGCCTGCGTGGCAAGGATAGGGAGCAGGCCGTCTTTGCGGCAGTTCGGCAGCATCTGAAGAAAGTGAACTATCGCAACTTTGATACTTTGCTGGAAGCATTTCGGCATTTTGACAGGGTCAGTGGTGTGGTGGTTTGTTATTTATTTGTCCATGTATATCAGTCTTGTGGAAATGTCATAAAGAATGCTAGAGCCTAGATTTTTTCCAAACTAGAAAATGTGGGGAGGCCTATGTGGGAAGTTAAGGAATTATTTATGAATTTAAGTGATGTGAGAGGACAATTACATGACTCAGGCCAAAAAACTTCAACCCAAACTTTGTAGATTTACCATTTATTAGAGCCACAATTAGGGTGGGGTAATCAGGGCTTTGCTCCAGGTTGCTGACATCTGGGGGAGCTTGTGTGCTACCATCCACAGAATTCTGTGACACCTCTTCTGGAACCTGGCATCGCCTACTTGGTGCCCTTTGTTTATTGTCTCAGTCTTTGCCAACCATCACGAGTGCTGGTTGTGGGCTATCAGCCATGGTGAAGGCATGTAGGGCCGTGGGTTTTGGGGGACAAACTACTTTTTTCTGGCAGAAATGCATGCTGGGCTTGGGGACCCATACCACACCCTTCATGGATGGGATTGCTTTAGATCAGTAGTGATGTCTACATGTCTTAGAATCCAAGGTCTCCCCATACCCCAGAGAGGCTC